>NC_069130.1:54013655-55213655 GCF_026914265.1 Mya arenaria | reverse complement strand
ATAAGTTTTTTATTCATATAATGGAAGTTTGATCTGAAACTCCACCAAAGAAAGGAGAAGTTTTAACAAAAACTGCGTTAAATTAAAATCTAATTACTTTAAAAGATTTGCTAAATTAGAAAGAGAACAAGCTAAAATGGAGTTATCAGTTAAAGTAAGCCAATTGATTTTTTTTGTGTGTTCGTTCAATGTCTTTGGCGTTTACCCTGTGCCATTAAACGGTATTTAGGTTTAAACGTTTGGCTTCTGGGCTTGTTTCTGTAGTTCACATAAATATTTCCAAAATGTATCTTTAGTGTACTCATTTATTCTTAAATACCGTACCACTAAAATTCCTAAGAAATTTACCAATTCTCGTATAATTTTCACAATACCACCATGAAACGTCAGCGATATGGTGCACTTATTCATACGGGCCTGATTTCTTGAAGAATAATTAGTAACGTGATTTCTATTACCAAAACAATGTTCGGCAACCAATTAGAAAAAATAGAATTCAGTGTATGAACTCATTGTAGAGTTCAATGTTTCGAAGATTTGCATTTGAATGCATTTCCGTAGACGTGAATTTTCTACTTGTTTTTCCTTAATGTATAATTTATCAAAACGTCTGCGCCGTTGAAAGGACAAAGTTAATACTCGGCGGCAAATATGTACATATTGAAGCAATTGCATGTATGAAGGTAGAGCATAAGAGCATATTTGCCCCCAATCGATATTCCATGTCATGTAAGCGTAACAATTGATTCCCCCATATGTGCTTAGTAAATGAATGACACATCAAACTAACTTAACAAGTTTATTCATTCTATCACTTTTGTGAATTTTCTCCACTGACTGTCTCAACAAAGGAGTGAATTGTTTGAAATACCATGTTTATGTCTGATTAAACTATTTTGTTTTCGAGTCTGGCTATTTGGTATTTCTTTGGGACTCATATGATATCAAAATAAAGTGTAATACTTAAAATACAATACATCGCTATCGAACTCTTTCAAATGTTCAGCTGATGCTTTGGGAGTTATCAATTTTAAACACATTCTATATTCTTAATGTATATATAAGATGATTTTTTTTGAATATGTACAATTTAAATTGTTTCTCACAAAATTTGAATATTTCGTTTGAACGTCACATAGGTGTCCGTACTATTTTCTCGAAATTGATGCAACATAATATCACTGAGTGAATGGAGATGTTTTAAGTTTTTCACAATCGCAATATAAACGCGTGGAAACACTACCCCAGGGTCGAATTTGCAAACCGGCAACATTGTATTGTCAGCTTTATGTTTTTTATCAACAGTGTCTTTGAACTCCCTCTGATTCTGTCCTAACTTTCATACGTGTATTTGATAGGTATTTGCTAATTCGTCAAATGGACTGTGTTGTAATCCCGTAATATAGCTTGGAACTGAAAACAAACCAATCCATAAAACATGAGCAATCTAAACATCAGGACCCAATTTCTCGAAACTTCTTTAGCTTAATAAGTTTAAGTAGCTTATTTCAATTAGACAAAACACATATTTAATTAAATGTGATTTCGATAAATAAAATAACGGTTTTTGTGATAACCAGAACATTAATTCTCATTTAAAGTCAAATAACTCTTATTGTAGTTGATATATTACGAATTAAAGACAAAAAATAGTGAGATTAGCTTATCCTGTTATAAGGGACTTAAAAAGTTTCGAGAAACTGGGGCCAGATGCTTATACACGCTCTGATTGCTGCAACCTATAAAGATCGCCCAGTGCATGTACGTACGGGTGTAAAATAAGATATTAAACTCAGACAAACCTCATGCATATACGTGCTATAATGCTACTCATGTCTGTGTTAACTTCTATATCTGAAATATTTACTTAAATTGCTACGGTAGTTTAAAAAGTGTTTCAGTACACATCCGCGTTCAAAAATATACAACAATAGCTCTCTGTTATGTTGAACAGTCATGTTCGTGTTTTTTTAAAGAATATCTTAAACGGCCAAATTCGTCCGATTTGTTTTCCTGAAATTGTGTATATACTAAATTGGGTCAAGTAATCCTAAAACAATCATTTATATTTACGGATAACTGAAGGTGTTACCACATTTTTCAGAAATAAATGATAGGCAAAAGCTAACAATATCCAACGGAAAATGAATTTTCCGCAAGAACAAATTTCAATTATTTGTTTGAATTATTTATTATAGATAACGCTACAATATCTGTTTGTTACATTTATCACTGTCACTAGCAGTTCATTTTGACATTTCTGACAATAGATGAAAGGATGATTTAATTGTACATCAACACTCGGGATAAGAAATTGGACAGAACAATCAACGAAGGAGTCAGAGTATCCACATTAATGAAAGAGTTCTTTTTCCGCGATCTACATAAAATAGAGCGGTCGAAAAAGAATAAAAAAAACAGATTGTGATATAAAAGATAGAACATAGGTATCTTTGATCAATCAATGTTTTTACATGAACGCATGCATGGCAAATAATTTACGGATCCTTTTCTGTAAAGCCTGTACATAAATTCAGTGTTTGTCCCAGAGTTCTACCCAACGGGGTAAACTACTAAGAGTTTTAAGCGTACGCATCTGATTTATCGATACAAATAAATATTTGCATATATTTGAAATCACTATGAGAAGTAATATTCAGCAAATTAGGCGCAACACTTATGGCGTAAAAAATAAGAAAAAAAGAGCACTTTCTTTTCCGTCTATGGTGGCATTCAATATTCAATTTAAGTTAAACTTATTGTCATACATCATTGACTTTTTTCGATTATTATTAACAAGGAATCTGATCAGTTACACCGTTCTCAGATCCAATTAAGATCAACATTGAATACCAGCCCTGAAGTCCTTGAATCCAATTTGACAGTAATACTATAAATCCTTTGAGATAACCGAGATCTGAATAATCCGCGTTCGAAGTTAAATACGAATTCATTTTTGTCGACATAAAGGACGAAGAAAATGACGAATTTTCCAGCATGTACATCTTACCATTATTTTTGAACAGCAAGAAACAATTCAGGTAGCCGAAATCACCTTAATACGAAGTCATATTTCTGAACCAAGATCAAAGATTTCAAATGCAAGATTGTCTTCCCTATTCGATAACATTACTGCTTGCCCACAGCTGATATGTATGCTTAATGTAAATGATATTCTGTTTGGTTCACTCCTGAGAACCTGAATTTGGCGTGAGCTTCCGGTCGAATACATTTAGTTTAAACTATTTATTTTCAACGATTTTGAAGAATGGTATATCAACCTACGCTAAGTCACCCTCGTTGCACGAGAATGCGATCTTTATGTTGGGGAAATCGGAGAAAAACCCCATGTGCGGCTTGATGACCACCTAACAAACTCCTATATCATGCGAATATGTTAACAAGTAATGACAAACGGCAACTTTACCGAATTGATGAAATATTCTAAACGGTTTAACGTTTTTTACGGCTACTCACCTCGTTCAAGTTGTTACGATTTTGATCACCCTTCCATCACACAAAGTTACAAGAATACTTCCTTGTCGCCTACGCAGAAATAATATGCATAGGCACAGCGAGGGAAAAGAGCAAGACTTTTTTGTAGAATCTTGTGAAAAGATATATCAAAAGACATATTAGATATCTACGTGTGTGGCCCCGGTTATTTTTTCTAGTAGCATTGATTTTGTGTTCATCACATACAGCTTCGTTGAATATTATGCGAATTATAATCCTTTACGTTGTTTCTGTATGCACCGCATCTTATGACCAGAACATATCTGTTTCAGTCTTAAACATACCGATAATTTCTACAGGTATTCAAAAATGAAAAAAGAACAGGGCCCTTGCCCCTCGACCTCCCTATGTGAACGAGCCTGCACATCTCACGCCGCTGAGCCCTGGCATCTGGGCTTCAGCGCTTAGACTAATGCAAACACTATTTGTATCTAAATAGCTGCAGAAAGGACAAATAAGTACGAACATCAAAAGTGTAATTGAAATATTCCTCAAAGCATATAAATGTATGTACCTAAGAAAAGACAATTTACAAATATCAATTGATCCAGTACTTGTATTAGATAGTGTTTATGAAATTATTCTCTTGTGAATCGTCATTTCCAACAAAGAGCCTGTGAAGTCAATGGGAACAGATCCGAGACATCCATTATCGAGTCTATAAGGACTATGAACAAAAATCATTAGCTCAATGGGGTATTTTGCGACATAATGAACAAACATACATATCATAACGAGACCTAAAAGAGAATAGTTTTAAATACAGTCGAACCTCGTTGGCTCGAACTCACAGGGACCAAGCGGAATTGTTTACCTTCAGTATAAAGAAATCGGTCCTTTACATCAAGTTCGAGCCAACTAGGAATTCGAGCCAAGCGAATTCGAGCCAACGGGGTTCGACATATTTACAGTATTTACGAAATCCGTTTCGAATTATATTCATGAAGACATTTTCAAAAAGTAGGATGGATTAGAGCATTGTATATACTAATATCACACACTAGTATTCCCGGCTGTACCGCCAGACCACACGCAAGTAGCATTATGTAAATTGCACTTACATCATGGTATAATGTTGAGTAGTTGGTTAAAATGCAATCAATTTTAAACACAAAACAGTTTACCTGGTTTATTATGTAAATTAAATACTACTAGATTTGTCTGGCATTATCAGAAACAGTACAAAGACATGTTTGATCCTTTGACTTGGTCAATCCCTTGCTACAAGTAACCATCCAAATCTCTTCCCGGTCACCGTCCTGACATTATCAGCACCTACCACTATGTAAGAAGGTTAATTGAATAGTCCAACCCTTATCACTATTGAGGCTGTTTTATACCTGACTAGCACCAAATTGGAATGAGCTTATACAATATTTAAATGTTCATTCTGATGGCACATATACCTAGTTTTCATAACTGAGATTTAAATGACGTGTCTTAAATGTTACAAGGCTTTGGACGTACTCTCATGAGATACCGTACAGAGACTTTAATGCCAAAGCATCTCAACCAGCTCAGATGAAGTGTTAGCAGTTGATGTCTATAAAAAAGATTTTCATAAGATGTTGTGATTTTGTAAAGACCGTTTTTAAGCACTGTGTTGGATCTTTTTTTATCTGTGTTGTACGTGCTACAATGATGCCGAACAAAATGACAGTATTTTTAATTAAACCTGATATAGTATTTACAGATAATAAGGATAGTATTGATTGTCCAGACATTGTTGAGTTTGTGAAGGATATCCAGTTGCTTAGTTGCGTTTGTGCACATTTTAGAGATCTGGGCATTAACTATTTTCCTAAACGCTCCTGTTCATAAACAAATGTGTGATTATCTACATTGAATTGCTTTACTTCTTGAACGGACTTGGAGCCAACTGGAATTGCTTGGAATATGTCAGAGATAGCCTGCATATTATTTGTAAACCAGTTTATCAAAATGTTACTTTCTTTTTCAAGAGTGTTCTTAACAGCATCATGATCTGTATCACACACAGGAGGAGTATTTTCATCTGCATACTTATACAAGGCTGCCATATTGATAAAGAATAAAATGTATTGAGAAAGATGTTGATGACTAAAGGCCATTATATTAATCCTTGTCCAACTCACTGCTAATTTGACCAAGTTTGACCCGTATTGTTCTGTTTGTTAGACACCTGCAGCCAATTGTATAAAACTCGGATAAGTTGCCCAGAGGTTATTTTTCGGCTAGTGAACACAATGATTTGATTGGTTAGAAAAAAAACATTGGATAAACATTGACCAATCAATAAACATTTCGGATAACTTTGACCAAACCAAAAATATAACCGGTTTTATACAATTGGCTACAGAGCAATAATACATTCATGTAAACGTATTTTCAGGATATCAAAAAATAAATGAACATTGTCAACGTTCTTGAAACAAATCGAATTCCTAACAAAATATACAGAATTGTGGTATGCTATTCATAAGCCACAGTTTGAAAAACCATTGGACAACTCAACTTAATGCTCTTTGGATACAATTCTTACACGCTATATACTTTTCAAAAAGCATTTATACTGTAAGATGCAAAGCTATCCAAAAAAATAGGCTGTGGCAGCGTAAAACCAGAGATAAAATTCAGGCCCAAATTTGAAGTGTAAAAAAATCTTGGATATATGTACAGTTCCCACCTCAGCCAAGCAAATAGATAATTTCAAATATTTTTATCAAGCGAAATCCATGTAAAATGAAGTCAAGCTTGGTGTACTGGAAAATAATACTGCATTCCGTAATACTGATTAATAAAAACCTAAACCATTGTAATTGATTGCAAAAATGTTGACAGTCAAGAAAGCTTTTGAAATTAGTACAGACGAGAAACGCGTACTAGCGGGCAAATATTCAAGCTAAAACCTTTATCAGTAGCTTTAGGTCACACCCAAAAATAGAAACCTTGCACTGGAAGAAAATTTGCTTTTCGATTTTAACAAATCAGTTTAAATAGGACCTTTGAAAGTTCTGTTGCACCATTAATTACTACACAAATCTAAAAGTTCCCATCATTTTGCAAAGTAATAGAAATCGAATAAGATTTGCATTCAAACACTTTCTTGTCATCCACATATGCCATAGTCAGACGTTAAGTTGAATCACTCCCCTTTGACATTTTTATCTTTTAAACACCGCTTAATTACCGCATGGGAGAAATTGCATCTCGGAAAGAGTGTTTGCTCAATTAAAATGCCATCTTCTTGTTTTGTAAGGGTATTGTTATAAATCCAACCTCCGATAAAATTAAAGGAATTGAAGTCCTAAAACTCCACAAATCTTCAGAGCAAGTTTATCGTAGCTAAATACCAATGTTGTTGTATTAGACAAACACAAGGTTTGTAACAGACAGACTTGCTTCTATTTCTAATATTGTCATACGTTTTTCCTGAAGCGTATTCATCGGCGCTCTATACTACACCATCGACTGCATAACGCGTTTTTAACAACTGAGTAAACCCTGAAACATTTTGCGCACGGAACATTATAGATAATTTAATATTTGCTTTTGTTATTTATGGACATCATACTTTTATTGTTAAGACATAGTAGCGAAACAAAACGCATTATGTGTAGCGTTGGCGCATCAAAAGCATACGTTTTTTTTGTGCTATCATTTTATGTGAATATGACTCCGTTCCTTCAAAAAGCTGTGTGTATATCGTTGTCATAAAATTAACAACACCTATCTATCTATCCCTAAGAGGGACGCTCAGGTAATGTTCTATTATTCATGAAGACAGGATGCATAAATTAAAGGCTCATGTGTATAAATGATTAAACATATATCTCACTCAAATGTTGATGAATATATCGTACATACAGTTAATGTGATCATGTACAATAATACTATGTTTTATGCCGACTTGCGAGTTATGACACATGTCGCAATACCTATGTCGACTTATCTAGTTAAAAATTGAGCAAAATTTATATGAAAAAACTACAGAAACAAGCTCAGTGGCCAAAGGATTAAACATTAACTGTTAAATGGCACAGTGTAAACATAGACATAGAACACAAAAACAAAACATTATAGACAAGAAACATGGAACAACAGCACAAAACTCCACAAACAACACAGTGCATATATACTATATAAATAACTGGGTGTGTTTACCAAGGATTGCTAGGTACCACTTTGGAACGGTCAGTAAGATGTTAAAGTCAACATATTAATTGCGACGTGTTATGTAATAATTCGTAAGTAGAAAGGTAAACACTCTGCCTAGACAAGGGTGTGTGAGCTTATTTATACTTGTACTGCGGCAAGACACATTCGGCAAGTGCTCTGATAAAATTGTTAGTTGTTTTAGGTTTTAACGTGCATGAGTGTACTTCACTCTAACACAGGACCCCCATTAAACGCCCTCCACCCCCGCGGAAGACGATTAGTATTTTAAGTGGTGCGGAATCAAATCTGGATTAACAGTCAAGCGTGTTACCACTAGACCATGAATTCACTACAATACGTACTTTTCCATACGAAAAATATTGCTGACGATGCATTGTTATTATAAATGTTCTTTTACTAAACCATCAAGGATTGTCTATGGTGATTGCATTGAATATGAAACAAGAAGCGGGTGTCGAAAACGTTGTAACCGTTTTTATTTTGTTTTTTACATATTTTTGAGGTAAATGTATCTTTTGAATTAGTACTGAAATTGGATTCAATTTGTATTGAAGCTGAAAACTAAGGCAACCTTTTGATTGGAATTTAGTGATGACCTTATCATTTAAAATAATTTTTGTACCAGTACATCCCTGTTGTTTCTTAGTTAATAATTAATAATAATTAAATTTCTTAATCTGTTCAAGGTTTGAAATGGTTGAATCTCTGTGTGCACCATTGTCCCAGCCCGTGTTTTAGTCCCTAGGAGTCGTTCCTGCTTATGAGTCGTTTTGCATTTGCGCTGTGTTTCAAGAAAAAAAGCTTGACGGTCGTTCAAAACAGTATGGTTGGCGTGATTTGTGCGCAGACACATAGCTCAATTTCTCCAAACATCTTAAGTCCCTCATGACAGTGTTAGTTTAATCGTTATTTATTTTACAAAGATTGCGGAGAAAGTTATGATTATTTATACTACGTCACTCTCGTTGGCACTATGTTGAACGAGAGAGTGGTCTAGTGTTGTGGGGAAAATCGGAGTGCGTGGAGAAAAAACAATTAGTCCGGGTTGGGGACCACTAGCCCAAGTCACATGCGCCCAGGCCGTGTATCGAACCCGGTCGCCTCGGTGAAAAGCGAGTGCGCTAACCACTGCGCTAACCGGACAACCAAACAGTATTACGCTAAGGTCACTATGTTTCTTAGTATGAATTGTTTTGTTTTAACGTTCTTAAGAATGTTCAGTCTACAATAGGATAAAATAGTCATGATAACCACGATAAACTAATATTTAGTGAATACAATCAAAAGAAGTAAGAAAGTCGGCCCAATAAAATCAGCTATTTAAGATCGTTATGCTTACACACTTTGAGTTAGAAAGAAATTGTGGCTATTATGGATTCTACTTAATCGGACAAGTACGAGCTCACATTGTTGCGCCCCGGATTTCAACTGTCACTCAGGAGCGCCGAAATGAGTATCTAATGGCAATGATAAATCTGTTCGAACGATACTGTGGCCATATACATAAAGTATTCTAAGAAATAATGGATATTTGGTCAGGCGGAATAATTATTTCTCCGACGTTGTGGACAGCCTACGGTCATTATTTTCTCTGAAATGTTGTTAACATAGGACATTATCCGTTGTCGGGATGATTGTTTTAGGATCGCTTGACATATATTTATCATAGGAGTTCTATAATCTGAAGATTTTACGGAATTGTTCGTAGTGAACAGTGGGGAGATTTGCGCTAAGCTTTTCATATAACGCAACAATCTTTCCCCATCTTTAATTCGAAAAAACGCCGTTTTATTTATTTTTCCATTGGGTTTATTATTTATAAGCTCGAAGTTGTTTCAAATTATTTATCTCGTTATGGTCTAACACAGTATACACTATGAATTGTGAGTTGCAAATTATTCTATGAAATATAGAATTTCACTGCTTTATTTAAGTTTGTATGTGCTATAAGAAGCACTGTTGGCAAATCTCTACACAGCATTTGAAGAAATGCTCGTACTTTTGGTGTAAATCTGATATCGCTGACAAAAAACACGTGCATTTCCTCTATCGTTTAAATTGGATGAATGTGGAATAAATGTTTTTTTGAGAAAAAATAGCATACGTTTTAAGAACGCAGTTATTATGTAGACACAATTAAAATCTGTTATCACTATACGTATGGTATTTCTGACACTCCCTGGTAATTTTATTTGCCATACTTTGCTTTACATGTGAAAACTGTATATACTTATATTTCACTCTCATATTATACAACATCGTTATTGTTTTTATTTAACCATAGTGTCTCTAAACCTACTAGCGTACAACTGTTACCTGAAGGTAGTGTCGCAACATCTTTAAACATGAAAATAGCATGGAATTAAAACCTTCTACAGTTCTTGCAGCGTGTGTATCAACATCTCAAAGATGTCAATAAACGAAACAGAAATTCGATAGTTTTGGGAAAATACTATTATTTGAAGATTTGGCCATGCAATGTTGACTTTAACATCCTTGAACAGTCTGCGTGTCTGTCAATATCGTGCGGCACGATCTCACTGTCACGAAACATCTCATATTCTGTCCACGCACTGTCACGTAGGTGAAGTTTTTGCCGTCTGTTTTAAACGGCAGACATGTTTTTTCCTAAACAATTGTCACCACCTGCCTAACGGGCTGTTGAAGTTTAAAGCAGCAGGCCCTGGGCCAATTATGATTTCAACATCTGAAGGTCCCTTGGTGCCCGTTGTGGCTAGACATGGCTAGACGCTGCAATTGTAGGTAGATCTATTGTTTATACGCACGACTGCGTCATTATTGTCCACATTGCTTCTTTAACCATTTGTGATGCATGCTTGTGGTGTTTTGGGAAAAATATTTCATTGCTATTCGACCTGATTTCGCTTCAAGTGAAGAAATAATGATTGTTATAAATTAATGCATATCCCCTGATGAACTAACTCTTTTTCGTATATTACTTGTTCAAACAATGTTGCAACATTTCATTCCAACTTTGTTTCTTTGAGAACATTTATTCTCAAAAGTGAATATAACATCAAAACATCAACAAGTTCTACATATAAATACATGTTACACAAGTAGAGGTTCCTTCCTTCCGGTGATTATACGTCTGTGTGGATCACCTACTTTCACTGTGTACTAAATAAAGAGTAACACTGTTCATGTAGTTTTATTCATTTGACACCTAAACCTATCAAAGGACGCGAACCCAGATTTGTATTCTGTAATGCAACAGTATGTATGACACTGTATGACCTTTTTTTTAAACAATGAAATCAACACGATACCATAACTATAACCTCTACATTTTTTTTTGTATCTCAAAGCAGTATTTTAGAAGTTTTTCGACCGTATACAGACTCTGGCAATCATGTATTCTTAATAAACAGTTTCTTAAAAATAGAGGTTGGGGGAATAAAGTCGTCTTATAAGCTCTGTAACTCGTGTAAATAACACATTTTTATATTTATTTATTCTTGTCCTCTCCTGTCAAAATAAGACACGTTATTTCCAAGTCGAAAAGTTGTTTTGTACATAAACCTGAAATCACGATTCCGCTCTCATTATTTCTCTTTAATGCCAAACAAACATTATAAGCACTTAAGTGAAAGTTTGCGGTAAAATGTTAAGTGAAAACAATGACGTCACTGTCATTTTACAGTTGGATGTCTAACTATGAGTTCACCAGCTGAAGGTCTCGTTGAGTATGCGAATCAAGATTTGTATTCTGTAATGCCCTAGGATTTACCTTAATGGCCTGGAATCCATCCGCTTATATTGTTCCTTAAATATATGGTGTCAATACGCTTCATTCCTCGTTCATTTGACATTTATCTAATCAGGTCATTTTAGTCGTAGAGGCTCCTGAATAATACGTGACTTGCGTGCTACTGACGCGGCTTGCAAAAATTTTGATTAAAAAAAGGAGTGCACAATTTGCAGCTTTATCTACTTATAACACGGTAGCCGAAATGTTCTCAGAAAGTCGCTGTGAATATGAATATTAGATAAACACACACAGACACATTTGAACGGTTCATTGCAAAACGGTTTGCGTCATATGACATCCCATTTACATTTCATTTTTTTTTTTTATTTCTACAAATGCCTGAACATTGTTCATTCATACCATTTTTGCAAGCACTATTTTCAAGAAACAAACGCATTATTACTAGTATAAATAATTATTAACAAAATATGCGCTACAGCCATATTGTGTAGTTTAAAAACAGGTTGAATGGTTGTTTTGGCTTGAACGCAAGACTCTTACTTTATAGGCCTGTTTGTTTGTTGACAAACGTTGATTCTGGTAATGACATATAGTATTCTTTGTGCGTGTCTTTACCATTATAATAATTATTTTCTGTAGCCATATGATTTCAAAATTGTTATAACAGACAGTTCCGTGTAATTAAACTTAAAAACGACATGCGTAGTTCTGTTTATTGTTTAAATAAATGTTGTTTATATATGGACACAATAGAAGCTATGATTTGTTTCGTTGTTTAATATTTCGAATACATCTTCTTATATTATACAGTGTATTTCACTGCTCTGGGTATTGTCATATTCCATTGTATGGCAGGTTTAACAATGACTGTTGACTGAATAAAATGTGTCTCATTAGTGCCAAGAAACGGTATGCATGTAATTTTCTTCATACTTACCACTACAATTCCTGCTTCATTAACTAACAATCGACCAACATTTGAGATCATTGCTGCCTTTATCACATCCCATCCTTTGTCGGAAGTTACACGCCATCACCACAATTTCTTTTACAATTATTCCATGATGATATATGCGAGCATATGCAGACAATAACAACCATACATTTTCTGAAAATGTTTACCTTCATTTTAAGCCAATTAAGTGCGCATGACCACACTATATATAGTATGAAGTAGTTCTGATGTCATGATTTAAAGAAAACTTGTCCCTGTCTATTTCAAAGAAATGTGAGTTGGCTGTCCTAAAATCACATGTGCTTCTGCAAATCTAAGGCGGTTTTTTTAAAAAAAAAACCAGTTCCACTTTTCTCGTATTTCAAGTAAACCTAGAGGTGAATAACATTTAAGTATTAATGGGTGCCGTTCTTTACATTTGTACACACATTTCAATTAATGAAATCAAATCTTGACAGTTTGTGCTTTTGTAGGAACCCGGACGACTTAGTTCTTGAAAATATTAAAGACAACGTTTTATAACCAGGTAAGAGTATCTTTTAATCAACTGAACTCGTAAAGGGCATTGAAAAGTCATACTTCTAACAAATAGCGAAGTGAAATTCGTTTCTTGCCGAAATTAACACTATATGACACTGCATGAAACAATATGGCACTGCATGACACTGTACGAAACTGAATGACACTGTATGACACGTTATGACTCTGTGACACTTTATGACTCTCTATGACACTCTATGACACTGTATGTCTCCCTGTAAACAAAAGAATTCACATGCTACTATAACAATCTCCTTAGCATTTTTATGTTCAAACAAACATCTCAAACAACTTTTAAGAATTATTGCGACCGTATACAGACAATGACAATCATGCATAATCTTAAAATACAACTTATTAACTACATTGTGAGAAAAGAGAGGCGGGGGAAATGTAGTCATCTACTGTCTGTACTAACTCATGTTTCTGGGACATTTTCACTTTGTTTTGCATAGTTGGTCTATCCAACTACTGCCAAAATCGGACATGTACTTTCCTAGTCTATAGGCTGTTTTTGTACAAAGACCTGAAATCACGATTCTGCTTTTTTTCATTTCAATTATTAGCCAAAAACACATTATAAGCACTAACGTTCTATTTTGCGGTAGGATGTTAAGTTCAAATAATGACGTAATTGTCATTAATACACTGCAAAAAAGACATAACTGTCATTCTAAAGGAGAATGTTTCAAGAAAAATAACCAAATGAAATGTTAGAAAAGGTGAAGTTATTTTAATTTGATTTAAAAAATGGTTGTTTTAACCTGTATCATGAGCAAAGAAGCACTATTACTTTTACAACTTGATATTCTTTGTTTTTTAAATCATCAAATTTAGAAATTCGATGAACATGCCCAAATTTGCAAATATTATACTTTTAGATTCAAAACTATGAAACTACGTGTGATAAATACTGAAATTTCATTAACAATGTTGAACAAATTTCGTTTTTTACTGCATAGGAAGGTTATTGACCGGAATACATTTTGTCAATTACCTGCGGGTACCCGTATATCTTTTGTTTCTCCACAGAATAAAGAAAGCATACAGCAATAATACACGGCTACATATATATTTATGCATAGCGATTTAAACATGTCGTCTGAGGGGAAAAAACGTTTAGATCCTTAATAAAAAAAGTCGAAATACAGAATTCACCACCTTTGTTCAAAAAACTTTTTTTGTATTTCCTGCAGCTGTATTGGTCCGTGTACCGGGTATAAAAAAATTCCACAGATACCTGCTAAAACGCCCTTAGTCATGGGTACCCTTCCAACACGTTTACTGAAAGAACATTAGATATATAAGAGTGGTTGCTAAAAGTTCTCCCGGTTGTGTAGAATTTCGAATAACTGATGGAGTTGGAATCGAAATGAGTTAAAACTGTTTCTAAAATGTTCATACTGTTGATTAAACAGATATGTGAAACTCATTAAATTCTATGTAATACATGTTTGCAATTTATGACACCGAGCTTTTAGTCATTTGTTTTTAAAATTCGAAACAAGCGCATGGTTGTATACATGTTGTGTGTGATAACGAGATTTTAACTGATTATGACTATATTTGTCTAAGTGCCGATAACATGCAATATCTTAAGATACTATTTTGTTTTATAAACGTTAATATCTGTTTCAAATGTGTAATATATTAACCTGGCACAAATTTCTTAAACAATTTTAAGGATAAAGCTAAGCTCGCTATTTGTGTTTTGATATAATGTATTTACTTTTATTTTTCAAACATTTCTGCGTCTTTGAAAGGACTTTTATTTTCATGATAATCACGATAAAAGAAAGAACATTAATTTGGCTTAACGAAATTAGATAATTAAGCTTGTTCCGCTGAAATATTTTTTTCTAGGAATTGGTGCCTGGCTCACACTGTCATGGTGTCAACCCCAATATCCACCGACTTTTCTTAGAGCTATAAAGCTTAATTAATCGGACTAAAAATGGTATCTGTTGTACCAATGCTGATGACTAGCATTCGATGGGAACATGCAGGAGGCAAGAAAACAGCTTAAAGTCATATGTGAGCACCTATGGAAGATTGTTGCGGTTTTTGTTACAATATGCAATCTTCAATTGGCTAGCAAAGTATTTTACGACATAGATTGACCCTGTCAGTTCATATTTAAATGTAATAGATTACCACGATCATCTTGGAAAGGCCAAGATTGCCGGTCTGATGCCCGAAAGACTATGCTCGATTTGTTTACCAATGCACTTCAATTGTGCTAAGGTTGAAAAAAATGTAGCAGATTTTCGAAGCATAACATGTGGTTTAAGGAGTCTACACTGCCGAGGTTCTTCTCTTTGTACCTGGATTACAAGACTCTTTCTGATATCGTCATGACTGTATCCACGTTTGGTCATAAATAATAAAGTAATGATAATGATGATAACAAATATTATAATGATTGTAAAAAAAAGTTCATATAAATGTAAGATGTAGCACGTGCATGTTGTTTACACTCAGTAAAATACGATTAAATCATGTATTTTGTCAAGGAAGATCTCTTCTTTTTAGTTGTTTTAAGAAACGTTTCTTTTGCTGAATGATTGTCACAACACTTACATGGCTTTTAACACCCAATGAGTGATCAAAATACTGAAGGAGGGGTCTCTTTTTGACATATTTGTTTTTCAAAAGTATTATTCATATATATCCAGAACTATTGTTTATCGTTTACAGACCCATTTTTTCAACTGACAAAGACATTTCGCCTTGTTATGTTGTATGTCTCTTTTGAGGCCTTCATCATAGCTTGTTCATTCAGACAGAAACTTAAAGATGCACTCTTTTTCCCAAAGAAGATTTACCACAATTACTACAATTGTTCTAATATACCAAAAAGGGTAATTTAATGTAAAAAACAATGGTTTATATAAAGAAATACCGAGTTTAATTTGAACGAAAGGTGCAGAAAACACGGTATTTCTACCTTATGAAACGGTAGTAAATCGCAGTAAATCTTTTAGCACTCACCAATCATTTGATATTTCCGGGTGTTCCGCTATCAAATACACGGTTACAATATTGTTATCAGTAATTAAAATCTTCCATAAATGCATTATTTAGGAAATAGTCAAAGGTTTATTATTCAAAATTTATGTTTGTTATACATGTGTCTGCACTGATTTTTAATAAGACTCTTTAATTGTTAGGCTATTTGTCGTACCCCTAAACCTTCCATTATTTTATCAGGGATTTTTTGTAAATGGAATTACACCTAATGACGCAGTATAAACGGTTACAATGCTCTTGCTCAGAAACTCGTGGTTCCAACTAGAACAGTTATTCAACAAGTTCTAAGCAGAATCTCAAGTAATCAAAAACACCGACAGAAATATAATACCGTAATGAACAAAATGTTAATGACAACAGACACTTGGCCTTAAACCAGTTTAAGAGTTCTTAGGACATTGCTAGTGGAGCGTTGACAGTATTGTACTTACAATTTCTGTCAATGCCAGCTATTTGTAGTATTTCACCTTGTGGAGTGCGTGCTTCAGAAATATCTCTTTTACGTGCTATTCCTGTAAACCATGAGTTATACATTCGTAACAGAAATGTTGCTCTGAACAAATCGTCAATGAATAATCCCTTTCAGTTACTGCTATTTCTGTTTTCAGTGTTCTAATTGTATTCGAGAACGTATTTTGAACCCAAAAGTTTTACTCAAAGAAAAGCTTATTCGGAAAGTTAAAGCCATTCCTAAACCGTTAATAAAATGACATTTGAACGAATTTTGGACAAAGCAGTTAAGGTGAATATCAATGGTAATGCAAGATACGTTTATAAACTAATGTTCAGAAAAATATGCTTGTAGGACAAATGAAATAGTTGCATTGCCCTTAAAAATCGTTTTTTTAATGTATACGCTGAACAGTATTTTGTCAAAATGTTTATGTAAAATGTGCAATAATAAATCATTTTAATAGGTAATGGTTAGGTTAAGGCTTTTTGATCTGCACAATATTTCAAATTTGTACTTATTTTTTAATGTGTAGACACTATCACGGCATAAAAAATACACTTTAGAAACATTCTTTCATCATCACAGTGTTAATGATTATGTCGTGAGTTTGCTCTCTGTATCATTTTCACTACGTTTCTCATACAAAAAATAATGTTTCTCAGTACGAACAAAAATTACCGTTTCCCGGGCAGAATGTGTAACGGTGGTCCCGTGTGACTGTGCTTTAGTCAAGTGCAATTTAAAAAAAACCCAGAGTAGCTCAAACCAGGGTTACCTCCTGTCTGTGCTTTATGGCCTACAATTTATCAAATCTAATACTTTCACTGAGTCCGGAACCAATGTATATACTTAAAAAAACGTACAACTCCCCCACCAAACGTGTCAAAAAAATATCACATCAATCTTAGTCCAAGTATATTAGATGTATTCAGTGTGTGTATATATTTCTTTCATGTTTTTTGATGAAATATGGGGTTTTAACAGTGAAATAACAACAGTGAAAATATCAATTATTTATTTTACTGCTAAATAAGGAGTAAAAAATAAACTTTCAGAACTACTTTTAAATTCCTGTATAGTAACTTGCCTTGATCAATATAGAACACTTGACTTTGAACCAGTAAATGTTGGCAAAAAAAGGTTTAAAAATTAAAGAAATGTTTTATAAATTTAAATAAATGTATATTTGGAAATTAACAACTTACCGTTTATTACCGGTTATCCAGTTTTTCAAACATTTTCTTGATCTTTGAAGCTGAATGTTCGAACATTGGCTTTCATACCAAACATATTACGGACAAAAACAACTGTTCTAACATAAATATAATTTTATATCATCGTTCAAATGTATTTTGAACTGTTTGCCGTTGTAGTACGTAAAATGAGCTTCCCGGAAGATTCACACAACAATTTACAGATACTCCGATATTTTTAACCCCACCCAAACCTTAAAATTTGTCAACAAACTAGCGCGGCATTCACTCTTTATCTGGAAAACAAACCTGTTTTCAAGCGAAACAGACTGGTCTCTGACAGTAAGATGACTGAATATTAATTTACTATGAAACACATGCAGTCTTAAACTTAGAAGATGTTTAAAATCCAATGAGTATCCGCATTTGTTTTGCTAACACATTTGACTTTCCAAATTTTCATTCATTAAATAGCGGCGTAGTAATTTGGTTATGTATTCATGCCCCACTTAAAATAAAAGTGTTTTCATTATTTTTTGGAACATATGTGCACTTATAAAACTTCATTGATTACTGTTCATAAAAGCTTTGCACTACAAAACGAGCGAATAATAAACTATAAGAATGAATAGCAGAGAATTATTTCTCAACAAACCGAAAATAGAAAAGTTGATAGCTATAATTTTGTATGAGGGGCGCCCAACGGGAAGCGGCGTAAAAACCACCCTTTTCTTAAAAGGGGGTAATTCAGAACTAAATAAAAAAAATTAAATAAAACTCCGAAAATAAGCATAAAAGAAACAGAACATTTGTTTATTTCAGTGTTTTTATATGACACTCGTGAAATAAAATACGATCTTACACTGAAATAAACAAATATCCTCTATATATACCACGTGATAAATTGCGTCATAAATGCTACGTCGGAAGGCAATATCTTGCTTCGATTAAAGACTTAAAACAAAGATATTGTTTTCATTTTCTATACCATTTTAAATTAAACATAGCGCAGTATATGCCACTTACGGAGCACCGCATTCGGTCTTTTACCAAATTTTGACTGATAGTTTAGATTCTGATAACTCTTCGATAAACCTTTTCACGATACGGCCGATCCAACGGAGCACTTTCAAAACATTGTTTTGGAAACAGTGTTTGATGAAACTAATCACCTTATCAAACTCCGGTTATAAAACAAAGGTGGGGCTCTTTAAGCGGCATAGACTGCCCATTTTTATTAAAACAGGGGAAACCTAATATTACTGTGAGCGGATCCGTGGTCTAGTGGTTACACACTGGAATATCAATCCAGAGGTCGCAGCATCGATTCTCGGCGGCAGAACAACAAAACTGAAAATCCGAGAGGGACGTAAAATTGGGGGTCCCGTGACAATGGTATACACTGGTGCATGTTAAAAAACCAGGGTAACTCTAACTGGGGCTACATTATGTTTGTGCACTATGCTCCAAAAACCTAAAATGACGAAAAATCTTATCGAAGCACTCGCCGGAAGGGCATTGCCAGAGTGCGAGTATAAATGAGCTTACATACACCCCAATAACAGTTGCGGGATAGCAATAAGCTCTGACAGTTGTAGCGTGATATGAGGTAATACTCCTATGCAGTCTGCACCGATGTGTAAATGTGTCATTGAACGGGTTAACGCTTTTTTAGAAGCATAGGCTTAGTCAATCAGAGTTATTTCAAGAATTCATACCGTAATAATGACAAAATGGAGCGTTAAACTTTAATAACCATGACATCATATGTTTCAGTGTAACTAACAGATTTTGCAGTATATGCATAAACGCTCGCTCTTTCTTATCACAGTATGATATCAAATTGGCAAAAATCCTTTTTTGTGCAATATTTCCACAAACGAACTTTCTTCTCGCTCCATGAGTTCACATCATGTAGAAAACGCCATGCTTATTGATCCTAACGGTAGCATTATTTTCAGAAACATTTGGACAATCTAATAAACTGCACAAATGTCATCACGGGTTTCAGTATATTAATCTTAAATCTATCTGGGAAGCACTTGTGTTTTCCCAGGAAAAAATGCAATGAGATTTATTTGATTACTTCTCGCAAAACAATAACGAGATTTTGTCTGTTTCCTCTTTAGAGAGTACACAGTTCATTTGTAGGGTATGTTAACTGACGGTACAACGACAACCTTTTCACATTTCATTATGTTCTTATCCGTGTCCTTTCTATTATTAAAATCGACTTAAATGTCAGTTATCTTACATCATCTAAATAGACTTGCATGAGACAGTCTATAACAAGATTCAGATGTGGAACAAACATTGATCTATTAACCTCTGATCAAAATAAATGCTTCATCAAAACGAGATTGCATGTACATGTAATGCACCAGTCAATTGTAACCACGACCCCCCCCCCCCCCCCCCCCAGGTCCGGGGGTATACCGGAGATAGCCAGGGAAATGGGCCGTGTTTTGACCTTCCAGGTGGTTTTGCCTTTGCGCCAAAAATAGCGGGGAATGGGCCTTACCTAGGGTCTCTTGGATGCGCGGGCATTTGGCGGGGATATTACCGGCAGTTCGTCCCCGCAGGACGGGGATTTTACCTGGGCTTGACTGGACCGAAAGTCAAAGTCCCCGCTATTCCCCGGATCTGGGGAGGCCGTGGTGACAATTGACTGGTGCATTATTGCTTCCTGAAAAGGGATAATCCGGGGATATTAACACATGTTTAATAACACAAGTTAAGTGCTAAACACGTTTAACAATTTAACTCCAATTAAAGACTCAGAGACAACTAAGCTGGCAAAAACTTACACAATAGTCTTTGTAAAAAGTGCGTCTGATTCAGAATTGAAACGAAAACTAGGATCGATTACCATAATTGTTGTAAACATGTTCATACTGCAACATGCTGGCCACATCTAGATATTTCGTCATTTTACCGATTTAATAAGCTATGCAAAATGAAACGCAGTGATTTTCAGAATCATCACTATTAGGTTCACCTTTTTACCGATTGATATTCCCCAACCGCTGTGTACAGCTGTTTAATCGGTACCTATTATGTGATGACGCTGTTGTTCGTAAAATATTACCCGTTTAAATTTTTATCCTTCTTTGTATTTTGTACAAAACGCCTATCATTTTTACTTAGAAAGATTATATATCAAACCATGTGAATATTTAACATTGATGAATAGCGTTTAACGAATGTTAATTCAAATACGATTCAGTGTCAGTATTGCTTTGACATAATTATCATAAAACAAGCAATGAATCACATGCACTATACCTCAATTGGAATAAATACTTTTTAACCTGGTGGTTTAACCGATTTCCAAATACACGACGTCAATACATATAGAAACAACCAGGCTCCATGATTTAACGTTATAGCAATTTTTGGCGGAACCACGTTCGCCCCTCCCCTTGGTAACCAACGAAATAGGCTCTTTACTTCGTTATGGGAGTTTTTGTCCTCTGGCTTAGAAAGTGTAAAATGGTGCATCCTGGTGATGCATGTACATATTTGTCTGCAATATTGCCATGAAAGGTTCACTAACTTAAAGGAAAAAAAACTGCATCCTTACTCTGGATCCGCTGGTGAAAGTAAACTAACGATGATGTGAAATAGTAATTAAAGTACAAATCACTAGCAGTCAAGATTCTGGACTCCGCCCATTGTTTGTCAAAGTTAAACAAGTTTATCTAAAATATAATTGTGCATTCTCATTTCCTTCTGGTCTGACGACGATCAGTAAACTCCCTCTTAAATTACTTTCTAGTTTTTGAGAGTAAACCAAAAAGGCAGACGACATTTTGTTGTAGTTCATGTTCCAATCAATTTCAATTGTTCAGCTTGAAAATTCCCCAACAAGTATATCCGAATTTTCTGTACGAATCACTGACATATGTCCTCTCATGTCACAATTTAATTAAATAAACATAGAGCACTTAGAACGACTGTTTTTTTTCTATAAAAATATCTTGTATTCTTGAAGAAGAGTGTTGTTGTTGTTTTTGTTTTAAGAATGTCAACGCTGAATAAAAACGCCACCCTAATAGTTTAACTGGTTCGCGTTTGCCTCCCTTTACGATTTTCTTAATAAATCTCGTCAATTTACTGTGATTACTTAGCTAAATCAATAGTTTACTGTCGCCATATTTGATTTTTAAACGAAAATTGAATTCACGAGCGAACGTTCTACGGGTCGCAAAATGATAACAGATAATCTGCAAAGGGCCGCAAATACTCATGTAAATAATAGCGAAAACTCCGCACAAACGTGTTACTATATATATTAACATATGTATTAATTACTAATAACTTATTTGTATATAAAATAAATGACCAATGGTACTTGGTAAAGTTATGACTGGTTATGTAATTTCTCTTCATTACAACTAAACACGGATGTAAACAGCATATTCTACAATCTTTCAGGCATACATGTTCTTTATCTGCTCACAAAACCGTTTCAAAGGATACCAAAAAAAGTTCATCAGGCATCTAAAATGAAATTATTTGCGGATCGGTTTCCGCATATACTTCCTTTGAGAATGGCAGAAAACCTTTTTTGAGTGATAAGACTGACATCGATCCCCTGTTTTACGACTGAGTAGGTGAATTGCGGTATTTCTTTGACATTTTTAAGAGGCATTTCAAGAAAGACAGAAATAAATTGTTAAAAAATCATGCCTTATTTTCAGAACCAGGTGTTCATTCAACAATCGAGAATTGGTTTTCATACTTTACTTTTGAAAACGCAACTGTGACTTGATTAGCCCAAATGAAATATGATTATAGGCGATATGTTTGATGCTATACACATGTGACGGTAATGAAAACATTATTCTTACACAGCTGGGCTCCGTTTTAATCAGATAAAACAACATTATGGAAACGTAGTTACGCAAACAATGGAATAACGCCCATGAAGTTACGATCTAAAACATAACGATCTTTGAAACGGGGCCCTGGTACGAGTTATAATGAATTAAACTTTCTATTTATAACAAAAAACACCGAATAGATTGTGTTAAATAAACATGAATCATAATAAGCGGATTGGATGTCTAAACTTTATGTAATAGTAAGATGATATGAAGTTAACTCTTAATGATTTATAATGGGCTAAGTGAGCGTATCGGGCGAGCCATTCTTAGTCAAACAGATTTTACTTCAGGTCATTCATCTGACTTATGTCAGGTCATTTACTTGACTTACAATAAAAACTGTTTGGCTGACACATTTTCATCGCAAACTCTGATACAGGGAGCGTGTATCGGTTGAGTTGCAGTAGGCAAACATTTAAACAACCGCGAAAATTAAACTTCTTAATGATTAAGTCTAGTACTTAATGATTGCCTATCTGCACATAATAAGTCTAATAGTAACTTAAATGCTATTCTTTTCGTGGCGTAAAATGTGACAATGTAATGCGATGCATCTCGTCCCGCCATTTGCCAGGTTTTCTCTCCGTGTACACACTTTTTACCAACTCCCAGCGAATCCATAAATAGAAAACTGTGAAACGTCTATGATTGGATGAACAATTCTATGTTTTCAGTCAGAATCGGAGCGATTGAAACAGCGTGTTTAACGCATAGCATAATCGCTCATACAGGTGATTTTACGTTAATTGTTCTATAAAAAAAAAACTAGAAGTGCAATACATCATGTTTGTAATAGTCTTGATGTTGATGTATCTCTTTTCTTCATTTGTCGAGACGCCGTCGCGTGAACTGCTATTGAACAGCAGAAAGCGTTATTTAGTGGAAAAAAGTGATAATTAAGGGCAAACATGACACGACAACATATGCTATATCGAATGTCACTTTCGTTTCAGTAAACATCACTTACTATTGCGCATATCACGGAATATTTATTATCAATAAAATGTCACACTTATTAAAAAACAAAACATACACATGTATAACGAACATAAATTCTGACTGATAAACCTTTCGCTTCTTACTTTATAATGCATTTATGGAAAATATCAATTACTGATCACAAGGTTGTAACCGTGTATTTAATAGCTGAAAATGCAAATATATTAAATTTTTGGTGGATGCTTAAAGATTTACTGTAATCAACTATCGTCTCATAAGGTAGAAATACCGTGCTTTATGCACCTTTTTTAAATTAAACTCGGTATCCTTCACAAAAATTATTGTCGACATTTATTCAACCCTTTTTGGTAAATTAAAACAATTGTATAAATTGTGATAGATACTATTTAGGAGTAAGAGTACATCTTAAACCAATGGCAGGACGTGGGGACATGTTATAAACGCCGTTACAAAATTTCTCTCGAATATCGCAGTCCTATTTCCCGTGCTCATCGAATTTATTGTCACCCTCCCATGTATTCCCCGGGGATATTATTCTAACGGAAATCAAATTCGGGGAATAGGGTTATAGCAGATCATCTTGAAGGTAATTCGGTGATAACAAGCCCTGTCTATTTCCAGAATCTTCAGAACACATCGCATTATACTCATTACCGCTTGTAACGGATTCGACTCAGAATAGTGTAGACTTAGCATTAGAACCTTAAATCATCTATTTTAATTTAAAATGAACGTTGCAAGCCGTACAGTTTTTATCAATTTCATTAAAAATAGGGTTGAATGAATGAATGAATGAATGAAAGTCTTTATTTACAGAGGGTAACCCAATTAGTGTAAACTAATCTTCCTTGGGGCCCTCTAAAGCAATATTTACATACATACAAATACATAATTATATAGCAATATAACAATCAGCATAACAAATTCAAAGTTAGCATTATTCATAAACATGATCAACATGATAACAATGTTACACAACAACATAATACATACATATGGCGGCAGAGGTTTAACTTACAGACTTACATATGGCCATATTTACAATTTTAGCTTTATGACTGTTGATTCGAATTAATCCACTTAGTATAATTTACTGTAAAACTTTTAATACTTTCGCTCTGTCTTATTTCATTTGGAATGTTATTCCATACTTTTACCCCAGAGTACGACATACTCCCTTTAAAAAGTTCTATATTTGGTTTGGGTATTAAAAAATCCGATTTATTTGAAGAACGTAAATGATTTGGACGCCTGACATTGTAATTGAACATATTTTGAATATATGACGGGACTGCATTTTGCGATACCCTGTACATAAATTTGGCTTTATGAAGTGAAACCCTCTGTTCAATATTAAGAGAATTAATTATATTCAAAGCCTCGCTTAAAGTGGTATATTGTTCACCTAGAATGATACGACATGCTCTTCGTTGTAATCGCACTAAAACCTGGATATTTGATTGTTTTGTACTACCCCAAATGATACTACAATAGTCAAGATGTGGTTGGACATAGGCTTTGTAAAACATTATTCTATAATTAACAGGAATAAATACTTTAATTCTTGATAATAGCCACAAATTACTTGATATTTTCTTCCTAAGAAATTTTATATGCGTATCCCATTTAAGGTTTTCATTTATATATATGCCAAGAATTTTATCACCTGTTGTGATTTCCAGATTTAAGTCTTTATATTTCAAATTTAGAGGTTGATTAACTAATTTTGTCCGCTTCTGGGGTGTCGTTATCAATATTACTTTTGTTTTTGAAGCATTTAATACCATACCATTGTTTAGACACCATGTACTGACGTTATTCAAAGCAGCTTGTAAATTCATTTCAACTTCAAATTTAGATTTATTTGTGTCATATATTGTAGTATCATCTGCATACATATCAACGTTTGAAACAGTATCCTGTACATACATAGGCAAGTCATTTATGAATAAAATAAATAAAAGAGGCCCTAGAATAGACCCTTGCGGGACCCCGCATGTCGTAATTTGCTTATCAGAGAGAACACCGTTTAAGTTCACCGCTTGAGTTCTATTTGTAAGATAAGACTTGAACCATTTAATAGTATTATCTCCACATTTGTAAATTTGAAATTTTTTTAATAGTATTTCGTGGGAACATAAATCGAATGCTTTAGAAAAATCTAACATAACAACGCCTACAAATTCTCCATCATTTAAAGCTGTTAACCATTTATCTATCATACATACTAATGCGGTTTCGCAGCTATGTTTTTTTCTAAATCCACTTTGGGATTTACATAATAATTTATAATGATTAAGGTAATTAACAAATGAATCATGCACATGTTTTTCAATCAATTTTGAAAGAGTAGGTAAAATTGATATTGGCCTATAGTTATTTACATCATTTGATGAACCTTTTTTAAATAAAGGATTAACTTTGGCGCATTTCCATTCATCTGGGAAAACACCTTGTTTTATACTACAATTTATAACATACGTAAGACTATTTGATATAACATCGGCTGATAATTTTAAAAGTGTTGGCCCTATTTGGTCAAGTCCTGTAGCTTTGGATACATCTAAATTATTTAACATTTTACGCGTTTGGGATTCCGTAATCAGAGGAATGTGAAAATATATATGATCAGGAACTTTTGTTTTTACAAAATCATTTACTTTATTAAAATTTGAAGTTGGAATAGGTTCTTTTAAGTTAGCTGCTACGTTTACAAAAAAGTTATTAAAAGTATTTGCAATATCTTGGTTATCAGTAATATCTATTCCATCTTTATGAATGTTTTTTATTAAATTACAGTTGTTTGTCTTTTTTGTAGACGCACCATGTTCTTTAAATATTTTCCAAACTGTTTTAGGGTCTGATTTTCCTTCCTCAATTTTTCTTTTATAAGATTCTTTTTTAGAATTATCTATCAATGTACAAACTATATTTCTTGAAACTCTGTAGTTATCCATATCATTTTTAGCCTTAAATTTATCACGTTTTTTAATTTCATCTAAAATATCAGGTGTAAACCAATCTGGTTGTTTTATGTGTTTAACTCTGTGAATTCTAATTGGGACGTGATTATCTACAACACTTGAAAAATTAGATACCCAAGTGTGAAGTACTTCATTAGTATCAGTGTTGTTTAGATTACCCCAGGGGATTCTGATAAGATCTGATAAAAATGACTCCTCTGAAAATGACCTAAATGATCTGTATTTTATAAAATTATGTGAATTGATTTTTTCTTTATAATTTAACTTTCTTGTACATAGGATCGGATAATGATCGCTAATTCCTATTTTGGGCACGCTTACATTACATATATTTTGATCACAATTAGTATAAATGTGGTCTATTAAAGTTTTTGAAGTTGAAGATTCACGCGTCGGCTGCTTAATTAACTGTTTTAATCCTAGTGATAAAATATAGCTAGACCATTCATCATTTATTTCGGAATTTAATAAATCTCGATTTATATCGCCTAAAATTATTATTTCTTTTTCTTCAAGTTGAACATTTTCTATATGAGTGTCAAATATTTCTTTCCATGCAACTTTAGATTCTGGATGCCTGTAAAGTGAACCAATTAAAAAAGATTTACATTTTGTTGGCATAATTTCTAACCAAATTATTTCTATATCATCTCCTTCTAAATCTAATCGTCGTATGCAATTTACGTTTTGTTTTACATATACTGCCAAACCTCCACCGCCATTGAATAAACGGTCGCGACGAAGAGGTACTTGATATCCATCTATATGAAATGTTTCAGTTTTATGGTTTTCATTGAATTTCGTTTCACTTATACCCATTATATCTATTTTGTTTTTCTTAGATGTTAGCATTAATTGTAATTCATCAAATTTAGAAGACAGTCCAGCTACGTTTAAATGACCGATGGTTAAACCTTTTTTATTATTTAATCCTAAATTAGTTAAATTCATGTGTTCCGAAATATTTAAGATAGTAGCGTTAGAGTTTTGAACGTCATTGTCATCGTTTATATTATATATACATGTATTCATATTATCATTTAAACAGCTTTTACTCTGGGAAAATAAGTCACAGTTACAGTTAGTTCCATTGCATGTGTCACAAATGTTTTGCAGAGTTGCGAAATAATTTGCACTTTCTATGCCACAGGAAACGGCTTCTTTGCCGAATTCCTAATTCCAACATTTGTCAGATTTATGGCCAATCAGACCGCAATACCAGCACGTTATTGGTTGTTTGTGTCTACATTCGTGAGTCTGGTGGTTGCTTTCAAAACAATTTAAACATCGATCATCGTCCATTCTTGTACTGCCAGTTCGCCTAACATTTCGATTACCACGGTAGTTATTTGCCGCACGTGGTGGATATACACATTTCGTAAAGTCATAAACTATGTGAATGACTTCATTGATTGTTCCCAGAATCCGTTTGATCCCCGAATTTGACGGATGAATATGGTCAGTGAAATTATAGAAACGCATAATGAGTTGTCCGTTTCTATCGTAAAACGACCTAAAATTATCCACATATTCGATTCCATGATGTAATGTTAACCGTTCGATGATCATGTTGACAGCTGTAACGTCAACATCCCCTCGCGGTGCCAACTTTGAAAGAATAACTTTGATATTTGGATTTCGAGATTTAATCATGGCTATCAGTTGATCATACTGTTCTTCTAGAAGATCGTGATCCGCATTTCCAGAAATATCGTTTCCTCCGATGTAAATGAGAATGCATTCAAAGTTCATAATATCGAATAATTCAATATCTCTAAGTAATGTTTTCACAGTGGCTCCTGAAACAGAATGTTTGTGTACGTAGGAATGTAAACCCTTCATATTTATTCTGTTGAAAATTGAATCACCCATTAAAAGAATCTTTTTATTTGGTGATTGAGAGTGGTCTTGTGTAGGACTTCTGAATTGGTCGTGTCGTCTTGTAGGTGCGGTTTCATCACACACAGGCGGCAGGTCATGGTAACATGTTCCAGGGTCGGAGCTTGGTCTATTAATCACCACTTCAATTTTGCGTGCCTGATTGTGATAAGTGGCCATTTTCAAAGACGGTTTTTCCGCCGTTTGTATTTTCTGTGTCAATTTAACAGTTTTGCTTCCATTATTCTTTCGCTGAGTTGTGTTTTGCTGTTGGTTATTTTGCAAGCAGGTTTCGTTCCCTGTCAAGATCTGACTATAAGTTTTTGTTTTTTTTCCAAGTTCGGAGTTTTCACCTTCTGTCGTATCCGATATATTGTGAGCACATCCAATTTGAGGCATAGTAGCAGATTTCTCGATCAAAGAGTCTATTTTCAAGTTGCATTGTTCCACTTGACCCTGTAGGTTTAAACTCACTTGCTGCAACAAATGAATTTGACTTTTTATTTCCTTCAATAGCATTTGATTCTGTAACCCTTGTTCATATGTTATGTCATTTCGTGTCAAATTTCCATCACATAGTCTTTTGTGTACAGGTGTCGATGTCTGATTTAGAGGCAGTTCTTTGTTTGTTTCATGAAACGAAAGTCCTTGGTCAGAGTTTGTTTTCGAGGTTACAGGTGTCGATACACCAGTCAGTAGCGATTGACTATTTTCAGGATACACATTACAGTTGTGTGGCAAACTGATTAATGGCGAGGAGTTCAGAGATGTAAAGTCCTGTCTCGTTTTTGAAACCACCATACGCGATGTCGGAATAATTAATAACGACTGGCTAGCCTCTGAAGAGAAAGATTCGTCATGGATAGTAGCATCATCTTGTTGCTCATTCGATCTTCGATGTAAAAAATACGTTCAACTCCTTCTTCTTGTTAATTAATTTGTCAATACAGTTGATGGTTTTAATGGGACTGAAGAAACCAGATGATAAAACTGCAACAATAAAAGAAAGTTGTCAAAAAGCTAACATTAAATATCTAACGCATTGAAACTTAATAACTGATGTTAGTAGCACATTGCTTAAGACATATGCGTTTTGTGAATGTTTTGTGTTTTTTTATCTAAATCAAAACATTACTGGGTTTGTCTACCACGTAATTCCCAGTTAATTTAAGAATAACGTTGGTATATGTATCGGTACTAATCATGTGACATCCGTATACAGCATTTACACTTTAAACTGTGAAAGGAATTACGCGCTATTTTAAACGGGTAAACACAGCTGAGACAGCGACAAAATTTTATTTTAATCAAATAAAATGATAATTTACGGCATCATACTAGCTCTAGAACAGTTTCAGTCTTGTTTTAAGGAGATACTGTATTTGCTTATTTTGGACCATCTGGTATCCAGTTCCTTTAATGCTATGAGATAAGATCTTCAAACCTTATCATGAGTATCACATTTCTTAGAAACATCTACGACATGGCTGTCAAGTTTGACAGTGACATTGAGAAACATCAATACAATTGTTATTTGTAGTTGTTTTCTTATTCGAATCAATTTAATAATACTTGCATAGCGACTCGAAAAAGTATACCATGTTACAATGTTTTTTGTATATGAACCATTTTATAAAAGATATAAAATACGATAAGTTTAGTGAAAAAAGGATAAAATATTTCAGTCCAATGGCGATTCTGAACTAAACATGACACTACCGAAGATAAATATAAAACAATTACAACCTTTTTTTACATATATTTACGTCTATTTTCTCAAATTTATACTTTATACAAAAATCTCAGATAAGTTTATCTTGAATTATTAAAATTCTGCTTTCAATTTCTTATCGATTTTAAAATATTTCATTTCAAACAACAAATTTAATTCATGCCAATACATAGCAGATATTGTGATAGGACGCATTTCTGGTGCCCCGTTTCACGTCTCGTTTGATGTGTTAACACGTATCCGTCGAGACCGCCATCTGTCAAATACGCGTATGAATTCGAATGTGTGATGAAGTTTTGTGTAATGAAGTCAAGGGAGGCTACTACAGCGGAACAAAGTCAGAAGTTACAGAATTATCTTTATTGAGCAAAATAAGAACAAAATTTCTCCCACCTCAGATAAGTAGATCCAATAATTTAACCATGCTAGAAATTCTTATCTTGCCAACGGGCGAATATAAAATGCCCGTATGGAACTCCTTTTTAATGGTCACCACATTGTAATTACCTCCCTTGTTGAAGAATGTCGTCTGTAGCATCATGGAAACCTTGTCTTGTGGCAATATTTAGAACGCTAATTAATTATTTCTCCCTTCAATTGTCACCATAAAACAGTGTTAACGCACATTTCAAGAAATAATGCTTCACTCTCCTTAGAACTATTGAAAGACCGATTTGACTATTAACATAATATCTGAATCACTGCGCGCATATCCATGAAAACCACGATTTATCGCATATCCATTCGCAATTATTTTCACTAAGCACAGAAGAGTTCCAGCAAAAAATACATTTTTACTTTATTTTGTTTAACTGAGGTGGGAGAAAAAGCATCTACCATAGCCGCTCGTGTAAGATAGGTTCATTCCGACCCTCGCACATAGTGTTTTGCGGAACCTCGTTTCCGCAAAACACCCTACGTTCGGGTCTTGATGAACCTATCTTACACTCTCGGCCATGAAAGATACTTATAATTTTATGTTTTTGCAATATTAACAAATTGCTAGTACGAAAAGAACTATTAAATGTCACAGCCCCCCCCCCCCGCCACAAAAAATAACAACAGCATAAAAACGGAACTTACTGTACGAGTATACACTAATAGTCATTCCCTGTAGACGTAACGCGGCCATTTTTAACAAGTAACTATTCGTGGGATTTTTTGACTATCATAAAATGAAGAATTGGGGGCAGTTCGTGAGTCAATCGCTATTTCTCTCGATGACGCGAATTCGCCTTCTTCTTTGTATTGGCGAGCTGCTCATATTGATGATAATAATCATGGATAATGCAACAAATTATTAACTTCGAAATGGCAAACAACTAGTTCACTAAAGTAGCTGTCTAGATAGATTGGAAGTGTTCTCTGCTTCGTGCTTATCCTCATGGTTCTTTGTAGAACATGAGAACCATATTCCTGAATATTTACATGCTTCTCGAGCGTGAGTAAAGTTAGATAAGTGCATGTGTTTAAACGTTGCCATGTTTTAGTATTTTTGTCACGCTATTTGTAGCAAAGCGAATGTTGTTTCGAGATTGAACACTTTACTTGCATGATACGGAATCAGAAAACGACATTATCATGATTCGATGTCTGGTTGTTAAGCAATCAGCCATAGAAGTGTCTTCCTATATGCCATTGCGAGTGTTGTACTATTATATGTACTACTAGAGAGACTGACATAATTATATAGTTTGCCCAGTTAGCGCACTCGCTTCTCACAAAGACATGTCGGGTTCAATTTTATACGTGAGCATACGTGAGTGTGGTATGCCTCCGGGTACACCGACATAGCTTCGTATCAACAAGGGATTGTTGTTATAACATGTTTCATAATCGTTGTGAAATATCAGTTTAAACGTCTAAATAAGTGTTATATTTTCCTGTATATGTCATCCTGGTCATGTTCGAATACATAAGGGAGGCGTTTCTATAATTGTACGTGAACAGAAACCATATATTTTAAAACAATTCAATATTTGTCCTTCATTTAAGGCAAATGGATGAGCTACCTTAAGTTTCTTTTTAGAAAAAAAACCGCATTATGAATTTTGACCTCCGAAATGACGCCACAGAGCCGTTTTGACTAAATGTCATACAAGCTCAATGCAGTACAGTGCAATCCCTACATCTGTGGCTAATTGTATAACACTTGGTGGTGGTGGTGTGTAAGCTTATTTATACTCGCATTCGGGCCCTACCCATTTGATCAGTGCTTCGATGAGAGTGTCAGTCATTTAAGGGTTTTGGAGCATAGTGCACGAACAGAATGTAACGCTGGTTAGAGCTCTCCTGGTTCTTTGATGTGCACCAGTCATAAAACTTGGTTAAGTTGTCCACAGGTTTTCTTTTGGTTAATTTGCACATTTACATGGTTGGTTTATAGTTAGTATTGAATGACAAATAATTCAACTAATCAAGTGGCTTCGACCAAAACAAATAATTAACCACTTTTATTCAATTGGCTTTCGAACTAGTACAGTTAGCGCATTGTTGTTCTTTATGCTAAATTAAAATAGCTGTTTAACAACTAACACCAAGAAAAGGCGTACTTTATATAAGGAGTGCATCCTGGACCACGAGTACTTTCAATTATTGATATATGTAAGGTTTACGGAATAACCTCTCTTTACATATCTCACATTTAATGAATAACAACAGTGTTCTGATGAGACCATGTCTGGTTATATTAAAACGCGTTCAGGCCATATCACAGAAGTTGATATCATCTGAAGAAACATAAAAAAATTAGGTGTATATTTTTCAATTGCTGTGTTTCTTCTTAAAAGCTATTGCTTTAAAATGATGTTTGCATTTTAGATTTGTTTTTACCTCCCTGTTGTTAATGCAGATTATCTTTTTAACGTGACATTTTTTGCCAGTGGGAAAAAAAAACAGTTAAAAAAATTGATGAATGTTAGGAAATTATTAAATCTCTGCTTCTGTATCCTTTATATAGAACATTCACATGCTGATGCTACTTGCCGTTGTTCGCCTGCCCGTCTGTTTATACGATGTATAATTGAAAAAATACTAGATTTTGAATTCAGCCCCATCTCACACTCTTTATTTTTTCAAGCGAATAAATAAAGTAACTGAATGTATTAACGTACTGTATTAAACTAGATATTGAATGCAACTCAATGTTTGTATTTTAATATTCATCTACACGAAAGAACAGCTTGTATAAAACTATAGTTTTGTTGTTGTTGTTGATTTTATAAAGATCCACAAATAATCCACAGGGGAATTCTTTTTCCCACGGGTTAATTGGAAATTTGCCAAGAAGTAAACTTGTACCCAAAATACCGCGAAACCGTTAATGAATGCCATCTAGAGTGGTTCAGCAGTTCTGACTATTTGAAATTCCTCTGGTCTTAACTAGCTGTAATTAAGATATATGGTAGTACATGTATCATTAGCGTGTTTAGAGGTTTAGTCCAGTATATGCGTACATATGAACTGACCGCCCTACTTTTGCCTATTTTTAAAAATATTGAAAACTCTCCAAAAACAGAGAGTACGTTGACATTATTTTTTTATCCCGACAATGTCATGATGAAAGGCGCTTCTACTTTTAATTAATGGTACAGTATTCAAACTTTCTGGTCATAAATCTGTGTTAATGTTCGCATTCATTCCCCAAGAAGGTTATTTAGATAGCCATTTTCCGAATAATTGGACAGAAAAGACCTCCTTATTTCATATCGCTTCAGTATTTTTTCATAATAAAAGTAAAGTTTTAATCCTGGCCTGATCGTTAAATTTCAAATTATAAGGAAGAACAGCCATTGTTTTTTTGGCTTGCAATATGCTGAATCAACTGTAATGAAATCACAAATCATAAAATGGAACGAGAAGAGCTCTATATAGCTATCTACGACAGTTCTTGTTACAACAATGTAATAAATAGGTTTTTGTTTGTCTCATTCTTCTCGGTAATTATCAATGTCACATTGTAAAATGTGACGTCATTATTGGCGCACAATAAAGGCTGATGCCAAAATCTTCTTTTTCCTAAAATTTAATGCATTTTCATTTTAACTCATTTGACTTAAATTATTAAAACCAAGAAAGCATATAATTTAAGTATATATTAATATATTAACTTTCATAAAAAAATAATAAAAAATAGCTACGTAGCCGCAAATTCCACGGTCAAAAAGCGCTTATATTTTTGTTATATGTACCTAACTCATGTGCCTTTTCATTAGATCATTAAAGTCAATGAGTTAAGCGTGATACTGCATTGAAATTAAAACAAACGATTTGCATCCACCTATATTGTGTGCATTTAAATGGCATTTCTAAAGTAAACACATATTGTATTTCTAGAAAATACGACACCAATGTGCGTCCTGTGGTCCAATAGAGAAATTTATACCACCCGTATCGTCTTTGTAAGCTCTATCATGTAGTTGAACTAAGAACAGTCGGTAAATCAAATTATAGGAGTTAGTTATCATTCCGTTATGTTATCACTCAAAATCTCCCGCTCTCATAACTTCAAAATATTATTAGAAGTATTAAATTGGCCAACGAAATCATTGTATCCGACACATGATTCATTGTTTTTGCAAATTCAAATTTCTTAACAGTAAAAACAATTTTGAAAACTTGAAAAACACAGTCAAATACAAACAATGCATCTATTCTATAAAATACACTCACTACTATTTCAATTATACCCGTTTTGAAAGCATTGATTTTAATATAAACGTTCATTTTCGTTTTAGAAAAAATAAATATCATACAAGATGAATTACTGCATGTTTATATTTTTTTATATATCAATCACATATTACATTTTAAATTGTCAGTGCAATTTTGGTGAAATTACGCTGACTAACAAAACAGTTAAAACAATTCAAACTTAAAACTCAATTTTCTCAAAACACTAATATATTTTTTAAACAATTTGGAACCACGATTGGTCACTTCAAGAATAAACGAATAAGCTAACTCTTTGATATTGAACTCGCTTTCCAGGTTTTTATATTTCAGATTCGTAGAAGATGTTCTTTTAAAAAATACAAGGTGAACTAAAACAACAACAGGGTGTCGTCGTTGATGGGACATATATAATTATATCTATTTACCATGTGAAAACCTGGCCCAAAACACGGTGTCACCTACATCTCCCCCGCCATCTTCGAAATCAGCCTAAATGCATTCACTAAAACTGCCTCAAACTCCTTTCCGTGTACCCTCGCTCTATGTATGTATATCAAAAGTAAAAGCCATGTTTCCTGCATAAGGAACACTTATCTATAATAGAAATCAGCAACAATTTTCATACGTACATGTTGAAAATTGTCACACTTACCTCACCATATGTAAAACTAGGGAATTATAAAAGAAAAAAAGAAGAATTCTTAGTGTTAGAGAAATGTCTAGTGATAGAGGTATTCGCCTCTCACCTAAGGAGTTTTTAGTTGAATGCCCAAAGAAGGTACTTTTTCACTTTTTTTGAAAATTGACACCGACACTTGTTTCTAATTTACTCAAGATTGATTCTATAGGTTGACAGCTATCGTCACAATTGAGATGAAAGAAATTAATAAAAAAAATAAACTAGTTCTTAGTTGTCATTGAAATTAGTTACTTAGTCAATGTTGTAAGTGTATAATTATGCTTGAGGTAATTCTAAACTCATACTGTTTTAGAGACTTTCAAACTAATCTTCCAACATGTTTTACTTAATATTGAATCATCTACTTTTACGAAGTGTTTGTATCTGTGCAATAAATGTATCTATTCGAAATATATGTTTCGCTCCTTGGTGTACTAAGACTTGGAAATAAGCCAACTGTATTACAAGTGTGTTGTACTTCAAACAATTAATTAGGCAAGACGTGTTAATTTCCATGATCATTTAACTAGCAATACAAAAGAGACAACGCATGTTGCCAATAAAATTAAAGCCTAGACATTTCCCAAATTAATGCTAATTTCTATAATTTCAGAACATTCGCGTGGTGATCTCTACCACGTCTTCTATTCCAAAGACGCTCCCCAGAGGAAAGAATTAATGATGGCAAACGTATCACAGTACGTCGAGGAAGTCACCGAACTTTGGAACGCTACTGACCGCAATGTGACACAACTAATCAGTACCACTACGCCAAAAACACACAACCCAGATATCCAGCAGAGCAGCTCAGTAGAAACAATATCCATCGTGTGCATTCTCTGTTTGTTTAGCATCGTAGGGACGCTTGGCAACGGCTTGGTGTTGTATGTGTTTACTCGCACCACACAGAAGTTGACGTCTACTATATTCATAATAGCTCTAGCTGGTACGGATTTTGTCACGTGTCTGATTATAATACCCTATACAGTTATTGCCATTCATACAAGCTACGAGTTAGCCTATGATGCCGCATGCAAAGCTTATCAGTTCCTTATCACGTGTCCTGTGCCACTCTCTGCGTTCATCATGGTCGCCATCGCTGTCGACCGATATATATGTATCTGTCACCCGTTTGCTCAGATAATGACCGTTAGGAGAGCCAAAATTATTGTGTCAATATTAACAGCTTTTGCCGTGATCTTGGGGATAATAACTGCACTAGGAAATAGTATTTATGAAGTGAGAAGAATTCCAGTAAACACAACTGGTTTAGAGCCTGTCATAGAAATACCTGTGAACCACACCGGCGATATCTCCTTTTCTACACAAAACGACATAGTGAAAGGAAGCTACAATATCGAGAATACGCCCAAATACATCGATGTCGTAAAGTTAAATGGGACGTGTCAGCTGAGTGAAACCATTTTCTCATACAATTTTATACAAGTGTATCAAAAGGTTTACTCTCTGCTCTTCTTGTGCTCATTACTGATAGTATTAATACTGTACATACTGATTTACAGTTCAGTCACGCGTCAGAGAGCAAAGCGGAAGGCACAGAAACGGGAAGGGCGTGTAAAACAAGTAAACACTCAATGCCAAACAGACGAGAGTACAATGCCTCTGACAAATATGGCAAACAAGAAAAACGCCACAAAATCGGACGCCCAAAACAATCTTAAGGTTGAAATGGATGGTGAAACCGTCAACACGAGGCTTTCGACCATGAACAGTCAAGCGAATGGTAACATTGAGACTTCGGAAACTAAACCGATTAAACCGACTTCAGTTCGAAAAGCGACCGGAAGTAGTAGTGATCAGAAAGACAAGAAGGATCACAATAGACTTGCAAACATTAAAACTGCTGTTATGTTATTTACTGTCACAGTTGTCTTCATCACCGCTTTCTTGCCAGCTTGGCTTATGGCCCATGGTTGGCTGGAATTTAACATGGTGGTGTTCTACATGTACTTTGCCTACAATGTTGCGAACCCAGTCATATATGCTTTTATGAATCAGATGTTCAGAGACAATCTTTGTAAACTCGTTAGTAGCTGTAGGATGTATTACAATAGTCGAAGAACATAATTGGCTTTAGAAGCCTCTGGAGTAGGCACGTAATCTAAGTGTAAATAAGTATTCTGTTGTCGCTTGATAAACCGTGCTGTATCAAATTTGTGCAATGATTTGGTCACGAAATCATATTTAAAAACAGCAAATTGCGAAGTAGTAAGGCGTTCGCTTTTTCCGTTTATAACTGCAACGGTTAGATGATTCGCAAGTGAACTTCTGTATCAGCATAACATTTAAGTGGAACCACAGAGATGGTGTTAGCAAAACATATTTTAATATACCCCAAAACAGGTATTTATTGGTACTGTGTATTTTGTTCAATTTAAATTAGGTTGAATTAACTTTTAACATTTTGTGACGAATTATCACAAAAATCTTTTTCGTACGTTTCCTTTTATGATAAATTAAACAATCAAGCTAACGTGAATACATTAAAGTTTTTAATACGATATGCATGCTGTTGGAACATTATGTGAAAATTTTAGTTTGTTTAAATTATTGTTTAAGACTGTGTACGTGTGTGCGCGTGTGCGGATGTGTGTATGTGTGTTTGCATATGAGCAAGTGCGTGTGTGAGTATGAGCAAGTGCGTGTGTGCGTATTAAAAAGTCTGTTTGTGCGTATAAGCAAGTGCGTATGTGCGTATGAGCAAGTGCGTGTGAGCAAGTGCGTGTCTGCGTGTGCGTGTACGCGTATGCGTGCGTGCGTACGTCTGCGTCCATGTGTGAATGTGTTTATTTCTGTCTGAAACATTCTTGTTGACTTAACAGGGCTTGCTCTTTCAACATGAATACAGTCACCTTAATTATCGCTGCCATTTTTGTGTGAATAAATGATAACCAAGCCTAATGATGATCAATGTGACGCATGAGGATTAGTGGAACATTTGAAGTTATCAAGTAATGAAAACACCGACAATGGAACAACAACAATGTATGTGAGGCGTTTTATATAAGGAAATCACTGGTATGTCCATATATTGGCATTATATACTTAAGAATCCGACCCACAAAAGAAACTTTTCTTTGAAGCCCCATTAACCTAAATGTTAAATATGGATGTCTGGTGATCCTATAAAGTGTTGTTTTCAATTCAATGGTATTAATTGGCTGAAAGCAAATATGCAAACTAAATGTTTGAAAGTATATCATACAAAACGTTAGAACAGATTGTGTTTTCACTCTTAAATTCAACTGCAATATGATGTAAATGGCATATACTAGTATTGTCAGGCCAAACAATCTTGTGTGTTATACATGTATTATGTTTGGTTAAATTGTTACAGATTCCTTTTCCATAAATTGATATAAAAAAATAAGGCGTCAGCATTAATCCAATATTCGCAAATATGTGGACCTATTGCCTTAAAGTGGCTTCCTTTGTTTGGTGTGTACATTTGTTAAACCGAAAAAAGCAAATTTGTACGATGGTACGTTTAATATACAGCCGAACCGCGTTGGGTCGAACTCCCGGAAAATTTAATCCAAGCGGGAAGGCTTATATTTAGTATAAAGGAATTGTTCCTTTACATTCAGTTCGATAAAACGAGAAATTCGAGCCAAGCGATTCCGAGCCAACGGGGTTCGACTTTACACATATAAGTAACAGCAACTGTTTGTTTTGCCTTGGATTGACCGATTAATGCAGATAACATTTATGTTATTAAATCGTTATTGTATTATGTAAAATGCTGATAAATAATTTGTATTGATAAACATATTCAATATGATCATCATTGTACTTCTTTAGTTACTGTTAGTTTTGACATCACGAATGAATTAGAATTATTATGTTTATGATACTGGTCCATTTTGTTTGTACATTATTTTAAATATACTGTGTAATTAAGTGTTGTCTTGTCGTTACCCAAACATATTATAACCCAGGCAAAGAAATCAAGGGGAATGAGTCAATGGGTTTCTTTGGCGAAACTTTAGTTATATATATAATAATACCATTCGCCTTCCTTCCCTGTGAAGTGGCTGATCCGTGGTCTAGTAGTAACACAATTGCCTGTCAATCCAGGGGTCGCAGGTTCGACTCCCCGCCGCACCTCTAAACAAATACTACTCGTCTTCCTGGAGGGACATTAAATTGGGGTCCCGTGTAACAGTGGTATACACTGGTGCATGTTAAAGAACCAGGGTAGCTCTAACCAGGACTACATTCCGTCCGGGCACTATGCTCAAAAACAGAAAATGACTAACAATCGTATCGGAGCACTCGTCGAATGGGCAAGGCTCGAGTGCGAGTATAAAAAAGCTTACACACCACCACACTACTTTGTGAAACTTTTAGGATGAACATATAGGGTAATGCAAAAAGATAATTTTTCATTTTAATGCCTTATCATGTTAAACTCATTTCATTTTAGTTATAAAAAACAAAAGACTCAAATGATTTAGGTACAATAAATAGTCTTTGTAAATTGTGTTTTAGTTAATGGCTACGTGGCCACAAATTTCCCAGTTAAAAAAGCGCCAAAATATCGCTTATATTTTATCATAATTATGCGTTTTGTGGCTTTGATTGTTTAAAGCCAAATGAGTTTAAGACGATTATGCATCTTCTTTTTTATTATTATTTTTTACATCATTTTATCCCACTTTCTACAATATGCTTCATTCATAAGCTCTCAGCACTTAAAACAAAGTCGACCGACATGCTAAACTGCTCGGTAAGTTCTCGACATATCTTGGGATGACAAGCACGTACATCAGTATAATTATGGTTGATACTTTAAACTGACTATTAGGGAAATATGCTAAAATTTCGTCAAGAGAGAAATCCCAGACGCACGCAATAAAGTCGGGACTAAATTTAAGGGTAGGTCAAAAATACCTTAAACAAACCTTTTTTTAACCTGTAGTGTTAGATAATCACAACGGACATATGATCATGTACAAACAGTCTTGCAAGCTCATTTAACGTGTAAAAACCCTGTATAGCATGTTTCATACTTTCAAAAAACATTTAAATGGAGCTCGTGTTCGAAATATACCGTAAACGTTTTCAAAAGCATCTCGCCAAGTCCAACGACTCTTATTTGCCATTTGATCAATGGCGTCACCATTAACTGTTTGTTTCTTAGAACAACAATGCGACGCTTTAAGGAGGCGTTGAGTCAATACTGATTAAAAGCATTAAAGACAATCTCATATTTTCAAAGGCAATTATTTTTAAATCGCAGGAAATTTTAATGGATTATGAAAAAAAAAGTTGATAGATTTATAATAGAAGGGATGACCTGCAATCAAAATACAATATTGGTATACTTAAGATCAGAAGCAGAGCAGCAACAAGGGCAAGCCCGTAGTGGATATTCTATTACCCATCATAACATTCAAGAAAAACATAGCCTTTTCAATATTTATTTCATTTTCATTGTCTTTATCTTATGTTTGGGAAAAAATGGGCAAGGCTCGGACGAAATGTCGGTAAAATATCAACGGTTCTGTCATGGTATATCTATGATCGGATCCGACCAATCTATTTAAATACCACAAATTGTCCATAAAATGTTATTTGAGAGTTGCCAATCGCCGAGCAATAGAATATGCTGAGAAAGCGGTATACTACTCCCTTTGAATACTCAGCTGCTAGGTATGATTGATATTTTAATCGTCAGAGCATTACCAGTGAAAAAACACACAAAGCAACATCAAAATAATGGAATGGTAAATAGCAAAGGAACACAATAGGTTTGCAGCACATCTAGTATTGAAATCAGTTAGCTGGACTTCGGCGTGAGGTAGAAAGCCGAATGGTAAGCCAGATGTGCAGAACGATTTGGATTGTAACCTCGAGTCAATCTCCGGATTTAGTGAAAATATATATAGGAAGCAAGCAGAACACATGTGTCGAAACAAGTATCATTCATTAAGTATATGCCTGTATGTAGACGAAGTCTTGGGTTTTGGGAGGGTGGGAAAATAAACCAGAATATAATAGAACTGCAAAAGGCTGACCTTTCTCTTACGATGGTCGGAGCAAAAGAGGCCTGAATAACCATGTGCTTTGTAGAGGGCGCGCACTGCGGCCAATCAGATCAGTATAATAAGTTACGTCATGCAATTGCTCGCGATATGGTTACAGAGCACCATTAATTAAATGCATTACAAAGATACCAATAACGAAAGCTATCCTTAAAGGGATAACTTGAAATATTGCGCAATCAATTCTCATGCGATTCTTTCCCCGATTCCGTCAGACCCTAAATTTAAAAACAGCTGAGCTTTAAGTTTGAAACGACTTTTGAAAACCGATTTTGGACTAGGGCACTTGTTCATAGCGGTGCAACGATCTTTTAGATTTCCAAGGCGAATACAGGGTCTCACTGACGTAATGTATTCCTACGCTGTATTTTTATAAACGTTATTATTGAATATGTCTGACTCGTAGGTGAGAGTATTAAAGATAAGCCACCCAGTAATAAAATGCAAAGATGTGTTAGAGCATTTTAAATATATTACCAAGATTATATCTATGTTTAATTTATATTGATTAATCATTATATTATGTGTGCATGGATAACATTTTTGGTAAAACCATAATGACTTTACAATAATGATATGAAACATTTGAAGGATTTAATAAAATAAAATTGTAGTATGATTAGATGGATATATTGTATAAATTTGTTTATCTAGTAACATATTATATCTTATTAAAAAAGCTATCGGTGATAACTTTATTTTTAACATTTTGCAACTTTAAAATGTAACTTGACCAGTTGAGTGTTTTTGTATAAATGAACGATAGATAAGTAATCTCACGAAAAAGGTCCAAAACGTTAAAACTTTAGGAGACGGGTTTAACATAACAGGCAATCAACAATACACCAATGGAATTGCTTTGACACTTTATAAAGCCACTGCGAAGACTCATACCTTAAAATAATCAATGGGTTCTGTCACAGTATATGTATTTAATAAAAGCCAATTCGTCCCTAAATAACAATATGGTTTTTCGTCCAAAGTGTAGTTCATTGAAGTCGAATGCAAAAACTGATACCTTACAGACAACATGGTTATCGAACAATTAGAAGGAGGTTTATATAGAAGCCAGCACTACAACCTATATTTTATAGGCTGCATGGTTATCAACCAGAGTCTCGTAGTTCGATAAACGCCAGTGCGATAACTCATTCCTAAGGGGCAACATGGTTATTGACCAGAGTGCAGAAGTGTGATAAAAGCCAGTGCGATAGCTCATACTTACGGGCAACATGGTTATCGACCAGAGTGTAGAAGTGTGATAAAGCCAGTGCGTTCATTCGAACTTTGTTTCATTGAGAACATTTATTTTCAAAAATGAATATAACATCAAAACATCAACATGTTCGACATATAAATACGTGTAATACAAGTAGAGATTCCTTCCTTCCGGTGATAATACGTCTGTGTGGATCACTTACTTTCAGAGTGTACTAAATAAAGAGTAACACTGGTCATGTAGTTTTATTCATTTGACACCAAAAGCTATCAAAGTATGCAAACCCAGATTTGTATTCTGATATGCAATAATATGAGACTGTATGACCCTTTTAAAGAATGAAATCAACACGATACCATAACCATAACCTCTACATTACTATTGTATCTCAAAGCAGTATTTTAGAAGTTTGTCGACCGTATACAGACTATGGCAATCATGTATTCTTAAAACAAACAGCTTCTTAAAATAGAAAGTCGTCTTATAAGTACTGTAACTTATGTAAATAATACATTTTTGTATTTATTTTGTCTTGCCCTCTCCTGTCAAAATAAGACACGTTATTTCCAAGTCGAAATGATTTTTTGGTGCATAAACCTGAAATCACCATTAAGCTTTCTTTATTTCTCTTTAATGCCAAATAACATTATAAGCACTTAAGTGAATGTTTGCAGTAAAATGTTAAGTGCTAACAATGACGTAACTGTCATTTTACAGTTGGATGTCTTATCATGAGTTCACCAGCTGAAGGTCTCGTGTTCCCCGATGAGTATGCGAACCAAGATTTGTATTCTGTAATGCCCTACGATTTACCTTAATGGCCTGGAATTCATCCGCTTATATTGTTCCTTAAATATATGGTGTCAGTACGCTTCATTCCTTGTTCGTTTGACATTTATCTAATCAGGTCATTTTAGTCGTTGAGGCTCCTGAATAATACGTGTCTTGCGTGCTACTAACACGGTTTACAAAGATTTTGATTCGAAAAAGGAGCGCACAATTTGCAGCTTTATTTACTTAAAACACTGTGACCGACATGTTCTTAGAGACTCGCTGTGAATATGAATATTAGAGTAACACACACAGACACATTTGAACGGTTAATTGCAAATACGGTTTGCCTCATATGACATCCCATTTACATTTCAATGAATTTGTTTATTTTTACAAATGCCTGAACATTGTTCATTCATACCATTTTTGCAAGCACTATTTTCAAGGAACAAACGCATTATTACTAGTATAAAAAATAATAAACAAAATATGCGCTACAGCCATATGGTGTTGTTTAAAAACAGGTTATATTTGTTGTTTTGGCTTGAAAGCAAGACTATTACTTTATAGGCCTTATTGTTGACAAACATTGACTGACATTTGATAGCCTTTATTCGTGTCTTTACCATTATTATTTCATGTGGCCATATGGTCTCAAAATTGTTATAACAGACACTTCGGTGTGGTTAAACTTAAAATCGACGAACTAAGTTATGTTTATTGTTTAAATAAATGTTGTTTTTTGGGTAGCTTAATAAAAAACAGGTATATGGACAAAATAGAAACTATGATTTTGTTCGTGGTTTAATATTTCGAATACATCTTATTAAATTATACAATGTATTTCATTGTTCTGTGTATTGTCATATACCACTGTATGGCAAGTTTGACAACGACTGTTGACTGAATAAAATGTGTATCATTAGTGCCAAGAAACGGTATGCATGCAATTTCTTCATACTAACCACTACAATCCCTGCTTCATTAACTAACAATCGACCAACATTTGAGATCATTGCTGCCTTCATCACTCCCCATCCTTTGTCGGAAGTTGCACGCTATCACCACAATTTCCATAATGATATATGCGAGCATATGCAGACGATGACAACCATACATTTTCTGAAAATACAGCATTTTACCTTCATTTTAGCAAATAAAGTGCGTATGACCACACTAAATATAGTATGACGTAATGCTAATGTCATGATTTAAAGGAAACTTGTCCCTGTTTATTTTTCAAAGAAATGTGAGTTGGCTGTCTTTAAAAAGCTTGTGCGTCTGTAAATTTAACGCGTTTTGTCCAAACAGTTCCACTTTTTTCGTATTCCAGGTGAACCTAGAGATGAATAACATTTAAGCATTAATAGGCGCAGTTCTTCACATATGTACACACATTTCAATTGTTGAAATCAAATCTTGACAGTTTGTGCTTTTGTAGGAACCCGGAAGACTCTGTTCTTGAAACTATTAAAGACAACGTTTTGAAACCAGGTAAGTGTATCAACACGTAAAAGGCATTGAAAAGTCATACTTCTGAGAACTATCGAAATGAAATTCGTTTCTTGCCGAAATTAACACTTTATGACACTGCATGAAACAGTATGAAACTGCATGACACTGTGACACTGTACGAAGCTGAATGACATTGTATGACACGTTATGACTCTGTGACACTTTGTGACTCTCTATGACACTATATGACATTGTATGTCTCCTCGTAAACAAAAGTGTGCACATGCTACCATAACAATCTCCTTAACATTTCTATGTTCAAATAAACATCTCAAACAACATTTAGGAATTATTGCAACCGTATACAGACTATGACATTCATGCATATTCTTAAAATACAACTCATTAACTACATTGTGAGAAAAAAGAGGCGGGGGAAATGTAGTCATCTACTGACAGTACTAACTCATATTTCTGGGATGTTTTCACCTTTCTTTTGCATACTTGGTCTTGCCAACTACTGCCAAAATCGGATATGTACTTCCCAAGTCCATAGATTGTTTTTGTAAAAAAAACTGAAATCACGATTCTGCTTTTTTCATTTCTATTTAATGCTAAAAACACATTATAAGCACTTACGTTCTTTTTGCGGTAGCATGTTAAGTGCAAGTAATGACGTAATTGTCATTAATACACTGCAAAAAAGACATAACTGCCATTCTAAAGGAGAAAGTGTTAGGAAAAAAATAACCAAATGAAATGTTAGAAATGGTGAAGTTATTTTTTTTATTTACTTTTTAAAAATGGTTGTTTAACCTGTATCATGAGCAAATAAGCACTATTACTTTTACAACTTGATATACTTTGTTTTTTAAATCATCAAATTTAGAAATTCGATGAACATGCCCAAATTTGCAAACCTTATACTTTTAGATTCAAACCTATGAAACTAGGTGTGATAAATACTGAAATTTCATTAACAATGTTGAACAAATTTCGTGTTTTACTGCATAGGAAGGGTATTGACCGGAATACATTTTGTCAATTACCTGCGGGTACCCGTATATCTTTTGTTTCTCCACAGAATAAAGAAAGCATACAGCAATAATACACGGCTACATATTTATTTATGCATAGCGATTTAAACATGTCGTCTGAGGGGAAAATCGTTATGATACTTTATCGCAAAAAAAGTCGAAATACAGAATACAACACATTTTTTCAAAAACTTTTTTTTTGTATTTCCTGCAGCTGTATTGGTCCGTGTACCGGGTATTTAAATTTACACAAATACCTGCTAAACGCACTTAATCATGGGTACCCACCCAACACGTTTACTGAAGGAACACTAGATATATAAGAGTGGTTGCTAAAAGTTCTCTCGGATGAGTAGAACTTCGAATAACTGATGGAGTTGGAATTGGGATGAGTTAAAGCTGTTTCTAAAATCTTCATAGTGTTGATAATAAAGAGAGGTGAAACTCATTATTTTTTTCTTTTTTAAACATGTTTGCAATTTATGACACCGAGTGTTAAGTCATTTTTTTAAATTCGAAACAAGCGCATGGTTGTATACATGTGTGATAACAAGATTTTAACTGATTATAACTATATTTGTCTTAGTGCCGATAAAATGCAATATTTATAAATACTTTTTTGTTTTATAAACGTTAATATCCGTTTCAAATGTGCATTAACTTAACCTGGCACAAATTTCTTAAACAATTTTAATGATAAAGTTAAGCTCGCTATTTGAGTTTTGATATAATGTATTTATTCTTATTTTTTAAAGAGTTCTGCGCCTTTGAAAGGACTTCTATTTCCATGATAACCTTTATAAAAGAAAGAACATTAATTTGGCTTACCGAAATAGGATAGTTAAGCTTGTTTCGCTCAAACATTTTTTTCTAGGAATTGGTGCCTGGCTCTCAGTGTCATAATGTCAACCCCAATATCCATCGACTTTTGTTAGGTGTTAAGGTATTAAGCGTAATTAATCGGATTTTTTTTTTTTTTGTACGAATGCTGATGTCTAACATTCGTTGGGAACATGAATGCAGAAGGGAATATAACATGGCAAGAAAACAGCTAAAAGTGATGTGTGAGCATCTAAGGAAGATTGTTGTTTTTTTGTTACAATATTCAATCTTCAATTTGTTAGCAAAGTATTTAACGACGTAGAATAGCCCTGTCAGTTCATATTTAAATGTAACAAATTACCACGGAAAGGCCAAGATTGCCTGTATGTTGCCCGAAAGACTATGCTCAATTTGTTTACCAATGCACTTCAATTGTGCTAAGTTTGAAAACAAATGTAGCAGATTGTCGAAGCATAACCGTTGGTTTAAGGAGTTCAAACTGCCGAGGTTCTTCCCTTTGTATCTGGATTACCTAAGACTCTTCACGATATCGTCATGACTGTATCCACGTTCAGTCATAAGTAATAAAGTATTTATAATGATGATAACAATAATGATTGTAAAAATAAGTTCATATAAATGTAAGATGTAGCACTTGCGTGTTTTTACAATCAATAAATACGATGAATTCATGTATTTTGTCAAGGAAGATCTCCTCTTTTCATTTTTTTAAAAAAGCGTTTCTTTTGCTGGATGATTGTCACAACACTTACATGGCTTCTTGCACCGATTGTAAGGATTGATAAAAATACTGATGGAGGGGTTTCTGTTACAAAATTCTCTTTTTTACATATTTTCGTTTCTTCAAAATTATTATTCATACATATCTAGAACTATTTTGTTTTCGTTTACAAACCCATTTATTTTCAAATGACAAAGACACTTCGCCTTGTTATGTTGTATGTCTCTTTTGAGGCCTTCATCCTAGCTTGTTCATTCAGACAGAAACTTAAAGATGCACTCTTTTTCCCAAATAAGATTTACCACAATTACTACAATTGTTCTAATATACCAAAAAGGGTCATTTAATGTAAAACACAATGGTTTATACAAAGAAATACCGAGTTTAATTTGAACGAAAGGTGCAGAAAACACGGTATTTCTACCTTATGAAACGGTAGTAAATCGCAGTAAATCTTTTAGCACTCACCAATCATTGGAATTTTTGGGATTTCAGCTATCAAATAAACGGTTACAATCTTGTTATCAGTAATTAATAAGTTCCATAAATGCATTTTTAGGACATAGTCAAAGGTTTATCATTCAAAATTTCTGTTTGTAATACATGTGTATGCATTGAGTTTTAATAAGACACTTTAATTGTTAGGCTATTTGTCGTGCCATTAAAACTTCCATTATGTTATCAGGGAATTTTTGTAAATTGAATTACACCTAATAATGAAGTATAAACGTTAACAATACTCTTGCTCAGAATCTCATGGTTCCAACCCGAACAGTTATTCAACAAGTTTTCAGCACCATCTTAAGTAATCAAAAACACCTACAGAAATATAATACCGTAATGAACAAAATGTCGAGTAAGCCGCCTTGCTACTGTTAATGACAACAGACACATGGCCTTAAACCAGTTTGTGAGTTCTTAAGACATAGCTAATGGGGCGTTGACAGTATTGTACTTATAATCTCTGTCAATGGCAGCTGTGGCCCTGGTAAGAGTTATTATGAAATTATTTCTATTTATAACAAATAACACCGAATAGATTGTCTTAAATGTACATGAATCAAAAAAGCGAATTAAATGTCTGAATTCTATGTAATAGTTAGATGACATAAAGTAAAATCTTAATGATGTAGTCTTAAGTGGGCGTAGCGAGCGAGCCATTCTTAGTCAAACAGATTTACCTCAGGTCATTTATCTGACTTATGTCAGGTCATTTACTTGACTTCCAATATCAACTCATTGGCTGACACATTGTCATCGCAAACTCTGATACAGAGAGCTTGTATCTGTTGAGATTCAGTAGGCAAACATTTAAACAACCGCGAAAATTAAACTTCTAAATGATTTAGTCTAGTACTTAAAGATTGCTTATCTGCCGTTTTATTTGCTGAACATGTAGGTCGTATTCTGACGAATACATAGGGCGTTTTATAGTAACTTAACTGCTTTTCGTTTTGTGGTTTAAAATATGACAATGTAGTGCGATGCATCTTGTCCCACCACTTACCACATTTTAGCTCAGTGTGCGCACTTTTTACCGACTCCCAGCGAATCTTTAGATATAACTGTGAAACGTCTATGATTGGCTAAAAAATGCTCTGTTTTCAATCAGAATTTGGGCGATTGAAACAGAGTGTTTAACGCATAGCATCATCGTTCATACAGGTGTTTTTACGTTACTTGTTCTATAAAAAAACTGATAAACCTTTCACTTCTAGCTTTATAATGCATTTATGGAAAGTATCAATTACTGATAACAAGGTTGTAACCTTGTATTTAATAGCTGAAAACGCAAATATATTAAATGAATGTTGAATGCTAAAATGTTTACTGTGATCAACTATCGTCTCATAAGGTAGAGATAGTATAAAGTGAATTATTTTGTCTGTCGGGATACGAGATGGTTTTTACAGTAAGGTGTTGATTGGTCAGTCTTGCAGGAGGATTTCATGGTATAGGTGTAAAGTTGTTATGTGGTCATTCTACCAGTCGACTTCACGCTGTATACATGGTTTATTTTGTTCGCATTGCATATTATGTCTTATGTCAATTATGAAATGAATCCAGACAAATGAATGTGGCTCAACATTCATACTCTGTGAGCCGACACTTGGCGAATGAGCACAGGTTTCCAGAGCTAACCGTCTCTGGTTTTTTCTGGCCGGTCGGTGGAACAGTGTAGGACTTTTGTAGCCAATGCTTATCTGCTAAAATGTACTCGTTTTACATATCTTTTTTTTTGTCGGCTGCACGTCATCACTCATTAAATTGCCCGTCTGGTATTGCATAAATAAGTTGTTGTTTTTAGTAAAAACGAAGTAAACCAAAGACACCGTGTTTTCTGCACCTTTCTTTCAAATTAAACACGGTATCCTTCACGCGAAATATTGTTGTCAACATTCATTTAATAATCCTTTTTGGTAAATTAAAAAAATGTATTAATTGTGATAGATACTATTTTAGGGGTAAGAGTATATCTTAAAGCTGCTATTTCAAAGATTGAACGTTTTGACAACTTTTTATTTTCTGTCTTGGAACGAGCCATTTTTTTACGAAAATCTATGTAAACCAGTTATATAAGACTGCTGACAAAAATTGGATCGCAGATTTTTATATTTAAGTTAAAAATGGATGTATTTTTTGCATTTTTCTTAAACCGTTAGTAACAGTTGAAGCCATAGAACATTAATTTTCGAACAGAAATATGAAAATCTACGATCTGATTTTTGTCAGCAATCTTATATCATTGGTTTGCAGATATTTACGCAAAAATTTGCTCTTTCCAAGATAAAAAATAAAAAAAAATGTAAAAATGGTATATCTGTCAGAGTGCAGCTTCTAACAAGTGGCAGTACGTGGCGATATTTTATAATCGCCCTTAAAAAAATTCTCTCGAATATCGCAGTCCTATTTCCCGTGTTCATCGAATTTATTGTCACCCTCCCATGTAAATTATATTTTATTTGATTAACAAATGATTATTATTTGATTATTTTGATTTAATATCCCCGGGGATATTATTCCAACGGAAATCAAATTCTGGGAATAGGGTTATAGCAGATCATCTTGAAGGTAATTCGGTGATAACAAGCCCTATCTATTTCCAGAATCTTCAGAACACAACGCATTATACTCATTACCGCCTGTTACGGAATCGACTCAGAACAGTGTAGAATAAGAATTAAGAATTAGAACCTTAAATCGTCTATTTCAATTTAAAATGTACGTTGTAAGCCGTTAAGTTTTTATCAGTTTCATTAAAAATAGGGTGCGAACTAAGATTTAAAAGAAATACGTTCAACTTCTACTTGGTAATAAATTTGTCAATATAGTTAGTTTAAACTTATTTATTTTACAACGATTGTAAACAAGTTATTACAACAATATATAAATCTTTATCGTTGGCACACTGTTACGCGAGAGTGTGGTCTTGTGTTGTGGGGAAAACCGGAGTACCCGGAGAAATGCCACTTGTCCGGTCAATAAAGTTGATGGTTTACGCGAGAGTGTGGTCTTGTGTTGTAGGGGAAACCGGAGTACCCGGAGAAAACCCACTTGTCCGGTCAATATAGTTGATGGTTTTAAAGGGACTTCAGAAACCGATGATACAACTGCAACAATAAAAGAAAATTGTCAAGAACGTACATAAAAATGTAATTGTTGTATCTAACACATTGAAACTTAATAACTGATGTTAGTAGCAAATTACTTAAGACACATGCATTTTGTGAATGTTTTGCGGTTTTTATCTATTTAAAACAAATACTGGGTTTATCTACCACGTAATTCCCAGTTAATTTAAGAATATCGTTGGTTAATGTATCGGTACTAATCACGTGACTTTCGCGTACAGTATTTACACTTTATTTACAATTGTGAAAGAAATACGCGCTATTTTTAACGGGTAAACATAGCTGAGACAGCGACAAAATTTTATTTTAATCAAATAAAATATAATTTACGGCCTCTTACTAGGTCGAATCAACAATTTCAGTCTTATTTTGAGGAAATACTGTATTTTCCGAATTTGGACCATCTGGTGTCTAGTCCCTTTTATGCTATGATATAAAACCTTCAAACCTTATTATGATTATCACATTTCTTAGAAACATCACCGACATGGCTGCCAAGTTTGACAGTGACATTGAGACATTGAGAAAACACCCACATTAAATATTTATGCGTAGTTGTTTACTCAGTTTTTGTGATTACTTGCATAGCGACTCGATAAATATACAGTGTTATACTATTGTTTGTATGTGAACCGATCTTAAAGGATATACGATACACAAGATTTTATACTCTTATATATCTCAGAGTTATTTTATGAACGAAAAGCTTAGTGACGTTTGTGTTGACAACTTATTCGTGTAACAGAAAAAGATCTGAAAGAGTAAACCTATGATTCTATTTGAATGTTTACCCTCAATTTCCAACCATTGACAGAGTTCAGATATACTGATTTGCATATAGTTTAACTCAGAATACCTGACCTGAAAGATCCTTTTCTTTGGTACCGTCTTTATAATAAAAATGGATAATATGTTTCAGTCCAATGTCGATTCTGAGCTAATTATATGACTGCCGAAGGTAAATATAAACAATTACAATATAATCTTATGTCTGTTTTTCCAAATCAATATATTATATAAAAATCTCATGTTGATCCCAGTTTCCAAACGGAGCGTTTGTAAATCACCAATGCGTCTCTAAAGATAATAGGGTTATTAGTACTGCGTTTTGATTTGGGAGGTTGTATTCGACTCGAGTGGATTTTTTCAGATTCGAATTTCACGTGGCGCAAGTTGAGTGAAATCAAAATCTTCAAAAATCCACGAGAGTCGAATACGAAATTCCGGATCAAAACGCAGTACTAATAACCCTTTTATTATATACATTACTGGTTAGATCACTTAAAAACCACATGCTTTAATAATAAATGTCATTTTTTACGACGCTCTATTTTGTTTGATGACGTCATTTTAACATCGCGCTACGATACTTGTAATAACGTGACGTCACAAGAGTGGAAAACGGAACTGTTGCACTGAAGTGGAATACGGACTACCTTTTGACATGTATTGCGTGTGAATTAATGATGGGTATTTAATAAAAGTTAGTATCAGAATCATTCAAATTTTGCATTTGATTAAAACATATTTCTTTTCAAACAACAAATTTGATTTATGCCAACACATTAAACTGTCTGATAGTTATATGTCTACTCCTTTAATAATATATCGATATAGCTTATCGGACTGAGATATGTAAATAACGGATCTATACAGTGAATGAAGTCAATCTGTATGACAATATTGATTTAATAATCTACCTATGTGGTTGATTCTTTTGTAATCTTGTGGCGACCTATATGTACCCGTCAGTTATGAGGCGACGGTTGTTTAACTTTTGCAAAGTAGATTCCTAGAGCATGCTCCAATCATTCGCCGTAAAATTCGCAGAGTACTTCCGCGTCTATAAAAAGACTTGTCTGAGCATAACAAATTCATTTTGTCGGAAATATTTAGAGTACACATTAAGGAGATTGGATTATATGAATTATTTCCACACGTTAATGTCTTGCGTAAATGAGCACTAATGGAAAGTACGTACACCATCATGGCAGCAACTGCATCACCCATCTAATGTTACAAGGCCGATGTAAATATCTTAAGTTAACGCAAATACGATATATATTTTGTATGTATTGTATGTATTTTATGTACACAAATTATGATTGATTGGTAATCGACGAATAAAAAGTGGCCGAACGATAAGACCTCTCCCCAGCCCCCCCCCCCCCACCCGTTTAATCGCAACAAGTCGACGATCGGTCATCAACAATCCACCGTAGTATTTGCGTTGAACAAAAGCTGAAACCTTGCTGATTAATCACTGATGCGATGCTACACATGTCTCTTAAAGATTGATGAACATACACTTATTTGAAATATGGACAGAAATTTTGGCACCGGTTGTCAGCGATTGCCAGTCCGTTGCAAAAAGAACCAGTCACGAATAGGTCTAATAGTATTCGCCATGAGTTTCCCGTGCTTTCGGGACAATTTTTCGTGCAGGATTTCTGCAGCAGTAATGAGGACCAACCAAGAATTAACCTATGATTAATTCCATGTCTGGTTGTAAAGCAATCAGCCATGGGAGTGTCGTCCTATATGCCATTTAAAGTGGTGTAATATTATATGCTCTACTAGAGAGACTGACATAATTATATAGTTTGCCCAGTTAGCGCACTCGCTTCTCACAAAGACATGTCGGGTTCAATTTCATACGTGAGCATATGTGAGTGTGGTATGCCTCCGGGTACATCGACATAGCTTCGTATCAACAAGGGATTGTTGTAATAACATGTTTCACAATCGTTGTGAAATATCAGTTAACCTATTACGGAATGACCTTTCCAAATGCCTCGCACTTTTAATTGTATATGCCTGAAGGTTTCCTATCCATAATCACAAATCTAGCCTTCTTAGGATAAATCGTAAAGGAAAAAAAAACAATTACAAATACGATCAGCTGAAGAGATATGGTAAGGACGCGATGGTCAATCTAAGTACAAAAACATATTGTTTGGGATGTCACCCACTCTTCATGGTTGGCGATCTGACCTAAGTAAAAAGTCTGAAGAAAAATATGATATTATCTAATATGTCAGTTACAAGTTGCATAACAAAATAAGTGGTGATTCTTTTAAGATGAGTAAACGACTGAATAAGTGTTATATTTTCCTGTATATGTCATCCTGGTCATGTTCGAATACATAAAGGAGGCGTTTCTATAACTGTACGTGAACAGAAACCATTTATTTTAAAACAATTCAATATTGTCCTTCATTTAAGGCAAATGGATGAGCTACCTTAAGTTTCTTTTTAGAAAAAAAACGCGATATGAATTTTGACCTCCGAAATGACGCCACAGAGCCGTTTTGACTAAATGTCATACAAGCTCAATGCAGTACAGTGCAATCACTACATCTGTGGCTAATTGTATAAAACTTGGTTGTGGTGGTGTGTAAGCTTATTTATACTCGCATTCGGGCCCTACCCATTTGATCAGTGCTTCGATAAGAGTGTCAGTCATTTAAGGGTTTTGGAGCATAGTGCACGAACAGAATGTAACGTTGGTTAGAGCTCTTCTAGTTTATTAATGTGCACCAGTCATAAAACTTGGTTAAGTTGTCCACATGTTTTCTTTTGGTTAGTTTGCACATTTAAATGGTTGGTTTATAGTTAGTATTGAATGAATAAGACAAATCATTCAACTAATCAAGTGGCTTCGACTAAAACAAATAATTAACCACTTTTATTCAATTGGGTTTCGAACTAGTACAGATAGCGCATTGTTGTTCTTTATGATAAATTAAAATAGCTGTTTAAAAACTATCCTCTCCAAGAAAATGCGTACTTTATATAAGGAGTGCATCCTGGACAACAAGTACTTTCAATTATTGATACATGTATATGCAAGGTTTACGGAATAACCTCTCTTTACATATCTCGCATTTAATGATGTACCTAAAAGCACCTTGAATACCAACAGCCTTCCCATGAGACCATGTCTGGTTTGATGAAAAAGCGTTCAGGCCATATCACAGAAGTTGATATCATCTGAAGAAACATAAGAAACTTAAGTGTACATTTTTCAATTGATGTATTTCTTCTTAAAAGCTATTGCTTTAAAATGATGTTTGCATGTTATATTTGTTTTTACCTCCCTGTTGTAAATGCAGATTATCTTTTTAGCGTGACATTTTTTGCCAGTGGGAAAAAAAAACAGTTAAAATAATTGATGAATGTTAGGAAATTATTGAATCTCTGCTTCTGTATCCTTTTTATAGAACATTACATGCTGATGCTATTTGCCGTTGTTCGCCTGCCCGTCTGTTTATACGATGTATAATTAAAAAAAAATACTAGATTTTGAAATCAGCCCCATCACACACTCTTTCTTTTTTCAAGCGAATAAATAAAGTAACTGAATGTATTAACATACTGTATTAAACTAGATATTGAATGCAACTCAATGTTTGTATTTTAATATTCATCTACACGAAAGAACAGCTTTTATAAAACTATAGTTTTTTGTTGTTGTTGAGTTTATAAAGATCCACAAATAATCCACATGGGAATTCTTTTTCCCACGGGTTAATTGGAAATTTGCCAAAGAAGTAAACTTGTACCCGAAGTACCGCAAGACCGTTATTGGATGCCATCTAGAGTGGTTCAGCATTACAGTAAGAGAGTACGTTGACATTATTTTTTTATCCCGACAATGTCATGATGAAAGGCGCTTCTACTTTAAATTAATGGTACAGTATTCGAACTTTCTGGTCATAAATCTGTGTTAAATAATCGCATTCATTCCCCAAGAAGGTCATTTAGATAGCCATTTTCCGAATAATTTGACAAAAAGACCTCCTTATTTCATATCGCTTCAGTATTTTTTCAGAATAAAAGTAAAGTTTTAATCCTGGCCTGATCGTTAAATTTCAAATTATAGTAAGAACAGCCATTGTTTTTTTGGATTGCAATATGCTGAATCAACTGTAATGAAATCACAAATCATCAAAATGGAACGAGAAGAGCTCTATATAGCTATCTACGACAGTTCTTGTTACAACAATGTAATAAATAGGTTTTTGTTTGTCTCATTCTTCTCGGTAATTATCAATGTCACATTGTAAAATGTGACGTCATTATTGGCGCACAATAAAGGCTGATGCCAAAATCTTCTTTTTCCTAAAATTTAATGCATTTTCATTTTAAATCATTTGACGTAAATTATTAAGACCAAGAAAGCATATAATTTAAGAACATATTAAAATATTAACTTTTATAAATAAAAATAATAAAAAAATAGCTACGTAGCCACAATTTCCACAGTTAAAAAGCGCTTATATTTTTGTTATCTGTACCTAATGCATGTGTCTTTTCATAAGATCATTAAAGGCAATTAGTTTAACGTGATACTGTATTGAAATTAAAACAAACGATTTGCATCAACCTATATTGTGTGCATTTAAATGCCATTTCTAAAGTAAACACATATTGTATTTCTTGAAAATACCACACCAATGTGCGTCCTGTGGTCCAATAGAGAAATTTATACCACCCGTATCGTCTTTGTAAGCTCTATCATGTAGTTAAACTAAGAACAGTCGGTAAATCAAATTATAGGAGTTAGTTATCATTCCGTTATGTTATCACTCAACATCTCCCGCTCTCATAACTTCCAAATATTATTGGAAGTATTAAATTGGCCAACGAAATCATTGTATTCGACTCATGATTCATTGTTTTTGCAAATCCAAATTTCTTTACAGTAAAAACAATTTTGAAAACTTGAAAAACACTCAAATAAATTCAATGCATCTATGCTATAAAATAAACTCACTACTATTTCAATTATACCCGTTTTGAAAGCATTGATTTTAATAAAAACGTTCATTTTCGTTTTAGAAAAAAATATATATCATAAAAGATGAATTACTGCATGTTAATATTTTTTATATATCAATCACATATTACATTTTAAATTGTCTGTGTAATTTTGGTGAAATTACGCTTACTAACAAAACAGTAAAAAACAATTCAAACTTAAAACTCAATTTTCACAAAACACTAATATATTTTTTAAACAATTTCGAACCACGATTGGTCACTTCAAGAATAAACGAATAAGCTAACTCTCTTATATTTAACTCGCTTTCCAGGGGTGCGTTTCAGAGACGATCGTTAAGGCGATCGTTAGCTGATTTTGGTAGTACGACCAAAATTACCGATCGGCACCGTTTCAGAGACGCAACGTGCACCTACTTTATCGTTAATTTTACTCGTATACCTACGACCGGTAAGAGGCACTCGTTAACTTAACGACCAAGATGGCGGATGAAGATTTTCTCCATATCAAAGTATATTTTTACTGTTTATCAACATTTGATAGTTTAATAATGCGTGTAGCATGTTCGCTGGTGTGGAATTTTCCAGCTACATATGTCTAAAAATAGCTGAAAACAGTACGAAAATGTTCTATTTCCGCCGTTCTGTCAAAAAGAGATTTTAACTGTAGAAGATGTAAGCTTTTTATTATATTTTGTTAATGTGCTATATTGTGTACATCTAAAACATGGAATATGATGTTCAATTTAATTTGCTTTCATTGTTGTTTAATAAGTCATGTACATTTTCTTGAAATTCTTCTATTTCGGATGGTTTTTAATTCGGATAAATAAATGCCTGTACATATTTTGTTGTAATATTACCGTTCTTTGTGAAATGTAGTCAGTGAATTATTAATCCGTGTTACCATTTTATCATGTCATAATATGACATACTTTAGTTATTTTTCTTATTTTTACACATCTAAATTGATGCTAAATATGTAAATACACTGTACAGTAATGTAAACAACACTGTCACAACAAATAAGTTGATTATTGGCACTTTAATACCATTGACACTAGCAGGTGACAATGTAATCATTTTGTTTCACATTTACTTGTAATTGAAACTTGTTTTAGTAAGGTATCATATGGTTTATGTAGAACTTTGTAGTATATGTACATATGTGAGTTTTCAACTGACAAAGGTTAAATCTTGTCTTTTTAAGTCATATCATTTGATGCCAAGTGTACAATAAAAACTGAAATGAAAATTGACAACCGAAGTGTCATGGTCTGGATGGAAAATGCTGTGTTCTTCATTGACCTCTGGTTTAATAATGGTATGGAAAAGGGATTTAATTCTAATGTTGGTTTTATGAATAATAATGGAGGTACATTCAACATATGAACACATTGCCTTAAGGACTAATGTAGAAACTAAACTGCAAAACCATATTATATACCTGCAGTTAATGCACAGGCTATGTACAGATGCCTATTGTTATTCTATGTTTTCATTTTTTTAGTGGTTTTGCTTGTTAAATATTTGTTTTAGTTAATTATTTCAGGCTGGTGATAGAAAACTATAAGGAATGCTTCAAGCTGGCAATAGAGGGAAATGTAAAAGTAGGTAGGAAATGATAAAATGCAATAGGATATAAACCAATTTTATGAATAATACAATAAGATAAATTTTTATATTGAATCAATGTTGGGCATCTTATTTTGAGCAGTTAACTTGTATAACAAAATTGTTATTTAACTTATATGAACATTAAACAAGAAATAAAATGTGACCAGAATGGTGTTTTTCATGTTTTCTTAAATACCCTACTTATTGTTTTTTTTAAAAAGACAATAATTTTCATAAAATATGCAAACTATTTCAGTTTAAAAATGAGAATGTAAATTATGTGTTAGTTGTAGTTTAACCATTAAAAGGCGTTTTCATAAATGTATTATATTGTGCTGTATTAAACAATATTTTATAACTTTTTGTCTTTTCAGGACACTGAGAAATCACAAGGTTTCAAACATCTAGAATATGCTCACAGTCAGTCTTCAAGATATTCACCTTAATGGTTCCAGTATGTTTTAGGAGACTTTGTCAGAACAGTACTTTATATACATACACTGGAGATACAAGACCCAGCAGATAACTACAGATATATTGACACAGAACATGAAATTCATTGCATATCCAAACACAACATAACACTTAAAACGGTTAAATAGGTAGTGAGGCATTTGTGTGTAACCTTCATTATTTGAAATGAAATTTCTTATATTTTTTTTTAATTTGACTTTGAATTTAAAAGCCATTACAGTAGAATTAGATTTTCCAAATATATATATATATATATTTATACAGTTTCAACTGTGATGTATATCCAGTTGTACATGTTTCCTCTAAAGATTAAAACACTTTTGAATTATATAGGAACATTTAAATGATACATTTATTCAAACTTATGATAATATAAAACACACACACTACCATGGTTGATCATGTAAACCTTCATACTATCTTTTTATAGAAATTAAGTGAATCTTTTGATATTTCTGAATACATTTATTTTTACTTTGACTGACTCATGTTTAAACACAGAATGCTACATAAAGTGTATACTCAAGTGTATACCGTAACATGATTGAAATAGATAATAGATAATATTTGCATGAAACTCTGAACACTTAACCACTATGGCAATCTCCACCAGTTAAGATACTTTTTGTTGAATAATGTGTTTAGATGAGACGAGCTTGTAAAATAGCTGTATTTCTTTTAGTCATTTTGTGTATGTCTGCAAATGTAGATTTTATCATGTATTTTGAATAGATCTGAAATACTGTTTATTTAACTGTTATTACAACGATTGACACAATAAAGATGGATTTATGAATTGTCTTCATACAAAAAATTCAACCAGTCAAAATTGTATTTTCGAACTGTTTCCTAATACAATAACTCTCAGTAACAGTTTTGGTACATAAACGTATGAACTTTACTTGTGATCTGAACTAAGGCCGGTTGTTGATGATTGGAATCAGTCATCATCATCACCCTCACCATTATCATCATCATCATCATCCACCACAGCCACCACCACCACACCACCTTCATCATCATCCACATCATAAATCAGTAACAACATTTACGCATCATTATCTCGTCATGATCATTGTCGTCATCGTCACATCATAATTATTATCATCATCTTAGTCGCCGCCGTCGCATTATCATTATAATAATCATAATATTCGCCTTCGTCGTCGCTGCATTATCACTATCGTCGTCATCGCATTATCTTTTTAGTTTCGTTGTCGCATTATTACTATTAAATCGTCATTGTCGTTGTCGTCGCATCATTGTGACCATCATCAGCAGCACAATGCTGCACGTTTGCTTTTACTTTACAGAACATTCATAATACGCATTCTATAATATTTCACTTATCAAAGACGATTTTAAAGTAAAAGCACCAGCCTAAAAAAACAACGTATTTTGTTGTCCAATTTTCATTATAATCACACAAATTTAAAAGGGACCGTCGGAACCCGCCACTGCCTCCATCACAAACAATCTCGGATGATGATGTACTTAAGATACAATTGTAACATAAATAGCAGATGGTTAATCAGAATAGAGGCCACGAGTTTGTATCATTTGTGTCAATTATTATAAAAAAGGAGAGTTACATTAATTGATTCCCTTCAAGAGATTATCATCATTATTATTATTATTATTATTATTATTATTATTATTATTATTATTATTATTATTATTATTATCATCATTAGTAAAAAAAAACAGGTGCGCTCATCAGATTAATATGACGTAACGTCAATTCACTTCAGACTGGGTCACTCGCTTTAACGCTGTGCTTTATCGTTATTTTTTACGTACGACCGGAGAGTTTACGAGACGTTTCTGAAACGCCTTTATGATTATCGTTAAATTGGTCGTTATTATGATCGTAAATTTACGATAATGGCAGATCGTAAAATCTATCTGAAACGCACCCCAGGTTTATAAATTTCAGATCCGTAGAAGATATTCTTTTAAAAAATACAAGGAGAACTAAAACAACAACAGAGTGTCGTCGTTGATGGGACATATATGATTATAACTATTAACCATGTGAAAACATGGCCCAAAACACGGTGTCACCTACATCTCCCCCGCCATCTTCGAAATCAGCCTAAATACATTCACTAAAACTGCCTCAAACTCCTTTCCGTGTACCCTCCCTCTATTTATGTATATCAAAAGTAAAAGCCATGTTTTCTCCGTAAGGAACACTTATCTATAATAGAAATCAGCAACAATTTGCATACGTACATGTGGAAAAATGTCACACTTACCTCACCATATGTAAAACTAGGGAATTATAAAAGAAAAAAAATCTTAGTGTTGGAGACATGTCTAGTGATAGAGGTATTCGCCTCTCACCTAAGGAGTTTTTAGTTGAATGCCCAAAGAAGGTACTTTTCACGTTTTTTGAAAATTGACACCGACACTTGTTTCTAACTTACTCAAGATTGATTCTATAGGTTGACAGCTTTCGTCACAATTGAGATGAAAGAAATTAATAAAAAAATAAACTAGTTCTTACTGGTCATTGAAATTAGTTACTTAGTCAATGTTGTAAGTGTATTATTATGCTTGAGGTAATTCTAAACTCATACTGTTTTAGAGATTTCAAATTAATCTTCCAACATGTTTTATTTGTTATTGAATAATCTACTTTTACGAAGTGTTTGTATTTGTGCAATAAATGTATCTATTCGAAATATATGTTTCGCTCCTTGGTGTACTAAGACTTGGAAATAAGCCAACTGTATTACAAGTGTATTGTACTTCAAACAATTAATTAGGCAAGACGTGTTAATTTCCATAATCATTTAACTAGCAATACACAAGAGAAAACGCATGTTGCCAATAAAATTAAAGCCTAGACATTTCACAAATTAATGCTAATTTCTATAATTTCAGAACATTCGCGTGGTGATCTCTACCACGTCTTCTATTCCAAAGACGCTCCCCAGAGGAAAGAATTAATGATGGCAAACGTATCACAGTACGTCGAAGAAGTCACCGAACTTTGGAACGCTACTGACCGCAATGTGACACAACTAATCAGTACCACTACGCCAAAAACGCACAACCTAGATATCCAGCAGAGCAGCTCAGTAGAAACAATATCCATCGTGTGCATTGTCTGTTTGTTTAGCATCGTAGGGACGCTTGGCAACGGTTTGGTGTTGTATGTGTTTACTCGCAACACACAGAAGTTGACGTCTACTATATTCATAATAGCTCTAGCTGGTACGGATTTTCTCACGTGTCTGATTATAATACCCTATACAGTTATTGCCATTCATACAAGCTACGAGTTAGCCTATGATGCCGCATGCAAAGCTTATCAGTTCCTTATCACGTGAAAGCAAATATGCAAACTAAATGTTTGAAAGTATATCATACAAAACGTTAGAACAGATCGTGTTTTCAATCTTAAATTCAACTGCAATATGATGTCAATGGCATATACTAGTATTGTAAGGCCAAACAATCTTGTGTGTTATACATGTATTATGTTTGGTTAAATTAATACAGTTTCCTTTTCCATAAAATGATATAAAAAAATAAGGCGTCAGCATTAATTCAAAATTCGCAAATATGTGGACCTATTGCCTTAAAGTGGATTTCTTTGTTTGGTGTGTACATTTGTTAAACCGAAAAAAAACAAATTTGTACGATGGTACGTTTAATATACAGCCGAATTGCGTTGGCTCGAACTCCCGGAAAATTTAATCCAAACGGGAAGGCTTACATTTAGTATAAAGGAATTGGTCCTTTACATTCAGTTCGATAAAACGAGGAATTCGAGCCAAGCGATTTCGAGCCAACGGGGTTCGACTGTACACATATTAGAAACAGCAACTGTATGTTTTGCCTTGGATTGACCGATTAATGCAGATAATATTTATGTTATTAAATCGTTATTGTATTATGTAAAATGCTAATAAATAATTTGTATTGATAAACATATTCAATATGATCATTGTACTTCTTTAGTTACTGTTAGTTTTGACATCACGAATGAATGAGAATTATTATGATACTGGTCCATTCTGTTTGTACATTATTTTAAATATACTGTGTAATTAAGTGTTGTCTTGTCGTTACCCAAACATTTAATAACGGAATAAGCCTATGGGTACCGTTTTAGTGAGATATCTTAATCGATAACTCTACGCTAATTGCTCAGGTACATCCGTGAAGTTTAGGCAGACTGTATAATATAAATATCCCAGGACCCAGGCCAAGAAATCAAGGCGAATGAGTCAATGGGTTTCTTGGGCGAAACTTTAGTTGTATATATAGTAATACCATTCGCCTTCCTTCCCTGTGAAGTGGATGATCCGTGGTCTAGTAGTAACACAATTGCCTGTCAATCCAGGGGTCGCAGGTTCGACTCCCCGCCGCGCCTTTAAACAAATACTACTCGTATTCCTGGAGGGACGTTAAATTGGGGTCCCGTGTAACAGTGGTATACACTGGTGCATGTTAAAGAACCAGGGTAGCTTTAACCAAGGCTACATTCCGTCTGTGCACTATGCTCAAAAACAGAAAATGACTAACAATCGTATCGGAGCACTCGTCGAATGGGCAAGGCTCGAGTGCGAGTATAAATAAGCTTACATACCACCACACTACTTTGTGAAACATTTAGGATGAACAATATAGGGTAATGCAAAAGGATAATTTTTCATTTTAATGCCTTATCATGTTTAACTCATTTCATTTTAGTTATAAAAAAACCCCAAAAGACTCAAATGATTTAGGTACAATAAATATTCTTTGTAAATTGTGTTTTAGTTAATGGCTACGTGGCCACAAATTTCCCAGTTAAAAAGCGCCAAAATATCGCTTATATTTTATCATAATTATGCGTTTTGTGGCTTTAATTGTTTAAAGTCAAATGCGTTTAACACGATAATGCATCGTCTTTATTATTATTATTTTTTACATCACGTTTTCCCACTTTCTACGGACGACCTGCTGTAATCATCGGGAGTTCGCGACATATTTTGGTATATCAAGCACGTACATCAATATAATTATGGTTGCTACTTTAAACTGACTATTAGGAAAATATGCTAAAAATTTCACTAAGAAAGAAATCCCACACGATCAAAAAAGAGTCCAGGGTAATTTAAGGGTAGGTCAGAAATACCGTAAACAGCATTCCGTTAAGCTTTAGTATACATCATCATCGGACATATGATCAAGAACAAACAGTTAACAGGCTCATATAACGTGTCAAAACCCCTGTATAGCATGTTTTATACCCTCATAAAACACTAGGCAGTTTAAAAAGGAGCTCGTTTTCGAAATAAACGGTAGACGATTTTTCATAAAGACACTCGCCAAGTTCCACGATTCTTGAGTGTCATTTAGTCAATGGCGTCACCATTAACTGTTTGTTTCTTAGAACGACAATGCGACGCTTTAAGGGGGCGTTGATTCATTACTGAGCATTTAACGACAATCTCATATTTTCAAAGGCCATTATTTTTAAATCGCAGGAAATTTTAATGGATTATAAAAAAAAGCTCTTCTTAAATTTAAGTTGATAGATGTATAATAGAACTTCTATTAGAAGCAATGCCCTGCAATCAAAATTTAAATATAGCTAATTCAATTATATGCAATTCTTTCCCCGATTCCGTCAGACCTTAAATTTAAAAACAGCTGAGCTTTAAGTTTGAAACTCTTTCTGAACACAGTTTTTGGACAAGGGCACTTGTTCATAGCGGTGCAACGATCTTCCAGATTTCCAAGGCAAGTACAGGGTCTCACTGACGTAATGTATTCCTACGCTGTATTTTAATATACTCTCATCGAATATGTCTGATTCGTAGGTGAGGTTATTCAATGTTAGCCACCCACGTTTAAAATGTAAAGATGTGTTAGAGCATTTAATATATTATCAAGATTATATATATGTTTAATTTATATTGATTAATCATTATATTATTTCTGCATGGATAGCATTTTTAGTATCACCATATTGACATTACACTAATGATATGATACACATTGCAAACTTCAATGTTTAATAACTCTGAAAATTTGAGGAAAATAGTAAAACGCCTACCTATGCACATTAAAACAAAATGGGTTGATAAGGCTAGTTCAATTATTGACGAAGGCCGAGAACCAAACTTTAATGATTTGATGAAGTTTGTTGAGAAGCGGGCTACCAATGCAAATACTATGTATGGGCAAGATTTAGCTGGTGATGGGGTCAGTAAAGGGAGAGATAGAGAAACGGCAAATGTTCATTTGTGATGGGGAAATCTAGGTTAGCGCCCATCAAGACCGTAACCATACCGAGACTTGAATTAACAGCTGCAGTAGTATCGGTAAAATTGTTTCAGATGCTGATTAAAGAACTGGACACAAAGATCGACAACTACTATTTTTGCACCGACTCAATGATTGTTCTAGGGTATGTTCGAAATACTTCACGGCGTTTTAAGACGTATGTAGCTAACAGGTTAGCTCTTATTCATGAACTGACTTCCCCAAATGATTGGAGGTACGTGCCCACAAACATGAATCCAGCTGACTTAGCTTCCAGGGGTGTACACCCCGAGGAAGGAGGGAAACTTTTTATATGGTTGAACGGACCAAAATTTCTGAACATGGGGAAAGATGATTGGCCACATGAACCTGATGGAATCACGACGGAGTACGAAGATGTTGAAATGAAACCAGCTGTAGTGACTAGTATGGTCCAGTCTCAATGCCAGAACGTGGTATCTGATATCCTTAACAGATATTCAGATTGGTATAAACTGCAACGAGCTGTTGCTTGGCTGCTTAGGTTGAAGACATTTATGATACACAGATACTTGAAACATGAAACAAAGGAGATATTTACAGGTGGTTGTTTGTCACTGAAAGAAATTAAAACTGCTAGGAAGTTGATACTAATGAAGGTGCAGGAAAGTGCCTATGGTGACGAATTTAGTAAACTGACTTCAAATAAGAAGATAGCAACATCAAGCTCGCTAGTAAAACTGTGTCCAGTGCTTAATGAGGGTCTGTTACGAGTTGGCGGGCGATTTCAGTACACTGAATTTTCCGAGGATAGCAAACATCCGATCATTTTACCAAGCAAACACCACGTGACAGAACTTATAGTACGGAAATATCACGAGGTTAATCATCACATGGGAGCTCATCATGTATTATCGTTGACTCGACAGTCGTATTGGATAGTTCACGGAATAAGGACAGTGAAACATGTAGTCAGTGCATGCATGGATTGTAAACGGCGCTTCAGGAAAACACAACGACAGCAGATGGCACCGTTGCCAGTTGAGAGGCTTACTCCGGACAAACCTCCATTTACGTATGTTGGTGTGGACTATTTCGGGCCTATGTATGTCAAGGTCGGTCGTAGCCAACAGAAACGATACGGGTGCCTGTTTACCTGCTTGACGACACGAGCAGTACATATTGAAATCGTACATAGTTTAGGAACAGACTCGTTTGTATGTGCATTGCAACGTTTCATGAGTAGACGGGGAAAACCAGAAAAGATTTTCAGCGATAATGGTACTAAGCTTACTTCCGGAGAAAGGGAATTAAGAGCAGAAATTGCCGAATGGAACCTGAGTCGTATCATGAATGAATTGGTGCAGAAAGACATAGAATGGCAGTTCATTCCTCCATATGCGAGTCATATGGGTGGAGTGTGGGAAAGACTGGTTCAGTCAGTAAAGAGAGCCTTAAAATCGGTAGTCAAAGAGCAGCTTTTGAATGACGAAGCACTAAATACTCTCATGACGGTGACAGAAAAGATTGTAAATGACAGACCGATTACAAAGGTAAGTGATGATAGCAGAGATCCAGAAGCACTATCGCCGAGCCAACTGTTGCTTTTGCGCCAAAATAGGTGTATACCACGTGGTGTCTTTAGCAAGAATGACAATTATTGTAAGCGTTGGTGGCGTCAAACTCAGTATATGGCAGACGTATTATGGCGACGTTAGGAAAAAGAGTATGTACCAAATCTTCTTGAGAGGCAAAAATGGCAAGATGTACAACGAAATATCGAGGTAAATGATCTTGTTCTTGTGTGTGATGAGTCACTACCACGTGGATGATGGCCTCTTGGACTGGTAAACTAGGTAAGTAAGGGACGAGACGGTTTGGTTCGCTCATGTAGGGTACGTGTGAATGGAACAGTGAAGGTGAGACCTATTACGAAGTTATGTCTGCTAGAAAACAGTGCATAAACACGTTCATGTTTAAAACGATAGATGGGTAGAAGTAGTTTTCAAGTAAGCCGTTGGTCTTGTAGTGTATGTTGGTTGGTAAGTATACAACATGTATTTGTGTACGTCTTATAATCACGCATTGTATAACCTTAAGATCCTATTTTGTTTTTGGAGCATTTAATTCCTAGTTGCTTTAGGTAAATTATTGAATGAACTTCAAAATAAAGGTTCATTGATGGGCGATGTGCCGCAGCTAGGAATATGTTTATTAAATTAATCAGCTTTGTAGGTCGCTAACGAGTATGATTCATTGTAGTAATAATAGAACAAATAAATCAGACCCATTGTTTAGATTATTTGCTTGGGATATGCAAGATACGTATACAAAATATATTTAGCATGGTTACCATGATAATGTTTTGTGTTTTGATTGGCTGGCAGCTGCGAGGGCTCTGGGCGAAAGTAAATTTGGTCAGTAAGTGAGGTGCGAGTGAAAAGACATGAACGAATGTTTGGGCTTGAGTTAAATATATCGGAATACGTACCAATGTTTAATAACCGTTCATACGTTCATACGTTCCTTAGCGTTCATTTACGTTCCTATACGTACAATAGCGTTAAGATGAGTTCCATTACGTACTGTTATGCTGACTGATTGACTGTTTGATTGTATGGAATAAATGTGAACGAGTATATTACAACGAGTTCCGGTTTATTATGTGAAAAAGCAGATCCCGCGGTTTAGTGACTTTGAAACCGCGACATGATACATTTGAAGGAGTTAGTAAGTACACACATTAAGTATGACTATGTAGAAATTGGATAAATTTGTTTATCTTGTAACATATAATATTTTATTATTAATGCTCTCGGTGATAACTTTATTTTTAACATTTTGCAACTTAAAAATGTGACTTAACAAGTTGTATGTCTTCGTATTAATGAACGATGTATTACCTTAAGCTAATCATCTCCGTAATCACGCAAAAATGGTTAAAACCCAAGCAGTAACACTTTAAAAAAACGGGTTAAACATAACAGGCAATCAACAATATACGAATGGACTAGCTTTGACACTTTATTAAGCCATTGCGAAGACTCATACCTTCAAAAGCATCAATGCGTTCTGTCACAGTATATTTATTTGATAAAAGCCAATTCGACCCTAAATAGCAATATGGTTTTTCGTCCAAAGTGTAGTTCATTGAAGTCGAATACAAAAACTTATACCTTGCAGACAACATTGTTATCGACCAGTTCGAAGGTAGTTTATAAAAGCCAGCACGACAACCTATATTTTATAGGCTCCACGGTTATCGACAGAGTCTCGTAGTTCTATAAAAGTCAGTGCGATAACTCATACCTAAGGGGCATCATGGTTATCGACCAGAGTGTAAGAGTGTGAGAAAAGTCAGTGCGATATATTATAGCTAAGTGGCAACATGGTTATCGACCAAAGTGTAGTTGTGTGATAAAAGCCAGTGCGATAACTCATACCTAAGAGGCAAAATGGTTATCGACCAGAGTGTAGAAGTATGAGATAAGCCACCACGACATCCTATATATTATAGGCAAAATTGTTATCGGCCAGAGTCTCGTAGTTTGATAAAAGCCAGTGCAATTACTCATACCTAAGATAACAATGGGCAACATGGTTATCGACCAGAGTGTTGTAGTTCGATAAAAGCCAGTGCGACAACCCATATTTTATAGGCAACATGGTTATCGACCAGAGTCTCGTGGTTTGATAAAAGCCAGTGCAATAACACATAACTAAGATAATAAGGGCGACATGGTTAACGACCAGAGTGTAGTAGTTCGATAAAAGCCAGTGCGACAACCCATATTTTATAGGCAACATGGTTATCGACCAGAGTGTATAAGTGTGATAAAAGCCAGTGCGATAACTCATACCTAAGGGGCAACATGGTTATCGACCCAGAGTGTACAAGTGTGATAAAAGCCAGTGCAATAAGAGATACCTAGGGGCAACATGGTTATCGACCAGAGTGTAAAGGTGTGATAAAAGCCAGTAAGATAACTTTTATATGAGGGGCAACATGGTTATCGGCCAGAGTGTAGTTGTGTGATAAAAGCCAGTGTGATAACTCATACCTAAGGGGCATCATGGTTATCGACCAGAGTGTAGAAGTGTGATGAAAGCAAGTGCGATAAAACATACCTAAGGGGCAACATGATAATCGACAAGAATGTAGTTGTGTGATAAAAGCCAGTGCGATAACTCATTCCTAAGGGGCAACATGGTTATCAACCAGAGTGTAGAAGTGTGATAAAAGCCAGTGCGATAGCTCATACTTAAGGGCAACATGGTTATCGACCAGAGTGTAGTTTTGTGATAAAACAAGTGCGATAACTCATACCTAAGGGGCAACATGGTTATCGACCAGAGTGTAGAAGTGTGATAAAACCAGTGCGATAACTCATACCTAAGGGGCAAAATGGTGATCGACCAGAGTGTAGAAGTGGGATAAAACCAGTGCAATAAATTATACCTAAGGGGCAACTTGGTTATCGACCAGAGTGTAGTTTTGTGGTAAAAGCCAGTGCGATAGCTCATACTTAACGGCAACATGGTTATCGACCAGAGTGTAGAAGTGGGATAAAGCCATTGCGTTCATTCCAACTTTGTTTCATTGAAAACATTTAATTTCAAAAATGAATATTACATCAAAACATCAACAAATTCGACACTTAAATACGTGTTATACAAGAATAGATTCCTTCCTTTCGGTGATGATACGTCTGTGTGGATCACTTACTTTCACTGTATACTAAATAAAGAGTAACACTGTTCATGTTGATTTATTCATTTGACACCAAAAGCTTTCAAAGGATGCAAACCCAGATTTGTATTCTGATATGCAATAATATGAGACTGTATGACCCTTTTTAAGAATGAAATCAACACGATACCATAACCATAACCTCTACATTATTTGTGTATCTCAAAGCAGTATTGTAGAAATTTGTCGACCGTATACAGACTTTGGCAATGAAGTATTCTTTAAAAAACAGCTTCTTGAAATAGAAAGTCATCTTATAAGTACTGTAACTCATGTAAATAACACATTTTTGTATTTATTTTGTCTTGTCCTCTCCTGTCAAAATAAGACACGTTATTTCCAAGTCGAAATGTTTTTGGTACATACACATGAAATCACTATTCCGCTCTCTTTATTTCTCTTTAATGCCCAAAAAATAATATAAGCACTAAAGTGAAAGTTTGCAGTAAAATATTAAGTGCAAACAATGACGTCACTGTCATTTTACAGTTGGATGTCTTATTATGAGTTCAACAGCTGAAGACCTCGTGGTCCCCGTTGAGTATGCGAACCAATATTTGTATTCTGTATTGCCCTAGGATTTCCCTTAATGGCATGGAATTCATCCGTTTATATTGTTCCTTAAATATATGGTGTCAGTACGCTTCAATCCTCGTTCATTTGACATTTATCTAATCAGGTCATTTTAGTTGTAGAGGCTCCTGAATGATACGTTATTTGCGTGCTGCTGACGCGGCTTACGAAGATTTTGATTCGAAAAAGGAGTGCACAATTTGCAGCTTTATCTACATATAACACTTTGACCGAATATGAATATTAGATAAACACACAGACACATTTGAACGGTTCATTGTAAATACGGTTTGCGTCATATGACATTCTATTTACCTTTCAATGAATTTCTTATTTCTGCAAATGCCTGAACTTTGCTCAGTCATACCATTTTTGGATGCACTATTTAAAAAAAAACTCATTATCATGAGTATAAGTAATCAAGAACAAAATATGCGCTACAGCCACATGGTGTTGTTCAAAAACAGGTTGGATTTGTTGTTTGGCTTGAAAACCAAGACATTTACTGTATAGGCTTTATTGCTGACGAACATTGATTGTGGTTAGGACATTTGATATTATTTGTTCGTGTCTTTAATATTATTTATTCATGTGGCCATATGGTCTCAATGTCGTTATAACAGACAGTTCCGTGTGGTTTAACTTAAAAACGACAAGTTCTCTTTATTGTTTACAAACATGTTGTTTTTGGGTAGCTTAATAAACAACAGATGTATAGACACAATAGAAACTATGATTTCTTTTTCGTGGTTTAATATTTCAAATACATCTTCAGTGAATTTCACTGTTCTCGGTATTGTCTTAAACTACTGTATGGCCAGTTTGACAACGACTGCTGACTAAATAAAATGTGTCTCATTAGTGCCAAGAAACGGTATGCATGCAATTTTCTTCATACTAACCACTACAATCTCTGTTTTATTAACTAGCAATCGACCAACAATTGAGATCATTGCTGCCTTCATAACATCCAATCCTTTGTAGGAGGTTACACGCTATCATTACAATTTCCTTGACATTTCCATGATGATATATGCGAGCATATGCAGACGATGCCAACAATACATTTCTGAAAATAGAGCATTTTACCTACATTTTAAGCCGATAAAAGTGCGTATTTCCACACTAAATATAGTATGAAGTAATGCTGACGTTATGATTTAAAGGAAGCTTGTCGCTGTTTATTTCAAAGAAATGTGAGTTGGCTGTCCTAAAAAAGCATGTGCGTCTGCAAATTTAACGCGTTTTGTCCAAACAGTTCCACTTTTTTTGTATTTTAGGTGAACCTAGATGTGAATAACATTTAAGCATTAATGGGTCAGTTCTTCACATTTGTACACACATTTCAATTGTTGAAATCAAATCTTGACAGTTTGTTCTTTTGTAGAAACCCGGACGACTTAGTTCTTAAACATATTAAAGACAACGTTTTGAAACCAGGTAAGAGTATCTTTAATTTGATCAACTGAACACATAAAGGGCATTGAATAGCCCTGTCAGTTCATATTTAAATGTAACAGATTACAACGATCAGCTCTGGATTGCCTGTCTGATGCCGGAAATACTATGCTCGATATCGTCATGACTGTATCCACGTTTAGTTATAAATAATAAATGATGATAATAATAATGATTGTAAAAAAGGTTCATACAAATGTAAGATGTAGCACTTGCGCGTTGTTTACACTCAATAAATACGATGAATTCATGTATTTCGTCCAAAAAGATCTCTTTTTTTTCAGTTATTTTAAGAAACGCTTCTTTTGCTGGATGATTGTCACAACACTTACATGGCTTCTTGCACCGATTGTAAGTATTCAAAATACTGAAGGAGAGGTGTGTTTTTTTACAATATTCTCTTTTTTACATATTATTGTTTTCAAAATAATCATTCATACATATAAATTATCCGATATTCTTTTTTTCGTTTAAAGACCAATTTCATTTCAAATGACAGAGACTCTTTGTCTTGTGATGCATGTCTCCTGTGAGGCCTTGGTCCTTGTCCATTTAGACAGACAGTTTAAATATGCACTCTTACTCCCAGATAAGATTGAACACAATTACTACAATTGATTTAATATACCAAAAAGGGAGAATTAATGTCGAATAACAATGTTTTTTCTTTAAGATACCGAATTTAATTTGAGAGAAAAGGCAGGAAAAAGGGTATATCTATCTTATGAGACGATAGTATATCTCAGTAAATATTTTAGTACTCACCAATCATTTAATATTTTTGCGTTTTCAGCTATCAAATATAAGGTCACAATCTTGTAATCAGTTATCAATATCTTCCATAAATGAATTATTTAGGAAGAAGTCAAATGTTTATCATTCAAAGTTTATGTTAACTTTGTTATATATGTGTATGTGTGCATGAGTGTCACTTTTATTGTTAGGCTATTTGTCGTGCCATTAAGACTTCCATTAGTTTATCAGAGATTTTCGTAAATGATTTTCACTTAATGATGCAGTATAAACGTTAATAATGCTCTTGCTCAGAAACTCATGGTTCCAACTAGAACAGTTATTTAACAAGTTTTCATCACTATCTCAAGTAATCAAATACACATACAGAAATATAATACCGTAATGAACAAAATGTCGAGTAAGCCGTCTTGCGACTGTTAATGACAAAATACACTTGGCATTAAACCAGTTTAAGAGTTCTTAAGACATTGCTAATGGGACGTTGACAGTATTGTACTTACAATTTCTGTCAATGGCAGCTATTTGTAGTCTTTCACCTTGTGGAGTGCGTGCTTCAGAAAGATCTCTTTTACGTGCTTTTCCTGTAAACCATGAGTTAAACATTCGTAACAGAAATATTGCTTTAAACGAATTCGTCAATGAATAATCTCGTTCAGTTACTGCTATTTCTGTATTCTGTATATTCAAAGTGTAATCGAGAACGTATTTAGAACCACAAAGTTTTACACAAAGAAAAGCGTATTCGGAAAGTTAAAGCCTTTCCTAAACCGTTAATAAAATGACATTTAAACGAATTTTGGAAAAAGCAGTTAATAACCTCATTCCATGAGGTGAATTTTAATGGTAATGCAATGCGCGTCTATAAACTAATGTTCAAAAAATATTCTTGTAGGACAAATGAAATAGTTGCATTGCCCTTAATCAAATTCGTTTTTTTTTGTATTCTATACGCTGAAAAGAATTTTGTCAAAAAATATGTTAAATGTGCAATAATAAATCATTTTAAATAGTCAGCGGTTAGGTTAAGGCTTTTTGACCTGCAGAATATTTCAAATCTGTACTTATTTGTTAATGTGTAGACAATATCACGGCATAAAAATACGCTTTAGAAACATCATCACAGTGTAAATGATTGTGTCGTGAATTTGCTCTCGGTATCATTTTCACTACATTTCTCATATAAATAATGTTTCTCAGTACGAACAAAAACTGCCGTTTCCCGGGCAGAACAGTGGTCCTGTGTGACAGTGCTATAGCCAGGTGCAATTTTAAGAACCAGAGTAGCTCAAACCAGGGTTAATGTATATACTTAAAGAAACAAGTACAACTCTCCCACATAAACTATTCGACCATTGAATGCTGTCACCAGGAATAACATACATAAAGATGACTTGCATACACAACTTTATTCCACTAGAAAAGGTTGACGACACATTCTTATCTTGAAAATGAAAATGACGAGACCACGGACGGCATCAAATATGTTTAATGCTAATGCATACAGTTTATAGATGTGGGAATTCCAAACTTGTTGAAAAGTGTCTAAATTGTGTCGCTTTATTTTGCAGTTGTCTATCAACTTTTTCCCTTGAGTGCCATTCAACGGGTTTAAAGAGTAAGGAAATATCATTAGAAGAAGGAGAAGATGTACATTTATTTAAAACAAATACAACTCAACACACATTTGAAATAGGTCAACATGACCCGTTATCAAGTTATTGTAATACAATGGCTTAGATACACATGTATGGCGTAGCAGATTTATAAACCGATTGATCAATATCAAAGAGCGATCATCCATATATATATATTGTTGTTGTTTTGTTTTTTAAATTAAACATTATTTATATATATTTTAATAAATATATGAATTATGGATCTCTACTGAGTACCTAAGTGAACAGTATAGCTTACACTTGTAAATCCATTTCGATTAAAAATACATGGCTAATGATCAAATTTATATGATAAATATGTACATAATGTTCTTTTGGGAACAAAATTGATTAACAAATATACACATTATAAGACAACCATTTTATCTTAACTAGTATACCTATTGCATATACTTACAAGCTTTTGGCCTATTACGATTAAAACAGAAGACATTTAACATCCGATGTTAATTACATTAAAGAACAATAACACAAATTGCAATTTTTATATCTATAGTCATAGATCATAGTTATCAGCAATAACCTACGAATGATACCAAAATCTTGGGGTCATCGGCCATTGAACGTATCTGTAATGGCGCGATAATAGAACAACCAAATTTAACCTTATTTAAACACGGGAAACCTAATATAACTTCGGGCGGATCAGTGGTCTAGTGGACACACACTGGACTATCAATCCGGAGGTCGCAGCATCGATTCTCGGCGGCAGAACAACAAAACTGAATATCCGGAAGGGACGTTAAATGGGGGTTCCCGTGCGTCAGTGGTTTACACTGGTGTATGTTAAAGAACCTGGGTTACTCTTACCAGGGCTACATTATGACTGAGTACTATGCTCAAAACACCTAAAATGACAAGAAATCTTATCGAAGCACTCGCCGAAAGGGTCTTTCCCGAGTGCGTGTATCATTGAACTTACATACACCTCAATTACAGCGGGATAGAAATAAGCTCTGACAGTTGTAGCGTGATATGAGGTAATACTCCTATGCAGTCTGCACCGATGTGTAAATGTGTCATTGAATGGGTAAACGTTATTCAGAAACATTTTGAATCATGCACTGAGTAAGTCAATCATAAGAGTTATTTCAAGAATTCATATTCTTATTTTTGTGGAATATATCCACGAACGAACTTTTTTCTCACCAAATGATTTCATATCATGTAGAAAACGCCATTTTTATTGATCCTTACGGTAGCATTATTTCAAAAACATTTGGACAATCTAATAAACTGCACAAATATCATCACGGGTTCAGTATATTAATCTTAAATCTATCTGGGAAGCACTTGTGTTTTCTCAGGAAAAAATGCAATGAGATTTATTTGATTACTTCCCGCAAAACAATAACGTGATTTTGTCTGTTTCCTCTTAGGGAGTACACAGTTCATTTGTAGGGCATGTTAACTGACGGTACAACGACAACCTTTTCACATTTCATTATGTTCTTATCCGTGTCCTTTGCATTATAAAATCGACTTAAATGTCAGTTATCTTACATCATCTAAATGAAAAAGACTTTCATGAGACCGTCTATAACACGACTCAGATGTGGAACAAACATTGATCTAAACTTTGATCAAAATATATGCTTCATCGAATAATAGGTTAATAATACAGGTTTAATAACACAAGTTTAGTCCTTAAACGTTTTAATAATTTAACTCCAATTAAAGACTCAGGGACAACCAAGCAGGCAAAAACTTACACAATAGTCTTTATAAAAAGCGCGTAATGAGATTAGTATGAGATTAAATCTTATTCAAAATTGAAACGAAAAATTTAACTAGAATCGAACGATATAATTGTTTAAACATGTTCATATTGGAACATGCTGGCCGCATCTAGATATTTCATCATTTTACCGATTTAGTAAGCTATACAAAATAAAACGCAGTCGTTTTCAGAATCATTACTTTTAGGTTCACTTTTTTACCGATTGAAATTCCCGAACCGCTGCGCACAACTGTTTATTCGGTACATATTATGTGATGACGCTGTTTTTTGTAAAATATTTTAATATTTTGTATATGCCCGTTTAAAGTTTTATCCAGCTTTGTATTTTGTACATAACGCCTATCATTTTTACTTAAAAAGTCTGTTTATATAGCTAACTGTGCGAATATTTATCATTGATAAATAGCGTCTTGATTAAATGTTTTACAAGCTCATTGCAGTACAGTGCAATCACTACATCTGCGGCCAACTGTATAATATTAGGCGGTGGTGGTGTGTAAGCTTATTTAAACTCGCACTCGGGCCTTACCCCTTTGATCAGTGGTTCGATAAGAGTGTTTGTCATTTTAGGGTTTTGGAGCAAAGTGCACAGACTGTGTCCCCGGTTAGAGCTCTCGACCTGGTTCATTAACGTGCACCAGTCATAAAACTTGGTTAAGTTGTCCACATGTTTTCGTTTGGTTTGCTTGCACATTTAAATGGTTGGTTTATAGTTAGTATTGAATTAATAAGACAAATCGAGTGCCTTCGACTAAAACAAATAATTTACATCTTTTATTTAATTGGCTTTCAAAATAATACAAATAGCGCATTGTTGTTCTTTATGATGAATTAAAATAGCTGTTTAACACTTATCCCAACAAGAAAAAGGCGTACTTTATATAGGGAGTGCATCCTGGACCACGAGTACTTTCATTTATTGATATATGTAAGGTTCACGGAATGACCTCTCTTTACATATCTCACGTTTAATGATGTAAATAAACGCGCCTTGAATACCAACAGCCTTCCCATGAGACCATGTCTGCTTTGATTAAAACGCGTTCAGGCCATATCACAGAAGTTAATATCATCTGAAGAAACATAATAAAACTTAAGTGTACATTTTTTAATTGTTGTATTTCATCTTAAAATGGATTGCTTTAAAATGATGTATGCATTTTAGAATTGTTTTTACCACCTTGTTGCAAATGCAAATTATCTATTTAGCGTGGCATTTTTGCCAGTGGAAAAAACAGTTGGTGAATTTCATGATAAAAAGGAAAAGCCTTAATTGAATCTCTGCTTTTGTATCCTTTTTATAGAACATTCACATTCTGATTCTACTTGCCGTTGTTCGCATGCTGGCCGTCTGTTTATTCGACACATTAATTGTTTCGGTCGAAGTAAAATGCATTAATCGTATTATTAAATAGATTGATAATGTTTAACAATTTTATTGTGACGATTACTAGAATTTGAATTCTGCCCCATCTTACACCCTTTCATTTTTCAAGCGTATAATCAAAGTTACTGAATGTATTAACATACTGTATAAAACTAAATATTGGTGATAGAATGCAACACAATGTTTGTAATTTAATATTCCTCTTCACGACAAAACAGCTTTCATAAAACTATAGTTTTGTTGTTGTTGTTGAGTTTATGAAGATCTGCCCGTGGCCTGTTATGGCTGTACTATGACTGGATCCCGTCACATTCCAAAGTATGACTTAAATAGATAAAATAATCCACAGGGGAATTCCTTTTCCCCCAGGTTAATGGGATATTCGCCAAAGAAGTAAATGTGTACCCGGAATACCGCGAGACCGTTAATGAATGCCATCTATAGTGATCCAGCAGTTCTGACTACTTGAAATTTCATTGGTCTTAACTAGCTGTAATTAAGATATATGATAGTACATGTATCATGAGCGTGTTAAGAGGTTTCGTCCTGTATAAGTGTGCATATGAACTGACGGCCCTACTTTTGCCTAACCTTATAAGTATTGAAACTTCTACACATCCAGAGATGTGCGTTGACATTATTTTTTATCCCGACAATGTCATGATGAAAGTCGCTTCTACTTTAAATTAATGGTACAGTATTCGAACTTTTAGGTCATAAATCTGTGTTACTGTTCGCATTCATTCCCCAAGATGGTCATTTAGATAGCCATTTATCGAATAATTGGACTGAAAAGACCTCCCTATTTCATATCGCTTCAGTATTTTTTCAGAATAAAAGTAAAGTTTTAATCCTGACCTGATCGTTAAATTTCCAATTATAAGGAAGAACAGCCATTGTTTTTGGCTTGCAATATGTGAATCAACTGTAATGAAATCAGAAACCATAAAATGGAACGAGAAGAGTTCTATATAGCTATATACGACAGTTCTTGTTACAACAATGTATTAAATGGGTTTTTATTTGTCTCCTTCTTCTCGGTAATTATCAATGTCACATTGTTAAATGTGAAGGCATTATTGGCGCACAATAAAGGCTGATGCCAAATTATTCTTTTTTCTAAATGGTAATGCATTTTCATGTTTAACTCATTTGACTTTAAATTAAAAATATTACAATATTAAAAACTTATAGATATTTAGATTATTAAAACCAAGAAATCATATAATTTAAGTAAAGATTAAAATATATCTGGTACTGTGTTTCATATATATCATGCTTTTCAATGCACGTGTTCAGTTCGGTAAACAGAGGTATGAACAACATAATTAGTGTGTGTCTATTTCGCATTCGTTCATTTTATTTTTTACAACTATTTTGTTCAATTTAAGTTAAGTTGAATTAACTTTTAACATTTTGTGACAAATAATCACAAAAATCTTTTTCGTACGTTTCGTTTAATGATGAATTAAACAATCAAGCTAGCGTGAATACGTCAAAGTTTTTAATACGATATGCATGCTGTTGGAACATTATGTGAAAATTTCCGTTTGCTAAGATTATTGTTTAAGACTGTGTACATGTGTGCGCGTGTGCGGATGTGTGTATGTGTGTTTGCGTATGAGCAAGTGCGTGTGTGCGTTTGAGCAAGTGCGTGTGTGCGTATTAACAAGTGCGTGTGTGCGTATGAGCAAGTACGTATGTGCGTATGAGCAACTGCGTGTCTGCGTGTGCGTGTGTACATCTGCGTCCATGTGTGAATGTGTTTATTTCTGTCTGTAACCTTCCTGTAAAGGGCTTGTTCTTTCAAAATGAATACAGTCACCACAATGATCGTTGCCATTTTTGTGTGAATAAATGATAACCAAGCCTAATGATGATCAATGTGACGCAAGAGGATTAGTGGAACAGTTGAACAATTAATATTTATAAAACATTACATGACAGACACTGAAATGCACTCAAGCAAATTGCAATCGAATTATGCAGCAGACGTTTTAAAACAATTGAGCTGATATTTAATTTCCTTTTAAAGAATGCAAAACCATTACACAAAGCGCTTTTCTCCGGCCGTTTACGCTACAAGGCATACGATGTCTAGAAGTAATCAAGTAATGAAAACACCGACAATGGAACAGCAACAATGTATGTGGGGCGTTTTATATAAGGAAAACACTGGTATGTCCATATTTCAATACGTATCAAAGAATCAATTCGACATTCATGTTTTTGCAAGATATAAAGCATCGCGTATTTGTCTGAAGTATCTGGGTCCTTCAGTGCTTTCGCAATATTTCCAAGGGCTTATGCTTGTAATTTATAACTGAAATTTTAGGCTGTGAAAAAAAGTGACAAATACATTATATAAGTGTAATTGCATACAATTGTGTATCTATATTTTGTTATAATATAGTATGCACACAAAATTGTAAACCCTGTGTCAATAATTGTATGAATTGTGTACGAAACTATGTAATAATAGTATATTCATGCGCTTTGTCCATATATGTTTCGTATTTTGTTTAAAAAATGTGTTTCGTTAAAATATTATATAATATGAATCAGACTAATATGCATGTGTGTGTTTAACAGGATGGATGTATATTTTTGATGAACAATTAAATATTATTTACTTATTACTGACCTACCATTGGCATTATATACTTAAGAATCAGACCCACAAAAAAGCCTTTTCTTTGAAGTCCCATTAACCTAAATGTTAAAATTTGGTGGTCTGGTGATCCTATACAGGGTTGTTTTCAATTCACTGGTATTTCGTGACTGAAAGCAAATATGCAAACTAAATGGGTGAAAGTAGTTCATACAAAACGTTAGAACAGATTGTATTTTCGCTCTTAAATTCAACTGAAATGTGATGTCAATGGCATATACTTTAGTATTGTAAGGCCAAACAATCTTGTTTGTTATACATGTATTATGTTTGGTTAAACTTTTACAGTTTCCTTTTCCGTTAAACGATATAAAAATATGGCGTCAGAAGTAATCTAAAATTCCCAAATTTGTGGACCTGATGCCTTAAAATGGCTTTGTTTGTTTGGTGTGTACAGTTGTTCAACCGACAAAACAAATTTGAACAATAGTACGTTAAATACAACCGAACCGCGTGGGCTCGAACTCCCAGTGATCGGCGAAAGTACCTCGAGCCCCGGTAAATCCAAGCCAAGCGGGAAGGCTTCCATTTAGCATAAAGAAATCGGTCCTTAACATTCCGTAAGAGTCCACGAAAAATTCGAGCAAAGCGAGTTCGAGCCAACGGGGTTCGACTGTACACATATAAGTAACAGCAACTATTTGTTTTGCATTGGAATAACCCATCAATGCAGATTCTATTTATATTATTAAATTGTTAGTGTATAATGTGAAATATTAATAAATAATTTGTATTGATAAACATATTCAATATGATCATCATTGTACTTCTTTAGTTACTGTTAGTTTTGACATCACGAATGAATGAGAACTACAATGTTTGTGATACTGGTCCATTTTGTTTGTACATTATTTTAAATATACTGTGTAAATAAGTGTTGTCTTGTCGTTACACACGCTTATTATAATAACGGAACAGCACTAAGGGCCCCGTTTCATTGAGATACCTTAATCGAAAACCTGACGCTGATTGCTCAATTACACTTGTGAAGTTACGGGCAGAATATATGTAGTACATATCCAAGGGCCCAGGCCAAGAAAACACGGCGAATTAGTCAATGGATTTCACGGGCGATGCTTTAGTTATATAAATGAATACCATTCGACTTGCTTCCCTGTGAAGTGGCGGATCCATGGTCTTGTAGTAACACACTTGACTGTCAATCGAGGGGTCACATATTCGATTCTCCGCCGCACCACTCAACAAATACTACTCGTCTTTCTGGAGGGACGTTACGAGGGGGGCCCGTGAAACACTGGTATACACTGGTGCATTTTATAAAACCAGGGTAACTCTAACCAAGGCTAATTCCGTCTGTGCACTATGCTCAAAAAACAGAAGATGACTAACAATCGTATCGGAGCACTCGTCGAATGGGCAAGGCTCGAGTGCGAGTATAAATAAGCTTACACAGTTTATCTCTTTGTTTGAAGAACTATTGTATAAACAGAAAACCACGTGACCTTGTTCTTCAAATGGATATTTTTAAAATTGCATATCCTAAAGCATTTTTAATCAAAGAACATTCATCAGAATAAGTAAATTAAATATTTCAACAATATATCCACATCACAATTTTCAAACATCTTTATTACAATTTTGAGAAAGTAAAGGCCCATACCTCTGCAAGTATCTAGACTTAACATCAAACAGTAGTGCAAACTTTTAATGCTTATCACCATTATTGTTAACGCTATTTGCTCTAGCTTTAAAACCTATGGAAAAACACACAACAAACATTCAGACCTGTTCAATCTAAAGGCCAACAACTCTGTTTCAATGCAATTTGGCAAGAGATAAGGTATACATCTTCACATGCTGATAATCATTTGACTCGTAACTTTTTTGCAAAACGCGCGGCATGCCCCATGGGCTATTTTATTGGCTTTGTCAAGGGCCATAACCATGAAGATACTGATTAAAATAACAAACAAGGTGCACGACATTGCATGTTCCTGAACACTTCAGTAAAGTTTCAAAAATACTTTTGGAAATGCGCAAGGCGTTTGTAATGGACTGTTACTCTTAAAGCTATTTTTACTTCAGTTTAATTTAAGGACTGATTGTGTAGAGCAATGCACTTGAAAGAGTTGCGTAACTTCACATGCTTGTAAACGTTCCTGTAAACTTTTGAACAACAAATTGCTTGCGCTAGGTTATTTTTAAGTCAAGGGCCATAATTTTGTAAAAGCCTGGCGAAGCAACACAGACTGGCAAACCACATGCCAAACGCAATATGTATCACATCAGTCGAAAAGGATACAAAATCGCGATTGGGATTATAGACATACTACTACTACTACTACTACTACTACTACTACTACTACTACTACTACTACTACTACTACTACTACTACTTCTATTTCTACTACTACTACTACTACTACTACTACTACTACTACTACTACTACTACTACTACTACTACTACTACTACTACTACTACTACTACTACTACAACAACTACAACTACAACTACAACTACAACTACTACTACTACTACTACTACTACTACTACTTCAATTACCATATCATATCCACTACCCCTACGTTGTTATCACTGCTATCTACGTTGTTACCTCTCCGAAACTAATTCCACACTCCCGTCGTGGATGTAACAAGCATTTTAGCAGTAACTACACATCCAGTCGTCATTGCAACCCTCCCGTCTTCGTTTCAATTCCATACTCATCATTTATACTACATTCGCCGTCTTTGTTACCCTCCCGTTTCCGTTATTACCTCATTCTTCTCTCTTCTGTCACCGATGTTACCACTCCCGCCAAAGATATAACCCATTTCCCCCTCCGTCAACAACGGTGTCGACGCTCTTATCACATCCGCCTCCTTCACAGTTGGCAGCTTTCATTACGTTTTACGTGTGACCACTCCGCCTTTTCTGTGGCCAATCGCTTAAAACAACACCAAATCTAACGATACAACCCTACCTCTCCTACTTTCGACAATGTGCTAACATCATTAGCTCGGAGCCATCACATAAAACGAAATCGGCCGACATCTTAAACAGCTCGGGAAGTTCTCGACATATTTAAGGATTTCAAGCATGTACATCAATATTATTATGGCTGATCCTTTAAACTGACTACAAGGGAAATATGCTAAAATTCCACTGAGAACGTTCGCCAAGAAAATAATCCGAAACGCACGAAATAGTCTAGGGTCGGGACTAAATTTAAAATCACACTATTATTTAGTATCAATACATACGCATGTATAACACACATAACTTATGATTGGTAAACCTTTAACTATCTATTAAATGATGCATTTATGGAAAATAGAGTGTCTAAAATAGCTAAAAACGCAAAATATAAAGTGATTGGTGTGTGCTAAAAGATTGACTGTGATCTACTATTGTCTCATAAGGTAGAAATACCTTGTTTTCTGCACATTTCTTTCAATTAATCACGGTATCCTTCATAAGAACCATTGTATTCGACATTTTTTTTCATTTTAAGAATTATATTTATTCTGATAAATCGTATATATTGGAGTAAGGTTGAACCTTTAAGGGTAGGTCAGAAATACCGTAAACAGCATTTAGTTAATTTGTAGTGTAAGCTGATCATAATCATCAGACATATGACCAAGTACAAACAGATATCAAGCTCATATAACGTGTCACCACCCTGTATAGCATGTTTCATACCCTCATAAAACACTAGGCAGTTTAAAATGGAGCTCCTGTTCGAAATAGACAGAAATCCTTTTCGAAAACCAGTCGCCAAGTTCAACGTTCTTAAGTGCCATTAAGTCAGTGGCGTCACCACTAACTGATTGTTTCTTAGAACTACAATGCGACGCTTTAAGGAGGCGTTGATTTATTCCTGATTAAAAACATGAAAGACAATCTCATACTTTCAAAAGCAATTATTTTTAAATCGCAGGAAATTTTAATGGATTATGAAAAAAACGATCTTCTTAAATTTCAGTTAATAGATTTATAAAAGAAGCAACGGTCAAAAGCTATTCATAGCTTATGTTAAACTGTTGATGATAGTACCCGACAATAAATAAATATTGACTTGAAAAGAAGCAATGTCCTGCAATCAAAATTGAAATATTGCAAATTCATTCCTCATGCAATTCTTTCCCCGATTCCGTCCTAAATTAAAAACAGCTGCGATTTAAATTTGAAACGCATTCTGAAAACAGTTTGTAAAAACGTTATCATCGAATATGTCTGACTCGTAGGTGAGGGTAATAAAGGTAAGCGACCTATCATAAGAATGAAAAGATGTGTTAGAGCATTTCATATATTATCAAGGTTATAGTATTGTTTAATTTATATTGATTAATCATTATATTACCAAGGCATGGATAACACTTTTAATAACACCATAATGACATTACTTTATTGATATGATACATTTGAAGGAGTTAGTAAAACAAAATTGTAGTATGATTATATAGCAATTGTATACATTTGTTTAGTTACATATTATATCTATAGCTCTCGGTGATAACTTTATTTCTAGCATCTTGCAACTTTAAAATGTAACCAGTTGCATGTTTTCGTAATAATGAACGATGGATTATCTTATGCTCGTCTTATCCATATAAGTAATCGCGCGAAAATGGTCAAAAACGTTAAAGCTTTAGAAGGCGTGTAAAACATAGCAGGCAATCAATAATATACGAATGGAATTGTCTTGGCACTTTTAAAAGCAACTACGAATACTCATATGTTAAAGGCATCAATGGGCTCTAATATAGTATATTTATTTTATAAAAGCCAATTCGTCCCGAAATAGTAATATGGTTTTTTGCCCACAGTATAGTGCATTGATAAAAGTCTAATGCAAAAACCGATACCTTACAGGCAACATGGTTATCAACATAATCTAAATAAATTAATAAAAGCCAGCACGATAACCCATATTTTATAGGCAACATGGTTATTGACCAGAGTGTCCTAGTTTGATTAAAGGCAGTGCGATCTGAATATTTCAAGAAGCTGAAAAAGTCAAATCTTCGTGTATCGTCTCGAGCCTATGATCCGTCATTAACAGTTTCAAAACATGGTCAGGTTCATTAGCTCAATATCAAAACAAACAAAAAGTTGGCTCAGATATAGATGATTTCCCTTGAGAGCAGGATGGATTTATAACAACATGCCTTTTGCAACAGAAAACTTGCTTTATAAAGTCATCTGGATAACTTATACTTTTAATGCAGCATGTTTATGGACCACAGTAATTATGTGTTTATGTTGTACTTGCCTGAGTGTCCATCTTGCGACCAGTAGGTAAGTGTCTCGCGATGTTCTTACGTTAAGAAGTAATATCCCAGGGAATGCATTGTATTTTATAACTGATGTCTGTTTTGACGGTTATAAAAGTCGGATACCATTATAACGCACGGTCTCAAGTCTGAGCTCAGAATAAACACTCAAACTAAACATCCATGATTTATTGTTAAGTCCTAGCAGACTCGGCATTTTTCACCCTACCTTGTGAAGCGTTTAGGATGCACAATAATAGGGTAATGCAAAAACACTTTATTCATTTTAAATGCATAATCATGTTTAAATCATATTCTTTGATTATGAAAAAAACGCAAATGATTTAGGTACGGATTAAAAATAACCTTTATAATTAGTGTTTCAGTTAATAGGTACACGCCACAAATTCCTTAGATAAAAAAAACCGCCAAACTATCGCTTATTTTTTTATCTATACCTTAATTATATGCGTTTTTTTGGTTTTGATCATTTTAATTCAAATGAGTTACACGATAATGCATACTTTTTTAATAATTTGTTTTGGCATCAACCCATATTTCGCGCCTTTAATACCTAAAAGACAAGTGGTATCAGTGAATTGCAAGGAATGAGGTTGTCACAAAATTATTAAGCAGTTTTGAATATCTCAATAATTAGTAATAAGTACTATTGTATGAACAGATTGCCATGTGACTTTAGTCTTCAAATGGATATTATTGAAAATGCATATCCTTAAGCATTTTAATCAAACTATTTTCATCAAAATAAGTTCGATATATGTGCGATACAAGAAATTCTGACGGCCAGTTTTACGGTCAGTAAGACTGACAAACGTCATGCCAAAAGCCATATGTATCCCATTAGTCGAAAGGGGGACATAGTTATATAACTGATTCTACTCCAACTACCTCCATCGCTATTATCATTACCACTACAACTACATTGTTATCACTGCCATTCCCGTTGTCACCCCTCCGAACTTAACTTCAATACTCCTGTGGCAGTTATTACAACCCCTTTAGCATTCACTACCTGTCCAGTCGTCATTGCAACCCTCCCGTCGTCATTTCTATTCCTCACTCACCATTTTTACCCCATTCGTCATATATGTTCACCCTCCCGTTTCCGTTATTACCCACTACTTCTCTGTCACCGATGTTACCACTGCCGCCAAAGATACAGCCCCAAACAACGCCCGTCAACTTTGGTACCTTTCCTTCGCCGCTCTTATTACCTCCCCATCATTCACAGTTGGCAGCTTCCCCTTTCCGTTTTACATGTAGCCACTCCGTCATTTATGTTGCCGATCGCTTAAAACGACACCCAAACTTACGATACAACCCTACCTCTCCCACTTTCGAAAATGTGCTTACATCATTAGCTCGACCGACCTGTTAAACTCCTGGGGAAGTGCTCGACATATTTTAAGCACGTACATCAATATTATTATGGTTGTTACTTTAAACTCACTACAAGGGAAGCATGCTTAATTTTCACTAAGAACTTTTGCCAAGAAAAAAATCCGAGACGCACGAAATAAAATCTAGGGGCGGGACTTAATTTAAAATGACACTTTTATTTAAAATCAATACATACACATGCATAACAAACATAACTTTTGACTGGTGAACTATTTACCATATAATGCATTTATGGAAAATATCAGTAACTGGTGACAGATTGTAAGAGTGAATTAAAAAGCTGAAAGCGCAAAATATAAAATGATTAGTGTGTGCTTAAAGATTTACTGTGATCTAATATTGTCTCATAAGGTAGAATACCATGTTTTCTGCATATTTCCTTTAAATCAAACACGGTATCCTTCATAAGACCCATTGATTTCGACATTTATTCATTTAAAATAATTGTATTAATTCTGATAAATCTTAATTAGTAAGAGTAAATCTTTAAGGGCTGGTCTTTGAGCTGTAGTGTAAGCTAATCATAATCATCGGATATGTGATCAAGTACAAACAGTTTACAAGCTCATATTACGTGTCAAACCCCCATATAGCATGTTTCAAACCTTCATAAAACACTAGACAGTTTAAAATGGAGCTCCTTTTCGAAAAAGATAGAACACTTTTTTCTAGAGCCAGTCGGCACGTTCAGCGTTCTGAGGTGCCATTTACTCAATGGCTTCAGCACTAGCTGTTTGTTTCTAAGAACGAAAATGCGACGCTACAAGGAGGCGTTGATTCATTCCTGATAAAAAGAATTAAAGAAAATCTCATATGTTCAAAGGCAATCATTTTTAAATCGCAGGAAATTTAAATGGATAAATAAAAAAGCGCTCTTCCTGAATTTCAGTTGATAGATTTATAATAGAAGCAATGCTCTGCAATCAAAAGTTAAGTATTGTGAATTCAATACTCATAATGCAATTCTTACCCCGATGCCGTCACACCCTTTATTTAAAACAGCTGCGATTTAAATTTGAGACGCTTTCTTAAAATATTTTTTAAACGTTATCATCGAATATGTCTGACTCTTAGGTGAGAGTATTAAAGGAAAGCCACCCATTATTAGAATGAAAAGATGTGTTAGAGCGTTTTATATATATTATCATCAAGGTAATATCTATGTTTATTTTATGTTTAGACTTATACAAGCCAGAGCGATAACTAATATCTAAGAGGCAACATAGATATCGAATAGAGTGCAGTAGTTTTATAAAATACATTGCGATATCTCACTACATAGAGGCAACAATGTTTTCGACCAAAGCGGAGTAGTTTGAATAAAGCCAATTCGATAACTGGTACGGAGAGGCAACTTGCTTTTCACCACAGAGTTTTTCGACAACTTTGTAGTTGTAATGGATTTTGTACTTTCCGGAGTGCCCATCAATTACGACCAGAAATTTAGTTTCTAGCTATGTTCCAACGTTAAGAAATAATATAACAGGGAAATCGGTGTATTTCTAAATGATGTCTGTTTTGACGGTTATCAAAGTCAGATGCCAGTATTACAAACGGTCTTAAGTCTAAGCTTATGCTCAACACTCAAAATCGAACATCTTAGATTTATTGTACAATTTCCTTCCCTAACATTATGCGTCGTTTTAAAACACTAAAACACTTTCTGCTGCTTACGAACATTTTATACGTGACAACATATTCCTAAATCATGGACAAATAATGAGTTCCAGACACTCCGACTATTCAGTTCACATAATTTGACGACTTTGACTATTAACATGATAGAACGTTTGGCATAAAGCATCATTTAGGGCATATTTGGCGGCAAGAATACCATGTTATCAAGATCGCTTTTTAAAGCTTTGTCGACTTCCATTATCTGCTAAGACAACCAGAATGATTTAGGACGTTGTGAACATCAGTCCAACATTCAATGCGCAAATTTTTTCAAGCAAAAACAGTTTTTGTTCATTCTTTTGGGTGCGATTTTAGTCTTAAATAATCACCACAAAGTGTATGGTATGACACGCATTTGTTTTTTGGGTTTTCAAAATTTGCATTGGCAAAAACAACAACAAAATCATCAGCTTCTATAAACATAAATAGCATCAGCAAATATGTAACCGACTCTTAACCTTGTTAAAATGTTTTACGGCAAAGCTTAACAAACGCTATTTCGCAGATGTGTTCATGACATCCAAAATCTATGCATCCATTCAAAACAATAATGCAATTCATTCAATATTTAAATGAAAAACTACAGAATCAAGCTCAGTAGCCCAATGTTTAAACATAAACCCTGTACTCAAACCTCAACAAACTACCCAATGCATATAAACTATATAAAAAATTGAGTGAGATTATCACGGATTGTTAGATACCGCCATTGAACGGTCAGTAAAATTTAAATTTACTGGGGGAGGTTATAAAGTCGAAATGACTCCAGAATGCATTTTACACTGAAATTTATTTGCCACTCTATATTCCGTCAGTTAACGTTTTTCCATCATTGTCAAGATAATATGCTTAGCTTAATAACATAACAATCACAAACAAATGGTCTCAGATGTAAATGAATTCCCTTGGGTGCAGGATAAATTAATGACTTCCTGTTGTCCTTTCTTGAACACAAATACTTTTGGCAGATTGCAACCTGTAATAACAGATTGGACAGGAATCAATGGTGAGTAGCAAACATAATGGTTACGCCCACCTAAATTACGTAACGGTTACACTACTATAATTATACAAATGTGAAAACAACCCATTTAATAAATAAAAAAATAACTTTATCATTAACGCCTAATACTGATAAATGTTGCTATTGTAACCTATTTGACACAGGATATTTTCGTATTAAACCCGAAGTTTATCAAACACTAAATCGCCAGTTTAAATGGTAATTTGATTGCTTGGCCGGTTAACTGTGTTTATACTGTAGCATAAAACACGTAGTTGCGTACTTCTTTGGCATATTAGGTGAAACTTCAATAGATCTACTCTTCTGACGGATTTCGTTTTTAACAAATATAACCTTATTGTTACGAGTGCTTTATATTCAATATTGAGCCATTATATTGTATATCATTCGTAAAACAAAGAAACACATTGAAATGTTGCATCAAAGGACGCCGTGAAAAAGGTTTAAGTTCCGTATGGTGATAGATCAAATTGATTGTTTTGTTTTACATCTTACAATATTAACATGTTTTCGTAGATATAAATTAAACTGCAATGGTAAAATGGCAATAGTGAATTAAAAATGAAAGGGGTACTGTTATATTTCGAATAAGCTTGGAGATTTTTTTAATGATTAATTTCACAGTAGAACATGTTTATCTATCTTCATATCATTCATGTTTTAATATAATTCACTGCTGCCAGTCACGTGACCATTGTTTTGATAAAGTAAAAAATAAATAAATAAATCTTCAAAGTCGTCCAGTGCCGGTAAGTTTTTATCCTTTCAATTCCTGTCGAATTGTAATTCCCTTGTGTTAGGGCTCATTACCTCGACATGACAATCAATTAGAGGTTCCCATCTTTGCTGGGCGTAAATAACCCTCCCCGCTATACATGACACGTGCATGTTTTTCACAACGACCTTAATTCGAAAACTATCTGAATGCAAACCCTTCATATATATGATCACGCTCTATGCCTTGAAACAAACATTTTCGTTCAATGCATATATTTCCTTTGATAAAACCATTTGCATGTCTCATGGTGTATTTGTCATTATGATATAATTTGTATCTGTACGCAACATGAAAATTGAATGCAAAAGGGTTTGTGCTTGAATTGAGCACCTCTGCCTGTTTTCCTAAGACAGCAACGATAGTTAGATACTCATAGCATAGAGTAATGCGCAAGATGTAAGATTTATTTTAAGCTTATATTATTCAATATGAATCAAACATTGCACCATTGTATGCCATCGTAATGTATACATGAATATATAACGGATAAAGACGAAAACAGTGCTTAAAATGCTGCTGTATGTTTTACCTATAATTATACTTTGTGTACTCATTATATTCGGGTTCAGTTCCGAAACTTTATCGCAATGCGCACCAATTTGTTGCAATGCCCATCCATAACTCTCGCTTAACTATGTGTAAAGTTAAGTCCCTTTGGTCGAACAAGTCCTTCAAACACGTTTACCTTGTTTAAAAATGAAAACATTCCATGAAACTTTTACCACTTATTGCAATTGCAATACACACATGTATAACATCAATCATAACGCTGGCTATAATATTCAAATTATGTTCTAAATAACATGAAAAAATGAGTGTAAGATATTGGTCCTCGGCGTACTTGTTCTTTAAATTATCAATTATATACAATTTGGTGCTTTTAGCAATATCACAAATAAAATATGCCGATAAAGCGTCATAACAGGATAAACAGATGGCTTCAAAAAACAACATTTGCAAAACTAAAAGCAAACGTTTGGCTTAGATAAAACTTCGATCGTTTTACTCGAAATCTGAGCATTGACAATTTGCATGAATAATAATCTGCAAATAAAATGGAAAAACAATTGCAAATAAATGTACTCAAAGGGTTTGTGAACGATGAAGATAATTTTAAAATATCGTCAAACTGTCGAAAAAATTACGGAGAATATTGTCCATGGAGTAAAACTTTTTATAAATAAAATGTATGTCCCTATCATTTTCCATTTTGTAATAAATTTCCGACAACGCAGATTACTTGAAAAATCTGGAACATTTTTTGTTGCTAATACACTTTCTTTTGTGGGACAAAATATGTTTGATTTAAGCAAGCATTACACGTTCAAGGCTCACAGACTATAAGTTATACAGAACTGTTACATCTTTACAGCATAACTTACTTCAATGTTTAAAATGAAACGTCATGTCGGATATATTTGGCGGTAATAATACTCTGTTATCAAGGCCGTTCTTTCCTGCGAAATCGCAATTCTTTATCCGTTAAGACATCTGCTGACTAGTATCAGGATATGTATGATGTTGTAAGCAATATTCTAACATACGATGTGCAATATACTGCCAAACAAATGCATTTTTGTTAATACTTTTTACGCGACATTTTGTCTCAAATCATGACATCGAACGGTACCGCTTGACACTCCTGTGTTTCTTTTGCGTTTCCTTTTTTGGCAACAATGCAACAGCAGCAGCAAACCAATCGACTTCTTTTATTACCATAATCTGCATCAACACGCATGTATTAACACTTAAACTTGTACTTAAAACGGATCCATTGTATATACAGAAATGAATTATTTCGGGAAAAGTAATTAAAGTAAACCTCTATCGAGTGTTTCATAATTGCGATACTGTAATCCTTTAATACGGTGGGAAATTAAAAAAAAAAAACTTCTGTTCGAAAAAGACGTGAAACTTTGCCGAGACCTCTCTCTCTCTCTCTCTCTCTCTCTCTCTCCAGAGACAACGATTCTCAAGCGCCAGTTAGAGAATGATGTTACAACAAACTGTTCGTTTTAGATGGGAAATGCGGTTCTTCAATGAGTCGCCTTGCATTACTAAAAGCATAAACGATAATCTCATAAGTTTCAAAAGCAATTTCATTTACATTCCATGAAATCTTGCAAATTGATTATGGAACAACTCTCACCCTGAATTATAGCATTTCCTTTCGCTGTAGTGTACTCTAATAATAATCATAATATTAATTGACATATGATCAAGTACAAACAGTTTTGCGAGATCATACGACGTGTAAAAACCCTATATAGCATGTTTCATACTCTCATAAATCATTTAAAATGGAGCTCGTGTTCGAAACAGAGGGTTAACGTTTTTTAAAGTATCTCTCCAAGTTCAACGATTCTTGAGTGTCATTACGTCAATGGCGTCACCATTTGTTTCTTAGAACGGCAATACGACGTTTTAAGGAGACGTTGATTCATTACTGATTAAAAGCATTAAAGACAATCTCATATTTTCAAAGGCAATTATTTTCAAATCGCAGGAAATTTTAATGGATTATGAAAAACGCTCTTCTTTAATTTCAGTTGATAGATTTATAATGGAAGCGATGCCCTTCAATCAAAATTTAAATATTGCGAATTAGATTCTCATGCAATTTTCCCCGATTCGTCAGACCCTAAATTTAAAAACAGCTGAGCTTTAAGTTTGAAACGCCTTCTGAAAACAGTTTTTGGACTAGGGCACTTGTTCATAGTGGTGCAAAGACCTTCTAATTTCCAAGGCGAATACTGGGTGTCACTGAAGTAATGTATTCCTATGCTGTATTTTTATTAATGTTCTCATCGAATATGTCTGATTCGTAGGTGAGGGTATTAAAGGTAAGCCACCCATTATTAGAATACAAAGATGAGTAATAGCATTTTATTTCTAATCTAGGTTATAACTATGTTTAATTTATATTGATTAATCATTATATTTTTTTTCATGAATAGCATTTTTAATTATGACATACAATAATGATATGATACATTTGAAGGAGTTAGTAAATTAAAACTGTAGTATGATTATGTAGCAATTGTATAAGTTTGTTTATCTAGTAACATATTATATCTTAATAATAAAGCTCTCGGTGATAACTTTATTTTTAACATTTTGCAACTTTAAATGTAACTGTGACTAGTAGCGTGTTTTTGTATAAATGAACAATGGGTTACCATAAGCTTGTTATCTCCATATAAGTAATATCGCGAAACAATGGTCAAAAACGTTAAAACTTTAAGGGACGGGTTAATGATAACAGGTGAATATCAAATACACGAATGAAATTGCTTTGGCAATAAATAATGTGACTGTCAAGTCTCATACCTTAAAAGCAACAATATGTTCTATCACAGTATAGTTATTTAATAAAAGACGATTTGACAATTCGGCACTAAATAGCAATATGGTTGTCCCCAACAGTGAAGTTCATTGATATAGGCCGAATGCAAAAACTGATAACTTATGTGTATAAAATCCAGCACGATAACCCATATTTTATAGGCAACATGGTTATCGACCAGAGTGTAGTAGTTTGATAAATGCCAATGCGAAAACGCATATATAATAGATAACATTGTTATCGACCATAATGTACGGCAACATGGATATCGATCTCAGTAAAGTAGATTGGTAAAAACCAATTCGAGAACGCATGTATTATTGGAAACATGTTTTGCGCCTCGAGTGTAGTAGTTTTATAAAACCCAGAGCGATAACTGATACCTTCAGTATAAAATGCTATTTTAAAAATTCCAATTCAATACCACATTTTTAGTAGCCACATGGCTATCGAACGTAGTGAAGAATATATATATCAACTTGTTTGTAGTTGCTTTATAAAATCCATTACGATATCTCATCCTTTAGAGGCAACATGTTTATCGACCAGAGTGAAGTATTTTGATTTAAGCCATTGAGATAACTCATTCGTTCGAGGCAACTTTCTTTCCGCCTCAGAGTTGATTCTGAGGTAATTATTAGGTATCTATACTTTCCGGAAAGCCATTCTCTATGACTAGAATTTTAGTTTCTCGCTATTCCAACGTTTAGAAATTAATTTCAGGGGAAGCGGTGTATGGAATAGTGATGTCTGCCTTGACGATAATCAAAGTCAGGTGCAGTTATTACGATCTGTCTTAAGTCTAAGCTTCTATTCAACCTCTTAAAACAGAGCATCTAAGTGTAATTGTGTATAAGTTCCTTACATCAGATTATGCAGATTATCAGATTATGGATTGTATCCAAAAGCTGAAACTCTTTCTGCTGCTCATGAACAATTAATACGTGCCAACATATTCTTAAACCATGGATAAAATACGTTTCAGACGCTCCGACTATTCAGTAAACAACTTGACGCCTTTGACTATTAATATGTTAGAACGATTGGCATAAAGCATCAATTGGGAGAATATTTGGCGGCAAGAATACGGTGTTATCAAGGTCGCTTTTTATAGCGAAGTCGACTTCCATTATCTGTTAAGAGAACCAGGTTGATTTATGACGTTGTAGACAATACTCTAGCCTTCAATGTGCACATTATTTTAAACACAAACAGTTCTGATCATTCTTTTTGTCTTAAATCATCACCTCAAAATGAACGGTATGACACGCATGTGTTTCGATTGCGGTTTTCTAATTCGGAATAGCAGAAGCAACAACAAAATCATCAGCTTTCATAACCGTAAATAGCATCAGGAAATACGTATCGACCCTTAAATTTGTTAAAAATGAATAACTATACACAAATGGCACATGCCAGAACGGTCCATGGCCGAAACCTAACAATGCAGTAAACATATGTCATGACTTTTGAATTCGTATTTATTAAATGTAAAACATAGTTGCCCTGCAATAACGTTTCTTATTAAGCATTAATGAAAATATGTTAGAATTGATAAATAGTTATGTAAACTTAGACGTTAAAATTGTAAAACTATTTGACGACATATGCAATGAATGAGTCTTGTGTTAACTTGTTGCTCGATCTAAATGTAAGCTAATTGTTAAACTATTTCAAATAAATGGCGTTGTAATAGACAACTATGGCATTGTCTTTGCGGGATGGAAAGGAATTATGCGCACACAATAAAGTAGTTTTGAATGTCATTATGAATTATGAAGTTAAATGTAGCCTGGTTAGATCTAAGATCTAGATATTTCATCAATCATTAACTTTTTCGACATCAAAAAATACATTTATTTAACATAATTATTTTCAAATTGTTTTTAAACAGTGATTATTTTCTTTAAATTCATTAAAATAGTATTCACAGTAAGTTGTAAAACGCTTTTTTGCAGTAATGTTCATAACATCCAAACATTTTGCACTCGATCTTCAAGTACCTGATTTGAAAGTCCATACATTTTATACAATAAAATAATTTGTTTAATTCGAAAAGACTTAAGAATGCATCTTACACTGAACTATAATTGCCACTCTATATTCCGTCAGTTAACGTTTTCCCATCATGGTCAAGAGGAGACGCTTAGCTTAATATCAAAACAATCACAAACAAATCGTCTTAGATGTATATGATTTCCGTTGGGTGCAGGATTAATTAATAACAGTCTGATGTCTTTTTAAACACAAATCCTGTTTGCAGATTGCAAAATGTTGTCTGCATGCGGAATATAGTTTTGTTAAGCATTATTAAATTGGGATCATCTTTGAAATTGAAGAACTGACACGGAATTTTTACTTTTTACAAACCAGCAGCTGGACGATATATAAGGAGTTTTGTACCTGAAATATAGATTTGTTTACTACTTACTTGTCCTAACACTGTTTTCGCCACTTTGTCATTTGACTTGACAGACTGGAACCAAGTATCAATACTGAGTAGCAACCAAAATAGTTACGCCCACCCAACTAATAGAACGGTCACACAATGACGCTAAATAAGTAAATAATTGATAAATGTTGGTTTTGTAACGTTTTTTCCTCACGGGCTACTGCTATATTTGCAATAGGCTTGTAGATTGTTTTAAATGATTAATTTTACAAGACATCATTTATAACTATCTTCATATGATTTATTTTGTAAAAGCTGCCAATCACGTGACCATTGTTTATAAAAGAAAAAACATATTTCTGCAAAATCGACCAGTGCCCGTAAGTTGTCATGCTTTCAATGTTTAATTAGTATACTGTTGTCAAATTTAAGCGCCCGTGTGTTAGGGCCGATTGTCAATCCATAAGGGATTCCCATCTTTGTCGGGCGCAAATTACCCCACCCCACCGCTATACATCATACTTGCATGTTTTCACAGAGACATGAATTCAAAATAGTATCTAAATGCGTTTCTTTTCGTGTGAATATAACATTTATATGATCACGCTCCATGTTTAAAATGGAACAGTTTCGTTTTATAAATTTATTTCCTTTAATAAACCATTTGCATGCTATTTGTTATATTCGTCATTATGATTTAATTTGTATCTGTACGCAACTTGAAAATTGAAAGCCAACGTGTTTTGACCTGAGTTAAGTACCACTAGCTGTTTCCTCAAGATAAGCACGATTGTTAGATACAAAGATTAATGCGAAAGATGTTAGCATTATCTTATGTGGATCTTATTCAACATGAATATCAAACATTGCAACATTGTATGTCATACTGTTGTAAAAATGAATTCATTACCCATCTGATTCATTGTCCATCCATTACTCTCGCTTAACAAGATGTTAAGTCCCTTTCTTCGACAATTCCTTCAAAACTGTTTACCTTGGACAAAAAATGAAAACATCACATGAAACTTTGACCACCTATTGCAATTGCAATTTACACATGTATAACATCAATCAGAACGCTGGTTTTAATATGTAAATCTTGTCCTAATAACAAGACAATAAACAAGCGTTGGATATTAGTCCCCAGAGCTCTAGTTCTTTTAATTGTAAACACTTTGGTGTTTATAGCAATAACACAACTAAAATATATAGAAAAATCGTCATAAAAGAATGAACACAATGCTTAACAACACAATATCAGAACAAACAAAAAGCAAACGTTTTGCTAAGATAAAACTTCGATCGTTTCACTCGAGATCTGAGCATCGACAGTTTCATTGAATTTTAATCTGCAAATAAAATTGAAAAAAATATTTGCAAATAAATGTATTCTAATGGGTTTGTGAACGATGAAGATAATTTCAAAATATCGTCAAACTGTCGAAAAAAACTGTCCATGGAGTAAAACTATTTATAAATAAAATGTATGTCCCTATTATTTTCCATTTAGTAATAAATTTGCGACAACGCAGATGACTTGAAAAAGCTTGAACAATTCATGTTGCTAAAAAACTTTATATTGTGGGACAAAAGATGTTTGCATTAATCAAAAATCACACATTCCAAACTCATAGTCTATGAATTATACACAATTGTTACATCTTCACAGAATAACGTAATACAATGTTTCAAATGAAACGTCATTCATTTTGAATATATTTGGCGGTAAGATTATTCTGCTATCAAGGCCATTCCTTCCAGCTATATCGCCATTCATTATCCGTTAAGGCATCTGCTGTCAGGTATCAGGATGATTTATGATATTCTTAACAATATTCTAACATTTGATGTGAAATTTACTACCAAACATAAACATTTTGTTAATACATTTCTGCGACATATTGTCTTCAATTATGACCTCGAACTCTACTACTTGACACTTCCCTGTGTTTCTTTTGCGTTTCCAAATTTGGCAAAGGCAACAGCAACAGACAAAACAATCGACTTCTTATTTTACCATAATCTGTATCAGAACGCATGTATCAACACTTAAACATGTACTTAAAACTGTTCAATGAAATATACACAAATGAATTATTTCGGAAAAAGTCATTAAAATAAATAATCATTTGGGGAACGTGAGAAAACTATATACAAACAATTCTTAAAGCAATGACATCAGATAATAATTATGATCAACATCAGACATATGAACAAGAACAAATATTTTACAATCGTATATAATAACTCAAGAAACCATATATATCGAATGTTTCATAATTGCGATACAGTTCTCTTTAAAAACTGTTGGAATTTTGAAACTTCTGTTCGAAAATGACGTGAAACTTTGCCAGGCCACTCTCCTTAGTCAACGACTCTTTAGCGCCATTTACTAATTCATGTTACAACAAAGTATTTGTTTTTTAGAGGTGCAATGCGGTTCTTCAAGGAGTCGCCATGCATAATTAAAAGCATAAACGACAATCTCATAACTTTCAAAAGCAATTTCATTTAGATTGCATGAAATCTTAATGGATTTTTGAAATCGCTCATGCTGTATTTCAACTGATAGATTTATGATAGAAAAAAATGCCAAGCAATCTGAATGTAAATATTGCAGATTCAAAGCTCATGATATATGTTTCCCGATCCCGTCAGATCATTTATGAAAATTGTCTGCGATTTGAATTTTAAAACCCCTTCTAGAAACAGTTAATATAACCGTGCTCACCAAATATGTCTGATTCAAAGAAAAGGGTATTTCAGCTCAACATCTCCAATTGTTAACATCGCAAAAATGGTAAAAACCCAAATGTTGTGAAAATAACATCCTTTAAAATAACAAGCGATCATCAATTATACGAGTCAATTTTCTAATCAAATTCTATAAAAGCAAATGTGACAGCTCATTCCTAAACAGCAATACGGTTTTCTGTCGCAATGCAGCTATTTGATAAAAGCCAATGCGACAACGCATACCTTAAACGCAACATGAATTTCGGCCTAAATACAGTTATTTTATAAAAACAAATGCCATTAAGCATACCTTAAAAGCAACAAGGTGTTCGGTCACAATCAGTTCTTTCGACAACGATTACCTTAAAGGTTTTGTTTTTTTTTCCGAGAATATTGTAATTTGATAGCAGCTCGCGCGATAATTTATACATTTAAGGCAACATGCTATTTGTCACACAGTATTTGGTCTGTAAAGACATTGTGCTAACTCATTTTTAAAGGCAGCATGTGCTTCGAACACTGTGTATTTATCAAGCGTTTTTTTCTTGTACCTCCCCACTCAAAATCGAACATCCAAGATCCATTGTTAAGTTTCTTTTAGCAAGTTCTGAATATTTCAAGAAGTCTAATCGGCGTGTATCGCTTCGAGCCTATGATTCGCCATTAAGAGGTTCCAAACATGGTCAAGATCTCTAGCTTAATATCAAAACATACAATAACTGGGCTCAGATGTAGATGATTTGCCTTAAGTGAAGGATAGATTTATAACAACATGTGTTTTGCCACAGAGTACTGGCTTTATAAAGTCATTGGGATAACCCATACTTTTAATGCACCTGTTTTTTGACCACAGTGTTTATGTGTTTATTTTGTACTTGCTTGAGTGTCCCTCTCGCGACCAGAAACTAAGTGTCTTGCGATATTCTTACGTTAATGAAAAAAAATCACAGGAAATGCATTGTTTTTTATAACTTATGTCTGTTTTGACGGTATTAAAAGTCAGATGCCATATTTTCGAACGGTCTCAAGTGTGAGTTTAGAATGAACACTCACAGACGAACATATAAGATATATTGTAAAGGTTCCTTCAAGCAGCATATGTATTTGTTTCAAAGAACTGGATATATTTCTGTTGTTCATGGACATTTATTTGTGACAAATTATGGATAAACTATGGAAAAACACGTTGCAGACACTCCGACTATTCAATACACGATTTTTCGCCTTTGACTATTATCATGTTAGAACGTTTGGCATTAAGCATCATTTGGGGACATATTCGGCGGCAAGAATACTATGTTATCAAGTCGCTTTTTACAATGCAGTCGACTTCCATTATCTGTAAAGACAACCAGGATGATTTATGGCATTTAAACATTATTCTAACCTTCAATATGGAATTAATTTCAACAAAACAGTTCTGTTCTGTGTTGTTGGTGCCATTTTGTCTAAACTTGTCATCTCAAAACGTACGGGATGACACGCATGCGTTTCTGATTTGTTTTCAAAATTGGCTCAAGCAAAAACTGCAAAATCAACAGCTTTCATAACAACAAATAGGATCAGCAAATATGTGTCAACCATAAAGTTTGTTATAGTCTTTTTTAACTGTTTCATCAATCATATACAAATAGTATATGCCGGAATTGTTTTTGAACGGTGATTTTTACCTTTATCATGACATTCGCAAAAGTTTAAAAAACTTTTCTTTACAGTAATCATAATTCATAACATCAAACATTCCGATATTCGAATAACTCATTTGTAATTCAATACAATAAATACATTAAAGCAATTTGTTCAAGTCGAAAAGACTCAAGAATGCATCTTACATTGACATTTCTTTTCCATTATATAGTCCATAAGTTAACGCTTTCCCATCGTGGTCAAGAAGAAATGCTTAGCTTAATATCAAAGCAACTACACTAAAGACTGGTTTACTGTTACTGTTTTAACGACATTATTTCATGTGACGTAATAACAGATTGGACCCGAATCAATAATGAGTAGCAAACACAATGGTTACGCCCAACTAAATTACAGAACGGTTACACTTATGAATACAAAAGCGGGAAACTTCGATTTAATTTCTCAGCAATAGGGCTGCATGATGATAATGTATTTTGATGTAGTAACGTATTTGTCACAAGAATATTTTTAGTTATGTAACACAAAGCTTATCAAACTTTACAGATTGCAACCTTAAGCCCAATGTTAAGTTTATTTTTTTTATTGCAAAAGCGAATTCCAAAAGGGCTTATTTTCTGATGGAATGAACTCGTCGATTTCTGCTAAACGAGGATAAACAAATTGTTGGAGCATTTTCTTCAATATTGAGCAACTAATCAGAACCTGAATACAATTAAAAAACAATAACACTGTTGAAACAGTGCACCAAAGTTAAAGCTCCCATCGAGCATGATTATATTTAAACACGGCATACGAATCGTTAAAATGTTATATATAAGCTAAGTTCGCAAAAATGGTAAAATTAAAAAAACATGCAGTTATATATCAAGTTATATAAAAGGTAAAACTAAAGAACTACCCGCCTGTACGGAATTTCTTCAAAATGTTTTGATAAGGCCGGCTCTGTACCCTTCTGAGCTAGCGTGCCGGGCGGAGGAATGTTTGGTGAGATTAGTATCGATATATAAAAGTTATGTGCGATTTTCATGTCATGATGTCAGTCGCGGATATTAATTCTAGTGGTAAAACACTTGACTGTCAATCCAGGGGTCGCAGGTTCGATTCACCGCCGCAACACTAAATAATAATCGTCGTCCGGGAGGAACGTAAAATATGGTTCCCGTGTGACAGTGCTATACACTGATGCACGTTAAAGAACAAGGGTAGCTCTAAACAGGGTAACATTCTGTCTGTGCACTATGCTTCAAAACATATAATGACTAACATTCTTAACGGAGCCTTTGCCGAATTGGCACGTCCTGAGTTCGACTAAACATAAGCTTACATGCATACATTCATCCTTTCATTTTTCTAAAAAATCAACGACGTGTTTCCGATATAATTATGTAAATGTATATTGCAGCCTCTAGCGCTTGATACATGACTTTGTTATGTACAAACGTATGTACATTTAGTTTCATTTTTATGCAATTATGAACCAACTACAAACAATGAATAACACATGGCAATTTATGGATATCCATGTATAACTACTGCTCCCCATGAACAAAAACAGAATCTCAATTCTTAAGAGATTCCCTTCTTTGTGGGGTGCAAATAACCCGATTTACAGTAAACATGCATGCGTTGAACACATGGATTCAAAAAGAACATCAGCAAAAACTAACAGCAAACATTTTGCTTAGATTTAACTTTAATTCGAAAACTGAGCTTTTAGATCATGCTTCAATATTTATCTGAAAACAAATACAAAAACATGTTTGCAATAAAATAAATGTATTTAGATGGGTTGGTGAACGATAAAGATAATTTTAAAATATTAGCGAACTGAACAAAAGATAACGGAGAAAACTGTATGTAAATTTGGCGGTAAGATTACACTGTTATCAAGGACATTCTTTCCAGCGATATCGCCATTTATTATCCGTCGAGACCACCGCTGCCTAGCATCAGGATGATTTATGCAGTTGTTAACAATATTCTTACATACGATGTGCAATTCACTACCAAAAAAATAGTACTTTTTGTTAATACTTTACGGCGACATTTTGTCTTAAATCAGGACCCGGAAGTGTACCGCTTGACACTTTCCTGTGTTTTTTTTTCGTTTCCAAATTTGGCTAAAGCAACGATAACATCAAAACATAAAACTTATTTTATTACCATAATCTGCATCAGCACGCTTGTATCCAAACTTAAACTTGTACCAAAAACGGCTTCATGACATATATACAAATGAAATATTTCGGGAAAGAGTAATTATAGTAAATATATTGCCTTAAAAGTTTAGGGATTGTCAGAAAATCGTAAACAGACATTTCTTAAAGCCATAACATAAGATACTTATAATAAACATCGGACATATGAACAAGAACATTTTAAAATCGTATATAAAAGTCAAGAAACCCTGTATCGAATGTTTCATTATTGCGATATTGTACTCATGAAAAGGGTAGGAAAATATATGGTCTAAGGTAACAATGCATTAAATTTATAATAGCCGATGCCAAAACGCATACATTAAAAGCAACATGATTTGCAGTCGTTATTCATAAAAGCCAATGCGACAATGCTTACCTAAATGGCTATATGTTTTAGACTACAAATGCATTACCTTTTTAAAAGCCGATGCCACAACGCTTACATTAAAAGCAACATGGTTTTCGGCCACAATGCAGTTATTTTATTTAAACCAATGTGACAACGCATACTTTAAAGGCAATATGGTTTTCGCCAGAATGTTGTAATTTGATAGCCGCTCGCGCGATAATTCATACAATTAAGGCAACATGAATTCCGACACAGAGTATTTGCTGTATAAATTCAGATATAAATTAACTGGGATATACTTTAAATGCAGCATGCGTTTCGACCACAGTGCAATACTTATGTACTTTCCGGAGTGTCCCACTTTTGCGACGAGAAATTTAGTGTCTCGCCATGTTCTTAAATTAAAAAATAATATCCCAGGGAGTGCACTGTATTCTATTACTGATGACGGTAATAAAAGGCGGATGCCGTAATTACGAACGGTCTCACGTCTAAGTTCAGACTCTACACTAAAAACGAACATCCAATATTAATGTTTACGTTCATTCTAGCAGACACTGCATCGTTTCAAAGATCTGCAAAAGTCGACAGTTGACAGTTTCCAATGATGGTAAAGTTGAGATACTTGATATAAAAAGGAGGCTCAGGTGTCTATGATTTCCCATGAGTGCAAAATGGATTTATAACAACCTGATGTCTTCCCTCCTTGGAAATTCGTGTTACAGAATGCGATAGCAGCTGAATTTTATGGACAAAAAATGGTACCGACTTAAAATAAAGACTTGTTTACCACTTACAGGACATAATGCTGTTTTCATCTGACGTAATTACAGAATGGACAAGTCGCAAACATTTCATTGTTATGCGAACCCAAGTTACAGAACGGTAACAAAAGTGATGAATATTTTCTTGGACACAAATAATGTTTATTTTGTACGCAATAGGTAGGCACGCTGATGAAATCTGATCTTTTATCATACTTAAGAAATTACTATTGCAATCTCAAGTTTAGATGATAGTTAGATTAATTGGCCAGTTTATTTTATGTTTATTTGATTGAGTATTTATATTTTAGATGAAAGTCTGGCTATTGTGTAATTCTTTAGCAAAAGCAGAATCCTCATAGTTCGAAATTTCTGATCTGATCACGTTCGGCCATTTTCGTTGCCGAACGAACATTGCCGATGATAGCCGAATTGATACGATTGCATTATATGCATTATTGAGAAACTGTTGAACTGCAATATCATTCACACAACAAGAACACCGTTAAAACAAAGCATCAAAGGGTGCCGTGAAATAGATTGTATTCCAGAATGATATAACAGAGTATATATTTCTAATACACTGTAAAAGGCAGAGTCGATGAAATAATATGTTGTATCTTGTATGCGTTTACACGCTTTTTTGTGCGTTAATTAACTTCAAAATATATTGTTTTTACCGAACTTATTTTTGAAATCATTAATTTCACCTTTACGCAGTTTAAACTCTGTTTATTACTTGCATTATATGTGACTTTTTTCAGATCTATTGAAGAAAATACAGGATCTTAAAACAAAGAAGTGCCAGCATAACTTGATACAATAAAGAAATTGTCTTTCATCAAACACGCACTTTGACACAAGATACAAACATTTAATGATATTATTTATATTTATTGTGATTTACAAACAGGTTAAACCATATCTAAGCGAATGATTTACTTCCCTATATCGTATTGGAAACCTGAAGTTCATTGAATTATTATCATTATATAGATGTGAAACAAAAAAATAAACCTTTATATATGTGTTATTTTCATTAATAGCTACGTGGTCTCAAATTCCGCGGTTAAAAAGAGCCAGAATATCGCTGATATTTTGTGGTAGCTCGTTCCAAACCCTGAATAATTCACGCTCAATATCATTTTTTCCAGCCATTCCTTCGTATGCCTTGGTGAACACGTCGTGTTCTTGTAAGTTCTTTAAGCATGTTCAGTAAACTAATGTTTTTCTTTTCTCCGATATACTTTCAACATGTATATATCATACGCACATAATATATCAATAACATATTAAATGTAATTCTCTGTTGTATAGAAACAATTTTCTAGCACACACACGCACACACACACACGCACGCTCACCCACACACACATAAACACACACACAAACACACACACACACACACACACACACACACACGCACGCACGCACACACACACACACACACACGCACACACACATAAACACAACGTCCCTTTTTGTGTTCAATATATTATTTTGTTTATATGAGGAAGGCAACTATGATGTGCAATGCGTTGTTTAGGCTGTGTTTTCTTATTTATATTAGTTGTTCAGAATATTGAGTACATCCCATTTATTTTTGTGGGTTTCATTTTTATCATTGTCCAATATCATTATCTCTTCTGTTTTGATTCTAAATTTCAGATAATGCAATAATGCATCGAAAGATAAATGTCTAACAGCATAACATAATACAATGTTTAAACTAAAACATCATTTTGGATATATTTTGAGGTAATATTACTCTGTTATCAAGACCATTCCTTCCAGCTATATCGCAATTCATAATATACTACCAAACAAAAACATTTGTGTTCATACATTTCTGCGGCATATTGCCTTCAATCATGACCTCGAACTGTACCGCGTGACATTTTCCTGTGTTTCTTTTGCGCTTCCAAATCTAGCTAAGGCCACAACAACAGAAAAACAATCGACTTTTTTAATTACCATAATCTGCATCAGCACGCATGTATCAACACTTAAACTTGTACTTAAAACTGTGCCATGACAAAAACACAAATGAATTCTTTCGGAAATAAATATATTGTTTGGGGAACGTCGGTAAACTGTAAACAAACACTTTTTAAAGCAATAACATCAGTTAATCAAGATAAACATCAGAAATATGAACAAGAACAAACAGTTTACAATCGTATATAGACTGTGAAGAAATCATATAATTATATCGAATGATTTTTAATTGCGATACAGTTCTCCTCTAAAACGGCAGAAAATTTAAAATGAATCTTCTGTTCGAAAAAGACGTGAAACATTGCCGCGACCATTCTTCCGAGTCCACGATTCTTAAGCGCAATTTATTTAATCATTTTACAACAAACTGTTTGTTTTTTACAGGTGCAATGCGGTTCTTCATGAAGTCGCCTTGCATTATTAAAAGTATAAACGATAATTTCATAGCTTTCAAAAGCAATTTCCTTTATATTGCATACATATTTTATGGATTGTGGAAAAACGCTTATCCTGAATTTCAAGTGATCGATTTATGATGGAATAAATGCCATGCAATCCAAACTTAAATATTGCAGTTTCAAACCTCATGAAATATGTTTCCCGATCCCGTTAGATCATTTATTTAAAATGTCTGCGATTTGAATTTTAAAACGCCTTTTGACAGTTAATATAATCGTGCTTGCCAAATATGTTTGACTCGAAGTCGAGAGTATTTCAGCTCAACATCTCCAAATTGTTATCATCGCAAAAATGGCCAAACCCAAACGTTGCAAATTTAACTATTATTTAAAATAACAAGCGATCAACAATTATACGAGTGAATTTGCTTATCATTTTTAGGAGACAATGCGACAGCTAATTCCTAAATAGCAATAAGAATTTCTGTCGCAATGCAGTTAATTGATAGAAGCCAATGTGACAACGCATACGTCAAACGCAACATGATGTTTGGCCAAAATGCAGTTATTTTATAAAAGCCAATGCCACTATGCATACCTTAATAGCAACATGGATTTTGGCCTCAATGCAGTTCTTTCAGAAAAGCCTATGCGACAACGCATACCTTAAAGGCAATTAGGTTTTTGCCCAGAATGTTGTAATATAAGATAACAGCTCGCGCGATAATTTTCTACCTTTAAAGAAACATGCTATTTGTCACAGAGTACTTGCTCTATAAAGACATTGGGATATCTCTTACATTTATCATGAGTTTTTTTGTGTTCTCCCCGTTCAAAACTAAACAACGAAGATCAATTGTTACGTTTCTTCTAGCAGGCTCTGAATATTTCAAGAAGCTGGAAAAGTCGAATGGTCGTGTATCCTTTCGAGCCTATGATCCGTCGTTTACAGTTTCCAAACATGGTCAAGATGAGGTCCTTAGCTAAATGTCAAAACAATTACTGGGCTCAGATGTAGATCAGTTCCCTTTAGTTCAGGACAGACTTATAACAGCATGCCTTTTGCAACAGAATACTTCCTTTATAAAGTCATTGGTATAACTCATAACGCAGGATGTTTGCCTTGTTTATTTTGTACTTGCCTAAATGTCCCTCTTGCGACCAGAAGGTAAGTGTTTCGCGATGTTTTTACGTTTAGAAGTAATATCCCAAGGAATGCATTGCTTTTTATAACTGATGTCTGTTTTGAAGGTAATACCAGTTGCATCGCATAATTACGCACGGTCTTCAGTCCGAGCTCAGAACTAACACCTAAACTAAACATCCTTGTTTTTGTGAGGTCCATTCTAGACTCGGCATTGTTCCATGCCTCAGAGCTTCAAAAGTCGATAGTTGACAGTTCCCTATCATGGTCAAGAAGATATGCTTAGCATTATAACAAAACAAAAAAATAAGTGGGCTCAAATGTATATGATTTCCCATTAGCGCAAGTTGAATTTATAACAACCTGTAGTCATCTATCCACAGATATCCTTGTGGTATAAAAATCAACAATAGCTGAATGTTATAGAGATGGTATGGACCTGAAATAACGACTTGTTTACTAATATCTGGGACTAAAGCTGTTTCCACCATATTTTCTGACGTAATTCGGAGCACTCGTCGAATGGGCAAGGCCCGAGAGCGAGTATAAATAAGCTCTCACGCTACCACCCTGCCTTTTGAAGCCGTTAAGGATGTCCAAAAATAGGGTGATGCAAAATCACTTGTTTTCAATTTAAATGTTTAAAATGAATAATCATGTTTATCTCTCCTTACATTAACTATGAAAATCAAAAACAAAAACGCAAATGATTTAGGTACAGATAAAAATAGCATTTCTATATTGTTTTTAGTTAATAGCTACGTTGCCACAAATTCCTTAACTTAAAAAAGCGCCAACATATCGTTCATAAACCTTAATCATATGCGGTTGTTCAGTTCACGATAAAGCATCAATTTTTAATTATTTGTTTTGGCATCAACCTATATTTCGCGACTTTAATACATGGGAGACAAGTGTTATCAGTGCATTGCAAGGTATGATGTTGTTATAATTGTGAACCAGTTTAGAATATCTCAATAATTAAAGTTATATTATATGAACAGAATGCTTTGTGACTTTAGTCTTCAAATGGATAAAATTGAAACTGCATATGCTTAAGCATATTTATTCAAAATATTTTCATCAGAATAATTTAGATTTATGTGCAATACAAGAAATTCTGACGGACAGTTTTACGACCAGACATACTGACAACCAATGCCAAAAGCATTTTCATGTATCCCATCAGTCGAAGGGTGGACAAAGTCATATTACTGCGATTACTCCAGCTACCTCCACTGCTATTGCCAATACCACCACCACTACAACTACGTTATTATCACCTTTGTTACCCCTCCGAACTGAATTTCTACACTCCCGTCGCGGATGTAACAACCCCTTTTGCAGCACTACCAATTCAGTCCTTATTGCAACCCTCCATTCGTCGTTTCTATTCCTCACTCACCATTTTCACCCCTTTCGTCGTTTTCCTTACCCTCCCGTTTCCGTTATTATCTTATTATCTCCTTCTTCTCTGTCACCGATGTTACCACTCCTGCCAAAGATATAACCTCTTTTCCCCTCCGTCAACATTGGTCTCTTTCAGTCGCCGCTCCTTTCACCTCCCCCTCATTCACAGTTGGCAGCTTCGTGCTATCGTTATACGTGTGACTACTACGTCATCTCTGTTGCTCATCGCTTAAAGCGATACCCAGTCTTACGATACACCCTTACCTTTACCACTTTCTTCAAAGTGCTTCATTCATTAGCTCTCGTCACTTAAAACAAAGTCGGCCGACCTGTTAAACTACTCAGGAAGTTCTCGACCTTTTCGATATTTTAAGCACGAATATCAATATTGTTATGGTTGCTGTTTTAAACTGACCTTAAAGGAAATATGCTAAAATTTGACTTAGATCTCTCGTGAAGAAAGAAGTCCGAGACGCACGAAAAAAAGTCTATAGTCGGGACTAAATTTAAAATGACGATCTCTTATTTAAAATCAATGCATACACATGAATAACAAACATAACTTCTTACTTATCAATACATTTATGGAAAATATCAATAACTGATGACAGATTGTACGAGTGTATCCATTAGCTGAATACGCAAAATATTAAATGAATGGTGTGTGCTTAAAGATTTACGGTGATCTACTTTCGTCTCGTAAGGTAAAAGTACCATGTTTTCTGCACATTTCTTCAAACCAAACACGGTATCCTTCATAAGAACCATTGTTTTTGCCATTCATTTATTTAAATGAATTGTATTTAATCTAATAAATCTTATTTGAGAGTAAGAGTGAATCTTTACGTGTAGGTCGGAAATACCGTAAACAGCATTTCTTTAAGCTGTAGTGTAATAATTGGACATATGATCAAGTGCAAACAATTACAAGCTCATATAACGTGTCAAAACCCCATATAGCATGTTTCAAACCCTCATAAAACACTAGGCAGTTTAAAATGGAGCTCCTGTTCGAAATAGACAGAAAACTGTTTTCAAATCCAGTCGCCAAGTTCAACGATTCTTAAGTGCCATTTAATCAATGCCTCAACACTAGATGTTTGTTTCTTAGACGTTCAACGTCAATGCGACGCTACAAGAAGGCGTCGATTTAATCCTGATTAAAAGCATTAAAGAAAATCTCATATTTTCAAAGGCAATTATATTTAAATCGCAGGAAATATAAATGGATAAAGAAAAAAAGTTCTTCTTGAATTTCAGTTGATAGAATTATAATAAAAGCAATGCCCTGCAATCAAAATCTAAAATATTGCGAATTCAATTATCATGCAATTCTTTCCCCGATTCCGTCACACCCTAAATTTAAAACAGCTGTAATTTAAATTTGCAACGCCTTCCGTAAGCAGTTTTTTTTTAACCGTTCTCATCGAACATGTCTGACTCGTAGTTGAGGGTATTAAAGGTAACCGATCCGTTATTAGAATGCAAATATGTCTTAGAGCATTGATAATTCATCACTGTTATACCTTTGTTTAATTTATATTGGTTGAAGTAAGTTTATAAAAGCTAGCACGATAACCCATATTTAATAGGCAACATTGGTATTAACCAGAATGCAGAAGTGTGACAAAAGTCAGTGCGATAACTCATACCTTAGCTTAAGGGCAACATGGTCATCGACTAGAGTGTAGTAGTTTGATAAAGCCAGTGCGATAACTCTTTCCTTATAGGCAACATGGTTATCGACCTGGGTGTAGTAGTTTGATAAAGCTAGTGCGGTAACTCTTTCCTTTTAGGCAACATGATTTTCGATCAGAGCGTAGTAGGTTAATAAAATCGAACGCGATAATACATACGTCAGAAGCAACTTGTTTTTCTACGCGAGTGTAATTATCTTCTAAATTCAAGTGCGTTACCTCATCATTTAGGGGCAACATGGTTATCGACAACAGTGCAGTAGATTTATAATAGCCAGAGATGGTTTTCGACTTAATTGTAGTAGTGTTTTAAAATCCATTGCAATAACCCATACCTTAGAGGCAACATGGTTATCGACCAGAGTGTAGTAGTTTGATGTAAGCCAATTCAAGAACGCATGTATTATAGGCAACATGGTTATCGACCAGAGTGTAGTAGTTTGATGTAAGCCAATTCAAGAACGCATGTATTATAGGCAACATGGTTATCGACCAGAGTGTAGTGGTTTGATGTAAGCCAATTCAAGAACGCATGTATTATAGACAACATGGTTATCGACCAGAGTGTTGTAGTTTGATGTAAGCCAATTCAAGAACGCATGTATTATAGGCAACATGGTTATCGACCAGAGTGTAGTAGTTTGATGTAAGCCAATTCAAGAACGCATGTATTATAGGCAACATGGTTATCGACCAGAGGGTAGTAGTTTGATGTAAGCCAATTCAAGAACGCATGTATTTTAGGCAACATGGTTATCGACCAGAGTGTAGAAGTTTTATAAAAGTCAGTACGATATCTCATACCTTAGGAGCCATATGGTTATCAAACACAGTGTAGTAGACTTATAAAAGCCAGAGCGATAACTAATATCTTAGAGGCAACACAGATATCGACTAGAGTGTAGTAGTTTTATAAAATTCATTGCGATATCTCACTACATATAGGCAACAATGTTTTCGACCAAAGCGGAGTAGTTTGAATAAAGCAAATTCGATAACTCGTACGAAGAGGCAACTTGCTTTCCGCCACAGAGTTTAACGACAACTCTGTAGTTGAAATGTATTTTGTACTTTCCGGAGTGCCCATCAATTACGACTAGAAATTTAGTTTCTAGCTATGTTCCAACGTTAAGAAATAATAAAACAGGAACAGTTATATGCCATTATTACGAAATGTATTAAATCCAAGCTTATGCTGAACACTCAAAATCGATATGTATAATTTCCTTTTCTCACATTATGCATCGTTTCAAAAAAACTAAAACACTTTCTGCTGCTTACGAACATTTAATACGTGACAACATATTCTTAACTCATGGACAAATAATACGTTCCAGACACTCCGACTATTCAGTTCACACAGTTTGACCAATTTTACTATTAATATGTTAGAACGTTTGGCATAAAACATCATTTGGGGCATATTTGGCGTCAAAAATACTATGTTATCAAGGTCGTATTTTAAAGCTTTGTCGACTTTCATTATCTGCTAAGACAACCAGGATGATGTATGACGTTGTAAACATTCTTCCAAACTTCAATGCGCAAATTATTTCAAGCAAAAACATTTTTTGATCATTCTTTTGGGTGCCATATTTGTCTGAAATCATCACCTCAAAGTGTATGGTATGACACGCATTTGTTTCTTTTGGGCTATTAACATTTGCATTGGCAAAACAACAACAATATCATCAGCTTTTAAAAACATAAATAGCATCAACAAATATGTACCGACTCTTACTATTTATTTCGCAGATATGTTCAAAAACTATGCATCCATTCAAAACATTAATGCAATTCATTCAATATTTAAATGAAAAACTACCGAATCAAGATCAGTAGCCAAATGTTTAAACATAAACCCCGTAGCACAAAACTCCACAAACTACCCAGTGCATATATACTATTAAGACACAGCTACCTCCAGCCGGCCAATCATAGGCCTGCAAAAGTGTTTGATAAATCTCACACAAAACCGTTTTTCTGTCGGATACTTCAACTGGTAAATCTCGTGCAAATCGTGCACCTACTTATGTTACAAGGACGTTCTTAATACTACAGAAATGTTTGTTTCCTGTGCTTTCCTGACATTTTTCTCATACAAATGTATGGTATCGGACTGAGAAACAAGCAATACACTTTTTGTTGTCTAAGTCGGATAGATCACGAGTAGCCGTTTGATATGGAATTATCAACTGGCTACACTCGCTGATAAATTCCATATCAAACGGCTACTCGTGATCTATCCTATACAAAACATACAGGTGTGATTATCAAAGATTGTTATATACCGCCTTTCAACGGTCAGTAAAATGTAAATTTACTGGGGGAAGGAATAAAGTCGGAAATACTCCAGAATGCATCTTACACTGAAATGTGTTTGCCAATCTATATTTCGTCAGTTAACGTGTTTCCATCATGGTCAAGAAAATATGATTAGCTTAATAACATAACAATCACAAACAAATGGTCTCAGATGTAAATGATTTCCCTTGGGTTCAGGATAAATTAATAACTGCCTGTTGTCCTTTCTTAAACACAAATTCTGGCAGATTGCAACCTGTTGTATGCATGCGGAAAATATTTTGTCAAGCATTATTAAATTGGGATCATCTTTGAAATTGAAAAACTGACACGGAATTTGTAGCTATTACACACCAGCAGCAGGTTGATATATAATGTGCTTTTTACCTGAACTAAATACTAATTTTCTATTTACTGGACCTTCCACTGTTTTTGCCACATTATATCATATGACGTAATAACAGATTGGACAGAAATCAAGGATGAGTAGCAAACATAATGCTTACCCCTAACTAAATTACAAAACGGTTACACTACAAAATTTAATGTAAAAACAACCCATTTAATTGATAAATAATAAATTAAGCAATGAGGTGCAATACAGTAACTTATAAATGTTGGTATTGCAGAGAGGATATTTTCTTTTCAAACCCGAAGTTTATCAAACTACAACCTAAAACTCCAGTTTAAATGATAATTTGTTTGTTGTGGCTGTTGATAGTGTTCATATTGTCGAACAAAAACTCACTGTTTCATTCTTCTGTCACGTCACCGATACCGATGCAGGTGGTGAGGAGGTGTGTAAGCAGTCAGTTAGCTCAGTCGGTAGAGCACTCGCCCTGTCGGAGAAGGATCCCGGGTTCGAGCCCAGGTCTGGCTGTGCATATTTCTCACGCTGTGACATGTTGCGCCCAAAGTGTGGCCGTGGCAGCACTGTTTGGCAGCATAACGCGCTCTCAGTGTTAATTATGTATTTTCCTGAGTACTGGTGTTGCTCAAATTCGAGGACGAATTTCCTGTTTGTGAGGAAGTATGTCACGGTACCGATACCTATGCAGGTGGTGAGGAGGTGTGTAAGCAGTCCGGTATCTCAGTCGGTAGAACACCCACCCTGTCAGCGAGTGGTCCCGGGTTCGAGACCCGGTCTTGATGCCCATTTTTCTCACCCTGTGACATTTGACCCCGTGACACTTCTTTGGCATCCGTGGAATTGCAATAGATATAATCTTCTCTGCGATTTCTACTTAACGAAGATAACCTAATTGCTACAAGTGTTTTTTATTAAACATTGAGGCAATATATTGAAAACAATTCGTAAAAAACACACCATTGAAATGATGCATCAAATTGTGCCGTGAAATAGCTTACGTTCAACATGATTATTATGATTTATCAAATTTTACGACTTTTTTACATCTAAAGTTATTAACATACTTTTGTACACATAAGTTAAACAGCAAGAGTAAATGACCGTGTTATATTTGTTTTAAACAGTTTTTATATTTTTATAACAAATAAACATTTACAACATACGCATATGATATATAGAATTTATTTGTAATAAGCTTGTCGATTGTTTAAATGATTGATTTTACAGGACAACATTTCTGACTGTTCTTAAATCATTCATGGGTCAATACTATATTTGTAATAGTATTCACGGCTGCCAGTCACGTGACCATTGTTTTGATAAAGTATAAAACAATGGTTTTATAATTCGACTGGTGTCGGTAAGTTTTTATGCTTTAATTTGTGTCGAATTGTAACGCCCTTTTTCTAGTACCCATTACCTCTTGACAAATCATTTGAGGTTCCAGTCTTTGTTGGGCCATGATATTCAAATCATGCCCCATTTACATGAAAATAAACGATGGTTGGTTAATGGTCCCCGGTGCTCTTGTTCTTTAAATTATCTACAATATGGTGTTTTAGCAAAAATCACTAATAAAATATACAGATAATCCAGCATAAAAGGATGAACACACGGCTTCAAAAAAGAACATCAGTGCAAACTTATAGGAAACGTTTTGATTAAAAATAACATCGATAGTTCCACTCGAAATATGAGCATTGACATTTTGCTTGATTAAATAATCAGCCAAAAAATAATTAAAAACAATGCAATAAAGTAAATGTATTATTTAAATGGGTTGGTGAACGCTGAAGATAACTTTAAAGTATTGTCGAACTGTCGAAAGAGAAATGGAAAATACTGTTAATGGAAATAACTATTTGTAAATCAAATGCATGTCCCTATTATTTTCCATTCAGTATTAAATTTGCAGACGACGCAGATAACTTTGTAGATATCGAACAAATGTTTAATTTAACAAATATAACACGTTTCAGACTTACAGACCATGAATTATACAAAACTGTTACATCTTTACAGCATTATATTATGCTATGTCTAAAATGAAACGTCGTTTTGGATATATTTGGAGGTAATATTATTCTGTAATCAAGGCCATTTCTTCCAGCGATATCGCCATTCAATATCCGTTGAGACATCTGCTGTCTAGTATCAGGATGATTTATGATGTTCTAAACAACATTGAAAAATTTGATGTGCAATTCACTACCAAACAAAAAAAAATGGTAATACATTTCTGCGACATATTGTCTTCAATATGGCCTCGAACTGTACCGCTTGAGACGACTTTCCTGTGTTTCTTTTGCGATTCAAAATATGGCTAAGGGAACAATAACAGAAAAACAATCGACTTCTTTTATTACCATAACCTGCATCAACACGCATGTATCAACTATTAAACTTCTACTTAAAACGGTGCCATGACATATACACAAATGAATTATTTTGGTAAAGAGTAATTAAAGTAAAGATAATGTCTTAAGAGTTTGTCTTAAGGGAATGTTGGGAAACCGTATACAAACATTTCTTAAATCTATAACATACGATAAGAATAATAGACATGGGACATATGACCAAGAACAGTTTACAATCGTTTACAAACTGACAAGTAACCCTGTATCGAACTCTTCATAATTATGATTCTGTATTCCGTTAACACAGTAGGAAATTTAAAATAAAACTTCTGTTTAAAAAAGACGTGAAACTATGCCCAGACCACTCTCCAGAGTCAACAATTCTCACTCGCCAGTTAGAGAATGATGTTACAACAAACCGTTTGTTTTAGATGGGAATGCAGTTCTCCAATGAGTCGCCTTGTATTATTAAAAGTATAAACGAAAATCTCGTAACTTTCAAAAGCAATTTCATTTAGATTGCATTAAATCTTAATGGATTATAGAACATCGCTCACCTTGAATTTCAATTGATAGATTTATTATAGAAGAAATGCCAAGCAATCCGTATTAAAATATTGCAGATTTAAAGCTGATGAAATATGTTTACAGATCCCGTCAGGTCCTTTATTATAAACGTCTGCAATTTGAATTTTAAAACACCTTCTGGAAACAGTTAATATAATCGTGCTCGCCGAATGTGTCTGACTTAAAGCGAAGGTATTTCAGCTAAACATCTCCAAATTGTTAACGGCGCATAAAATTTCAAATCCCAAACGTTGGGAATATTACAACCTTTAAAATTACCAGCGATCAACAATTATACGAGTAAATTTGCTTATCAAATTTTATAAAAGCCTATGCGACAGCTCATTTCTAAAACGCAAGAAGACTTTCTGTCGGAATGCAGTTATTTGATAAAAGCCTATGCGACAACGCATATCTTAAAAACAACAGGTTTTGGGCCACACTACAGTGGTTTCATGAAGGCCAATACGATAATGAATACCTTAAAGGCAATGTGTGTTTTTTCCCTGAATGTTGTAATTTGATAGATAACTCATACTTTAAAGGCAGCACGACTGTGTTAAGACCACTGTGTATTTATCATATGTATTTTGTGTACCTCCCAACAAAACAACGCATCCAGTATCCATTGTTAAGTTCCTTTTAGCAGGCTCTGAATGATTCAAGAAGCTGGAGAAGTCGAATCGTCGTGTATCGTTTCGGGCCTATGATCCGTCGTTTACAGTGTCCAAACATGGTCAAGATCATAAGCTCAATATCAAAACAAACACTAACTGGGCTCAGATGAAGATGATTTCCGTTAAGTGCAGGTTGGATTTATAACAACATGTATTTTGCCACAGAGTACTGGCTTTATAAAGTCATTGGGATAACTCATACTTTTAATGCAGCTGTTTTTCTACCACAGTGTTTATGTGTTTATTTTGTACTTGCTTGAGTGTCCTTTTTACGACCAGAAGATAAGTGTCTCGCGATGTTCGTATGTTAAAAAGTAAAATCCCAGGGAATGCATTGTATTTTAAAACTGATGTCTGTTTAGACGACACAAATATAATAAAATTCGGATACAATAAATACGCACGGTATTAAGGCTGAGCTCAGAATCAACACTCAAACTAAACACCCATGATTTATTGTTAAGTCCATTCTAGCAGACTCAGCAATGTTTCAAAGAGCTTCAAACATCGATAGTTGACAGTTCTTTAGCATGGTCAAGATTAGATGCTGAGCTGAATAACAGAACAAAAAATAAGTTGGCTCAGGTGTGTATGATTTCCCATATGCGCAAGATGGATTTATAACAACCTGATGTCTTCGCTCAACAGAAATCATTGCGGTAGAAAGCAACAGTATCTGAATAGAAGACGGATTGGACCTGCAATAACTACTTATTCACTGCCTTCTGGACCTATTTCCACAATATCATGTGACGGTATTCGGAGCACTTGCCGAATTGGCATGGCCCGTGTGCGAGTATAAATAAGTTTTCAAGCCACCAACCTACCTTGTGAAGCATTTAGGATGACCATTAATAGCGAGATGCCAAAACACTTGGTTTTCATTTTAATTGCATGATCATGTTTTATTCATTTTAATTTAAATATGAAAACAAAACAAAAAAAAACGCAAATGATTCAGGTATAGGTAAAAATAGCCTTTATTAATATTTTTTTAGTTACTAGCTACACATGCCTTTGTTACAAAACCGCCAGCATATCGCTTATATCTTTATCAATACCTTAATCATATTCCTTGTTTTAATTTGATCATCTTATTTTAAATGAGTTATATTAAAATGCATGATATTTTATTACTCATTTTGGCATCAACTTATATTTCGCGCCTTTAATACCTTTACAACCCATTTAGCAGCACTACCAATTCAGTCCTTATTGCAATTCTCCCGTCGTTGTTTATATTCCCCACTCACCATTTTTACACCATTCGTCAAATACCCTTCCTTTCCGTAATTACCTCCTTCTTCTCTTCTGCGTCACAGATGTAACCACTCCCGCCAAATATATAACCCCTTTCCTCCTCCGTCAACATTGGTTTCTTTCAGTCGCTGCTCTTATCACCCTCCCCCCCCCTCCTTCACTGTTGGCTGTTTCCCGTTACCGCTGTGGTATCACTCCGTCATCTCTGTTGCCGATCGCTTAAAACGACACCCAATTTAACGATACAACCATACCATTCCAACTTTCTACAATGTGTTTCATTCATAAGCTTTCATCACTGTAAACAAAATCGGCCGACCTGTTAAACTACTTGGGAAATTCGCGACGTATTTCGGGATTTCAAGCACGTATATCAACATTGTTTTGGTTGTTAGTTTAAACTGACTATAAAGGAATTATCCTAAAATTTGACTAAGACCATTCGTGAAGAAAGAAGTCCGAGACGCACGAAATAAAGTCTAGGATTGGGACAAAAATTAAAGATACACTCTTATTTAAAATCAATACAAACACATGTATAACAAACATACATTTTGACTGGTAAACCTTTATTTTCTTACTAAATAATGCCTTCAAGGAAAATATTAAATACATATGACGGATTGTAAGAGTGTATTAAAAAGCTAAAAACGCAAAATATTAAATGATTGGTGTGTGCAAACAGAGTTACTGTCTCCTTTCGTCTCATGAGGTAGATATACCATGTTTTCTGCATATTTCTTTCAGTTTAAACATGGTATCCTTCATAAGAACAATTGTTTTCGACATTTATTTATTTAAAAGTATTGAATTGATTGTTATCAATCTTATTTGGGAGTAAGAGTCAATTTTTAAGGGTAGGTCAGAAATACCGTGAACAACATTTCCTTACGCTCTAGTGTACGCTTATATTAATCATTCGACATATGATCAAGTACAACAGTTTTGCAAGATCATATAACGTGTAAAACCCCTATATAACATGTTTCATACTCTCATAAATCATTTAAATGAAGCTCGTGTTCGAAATAGAGGGTTAACGTTTTCTGAAGTCTCTCTCACTGACGTAATGTATTCCTACGCTGTATTTTTGTAAACGTTCTCATCGAATATGTCTGATTCGTAGGATAGGGTATTAAAGGTAAGCCATTATTAGAATGCAAAGATGTGTTGGAACATTTTATTTATCATCTAGGTTATATCTATGTTTAATTTATACTGATTAATCATAATATCATTTTTGCATGGACACATTTTTAGTAACACCATAATGACATTATTATAATGATATGATACATTTGAAGTAGTTAATAAAACAATATTTTTAGTATGATTATGTAGAAATTGTTTAACATTTTACTATAGAAATTTGTTCCCTCAATAATGATTATCATCTCCGCCCGTAAGATTATCAATGCACACTAGAGCAATTATGGCATAATTAACCGACGAAAAAGTGCACGTTCAGCATTGACGTCATTTTCACGAAAATAAAAATGGCTGCCGTATACTTGCTAGGCAAACATTTAAACATTATCTTTTAAGGGATTAAAATGGAACTATCGGTGCTATAAAAGAGAAATTTGTTTTAACAATAATGACACCTTCCGTGTTTTAGTAACGAGTACTAACCGAAACCTTACCGGATGTTTAAATTCGGTAAAGGTCATAAAGCAGTGAAACAAAGAAATGTTTTGTTGAAACGTTTTGTTTTACTTTATTCGCTGAGAAATGTTAATTATTCCAGCGAAATGGCTAGGGTCATTCAAGCCGAGATTCTTATAAAACTGCTCCTAGGCTTGATCGACCCTAGGTGTGTCCGCCTATTGAAATGAACATCACGATAAGCCGATGTAAAAAAGGAAATATTTGAAAAATGGAAAACTTGCGGGATTTTTTTGAAAACACGAACGAAAAGTTTTGATTTCCAGTCACTCGTTATTTTTCGCAGCTAATGCCATTCAAAACCATTTTATATCGGTGATAACGTTATTTTTAACAGTTTGCACTCTTAAAATGTAATTAGACCAGTTGCATGATTTCGTATTATTAAACGATGGATTACCATCTGCTCTTTATCTCCGTATAAGTAATCTGGCGAAAAAATGGTAAAACACGTTCAAACTTTGAGGGACGGCTTAAAAATAACAGGTGAATATAAAATATACGAATGAAATTGTTTGGCAATTTATAAAGGTACTGTAAAGTCGCATACCTTAAAAGCAACACTATGTTCTATCACAGTATAGTTAATTAATAAAAGCCAATTTCACATTTCGTCCCTAAATAGCAGTATGGTTGTCCCACACAGTGAAGTTCATTGATAAAAGCCGAATGCAAAAACTGATAAAGTATGTTCATAAAAGCCAGCAAGATAACCAATAGTTTATAAGCAACATGGTTATCGACCAGAGTGTAGTAGTTTTATAATATCCAGTGCAATAGCTCATACCTAAGAGGCAACATGGTTATTGACCAGAGTGTAGTAGTTTGATAAAAGCCAATGCGAGAACGCATATGTTATAGGTAAGATGGTTATCGACCATAGTGTAGTAGTTTTATGAAAGTCAGTTTGATAACACAAACATCAGAAGCAACATGGTTATCGAAGCAACCGTAGTAACTTTAAAAATTCCAGTGCGAAAACGCATACTTTAGGGGCAACATGGGTATCTACCACAGTAAAGTAGATTGATAAAAACCAATGCGGGAACGCATTAGTATTTGAAACATGCTTTGCGCTTCGAGTGTAGTAGTTTTATAAAAACCAGAGCGATAAATCATACCTTCAGTGTAAAATTCGAATCGGGTGTAGTTATTTTATAAATTTCAGTGCGATACCTCATTTCTTAGAAGCCACATGTATATCGAACGCAGTGTAGTATATATATGTCGACTTGATTTTAGTTGTTTTATAAAATCCACTTCGATATCTCATCCTTTTGAGGCAACATGGTTATCGACATATTTGGCCGTATATTTGGCGGCAAATATACGGTGTTATCAAGGTCGCTTTTTACAGCAAAGTCGAATTTCATTATTTGTTCAGACAACCAGGATGATGACGTTGAAGACAATACTCTACCCTTCAATGTGCACATTATTTAAAAAAACCAACAGTTCTGATCATTCATTTTGTCTTAAATCATCACCTCAAAGTGAACGGTATGACACGCATGTGTTTCGTTTGGGGTTTTCAAATTTGGAACGGCAAAAGCAACAACAAAATCATCAGCTTTTATAACCGTAAATAGCATCAGGAAAAACGTACCGACCCTTAAATTTGTTAAAAAATAAATAACTATACACAAATGGCATATGCCAGAACGGTCCATGGCCGAAAGCTTAAGATGCAGTAACTTTTGAATTCGTATTTACTAAATGTAAAACATATTTGCCCTGTATTAACGTTTCTTATTAAGCTTTAATAAAAATAAGTTTTAATTGATAAATAATTATGTAAACTCAGACATAACCGTTTAAATTGTAAAACTATTTGACGACATATGCAATGAATGAGTGATTGTGTTAACGTTGTTGCTCGATCTGAATCTAAGCAATTTGTTAAACTATTAAAGCAAATAAACGGCGTTGTAATAGACAACTATGACATTGTCTTTGCGGGATGGAAAGGAATTATGCGCCCACATTAAAGTAGCTTTGAATGTTTTCATTATGAATTATGAAGTTAAATGAAGCAGGGTTAGATCTAGGATCTAGATTTCTTATCAATCATTAACTTTTTCAACATGAAAAGATACATTAACTTAACATAAATAGTTTGAAAATGTTTTTAAACTCTGATTATTTTCTTTAAAACGATATTCGCAAAACGTTAAAAACGCCTTTTTGCAATACTGTTCATTACATTCAAACATTTTGCACCTGCTCTTCAAGTAACTGATTTGTAATTCCATACATTTAATACAATAACGTCATTTGCTCAAGTCGGAAAACTCAAGAATGCATCTTACACTGAACTTTATTTGCCACTCTATATTCCGCCCGTTAACGTATTTATATCATGGTCAAGAGGAAAAGTTAAGATTATTTTCAAAACAAACACAAATAAATGGTCTCAGATGTATATGGTTTCCGTTGGGTGCAGGATTATTTAATAACAGTCTGATGGCTTTTTGAACACAAATCATTTTGGCAGATTGCAACATGTTGTCTGCATGCGGAGAATAATTTTGTTAAGCAATATTAAATTGGGATCATCTTTAAAACAAAAAATACTAGTATACTACTAACTTGACCTAGCACTGTTTTAGCCAATTTTTCCTAACTATTTGACCTAACAGATTGGAACCAATTATCAATAATGAGTAGCAACCATAAAAGTTAAGCCCACCCAAACTTATACAACGGTTACACGTTTGAATACAATTGTGAAAACAACCCTTTTAACTAATAAGTAATGAATTAATCAATGACGCTAAGTACAGTAAATAACAGATAAATGTTGGTTTTGTAACGTTTTTGCCACAATGGATACTGCTTTATTTCCCATAAGCTTGTCGATTGTTTTAAACGATTAATTTTAGAGGACAGCATTTATATAACTATCTTTATATGATTTATTTTGTAAAAGCTGCCAATCATGTGACCATGGTTTATAAAAGAAAAAAACAACATATTTCTGCAAAATCGGCCAGTGCCGGGAAGTTTTCATGCTTTCAATGCTTATTTAGTATACTGTTGTCAAATTTAAGCGCCCGTGTGTTAGGGCCGATTGTCAATCCATAAGGGATTCCCATCTTTGTCGGGCGCAAATAACCCCACCCCACCGCTATACATTATATATGCATGTTTTCATAGAGACATGAATTCAAAATAGCATCTAAATGCGTTTCTTTTCGTGTGAATATAACACTTATATGATCAGGCTCCATGTCTTAAAATGAACCAGTTTCGTTTTATGAATTTATTTCCTTTGATAAACCATTTGCATGTTGTTGTTTTTTTTTTGTTTCATTCGTCATTATGATTAAATTTGTATCTGTACGCAACTTGAAAATTGAAAGCCAACGTGTTTTGACCCGAGTTAAGTACCACTAGCTGTTTCCTCAAGATAAGCACGATTGTTAGATACTCATATCAAAGATTAATGCGAAATATGTTAGCATTATCTTATGCAGATCTTATTCTACATGAATTACCAAACATTGCAACATTGTATGTCATACTGTTATAAAAAATGTTATATATGGAAACGGATAAGGACGAAAACAGAGCTTATAATGCTTCTTTCCGTATACTTTCACTAGCACTAATACTTGGTTATCTCATTATATTTGGATAAAGTTCCGGAACCTTAACGAAATGCGTACCCATCTGTTTCATTGTCCATCTATTACTCTCGCTTAACAAGATGTTAAGTCCCTTTCTTCGCCAAGTCCTTCAAAATGTTTACCATGGACAAAAATGAAAACATCACATGAAACTTTGACCACCTATTGCAATTGCAATTCACACATTTATAATATCTAACAAAACGCTGGTTCTAATATATAAATCTTGTCCTAATAACAAGAAAATAAACAAGTTTGGATATTGGTCCCCGGAGATCTAGTTCTTTTAATTGTAAACACTTTGGTGTTTATATCAATAACACAACTAAAATATATAGAAAAATCGTCATAAAAGAATGAACACAATGCTTAAAAACACAATATCAGAACAAACTAAAAGCAAACGTTTTGCTAAGATAAAACTTCGATCGTTTCACTCGAAATCTGAGCATCGACAGTTTCTTTGAATATTAATCTGCAAATAAAATTGAAAACATATTTGCAAGTAAATGTATTCTAATGGGTTTGTGAACGATGAAGATGATTTCAAAATATCGTTAAACAGTCGAAAAAAAAACTGTCCATGAAGTAAAACTATTTATAAATAAAATGTATGTCCCTATTATTTTCCATTTAGTACTAAATTTGCGACAACGCAGATGACTTGAAAAAGCTGGAACAATTTATGTTGCTAAAAACCTTTATATTGTGGGACAAAAGATGTTTGAATTAATAAAAAATCACACATTTCAGACTCAAAGACTATGTTTTATACACAACTGTTACATCTTCACAGAATAACATGATACAATGTTTTAAATGAAACGTCATTCATTTTGGATATATTTGGTGGTAAGATTATTCTGCTATCAAGGTCATTCCTTCCAGCTATATCGCCATTCATTATCCGTTAAGGCATCTGCTGTCTAGTATCAGGATGATTTATGATGTTCTTAACAATATAATATACATAACCATTTTGTTAATACATTTCTGCGACATATTGTCTTCAATCATGGCCTCGAACTGTACCACTTGACACTTCCCTGTGTTTCTTTTGCGTTTCCAAATTTGGCGAAGGCAACAGCAACAGACAATACAATCGACTTCTTATTTTACCATAATCTGCATCAGGACGCATGTATCAACACTTAAACATGTACTTAAAACTGTGCAATGAAATATACACAAATGAATTATTTCAGAAAAAGGTCATTAAAATAAATAAGAGTTTGGGGAACGTTGGAAAACTATATACAAACAATTCTTAAAGCAATTACATCAGATAATTATGATAAACATCAGACATATGAACAAGAACAAACAGTTTACAATCGTATATAATAACTCAAGAAACCATATTTATCGAATATTTCATAATTGCGATACAGTTCTCCTTTAAAACTGTTGGTATTTTAAACTTCTGTTCGAAAAAGACGTGAAACTTTGCCAGGCCACTCCCCTTAGTCAACGACTCTTTAGCGCCATTTATTCATTCATGTTACAACAAAGTATTTGTTTTTTAGAGGTGCAATGCGGTTCTTCAAGGAGTCGCCAGGCATGATTAAAAGCATAAACGACAATCTTTTAACTTTCAAGAGCAATATCATTTAGTTTGCATGAAATCTTAATGGATTTTTGAAATCGCTCATGCTCTATTTCTACTGATAGATTTATGATAGAAAAAATGCCAAGCAATCTGAATGTAAATGTTGCAGATTCAAAGCTCATGATATATGTTTCCCGATCCCGTCAGGTCATTTATTAAAATCGTCTGCGATTTGAATTTTAAAACCCCTTCTAGAAACAGTTAATATAATCGTGCTAACCAAATATGTCTGATTCAAAGTAACGGGTATTTCAGCTCAACATCTCCAATTGTTAACATCCCAAAAGGTAAAAACCCAAACGTTGTGAAAATAACATCCTTTAAAATAACAAGCGATCATCAATTATACGAGTCACTTTTCTAATCAAATTCTATAAAAGCCAATGTGACAGCTCATTCCTAAACAGCAATACGATTTTCTGTCGCAATGCAGATATTTGATAAAAGCCAATGCGACATCGCATACCTTAAACGCAACATGAATTTCGGCCACTATGCAGTAATTTTATAAAAGCCAATGCCACTAAGCATACCATAAAAGCAACAAGGTGTTCGGTCACAATGCAGTTCTTTCGACAACGTTTACCTTTAAGGTTATATTTGTTTCCGAGAATGTTGTAATTTGATAGCAGCTCGCGCGATAGTTTATACTTTTAAGGCAACATGCAATTTGTCACACAGTATTTGGTCTGTAACGACATTTTGCTAAATCATTCTTTAAAGGCAGCATGGATATCTTTCTGATGTTCATGGACATTTATATGTGACAAAATATGGATAAACTATGGAAAAACACGTTGCAGACACTCCTACTATTCAATACACGATTTTTCGCCTTTGACTATTATCATGTTAGAACGTTTGGCATTATGCATCATTTGGGGACATATTCGGCGGCAAGAAAACTATGTTATCAAGTCGCTTTTTACAGTGAAGTCGACTTCCATTATCTGTAAAGATAACCAGGATGATTTATGGCATTTTTAACATTATTCTAACCTTCAATATGGAATTAATTTCAACAAATAGTTTTGTTCTGTGTTTTTGGTGCCATTTTGTCTAAACGTGTCATCTCAAAAAGTACGGGATGACAAGCATGCGTTTCTGATTTGTTGCAAAATTGGCCCAAGCAAAAACTGCAAAATCAATAGTTTTCATAACCACAAATAGGATCAGAAAATATGTGTCAACCATAAAATTTGTTATAGTGATTTTTAACTGTTTCATCAATCATATTCAAATAGTATATGCCGGAATTGTTTTTGAACGGTGTTTTTTACCTTAATCATGACATTCGCAAATGTTTATAAAACTCTTTTTTACAGTAATCATAATTCATAACATCAAACAGTTTGCATCCGATATTCGAATAACTCATTTTAATTCCATACAATAAATACATTAAAGCAATTTGTTCAAGTCGAAAAGACTCAAGAATGCATCTTACACTGAACATTCTTTTCCACTCTATATTCCGTAAGTTAACGCTTTTCCATCGTGGTCAAGAAGAAATGCTTAGCTTAATATCAAAACAACCACCAACAAATAGTCTCAGATGTATATGATTTCCCTTGGGTGTAGGCTTGATTAATAACAGCCTGATGTCTTTTCTTGAACACAAAGCCTTTTGCCCGAAGAAACCAGCAACTGGATGTTATATAAAGTGGATTATACCTGAAATTAAGACTAGTTTACTATTACTGTTCTAACCATATTATGACATGTGACGTAATAACAGATTGAACAAGAATCAATGGTGAGCAGCAAACACAATGATTACGCTAATCTAATTTACAGAACGGTTACACTTATGAATACAAATGTGGAAAACCCCGATTTAATTTCTAAGCAATAGAGAGGCATGATGATAATGTATTTTGATGTAGTAACGTATATGTCACAAGAATGTATTAAGTTATGTAGCACATAGCTTATCAAACTTCACAGATTGCAACCTTAAGCCTAAGTTAAGTTTGATTACTTCTTTTGCAAAAGCGAAATTCCAAAAGGGCTTATTTTCTATAGGAATTTCTCGGCGATTTCTGCTTAACGAGTATAAACAAATTGTTTAAGCATTTTCTTCAATATTGAGCAACTTATCAGAACCTGAATACAATTAAAAAAACAAGAACACTGTTGAACAGTGCACCAAACTTAAAGCTCCCATCGAGCATAATTATAAATATAAATATATAAATATTTAACTTCACTATGGAATATATATATATATATATATATATATATATATATATATATATATATATATATATATATATATATATATATTATAAATATAAAAATATATATGCATATGATAATATAGCTGATGTCTCTTTTTCGTAAAAAATGTATTGAAACACGGCATACGAATCGTTTAAATGTTATATATAAGCTAAGTTGTCGCTTTTCGAACAAATTTCGCAAAAAATGGAAAATTGAAAAAAAATGCAGTTATATATCAATTTAATATATAAAAGGTAAACCTCAAGAACTGCCCGCCTGTATGGAAATTCTACAAAATGTATGGATAAGGTCTGCCCTGTACCCTACTGAGCTAGCGTGCCGGGCGGAGGAACGATTGGTGAGATGTTTATCGATGTATAAAAGTTATGCGCGATTTTTATGTCATGATGTCAGTGGCGGATATTAGGTCTAGTTGTAACACACTTGACTTTCTAAAAAATCAACGACGTATATATGTAATTGTATATTGCAGCCACTAGCGCTTGCTGCATGGCTTCGTTATATACAGACACATGTACATTTAATTTCATTTTGATACAATTATAAACCAACAACAAACAATGAATAACACATGGCAGCAAAACATAGATATCAATGTACAACTACTTCTCCCCCCATGAACAAAAACAAAATCTCAATTCTCAAGAGATTCCCTTCTTTGTGGGGTGCAAATAACCCGCTTTACAGTAAACATGCATGTTTTCACAACGGGCTAACTTCAAAATACTTTGAATTTGTCTTTTTTCGTTTGAAATCCACCGTTTTTATAAATCACGCTCTATATCTTTAAATAAAAAACATGCCCTAATTATCATGAAAATAAACGAGTGTTGGATATTGGTCCCGGCGCTCGAGTTCTTTAAATTATCTACATATTGTATTTTTAGCAATTACACAAATAAAATATTCAGATAATTTGTCACAAACCGATGAACACATGGTTTCAAAAAGAACATCAGCAAAAACTAACAGCAAACATTTTCCATAGTTTTAACTTTCAATCGAAATCTGAGCTTTTACATCTTGCTTGAATATTTATCTACAAAAAATAGAAAAAAATATTTGCAATACAACAAATGTATTTAGATGGGTTGGTGAACGATAAAGATAATTTTAAAATATTGGCGAACTGTCCAAAAGATTACAGAGAATACTGTAAATTTGCATTTAAACTATTCATAAATAAAGCGTATGTCCCTTTTATTTTCAATTTAGTGTTAAATTTGCAGACGACGCATAAAAGCTTGAACAATATATGTTGCTAATACACATTTAGTATGTGACAAAAGATGTTTAAGTTAACCAAATATAACACGTTCCAGACTTACAGACTAAATTTATACACAGCTGTTACATACTTATGGCATAACATAAAATAATGTTTAAGATTAAACGTCATTTTGGATATATTTGGCGGTAAGATTACACTGTTATCAAGGAAATTCATTACAGCGATATTGCCATTTATTATCCGTTAAGACCACTGTTGTCTAGTATCAGGATGATTTATGATGTTGTTAACAAAATTCTAACATACGATGAGCAAATTACTACCAAAAAATAGTATTTTATGTTAATACATTTCTGCGATATATTGTCTTCAATCATGCCCTCGAACTGTACCGCTTGGCACTTCCCTGTGTTTTATGCGTTTCCAAATTCGGCTAAGGCAACAATAACAGCAAAACAATCGACTTCTTTTATTACCATAATCTGCATCAGCACGCATGTATCCACACATAAACTTGTACTTAAAACGGCTTCATGACATATATACAAATGAATTATTTCAGGAAAGAGTAATTATAGTCAATATATTGTCTTATGTGTTTAGGGAAGGTAAGAAAACCGTCAACAGACATGTCTTAAAGCCATACCATGAGATAATTATAATAAACATCGGACATATGAACAAGAACAGCTAAAAATCGTATATAAAATGTCAAGAAATCCTGTATCGAATGTTTAATAATTGCGATGTTGTACTTATTAAAAAGGTAGGAAAATATATGGTTTTAGTTTACAATGCATACATTTTATAATAGCCGATGCCAAAACGCATACATTAAATTTGATTTGCAGTCGTTATTTCATAAAAGCCAATGCGACAACGCTTACCTAAACGGCTATATGTTTTAGACTACAAATGCATTATTTGTTTTAAAAGGCCGATGCCACAACGCATACATAAAAAAACAAGAAGATTTACGGCCATTATTATATAAAAGCCAATGCAAAAACGCATACATTTAACGCAACATGGTTTTCGGCTACAATGCAGTTATTTTATTAAGGCCAATGCGACAACGCATACTTTAAAGGCAATATGGTGTTCGCCAGAATGTTGTAATTTGATAGCCGCTCGCGCGATAATTCATACATTTAAGGCAACATGATTTCCTACACAGAGTATTTGCTGTATAAATTCAGATAGAAATAAACTGGGATATACTTTAAATGCAGCAGGCGTTTCGACCACAGTGCAATAAGTATGTACTTTCCGGAGTGTCCCACCTTTTCTCGCCATGTTCTTAAGTTAAGAAATAATATCCCAGGGAGTGCACTGTATTTTATTACTGATGTCTGTTTTGACGGTAATAAAAGGCGGATGCCATAATTACGAACGGTCTCAATTCTAAGTTCAGACTCAACACTAAAAACCGAACATCCGAGATTTATGTTTCAGTTCATTCTAGCAGACACTGCATCGTTTCAAAGATCTGCAAAAGTCGACAGTTGACAGTTTCCAATCATGGTTAAGTTGAGATACTAAGCTTGATACAAAAAGGAGGCTCAGGTGTCTATGATTTCCCATGAGTGCAAGGTGGATTTATAACAACTTGATGTCTTCTCTCCTCGGAAATTCGTGTAGCAGAATGCGATAGCAGCTGAATGTTATGGATGAAAAATAATATTTACTTAAAATAAAGACTTTTTTATCACTTACAGGACATAATGCTGCTTTCACCATATCATCTGACGTAATTACAGAATGGACAAGTCGAACACATTTCATTGTTATGCGAACCCAAGTTAGAGAACGGTAACAAAAGTGATGAATATTTTCTTAGACAAAAACAATATTTATTTTGTACGCACTAGGTAGACACAATGATGAATTTCGATCTTTTATCATACTTAAATTACTATTTAAATATCAAGTTTAGTTTATAGTTAGATTAATAAGCCAGTTTATTTTATGGGTTTTTATTGAGTACTTATATTCTAGATTAAAGGCTGGTTATTGTGTAATTCTTTATCAAAAGCAGAATCCTCATAGTTTCTGATCTGATCACCTTCAGCCATTTTCGTCGCCAAAATATAAATATATATTTTCAAAACAATGCTTTTAAATAACCTCAGTTTAAATGTACAATGCATATGGCAGATCGCATCGTACCTTAGACGGTTGGAGTTATTTAGGCCTTGGTTTTTTTGAAGCGCAATTGTATCAATACATGATATATGCACTAAAGATATTTATTATGATTTACAAAGAGGTTAACCCATATCTTAGCAAATGATTTATTACCCTATATCGTATTGGAAACCTGAAGTTTATTGTATGATTATCATTATATCGTTGTGAAACAGAAAAATAAACCTTTATAAATGTTTGTTTTTTTTATTAATATCTACGTGGTCACAAATTCCGCGGTTAAAAAGAGCCAGAATATCGATTATATTTTGTGGTAGCTCGTTCCAAACCCTGAATAATTCACGCTCAAGATCTACTATTTTCTGCTGCCTTCGAGGGCTATGTCTGTCGATCCCGTCCCAAACGTGCTCGATTGGATATGAGTCTAAACTACAAGCCGGTCACTCTATAACCCTAACGCTGCTAAAATTACCCCTTGTAGTATATGGACGCGCATTGTCGTGCATAAGGATCATACCCCTGGTCTGTATGTGGGGCATTGCTACTGGTTCAATAATTTCTATTTGTTACCTTGAAGCATTCAATTTGCCAGCAAAACTCACGACAGTAGTCTTCATGTGCAGCGAAATTTCTCCTGTACCACAACAGATCCACCGCCATTATGCCCCATTCACAATGACACAGCAATTATGATAACGCTCCATTCGTCTACGGAGACTCCAATACAGCCATTGGCGAGCTGCAATCTGAATCGCGACTCATCAGTAAAGAGCATGTTTCCCCAATCTGCACCTGATGTGTTGCCGGACCCGACGTAAAAGGTTATATTATGTGATGTTGTTTTTATCTAATGAATAATACCTATGTAAATCATCGACAGAATATTCCAATTCTTTCGTATGCCATGCTTCGTGGTCAACACGTCGTGTTCGTGTAAATTCGTTAAACATGTTCATTTCAATGTTCTTGTTTTCTCTGATATATTTTCAGTATGTACATAATATATCAATAACATATTAAACGTATTTCTATGTTGTGACTTTTTTTTATCACACACACACACACACACACGCACACGCACACGCACACGCGCACACACACACACACACACACACGCACACATACACACACGAAAAAACAAAGTGATTTCCCTTTTTGTGTTCAAAATATTATTTTGTTCATATGAGGAAAACAACAATGATGTGATATGCATGGTTTAGGCAAGATGTGATTCCTTATTTATATTCAATTCAGTTGTTTAGAATTTTGAGTACTTATTTATGTAATATGTGGAATTTATTTCTATCATTGTTTAATGTTATTTGCTCTTCTTTTTCGATTCTTAATTTCAGATAATGCAAAAATGCATCAAAAGATAAATGTCTGTCGTTTCACTTTGTTGAGTTAGTATAAAATGTCATTAAGATAAAAATTCAAATATAACTGTAGCTGCTTTTTATTATTCCAAATAGGACTTCATGTTTGTAAATTATTATATTCATTGACGTCAATGCAATAAAGTTGTTTAACTTATTCCATAACTGTTGTTTGTTTTTTTTGACACTCCCGATATAAAAGTTCATTTGATTCTACAATTGAATTTCAAAATGTACATAGACTTATTTCAGGTTAAACAGATATTGATTGGTCGGATATATTCTCATAAGGAATTTGTAGTTGAAGCTACGTAATGTTGTAAATATCGTTGATTTGTAAATGTTACCCTATATAGATTTCCATTCCAGATTTTCACTAATTTCCAGAGTCTCTTTCCATTTTGTTTCAGAAACTCTGTTGAAGCATAGTTTGCCAAATAAAGGAATATGAAAATTTGATAGTTTGCCTTGATGTTTCAACATTTTATTGGAATTGTTGAATATTAGTTTAAGTCTAATGGAATTGATCGAAAAAGTGATATTTTATAAACTCTGTATTCCTTATGTTGATCACATTCGTAAAAATTGTTTGTTCTATAGTAAAAAATATGTTCAAGATATTAAATACCTTTTCCATACTATTGTTTGAGGAACAGAGTGTTTCCTATATTGCAAAATGTTTTGTAAAGTAGTGTTATACCGTGATTTGGTCATGAATTGCCCGCAAATTGAATAATGCACTTCTATGCTTTTTTATGAAAACATTTACGTTGTTAAACTGACGGTTCAAAACATTATATCTGTATAAAAAGTATTTAACTTGCAGACGACAGACAATGCAAATAAATTGTAGAGGCTGCATCTATTTCTGATCTCATGCACATTTATTGTGTGACAAAATATGTTTAAATTAAGCAAGTTTAGCACGTTCCAGACTCAAAGACTATAAATTCTACAAAACCGTAACATTTTTACAGCATAACATGATATCATGTTTACTTTGTTATCAAGGCCGTGCGTTCCAACAAAATCGCCTTTCTTTCTCCTTTAAGACAACTGCTGTCTCGTACCAAGTTGATTTATGCCTATGTAAATATTATTCTAACCTTCGATGTGCAACTTATTGCAAACCAAAAGCATGTTTTGTTGATTCTTTAGGACGCATGTTGTCTTAATTCATCACCTCTAACTATTCTGCTTGACACTCGTTTGTTTCTTGTGCATTTCCAAATGTGGCTAAAGAAACAACTGCTCAATAAATAACAGCTTTTCTCACCACCAACTGCATCAGCAGTTATGTATCGATAATTAAATCTTACTGTATAAAAGTTCCATGGCATGTACACAAATAACTCATTTCGGAAGGAAGTTATGAAATATGTGTTAGAGTCAAGAAAGTATTCTTGAACGGAATCAAGTACTGTGCACGTACGGTTAAAGCGAGAGAGACCTACTTTATAATGAAATAAATCCATGCTTTGAATTTTGATTCTTTATTTATTAAATATGATAAGTTTATTTCGAGTATTTCTATTTACAATGCTCTCTTTAAAACATGTATACAAACTTAAGTTTATATTGAATGTTGAATATTAAAATAAATGATATTGAAAACCAAAGCAGTCTTTTTTCCATGAAATATATTAAGACATTTATGTAACTGAAACATTAAGAGAGAGAGAGAGAGAGAGAGAGAGAGAGAGAGAGAGAGAGAGATTTCCTTAGACGAATAGCAACATTATATCATTTTACAAATAGCATTGTCATTGCCGAAAGAATAGTGATTATTTGAAACGTTTTTGTAAAGAAATATAAAGTAACATGTAGCACAGGTATATTATGAAAGTAGATCTATTGTAACATTTATAAATTTAATAAACGAACATGATTTAAAACTATTTGGGAACGGCGTTTGCATTATTTAGAATGTTATTCGCCAAAACGTTTGGTAAACACAATATGCATTTTGCAATTATGTACTCGAATTCTGCGTCGGAAACACACAAAAATCCTCGCTGTTTGCCAACTAATTGCATGCAATATCATTAAGTAATATACTGGAAATGGCTCCACCATATCGTCTGCAGTGTACACCCTTTTGGCACTCGTTAATCCGGCAGTGTTGGCATTTTCCATTCGTGGTCAACGGAAGATTTATTACCGCACTGCCATGAGAGAGTCATTTCCAAAAGTATCGACATACAACAAGAGGGTCAGGTGTATATGATTTGCCTTGAGGACTTAATTGATTTAAATATTACTAAACTTCTTTTGTTGAACAGAAAAATATTGTGGCCGAACAGAACAGCAGCTGGATGTTATCAGAGGGTTCGTACCTGGACCTAATACATTAAGCTTCTGAATAACAAGAGCTGTCACAGAGACATGGTGTGTTGAGATATTAAAATCAATGTGGTTCCATGCAAAATTTTAACGAGAATTTCTAAGTCTAATAAAAAAGGGCCATTATTTGCAAAAAACAGTTATCTAACTTGGTTATTCAATTAAGTTGGGTGGTTGAATACCATTGTATAAAGTCTCAATGCAATACATGCAATACATCAAATAGTTGCTGAGATATTATCCTATGTGTGCTAACATGCAAAACCTTAACCAGAATTTCTAAGTCGAATATCAAAGGGCAGTTATTTTGCATTAAATGCAAACTAGAGTTATCTTACTTGGTTAATTAAGTAGGTGGGATAGTTGACTACCATTGTATAAAGACTCAATGCAATACCTCAAGTAGTTGCTGAGATATTATTTTATGTGTGCTTACACGCAAAACCTTAACCAGAATTTTCTAAGTCGAATAATAAAGGGCAATTATTTGCATTAAATGCAAACTAGAGTTATCTAACGTGGTTAATTTAGTAGGTTTGATGGTTGAGTACCATTGTATCAAGTATCAATCCAATACCTCAAGTAGTTGCTGAGATATTTACCTATGTGTGCTTACATGCAAAACCTTAACCAGAATTTCTAAGTCGAATAATAAAGGCCTATTATTTGCATTATATTCAAATAATTGTTATCTAACTTCATTGATTTAGTATGTAAGATAGTTGGGAATACATATCCTAAGTTTCAATGCAATAACTGATGTATTTTCTGAGATAATGACTTAAAGGTGCTAACATGCAAAACCTTAACCAAGGTGTGACGCCGACGCCGACGCCGACGCCAACGCCAACGCCAGGGTGAGTAGTATAGCTCTCCTTATTCTTCGAATAGTCGAGCTAAATATGATTAGTTAAAATACGACTTTTGATCAACGAATATTTCAAATAACCTTTGTACTTCTTAAAATTCATTTTGTATACATATATGTTGTTATTATTTGCATTTTTCATATTGTATGTTTAGAAACATGTTAGTTTCCTTTCTATTAAATTTTGTAAATAAGTGTTCTAATTAAGTTGATTTTTTTAAGATGTTTTATTCAAGCCCCTGTAGTAAAGATTGCTTACTACTTACAGGACCAAATAATGTTCTAAACCCTGTGGTTTATTTAAAAACCAAATTCATTTGACTTTTAGTTCTTAAAATTGATGGTTTCCTCTTCTTAGTTTGATGTGAAGATATATCTGTACTAGTTATTTCACTGACATAATTCCATAGCTCACCGAAAAGAATCAACATAATACAATTGTTTTCTTTTCTACTCTTATTAACTTCAGTATATGTAACTTGAAGATATATTTATTTATCATTGTATTTTATACAGTTGTTTAGAAATGCTATTGTTTTATTTAAAATGTAGCTTCTTGGCTGTTATATATGACACCCTTGTCTTTGCATAAGTTACTGTACAACTATACAGGACAACACATTTTATCTGAATGTGAAACGAACGTTTTCATACATTTTCATTTCATAAAACATATGAGCTGTATCGGCACGGAAAGCAGACACTAATGTCATAATGCATTACTAAGTGGAGCTATCCGTATTGGTTTGACATAAATGTTTCGATTAGGGTGTCTTTCCTTTTATATGCTTTTAATAAAGAGCCTCGACAATTTTGCATTTACATTGTACGTATCTTTACCTCTTCTATCCGTTCACTGTGCGTTAAGACAAAAATGTCTAGTAACAGAATAATTTGTGAGGTTGTAATCAATGTTCAAATATTCGATGTGCAATGTAATACAAAACAAAAACAATTTATCTATCTTTGGCGGTGGCATTTCGTCTTAAATCTTGATATCGCACTGTACTGATTGACATTTTCCTGTGTTCCTTTTGCGTTTACACATTGCAATGCCTTACTCTTAAAAATAGTAGGCAGATTGAAATTTGAACTCCTCTTGGAAAAGGATAGGAAACTTTTTCAAAGACATCTCGCCAAAGTCAACGATTCTAAAGCGCCATTCAGTCAATTATGTTACAACTTAATATTTTTAGAATGCCAACGCGTCACTTCAATAAGTCACCACTCCTGATTTAAACCATAAACGACAATCTCGTAACTTTCAAGAGCAACTTCATTTTGATTGCATGAACTCTAAATAGATCGCGGAAACACGCTAATCCTGAATTTGAAATGATAGATTTATGACAAAAGAAATGCCATTCAATTGCTATTTCAAAGCTCATGAAATATGTTTCCCGATCCCGTCACGTCATTTAGAAAAATCGTTTGTGATTTAAATTTTGAAATGCCTTCTGGAAACAGTTATTATAGTCGTGCTCTCCGGATATGTATGACGATATCAAGGGCATTTAAGCTAAGCATCTCCCATCAGTTACATCGAGAAAAAGGTCCAAACCCGAAGCGTTGCGAAAATAACAACCCTAACATACCGGATAAAATTAATGAGCGATCAACAATTAAACGAGTAAAATTTGCTTTTAACCTTTTATAAAGGCCAATGCGACAGTTCATACACGAAATATTATATGGTGTTGTGTCACAATGAGGAAGCCAATATGAAAACGCATACATTTAAAGCAACAGGATTTTCGCCGTTATTTTATAAAAGCCAATGCCACAACGCATACATTAAACCAGCATGATTTCGGCAGAAATTTGATAAAAGGTAATGCCACAATGAATACATGATTTCCGATCGTTATTTAATAAATACCAATGCCAAAACGCATACATTAAAATCAACTTGATTTTCGGCCGTTCTTTTATAAAAGCCAATGCCACAACGCATACTTTAAAAGAAACATGGTTTTCGGCCACAATGCAGTTCCTTAATAAAAGCAATTTAATAATTGATACTGATTTACAACGACTTTTAAACGGCGTTTACATTCTTCAAAATGTTATTCGCCAAAACGTTTGTTAAAATCATAATGCATTTTGCATTTATGTATTCGAAATCTGTGTCGGACAAACAAAAAATCGCAGCTGTTTGCCAACTAATTGCACACAATATAATTCAGTAATATATAAGAAATGGCTCCACCGTATTTTCTGCATTGTACTCCCTTTTGGCACTCGTTAATCCGGCAGTGTTGGCATTTTCCATTCGTGGTCAACAGAAGATTTATTACCGCACTGCCATGAGAGAGTCATTTCCAAAAGTATCGACATACAACAAGAGGCTCAGATGTATATGATTTCCCTTGAGGACTAAATTGATTTATATAATACCTAACGTCTATTGCTGGACAGTAAAATTGTGGCCCTACAAAACAGCAGCTGAATATTAGCAGAGGGATTGTACCTGAACCATATTCATAAAGCTTCTAAGTAAAAAAAAATTAGTTAAAATATAGATTTTCGATCAACGAATATTTCAAATAACCTCTATACTTCTTAAAATAATTGTGTATACTTATATTATGTTGTTGTTGTTTTTGCTTATTTTCGTATTTTTAGGTGTAAAAACATTTTATTTTTTATTTTATTAATTTTAGTAAATTAGCGTTCTAACTCAGTCGATTTTTTCAAGAAGATGCTTTATTCAAAGGCCCCAGTGGTAAAGATTGTTAAAAATAGCGAGCTTAGCTTAGTCCTGTTATAAAAGACTTAAGAAATTTCGAGAAATTGGGCCCTGTGTTATTGCATTGGTTACTATACAAATATACAGGGAAAAATATCCACAATGCGGAACGAACGTTTTCATACATTACCTTGTTGTCATAAAACATAAGAACTGTACTTGCAAGGAAAGCAGACACTAATGTCATAATACATCACTAAGAGGAGCTATCCGTATTAACTTGACATAAATGTTTCGATAGCTAGGACGTCTGTCATTGTATAAGCTTTTTAAAAAGAGCCTCTTTGATCGATACTGCACAACATGTGCCATATTATTTAGTTAACGTTCTAAGTAGGACATGTCTAGATTGATAAATGATTGACAAGTGAACTACAGATGACTTGAACTACGCGTGAATGAAATATTAACAATCTATGGGACGCTGATGAATGGTTATTTTTTTTTTCTTAGTGAGGTCTAAGTGTCTGCATAAGTCAGAGGCCAACTAGATGACATTTCTTTTCGATGTCATCATTATGGTATTAAGCTATTTAACAATCATATATAGTCTTAGGGCTGTCGACTATAATTAATCTCCGTTTTATTCTCCTTGTCAAGATCGTGATCACCCATCCACTATAGCTTGTTTAGATACATGATGATTGGAATGATTGGGATGCCACATTGCACATAACACTATCAAATATCGCTGAAAAAATGTTGCTTTGAGCTTTTTGTCTGGCTATAACGGACTATACCAATTACGCTACATGTCAATAATGTCGTACTATTGTTTTACTTAACAATATGTTAAAAGTGGAAAATAGAAGAATATGGGTGATTTTATAACGTCAATATTTATGCGAAAAGCTACAGAAACAAGCTCAGTAGCAAAAAGTAAACATAACATAAACCCGGTTTAATGGCACTGGGTAAACGCAAAAGACATAGAACATAAATCACAAACAAGAACATGGACGAACAGCACAAAACTCACCAGGCAGCATAGTGTATGTATAAAATAACAAGGTATGTGTATCAAGGATTGTTAGGTACCGCCTTTGAACGGTCAGATATATGTAAAATTACTGGGGGTTTAAACCAGTTTAAATGCACAAACCCACCAATCCTAAATAAAGATGAAACGCAAAAGGTAAATTTTATCAAAGAATGCATTAACTTGAGGAAACTTAACAATAAACAAATAATACTAGTCATAGTATATATCTCTTAACCTTTTACAACTTTTTTAACACCCAAGATGCAATGACAAAGAAATGCATTGATCGCACGCGCACATTATCGTCACGAAATGTTTGTATATCACGTGGAACTCTTTATTCCTTAAATTCTATGTTGCTTTATATACTAATGATTTGCATCTTTTAACTATCGATTTTGTTGTTTCAACAATTTTCCCGGTAATGCATCTGAAAAAACTGATACCCAGTTTTATTTTTTCTCTAATTATTTAATCCTAAGTGGCACCGGGACTTTAAGGAAACAATTTGGCTAATGAATGAAGATACTTTAGCTCCTTATAATTTAGATTTTTTCTAGAAATTGGTGCCTGGTCAAATACATTTTAAGGATAAACTCTTTTAGTGGAACAAGGAAGTAGATGAATATCCGTCTTATTTCAGTTGACCCTGTTTATGGACATTAATGATGAGTGGAACACTGTCCACGCACAAAAGATTATGGCCTAGAGTCTCACACTCTGATAGATTCCACGCTTAATTGTTGGTAGAGTGGTTTTACAACTTAACAGAAATGACGTCACTTTTTGGTTCACGACAAGATTAAACCGCGGTCTTATTTAAGTCAACTAGAACAATCCAGAAAACGAAGAAGGTACATACAACAGTGGTTATCAATTATAATATATTTTACAAATTAAATGCGTTATTTCTATTAATTTAAATCTGTTTATAAACAGCATTCTATAATAATAAACTTCAACATAAAAGTTGATAAATTCAACAGTTACAATTGTTACTAACGCTAATCTTGTGAACTTTTCACGTACGGTAATATAACATTACAATTTGTATAATACATCGAGACAACCCCTACGCCACTACCATGAGCAAATCACAGGAGAATGGTTCTCTCTAGCCCAACACACGGGGACAGCTTAAAGTCAAAGCCCAGGACATTCCTCAAGGCAACATTCAAGAAAATCCAAAATTTATATTAAGTGGATTTTGACGGACTTTTAATCCGTCATTATACAAATATTCGTTGTTTGTGTTTTATACATAGTATATCATATTTACTGATATGCGCCGTTTTTAGACAAATCAATTCTGATAACCAACAGCAACTTATTACGTTGTTTGCACATAACACTCAGGTATCATTGTTTAACTATATTAAGAACAAATAACGTTATGAGGGTAGGATAGCAGACTAAAATTATATTCACGGGAGCTAGGTGCGTTTGAGTCAGCGAGAAATCCGTAACTTTATTAGCGAACGATTACTGTTGATGTTCATCATGTGGTTGCGCACTTTATGCAAATAATCTCTTGTGTTCTATGCATATTGTACAGTTATTAATCAATCGTTTTCAACGATAAATGACATATAGACTCAACAGCAATGTGTTACTTTATTGGACAATAAAAACCGTGCTTAGAAACAAAGATGTGTCAAGGGTTTGAGAAAGTAAACTCAAATCCAATGCTACGCCCACATACTTCTGGTTGGCTGTGAACTTTTGTAAGAGACATAGAAAAAAGTGGTGTAAACTTCGAAATTTCATTTTTTGCTTTTTTTCTTAAATAAATGGTGCATATGTGAGGCACAGTTATATAAAAACAGACTATACACTATTGTCAATGTGATGGCAATAATAAAACAGATTACATTTAATATTGAGAGAGTAACTTTGTCACATAATGATCTAAACGTGGTTATTAAATATTGTATATTTTGGTTTGACCCAGACAACTACGAATCAGGTTATTGTAATTCGTGAAATAATTGTCAGTTCTTTCCCACAAATGAGTTCTACAAATGAAAGATATACAGTGTGACGTACACTGTGTCAATATAAGACCGTTACATAATGGGCATTGACAGAGTTGCACTTAGCCTTGCTGTCAATCAACTTTGATTGATAAAATTATACTTTTGGATCTTTGATACATCATTTTCAATATTGTCACTGAGACAACACAGTAAAATGATCTAATGAGAGACCTTCAGTCGGCTTGGCAATTACTTTCAGAACGAATTACATTCAAAAGTTAAATGTTGCGGCCAAAAGTTCCATGCCTTTGCAGGTATATGCCCTAAACGTTGTACATAGTTGTAAGTGTAGTAAAGTATATCAGCCACCATTTATTTGACAAAGTCAAACATAAAACTGTGAAAATTGATTAATCCGCATTTAAGGGGCACAATAATATCATTATTTATCAAATCAAATACTAAAAATTGTTGTATCGGCTGCAATAAATTGCGGACCGAATATATAAAGTGGGATTATTTGATAATGTGTAATATCTTAAAAATAGTTGTATGCTCTGTATCAAGACACAAATTTATATTGTGATCATGGTACTATTATTGAAAAACTGGTTTCGTTATCGTGAGCGGAGTTGTGAAAAAAAAACAACTTTGGGTTTAGTCATGTGTCATAGTGTGAAATTATATTTATATTTCAATGTCACTTGTTGATGGTACTTATGACATTGTATATGTGTATGTGTTGGAAACTGATGACTTAATGTTAGCATATATCGTCCGAATGAGCCGATGTAAATGCATGCACAGCTGGCCAGTCAAAGCAGTTGTTAATAAGTCCATATGTAAGGAAACACATTACGGCGGCTGACATATATGTTTAATATTCAAGATACATAACATATAAAATGAAATGAAATAAAATATACACAGTGTTGTATAAACTAAATGTCAGTATGTATGCATTTATCATCCATAAGCATATTTGATAAAAAAAAAAACAACAACATCATTTCCATAATATTCTATGTAACATTTATATTAAAAAAGATAACATAATTAGCTTTGTTTCATATATATAGTAAATCAATTCAACAAGTAAATCATAAACTAGAAATATAGAAAGTGCACTGAGGTAATGTTTTGCAGGTCAAATCATCAATAATCACAAATTAGTATATGGACTAAACCATCATATACATGGACAGAGCAGAATAGGTAGGTAAACAGTAAGTCATGAATGCCAAACATCTATTGAAAATTTATTATATAACAACACCACTCGAGAGGTTTGAATATGAGCACGTATTTAGTGTCACTATGCATTGCACATGTTGTATACCGTGAAAAATTATATCACCAACATGAACTGGTTCCAACTTCCTAGTCTGCATTGATAGATTGTCGGATGAGCTGGTTGATTTACCATATAAAACCAGAACAATTGATTTCGTTACATTCAGGAGGCACCATATAAAAGATTCATTGTAAGTACTAACAAACAATCATATTTTTAACTATTTATTTTTTTCTAAATTCCTTTAAAGTTCCCTGTTTTTAAACTACATCTTTTTGATACCTGCCAACAAGTTTTTTTTTCCAAACTTATACTATTGCATAACAAACGCAAATTCAGTGCATTGATTACCTTTTATTGTTCCAGCAAAATCGTTGTGAAAGGAACTACAAGAAAACATCGCAACAAATAGCATGCAATAAACATGGGGATGTAAACATTATTTATATATTTTGTTTTTCCGCCTAAGAAGGTAAACAAAAGCACCACGAGCACCAACTACTACTTATAAGCCTTATCAGATATTGTATCAACTTTGATTATTAAGAAGAACTTACGACGCCCAACCTCTTTCATGCCCAATGTTGTATCAAAAATGCCAACATAATCCTAATAGGAGCCAGCAGCATCTTGAAATAAATAATGTGAAATTAATATATCAAGCAAAATTTCCCTTTACCTGAAATAATTATACACGAAACTTCCAAACGTCCGCCATGTTTTTTTTATTCAAATATGAGAATGAAATAACAAAATCTCGAACTTGTTTAATACATATTCTGAGTTCCCAGTGCAACATGACACGGCGCATTGTCGTGCAACAACATTATGCCTCGATTAGCTTGAATTTGCAACTAGTTAGCACACCTTCCAGTGCCATTGAAGCAAGATGGTGGTGGTGGTGTTAGTAGTTTTTACTCCGGGTCCCGGCGTGAGCACATTGAAGGGTCCCAGAGTGACAGTTCAACCACCGCACACCTATCCTGGGCGGTGAACCAGTACTAGGTGCCTTCACTTCTGCAAGGAACTGACAACTTCTGTACATGCCAGGGGCAGTGGTACAGTGCGAATGGTCGTAGAAAGTATTTCATAACCAATCACAACAGAAGTGACCTGGTCCGCCCGGGAATCGAACCCTGGTTGTCCGATTAACAGTCCAACGCTATACCGACTGAGCTAACCGGGCGGACTGAAGCAAGCCTACTAGTTTATTTATTTATGTATAAGATATCAGACCCGCTACACTGATGTTTGTACAAAACATGACATGCTATTGCCTGACACAAGTGTTTTATGGACGTCTACATCAAACTAGCTATGGTGCTGATGGTACTGCTCATGACATGTATTGCCAGACACCAGTTGATAGTGTTTCAACTCATATATATACACACACTTCTCCGCTGTTTATACAGCACATGACAAGAACTGACCCGACGCAAATGGTGTATGGACGCCTATAGCAGACCCGATACGCTACTGATTGTACAGCACATGCCATCTAATTGCTCGTAATCAGTTGTTTATGGACGTCTATAGCAGTCCAGCTACGCTACTGTTTGTACAGTATATGCCATTTAATTGCCAGTAAACAGTTGTCTATGGACGTCTATATCAGCTGTTTGAGGCTCCCTGTGTACTTGCTTAAAGAACTACATGACAGAATAAACTGCTTATATCAGGCAATCGCTAACATAACAAAAAATGCCAAAAAATGTATATTTTGATTTTGGATTGGATTGCTATAGTAGCGTTTTATATTCTTATGTTTAACTTTATTTCCGATATACATGTAAATAAAAAATAATTGCGTAATATTTCAGGCCATGCTCTTTACGGCATATGTGGTCGTTTTTCCTATTTCCTTTTCTGCGTGTGTGTTTTTCACAGCATTTCGTTCCATTGCAAGATATCACTTCACATTATGCTTTTGCATTGAATAAGAAGCACAATAAAAGTTACTTTTTTCGCTTTTCACAAATCGACTTAGAAATGTATGACAATAATTAATGTCTTCCCAATCAATCAGTATTTACAAAAGGATCAGCGCAAATCAACGAGAGGGATGTTTCTCTTCAGAACCAATTAGAGTTGACAGCTCTTAACATCGTTTCTACTTGATGGTATTGCTTAATCCCAAAATGATGAAATGGAGATGAAATGTCAATTAAGTGTCTACAAAATTCGGAAGACAGTAAGAACATACTATGATTAACAATTCATCAACGTCGCAGAAGATTCTCGTTATTTCATTCTCCAATGGTTCACGTGACATTCACTTTGTCAAAAGCTTTTCCTTCGACTGTCTACGACGTCAATGAAGCAGACAATTTTGTCTCCTCGTATGTTATTACTTAGGTGTTATAACATACCGGGACCAAATGAGAGCGTAAGTTCTTTATTATGACATGTCGCATGGACGTCTGGAAAGCTTTGAAGTTGGAAAACTACTCGGTTTTTAGAGATATATTTTGAACCCTGCGGTGTTTGCAATACTGTTACGTGCAGCACTTGTAGGTCTGGCGTGACGTTTTGCCAATACAAAAGAAATCACATTTCATTGCAAAAAAACTAATTTGTAGAAATAACAAATATTCGTACAACTATATTATTGAATCTAGTTACTCTTGACATACTGACAGTCTCATGCTTTTTGTCATAGGTGTGCAATTTGACATTTTAGATAAAAAAATAGGTATAAAATATATCATTCAAACATTCTAAAATATCTCATCTGACGGATTTTTTTTTTATATTTTACGCAAAACTGAGACACTATTTACCTCACTTATGCGTCTCATGTTCAAGCAAAATTTAAACACACCCCCTCCGTCAACTTTCTGTATTATGCATCTGCTCTTCATGGTAACGCAGAACAGAAAAACTGTCATCGATTACTCTTTGTTTACATTAATTCTTTGTTTAACTTCCTTCATATTAGCGCCAAACTGACACGATCTTTTCGAAAACCACCATTCGTTATTTCTCTGTTAAAGGTATCAGCCCTTTATGTTAGCGCGAAACTGACACGCTCCCTTCGAATACCACCTTTCGTTAATTCCCTGTTTAACGAAACAGCCCTTCATGTTAGCGCCAAGCTGACAAGATCTCTTCGTATACCACCTTTTGTTAATTATCTAATGCATAAGCCCTTCATGTTAGCGCAAAACTGACACGCTCTTTTCGAATAACACCTTTCGTAAATTCTCTGTTTAACGAACCACCCCTTCATGTTAGCGCCAAACTGAGACGCTCTCTTCGAATAATATATTCCGCTTATTCTTAGTTTAACACACACGTCCAAACACACCAACTCGACCCTTTTTACCTGTTTAATATTTATTGTTGACTTAACTTCGTTAATAATGTAAAAATGTACATTTTGCATATTTTACATTAAACAGTTGACGCTTCTAACATTAGTTTAAACATATTTATTTTACAACGATTGTGAGACAAGTTATTACAACATTATATTAATCACTCTCGTTGGCACGCTTTTACGCGAGTGTAGTCTTGTGTTGTGGGGGAAACCGGAGAACCCGGAGAAAACCCACCTGTCCGGCTTGGTGACCACCAACCAAACTCACATTAGAATCACCTATCAGTTTGTTTAATTTATTACAATGCATTTGTGCAACTGTTTTACTTGGAACCTTACACTCATGACGCCGTTGTTGCGCTTAAAATATATTTGATCGAAATTGAATAATATTAAAAACGAAAAAAAAACAAGTGACACATACAGTGTTCATTTTTGTCTGACGATACATTCATACACTAAGCCAGTACGTTTATAATCAAAGTAAACGACATACATTTTTATAGAAATGTTATTTCATACAGTACTATTTTCGTTGCTGAAACTACACAATATTTTAGGTTATAATTTCATACTTTTGGATTTTTTTGTACAGTTACAAAGTATAAGATTAATACATTAAGATTGTTGATCTCGATCTATGACCCATGTACTATTTTTTTAAATTGCATTCAGGTGGTCCATATATGCTTTTTGACCCAGGACAACTGATGTTGAATGTCATTTAGATTGATGAGCTACAATCTAACGCTCGGGCCAATCCCTTTTTAGGTTACCTCAATGGACAAGGCCACCATATTCTTCATTTGAACATGTAAATCAACCAGCTCATGGCATTGCGCAACCTTTACATTATACAAACAATATTAATAGCAACATCGATGAATTATTTATGCCTAAATGTGTTGAAAGCTCTTCTTGTAATGATGTAATAAGTATCCTTCTAAAAAACAGATTGATTTTTTTTTAAATGAAAGGGGTGTACGTGAATAAATCGAACGCCACAATGATTTTAGCAAAAACGTTTTAACATAAAACATAAAACTTCCACCAATTATAATGAAGACGGATATTTCGTTTAACGATACGGGCAATTGAGGTAACATGTGTTTACTTAATGTTTTTCTTTATGTACTTAAATACACAGAAATTAGGGTTATGTACATTCACAAATAAAGACATTTTACAATGACAAATACTTGATACGTTATATGATACATAATTACTGATAGAAAGGTTTTTTATACTGTTCCAGCATGGCCTTGTTTTGAATTTAAATGTTTTAATTCTGATTTTTAAGTTTTTGTTTTTATCCTTTAGACTTTCCCTTAAAATTATGCACTTCTGAGGTTGCAACACTGTTTTAATCTTATTGAGTCATATACTTAAATATTAACAAACCAAACTATTTATACAATATTATCTTTTTCATAAAATTCTTGTCACGTTGAACGCATGTAAATTTTATAACACCTGAATTTGCTTCTATATTTTTACTTACTATACTCAGGATTGGAACGGAAGAAATTATATAATGAAGTTCCTCTTCCTGTAAAGTTGGCTATTTGACAGAGTCAATTTGTCAAAGAAGTATTAACACGCGCTTAATAATTTGTCACTATAGGCAATCTCAATATATGAAATCACGGGCTGGATATATCTTTCAGTGTCGAGGGTTGATTGATGGATTAACACGTCTGCAATTGGAAAACCATATAAACCCTATCCGCAAGATTGTAAGGATTTGCCACTCTTTTACATATAAAACAAATATATTACTGTTGAATTCTACAGTTTGACAGCAGCGCCGTTAAGAAGAAAGATAAATGATATTAGACGGAAGCTCTCCCGAGTGTTGAAATACAAGAGACATGTAGCCATTATTATAATATTGTTAAATTTAAACATATTTTATTCATCAGCGATTTACATACTAGATAACATGAATCCAAACAGAAACACATGTCCAGTCTAGAGAACAATATATATATATATCTTAAAAAAGTTATTCTCCAAACATTAGCAAATGTACAAAGTAAGTGTTGGACATTTGTACAGCTTACAATGCAGATGACACAATGAGGTAGTGTTGAACGTATTCATGCAGAAATATTCAAGTTAACTAAAAACTATGATATTGCTTTATTTGATATTATTAAATAATTTAAGGGGAATTATGTAGATACGGCGTACACTGACAAGATAGTACTTAAAGGTAGAACATATTTGTGTTATCAGCAATGTTTAAGTAATCTTAGTTCAACTTCATTAATCGAATACAAAAGACGTACATTCTGTTAGAGAAAAGAGTAAGAAAGACTACGAGGAAGAAAGAGGGTAGGGTGGTTGGTTTAAATGAAATACCTCATTTACTAAATTTTCCGCCTACCCTGATTGATAATGCTGAATTAGAGTGTGTATAATGCAGTGATTCGTATTTTCAATTGTGTGTGAGTAATTTTCTTGGACTAGCTTGTTTTAATACCACGGGTATGGGTCATGTGAATAAAACCTAGATCCAATATTTTGTGCACTTTTTATTTTTGCAAAAATACATCTTGCTGATAAAAATGAAGAGCGTTCTCAGAAAATAAGCTTTCTATTTGGAATGCAGATCAAACTGCATCAAATATTGAGTTAAACGATGTTTCAGTATTTCATATTTTCTTGGTATTAATTGCATGATTTCCTCAAAACAAAAGACGACTTTTACATACTTTAGTGATTCTGTTATACGTAATAGGTTTACATTTCTCTTAGCAATGTTTTACGAAGAAAAATGTTACATAGTACGTCTTTCATTTTATGAAGGGCTTTGACAATTATGCATCAATAGAATTTTAAACAAAAATACACTACTACATTAACAACTTGTGGCATGTTTCCCCTCATCCGAAATGTATTTTCAATCAAAGCTGTATAAATGATGCACATTAAACGGTTTATAAACGATATGTGATTTGTTGTACGAATTTGAAATAAATGAATATAGTTACTTATTTCAAACTCTCAGTAAGTCTTTCAGACTGATACGAACGAATCTCTCACGAAACCATAACACATTTTCTTAGTTTACATTACAGTTGTCCTTAGTATCATCATATGTCATAGGTGAATTGTGTATGGTGTAGTCGTAGTAAGCGACAGAAGAACACACCTTTGGCTGAGAAGTTAACCATAGGATATTGAACGCACATAACTATATGCGATGAATGCTAATGATAAATGAGGAATCAAAGTGCATTCGTGCGTTCTTCGGAATTCAGGGGACAACTAATTGGCTTTTCATCTCGTTCATCTTAGTGTGAGTGAGCAATGCCATCAACTTAAGAGATATCGACTATAATTGGTTTTGAGAATTATCTATTTTGTCCATTAACCAAGTAAGTCTTGTAAATGTGGATTGAATTTAGAGATACATTACTCACGCGTTTAACGAACGAATTTTCGGGTTCAGTTAAGACAGCTACTTAAATTATTGGACTATGGAACAACGCTTGTATTAATTTGAATAGCTCGACGTAAGTGCTTCAGGCTCGATTTGACAGTATGTCTGTCACTGTCAGATACACTCGACTATCAGTGTCCCTCAAACATTGAACAACCTTATATATGTTTGGACATTAACGTTGAGCCAATTAAATCAGTAGCATCCTCTTCTCCCTTCTTATAGTTAAGCATTTTTATGTACGTATGTTCTGTTTTTATTTGAATCGTTTAGTGACACTAGTCAACCTTCAACTGTGGCAATATATATTATGGTAAACACTGTAGCAATGTGCAGCGAATTGCATTTTGCCGACTTACATGCATATGAGATTCAAAAAACGAACCGTACCTCATACAAAAATTATACTCATTTTGCACAGACTCTAATTTGACACGTGAAAAATGTCACTAAAAAGTGTCTTTTATTTCGAGTGAAAAGTCGAAAGAGATCCTATTAACGTAACAACTCAATGTTTATCTAATTCTGTTTGAAAAGCATTATAAGAAGACTTGAGTTCTAAATGGAACAGAGCGACTTTCTCTTCAGAACCAATTAGAGTCGGCACTTTCTACTTTACGGAACGGCTTAATCCCATAATGATGAACTCAAGATGAAGTGTCAATTAGGTGTCATCAGCGTTAGGACGGCAGTAGGGGCATTCTATGATTTACGATTCATCAACGTCTCATCGCTTCTTGTTATTGCTTTATCCAATGGTTGACTTGACAGTTGCTTTCTCAAAGGGTTGTCCTTTAGCCGCTTGCGACGTTAACGAAGCAGACAATTTGATCATCTTAAATGAAATGACTACGGTGTTAGAGAACTGTTGAAGGTCAGGACAGATTACAACGCGACGTATTTGCGCAATCGGCCATTTTCCATCGAAAACAAACCCGGATGTTTATGGACGGTTTGCAGTGTCAATACTAATTAATTTCAATATAGCGGTTAAACCTAAGAACTTAACTCTCGGGAATCTTCATTTTCCGTGCAATATTACCCTTCACTTTCAATCAATTTGAACTTGGTTTTATAAAAAACAATCAAGAAGAATTCAATTGATTGGTACCTTTATTTAAAATTTCAGAAACAACATCTACTTATATACCGAACAGTTTTTGCAGTGATTTGTATTTTAAGTATTTTTGAAATTTAATAACAATTTTGAATGTGTTTGAACAGTGTTGATATCAACAGCATGTCAATAGCCTACATATTCTTAGGGCCGTTGTATGTCCTATTAATATAATGCAACATTATACACAATGCAGGGCCCTTGTCTGAAATCTGTGTCGGAGATTAGGTCTGCAAATGCTTATCTACAATTGAAATGAAAACTTGTTCATTGTTCTTATTTTGGACAATATATGTATATATATATAATATATATTTTGTTCATAACTCTTGTCGGACAGTATGTTTAAAGGAATTACGTCATTTTATGTAAATGCTTGCAATAAACTTTTCAATGTAAATTTTAATTGTTCATATTATTTTTATGCATATAAGATGTTCTAAATTACAGTCTATTTCAAATGTACTAATCAAAGATAAGAGCTGGACGATCAAGTGCAGAAAGTGCAGATTTGGGAGAATTTGTAGCTATAAGTGCAGCAATGCAACATAATTAATATTCTAACCTCTCTCTTTGTAATTTATTAATGTAATTAAACAATCTCTTTAATAAAGACACTAAAGTGAATAAGCAAAGCAACGGCAGTAAAAACTTATCGCAAGTCTTATCATCTGAAAACCACGACTACAGTGTCTGATTTCGAAAGGCGCTATCACAAGTGACCTCTAAATGCCCTAATATAAGACCTCGGCGAGTGGCATTTTCAGTTCGTTCCCAGGCTGCAATTCAGATAGGTAGGCTTGTTAGCCATAAAGTCGTTTTTATGTTCGCCTTTGTTCGTTCAGAGTGCTAATAAAGCCAGTTTAAAGAATTAGGAGTAGTAAATGTTCTGCCTTAATTTGCTGCTTCTTGTGAATTAACCATTTATATCACCACGTTACAGGAAACATGATTAGGGTCGCAGTACTAATAGCAGTCATCGGCGTGGCATCTGCGCAAAGTAAAGTATAAGTTTCAATTGATATTATCTAGATTCGTTGACAATTTGGACAGTAAGGTATTCTTATTACCTGTAACAAAGGGAGCTTTATGATTTTGTAATAAAAACGCCAGTCTTCGTTTTGAATATTGCTTGTATAACCGCATGGTTTATTTGTAATTGTACCAAAATTCATCACAATGGGTTACAAACTAAAACGTATTCTACTTTACAGATGAGCGTTTTAACTGTTCGTGAAAAAAGGACATAAAATAAAAAACGGAAACACATTTCCTACAGTAAAATACCGTTTTATGAAAAGTTCAGCATTGTAGTGAGATTGAGTATTTCAGCAACAATCTGTATTTCAAATCCTAAATGCTATTGGGTATTTGCTGTGTATCATCGCGTATTCTTCTGTCGACGATAACTGATATGGGTCACATTTTTAACGCAAGCTCAGTTTTGGTTATTTCCTATACCGTTGTATAAAATGTATTAATTGAATGAGGTTTCATTAAATATGATCAATACAACTAAACTTAATGTTCAAACTGAATATGTATTGTTTAGTATGATGAGAATGCAGGAATGAAATAAAATATGAAGTTATATATGCATAAGGAGGATTACACAATATCACAATATAAGTACCACCCCCCCCCCCCCCTTATCCAGCGTAACGGTATTTTAATAAATTATTAAATTACCAGCGGTGCCATGTGGTGTACCAACCGTGAAACCGACCCTGTCGACAAAGCGTATCGTTGGGGGAACAGCAGCGGTCCAGGGCTCTTGGCCTTGGATGGTCCTCTTTAGTGACGACCAGGGCTACATCAGTGGTGCAGGTGCCATTCTAGGACCGAGAACCATCATGACTTCAGCTCAAATGTTCAAGGGGTTTGTGATAGTTTTCATTAATCTGTGTGTTATTGCTTTATATCTTTACTTCAGCTTAGCAGGAAATATTACGTAATAGCAGTACATTGAAGTTGGGAATTTGTTTGTTTTAATACAGTTGGAAATTGTACGGTTGAAATATATCGAGTAACGACTATGAAATAATAAAACATTTTTAACGTGAAATTTGTTCATATTTTAAAATTGATTGATTCTATTGATTACACTACGTTCTACATTCGATATAACTGTGCCTTTAAGTGTCTAGCATTGTCGTCATATTTATGATATTAAAGGTCATAACTTATCTTAGATGTCACCTTACTGAAGTCCATATGTTTATATTCACCTACCTAAAGCTTAAGTAATGTTCAGCTATTGTTAGTTGTATATCTACTGACGAATCAGTCTATATACATGTATGAGCAATTTGGGCAAAGACGTGATCACCCTACATTAAATAAACATGAAACTTATATATATACATAAGAAAAAAAATTCAGGTTAAGTGTTTTGTTTGCACTCTGTGTAGTTAAAACGAGTTACTTATTTCCAACATGAATCTTAGATATTATTTTTTTACATTTTCATGTGTTTCTTTAATTGATTCTAAATTAATTTTAGATATTTCGTATAAGAAATGACACAGCCTGGTTTTGAAGTTGAACTAAACCTTTTTCCATTTTAGTGTAAACTATAACTTCTTGGCATCCACTGACCTTTCCATGTGGACAGTGTACACTGGTTCTCACAACATCAACACAGTAGCCCCATTGGAGAGAAACTTCACCATCAAATCAGTCTCCATCCACGAAAACTACGACCCTACGACTCTCGCCAATGATATATGTCTCATCTACACCGACCAGGACATCGTATACAATGACCATACCAGCCCCGTTTGTCTGCCCGGACCAGGTCACAGCTATAACGCCGGACAAACGTGTTATTTGGCTGGATGGGGAGACACCGGAAGTACGAATTAGTCACATAAGGGGTTTTCTTCCAAAGATGATACTAAAAATGGTCTTTTTAACACATTGGCAGTTGGAAACTTATTAATGGTCCTAATTATATTAGTTGGTCAAATAAGTATCAGTTGCGTTTTTCCCCTTACAACTTGTAGAGGCTGGACCTATTTGTTATACAAATCTGATTCCGAAGTTATACGAATAATGTGTCTAAATAGGGGAATTGTAACCACGATGTAAGTTTTCTTTTGACTCATGTACTATCTGAATCAGTTCAGGTTATACGGTTTATCTGGGACAGATTACACACTGTGTCTTTTATTAAGGTCAGTCGTGTCTGTTCAAGTCTGATGTAAATGTGTTACAATATATTATTGTAACCACTATCTCGTGTTTGAACTACACTATCATATAGGATTGTCTTAGTTCGCGTTTGTTTAAGCAATATTTAAATGTGCTTCAGTATATTATAAGAGCCACTGTCTATGTAATAGTGTAGGCTTTCCTTTAAGCTCATTCGTGTTCAAAGCTCAAACACTATATGAATGTGTATCAACACGTATAAATATTTAAGTGATTGAACACCGTTACAGAGAAGGCTTTTCTTTTGTTTTACATTGTTTGGCGTTAGTGGTCTTTGTTACGACATATTTAAAGATTATGCAAACTCAAATGAATTGTTACTTACAACTATAAACATTTAACAAATGTCCTAAATGTTGCATGCAAACTGATTATGGATAAAGTTTTGAAGGGGAATAATATTTGAGTATCTTTAAGAATCGATCAGATCCCGATTTCTCGAACAGGCTAACACCCTCTTAATATCACTGAGATAAGCTCACTATACTTTTTTTCGTATAGTTTGTGTAAAATGCTTTTTGATGAGTTTTAAAACTAGTTAACGAAAATAATTATTTTCATGATAATCCCTTTCACTTGTGTTTGTTTATTATTATTATTATTATTATTATTATTATTATTATTATTATTATTATTATTATTATTATTATTATTATTATTATTATTGTTATTATTATTGTTATTATTATTATTATTATTATTATTATTTTGTAGAATAAAACCAACATTAGTTTTTAGATCAAATAGAACAAAATACTTAAACATTTATGCTTAGTCATTTTTTTATAAAAAACAAAATCAAGTGGAAGATGATCTCGTCTACACATATTGAGGCGCTTGACTATCGCCTGTTTAATAGCGTTTGTCGACTCAAAATCTTGGAACTTCCAAGCGTCTATTTTTAGAGCCGCGAGAGGGTAACATAATCATATTACCCGGTGAAAGGCGTTATATCGAATGGTAACATAACAGGTTGACCAATGTAATGTATAGGAGAATTTAACATGGACAAGTCACGTGAGGACTTTAGTGATGTACAGTGTTATCTTATTTGTAGACGTCAACGACGAAGTGCTTTTCCAAGTAGACCTCCCGATCATAGCTGACCACGACTGTCAAACACATTTCCAAGACTTCATTGTTGGAACAGAGCTGTGTGCCGGATATGAGAACGGCGGAAAGGATTGGTGTGGGGTAGGAACACATTGTTAATAAAGATGAAAGAGATGGCCCATGTAAACGAATGATCTCAAATCTCAGTCCAGACTTAGTTTCGGAAAATCATTGTTTTGAACAGAAGGAATCATTTAAATAATATTATATTGAAACATATGCGTCAATATTCGCAGAAGTGTCGAGTGATAGAAGGAAAAGTACATTGTAATTTCAATTTGTTGTTTCAGACAAGAGTCTGTAATCACTGTTGAGTCTGTTTAGGAATCTGGGCCCTGATTGCAGAAACAAAGTTGTTATAATGTTAGAAACTACTGCAATTAGTCGGCCAAATTTATTAGCCCCAGGGCTAGTAGCATGTCAAAACATTGTAACCTTATAGAACAATAAAATGTACAGTGCGAAGTCCAGTACCCAAACAATTGCATGGCATGAGTTTTGCGTGCAAGACAAGGAAACATTTATATAGTCTATTAATATAACGGATCGATTAATGCAAGTTTTACCTTCTATGAAATCCATTAGCATAATTTATACTAGTTCGATATGTTATAACTCATTCTGTTTGTTGCGTAAAGCCTGTTTTATTGGAACATGTCATATACTTTTAAATCATTGATTGTGTTATAGGATGACATCGGAAGCCCTCTTGTATGTCAAGACACCAATGGTGCTTGGTACGCTCAAGGTAAGCTTTACAATGGTGCTTGGTAAGCTCAACGTTAACTTTACAATGGTGCTCGGTAAGCTTAATGTAAGCTTTAGACGGTCATTAAAGAGGTTGCAAAACATCATATGTACATGTACCAAAAGGCTCACCTATCCGATATTAAAAAATGGAGTTAGCCGTAAAGTTCATTACGAAGTCCCTATTACTACGAGTACCGGTTGGCCCAGCGTCTAGTGAAACAAGATTGAACTAGATAGCTTATTCTAGGTTGCGAATTTTAGTTAATCTGGTTTGATTTGTGATCTTTATTGTCAAATTTGGGAAATAAATATTTATTAAATACACATCTCAGCCCATTGCATTCTACGGCAAGCAGCTTATCAAAGTATCATTTCTCCGTTTCCCATATTTATGTCGTCGCGAGCACATATCCTGAAACAACCGTTACACCAAATGTTGCTTGCGCCCCAACCGCATGTCTTTATTTTTTGTGTTGACGTCCAACGAATTATTTAGAACAATATGTATAATTCGTTTGGGCAGTCAATAATATATTGGAAACAAAACAAAACAAACCAAGAAGTCAATTAAAGGTAGTCATTGAATGATTTGGAGTGTCCCTCTTTGATCGTGAGGGCAATAAATACACCAGCGCAAGGATACATTTCATCCATTAAAATATCTTGCTTTTAAGTAGTTTCCATTGATATCGGCATATGCAAATACCTTCAAACCACATTCAGTCATGAGCAGTTTACGAAAGCTCATTTAGGAAGCCATATGTGTATAACACTCACGTTAAACGTATATATTTTGGGCCGGAGGCCTTTATGTACTGAATAAAGTTGAGCTGAGTTGAGTCGTATATCCTTAATGTACACGTACACTTCTAGCAATAACTTCAAATGAATTTATGAGCCGATGTATTGGTGCAAAAAGCTTTCATGGTGCGAACCGGTTCCGACTCTCTCCCTAGGCATATTTAACTAAAATCCCTAGGCATATTTATTTTTAGTTATTTTTCACTGATGGCAGGTGATAAGCCCGGGTCGGTTCCAATAATATATATTTTCCCAATGCTAGTAGCAAAGTTTTTCACGGCCATAATTTTATCTTTTCTTATCAGGTATTGATTTTTCCCACCGTAATATTTTAGTTGCCGATTGGCTTGGGCTATTTGAAAACAACAACACATTCTCGTCTGCAAGAAGAAGAGGTCAAACAAATATATGAATAAAAAGTTTAACGGCTTTACCTGATGCTTGCAATGCGATTATTGATAATTTCCTATTTCAGGTATCGCTTCTTCCGGAGGTGACTGCACAGCAGCTGATGAGCCTGGGGTATTCGAGGATGTCTCAAAATACATCAGCTGGATAAAGACCCAGATGCAGACTGCTGGATACCCGTACCAGTACTAGGGTGTATATTTGAAGTCTTACAAATAAAACTGTATTTTTAAAGGTGTTTGTTTGTTGATAAAGTTTAGTTCCCGGTTATTATTAAATAGTACATACATACTGGTTGCATCTGAAGTAAAGAATTTCCCGTACCCGCACTGGTTGCATCTAAAGGCAAGGGTTTTCCTGTACCCATATTGGTTGTATCTGAAGTAAAGATTTTCTATTGCATCTATAGGTTAAGGTTTTTTTGTACCCGTATTAGTTGCATCTGAAGTAAAGATTTTTTCTTACCCGTATTTGTTGCATCTGAAGTAAAGGTTTTTTCGTACCCGTATTGGTTGCATCTGAAGTAAAGGCTTTTTCGTACCCGTATTTGTTGCATCTGAAGTCAAGGCTTTTTCGTACCCGTATTGGTTGCATCTGAAGTAAAGGTTTTTTCGTACCCGTATTTGTTGCATCTGAAGTAAAGGCTTTTTCGTACCCGTATTTGTTGCATCTGAAGTAAAGGCTTTTTCGTACCCGTATTAGTTGCATCTGAAGTAAAGATTTTTTCGTACCCGTATTGGTTGCATCTGAGGTAAAGGCTTTTTCGTACCCGTATTGGTTGCATCTGAAGTAAAGGCTTTTACGTACTCGTATTGGTTGCATCTGAAGTAAAGGCTTTTTCGTACCCGTATTGGTTGCATCTGAAGTAAAGGCTTTTACGTACTCGTATTGGTTGCATCTGAAGTAAAGGCTTTTTCGTACCCGTATTGGTTGCATCTGAAGTAAAGGCTTTTACGTACTCGTATTTGTTGCATCTGAAGTAAAGGCTTTTTCGTACCCGTATTGGTTGCATCTGAAGTAAAGGCTTTTTCGTACCCGTATTGGTTGCATCTGAAGTAAAAGCTTTTTCGTACCCGTATTGGTTGCATCTGAAGTAAAGGCTTTTCCGTACCCGTATTGGTTGCATCTGAAGTAAAGGCTTTTACGTACTCGCATGGTTGCATCTGAAGTAAAGGCTTTTACGTACCCGTATTGGTTGCATCTGAAGTAAAGGCTTTTACGTACTCGTATTGGTTGCATCTGAGGTAAAGGCTTTTTCGTACCCGTATTGGTTGCATCTGAAGTAAAGGCTTTTACGTACTCGTATTTGTTGCATCTGAAGTAAAGGCTTTTTCGTACCCGTATTGGTTGCATCTGAAGTAAAAGCTTTTTCGTACCCGTATTGGTTGCATCTGAAGTAAAAGCTTTTTCGTACCCGTATTGGTTGCATCTGAAGTAAAGGCTTTTTCGTACCCGTATTAGTTGCATCTGAAGTAAAGGCTTTTTCGTACCCGTATTGGTTGCATCTGAGGTAAAGGCTTTTTCGTACCCGTATTGGTTGCATCTGAGGTAAAGGCTTTTTCGTACCCGTATTAGTTGCATCTGAAGTAAAGGCTTTTTCGTACCCGTATTGGTTGCATCTGAAGTAAAGGCTTTTTCGTACCCGTATTGGTTGCATCTGAGGTAAAGGCTTTTTCGTACCCGTATTGGTTGCATCTGAAGTAAAGGCTTTTACGTACCCGTATTGGTTGCATCTGAAGTAAAGGCTTTTTCGTACCCGTATTGGTTGCATCTGAAGTAAAGGCTTTTTCGTACCCGTATTTGTTGCATCTGAAGTAAAGGTTTTTCGTACCCGTATTTGTTGCATCTGAAGTAAAGGCTTTTTTCGTACCCGTATTGGTTGCATCTGAAGTAAAGGCTTTTTCGTACCCGTATTAGTTGCATCTGAAGTAAAGGCTTTTTTCGTACCCGTATTGGTTGCATCTGAGGTAAAGGCTTTTTCGTACCCGTATTGGTTGCATCTGAAGTAAACGCTTTTACGTACTCGTATTGGTTGCATCTGAAGTAAAGGCTTTTACGTACTCGTATTGGTTGCATCTGAAGTAAAGGCTTTTACGTACCCGTATTGGTTGCATCTGAAGTAAAGGCTTTTACGTACTCGTATTGGTTGCATCTGAAGTAAAGGCTTTTACGTACCCGTATTGGTTGCATTTGAAGCAAGGGCTTTTACGTACCCGTATTATTACATATGAAGTTAACGTTTTCCCGTCCGTACCCGTATTGGTTGCATCTGAAGTTAAAGTCGCACTCTTATTCAAAATTAGTACATACACATGCATAACAAACATCAATATTTGACGGAAAAACCTTTATCTAGTTACTTAATACATGTAATGCACTTATGGAAAATATTAATCACTGATAACAAGATTATAACGTGTATTTGATACCAGAAAGATCAAAATTATTAAATGATTGGTAAATGCTAAAAGATTTACTGCCATCTTCTATCGTCTCATGAGGTAGAAACATTGTGTTTTATACTTATTTATTTTGAATTAAACTCGGTATCCTTCATGAGAACTTTTGTTTTCGACATTTTTTTCATCCTTTTTGGAATATTTTTATACAGCATTATAAATGGTGGTAAGTCTTATTAAGGGGTAAGAGTTCATCTTTAAGGTTTTCTGGTATCCGTATTGGTTGCACCTGAAGTAAAAGTTTTCCCGAAATGTATTGGTTTCATCTAAAGTAAAGGTTTCCTCGTACCAGCACTTGTCACATCTTAAGTAAAGGTTTTCCCGTACCCGTATTGGTTGCATCTGAAGTTAAGGTTTCTCAATCGATTTTTTCTTATCCTGATGGCTTTCCTTAGAATACTTAACCGTGTCACGTTATATAAACTTTCCACTCTAATTCATATATTGTATAGTGGATGACAGGTGAATAGTTTGTTTAAATAAATGTGAAGGCCGTGCTGTAAGTTCTGACTATTCCTTAAGAAAGAATATTTGAGAAGAAGCTATTCAGAGCAATTAAGTAATCAGTTTCTTTAAAGGCATAGTTCACAGACGGTAAATATATTGTATCAAATGTGTAAACATATAAAACATGCACGCATTACAAAGGTTGAACCGTCAAAAGGATAAATTTAAATTGTTATAAAATATAAAGTAACTAAGGCAATTAATTGTAAGTTATCCTTATGAAATCAATTACCATAGCAAGCGACATCTGGGTTTTCATTGTTAGTGAGAAGTATTGGAGAAGGACTTGTGATCATGTCTTCGGAATGGAAACACAGGAGATGGACTTACGATCGTGTCATCGATATAAAATACACTTTGACTACCTCGTCTATATTGCTTCTTGTTGTGCGGCTTTGATGACCTTTAGACCCATTACGCTACAAGTTGCTACAATAACAACATATTGCTAAAGGGCTGGTATGTAAATTGAACGTAGTTTTTCAAACACAACAGACACATTAAAATAACATGCCATGTCCTCAAATGAGAGTGCTCAGTGTGTTGGCATTTGTCCCAAAACTCTTTCAGGCTTGACATTGACATTTTAATGCTTTCAACTGCAATTAGGAACCCTGGATCCATTTGCAAAACGTCCGTTGTCAATGTCGTAGACGTATTTATTTTGTTTTCATTTAATTGATCTCCGGAGATCTCACATTTCTTGAATATAAAATACGCATCCAAACAAAAAAAGTACTCCAACTTAAGCATATATATCCTTTAGGCAGTTTTGTGATAAACAAGATATTAAGTTGCAGACAACAACCAGCTTTTCCAGATAAGGAAAAATGCAGATGCATGCAATGTTTTTGACATGGGGGTGTTTGAGAACCACGCATATGTTAATGCCGATTGTTATTTAGCAAATAAATACTCAAGAAGCATTGCATTTAAAGGAAGAACGTTTTGAGATACCCATATGAGTACTTTTATTCAATCAGCAGTTTGTGTGTTTGTGATAGTTCCTCCTTATGTCCAAAATACAAATATCATTTGCAGTTTTGTTCCAAGGAAGTAGGTTGAGGACATTATTTTCTAGCAGGTTTTCTTCTTTTTAAATCTAATGTGTCAGTAAATATCCATTGACCATTGGCCAACACGAAGAAACCCATACTGTCGTGAAACTTCACGATTTTGGAATATGATAATTGTTGAAATATATGTACGAGTTTTAAAGACTGTTGTAGTAGTTATATTTACTACAAATATTATCATTATATTGAAATCTTATTTGTAATAGCTGACATCTTGCATTATACAAATAACATTATTCATTTGTTAATATCCCTTCCAGGGCCTCAAAGTTATTGCATAAGTGCTCTAAGTCTAACACGTGCAAGCACGATTAGCCTTGGATTACATATGTGTCAACATTTGATTGGTTGATATTGATACATAAGTCTTTAAACTCCTTTGTCAGTAAACTGTTTCATTCTCCGTTACTTTTGGCGGCAAATAACTTTATGTAAGCATGCTCCGTTCAGATATTGGCGGGAAAATACTTACATAAGGTATGCCACGTGTTTCATGCTTTTTATGCTTTCTTTGTTCTAAGCCATATTGGCGGGAACTTAGCTTAGTATAAATAGGCTGAATGTTATATTATTGGAGAGCTAAAAAGTGAAAGGTGTATTAACATGAAATGTGTTATTGAAAGTTATAACGGAGTATTAAAACGGAGTAATTGTTAAAAGTGTAAACTGCTTGTGGAAAAAGAAAAAGTGGTAAAATAAAAATGTTAAAATTAAAAGTTGTTCTGTTATCAATGTGTCGTAGAGTAGTTGTTTAATTATTCTTCGCCACACATACGTCGCCTGGTTTTCTAGCACACCGGATTTCTTTTATATTACACTTTATGTAATCATTATTATGAGATTTAAATAGATGAGTCTCATTAACATTAACTTTACAAAAATATACTTTAAAAAAAAAACTCTTAAAAGGCGTGATGTCGAAAGAAGTTATTGACGTATGCAGTGAATACAAATTACTGCCCGTCATGACGTCAGTAAACATTATCGCACGCGCTTTTTGGTGATATGAACAAAAATGCGTTTTTATGTATTTTCTTCACAAGAAATATCACTTATGTATGCTAGAAAAAAATATATCATGTGTGTCCGTTCAGGATAGAAAAGTCCGACCCTCGGGCACGCCTCGTTACCTGGCAATGCAGGTGCCCTTGGGTCGGATTTTTCTATCCGGAACGGGAACACATGACAGATATTATTAATATAGACACTTCAAAATGAAAAATATATGTTTATATCATATGTTTATAAACATTGTATTTAATCCTTTAAAAATACACATAAGCGCTACAAAATGGCCCGTCTATCTGCCTGATTATTTAAAAAGATGACCTCAGATGCCAACATGGATACTCACATATGAGTTTGCCTCTGATTTTGACAATACAAAAAGAACATTTATCTTTTTAGCACATATTGTCACAGACTGAGCGATACGCAAGACAACTATCATTATATTTTATGCAAGCCAAAGTTCGTTCATTTATATTTTATTTTTATCATAAGGAACGATAAAACAGGAACCAGACATGATGCAAACTTCCTCAAGTACATGAGGTTATTGTAGATATTATACAATATGATATTGTGATCAAAGGGACGCAACTTTCTTTTGCGCTAACTGTTTAGCATTGTATGCAATTGCAATGACATTTGCATGCCTAAGCTCTTTGAAAAGATCAGGTCCATACTATTGAGAAAATATCTACTCTATTTAATAAAGCGAATGGCATATGAAACTTTATTTCAATATACATTGTTATATTCGCTTGTGTTTATAACCTGTATAAACACCAATCAAGCGGCTCTGACTACTAACGGAAGGGATGATAGCCTATGTCGAGGCTCTGAGTAGCTCTTTGGGATGAACCATTGTAACTAAGGCTCAAAAAGACTGACCTTCTCTTGGCTGTGTAATTCGTCATGACTTTTTTGAAAGCTAAATGCTCTCATTGGCTTTAACTTTTCTTTATTAACAAGGGTAAGCCCCCCTCGGGCTTTACATTTCTCATTAAACTGCACAGAGGTTACTGCGAAGTCAAGCCATAAAACAGCACATCGTCGCAGGGCAGTCCCTGACCGTCACCAGAACATATATTGCCAAAAATCTACGAATTACAAACATGATTTATATTGTGTCGGCAAAGCAACTTCAATCAGTTCATTTGTTCTCTGAAATTGTATTGACATCTTACAAATATTCACTTTAAGATGAATGTTTTCTTTCCGTAATTTGAGATCCATTTTAAAGTGCAGCCTATAATTCAATATCACTTTTGTCACGACAATAATACTCTATTAACCTTAAAGGTAATGATGTTATTTCAGGTAACATGATTCCTAATTGAATACAACACAATTCAATTTGTTTGAATTGAATTGATATGCCAATCAATTTGCGATGTGTAACGCTATATTTATGGATAAGTAGAAACGTTTGCGAAACACTTAAAACCCTTACGATGAAAAACATTTTATACGGTCGGTGTTGTGATTAATTGTTTTACTTATAACATCCCATTCAGGCCATCTCTTGTATTGTATTGCCATATATATGAGCATGTACAGTCTAAAAATGTTGACCATAGTTAATATATCACGATAGGTTTCAGAGGAAATCATGTTTATGTGTTCCATTTGTCGTCAACATAAAGAATCATCAAATAAAATATTTCAGGACAAAGATTTAGTGTTAGATGGCTCAAAGACATTTTCAATACCACTCTTAAATATAAGCTTATCCGTGACAGCATTTCTATGTAAAAGACGGTTGGATGTTTATTCATTAGCAACGCTTTTTTTCTCAAGTTAATTCAATTTGCAACTTATTTACATCGGCTGCCAGTGTCCAATGTTAAATCAATCTATTCCGTCAGCTTCATGTCGCCTTGAATGGCTAACAAATTAGTTTTAGTGTGTTTATTGATGATGTTAGATGTTTAATTAAAACAGAGAATGTCCTTAGAACTTCTCTTGGCCGTTGTTTATGTGTTTTATAGAATACTATATATTAAGTAAATAGTTATACATTTTTCAATCAGTATACTTTTTGCGGAAATAAAACAAAATCTCACAAATGATACAGATCCAAAATCAACATCTTTTTATCATGTCTGATATATGCACATAAAGGAAACTCATTGTTTGTGTTTTATTTTGCCTTTGGTTTGAGTTTCTGTGTTTTTAATGAAGACAACATTGAACGAAAAATGACCATTCCACAAGAAATGTACAGCACTACTATGTAAACTTCAGGGACAAGCCCAGTTTAAAAGTCGTCACATTTCCTTAACCCATAACATAACCAATCTACCTTTGTATAAAAAATCATAATTAATCATTACACGTATATAACTAGATAGTTGGTCAAAGTCTAGGATCGAATAATACAATATATATGAGGCTCTTCGAGTGTGGTAGCAACGACATACTTTAAAGTGACAGTGGTATTTAGTATCAATGCATTCGCATATTACAAACATAAATGTTTAGTTATAAACCTTTAACTACTTACTAAATAATGCATTTATAGAAACTATTGATTACTGATAACAAGATTGTAATCGTGTGTTTAATAGCTGAAAACGCACAAATGCTAATGTGACTGGAGTGTCCTTAAAGATAAACACTGACCAACTGTCGTATCACAAGGTAGAAGTATCGTGTTTTCTGCACCTTTCATTTAAATGTAAACACGGTTTACTCCACAAGAAACATTGTTTGTTTGTTTGTTTTTTAAACATCCCTTTCGGTAAATAATAACAATTGTTTTATTTTTGGTACATCTTATATAAGAGAAAGAGTGCATCTTTAAGCATCAAGTGTTCCCTTAAAGTTCGTTTACGCTGTGAATATTGAACACTAGGTTTACTTGAACTGGGTCCAAATATTACGAACATAATTCAATCAAATCACAATCTCAAACTCACCCGACATACAGTGAAGACTTATTGCAGATTTTCGATGTTTTAACTTATTATCAGAGAGAATTATCTGATTATCAGAAATGATATTTTTACATTATGCATCAGGGAATGCTGTAATGTGGAAAAAAAGGTGAGCTTGAGTTTGAGAAATGACTTCCGTATTTTCGTGATATTGGTGTTCAAACAGAAGTCTTCCAGATATATCTAGATTAATGGGAAATGCCTACCCTTCCGCTGTCATTCTTTTGAATTAAATCGATCATAATTTCTATGAACTATTGATATACCAAGGCATTTAAGCGATATTCTAGCCTGATAGAGAAATGCCATCGCGCATAACAAACAAACTTTTTATGACAGTTTCCCTATAAATCATGGATATTTTCTGTTTGTTTATTAGCATACGAACTTTTCTGTTTTATTTAATATGACGGTTATTTACCAAGCGTGGCGGTATTTTGTATCAAATCAATTCATCTTCTTTTTAAGGCTTTCTCAGAGACGAATAATATTGTATGACGTCTTCCAATGTTTTTTTCTGGTTAAAACGTGTAATGCGATTTTTTTTACGAAATTTGATTTATGGATATTACATTCTTGACAATGGCTAGAATATTTATTACTGATTCAATTATTAGGGTTATGACTAGTCGACCATAGATAACAGGAAACGCGAGAATAATTGGTAAGCTGTATACGAGTTTTAAAAACAAATATATCAGCAGTAGTTTTGTTATGTTGTCATTCTAGCATTCCCATGATGTTCTGCTGTTAATTAGACTAATTCACTTAGTGTTTGTAATGACCTAATATTATCCTGAGGATGCCTTTAATACTGTCATTTATCAGAAGTTGATTTTAATTTATTTCAATATCATCAGCGGTATTTGGGTACCAGTCATGCATTTGTTGACGTGTATGGATTGCAATTAAAAATAATTGTTAAAATGTCAACTTATATACGGTTTAAATAGTTCGATTGAACGATCTTGATCTCCATTAGGGATATTTGTACTAGTTTTACTCAACAGCATACAAAAACTTTAACATGTGACCGCCACCAATCGAACAGCATCATTTTTAGGAAAGATATCTAGATATATTTTTGATATGTGATCTAATGTATGTGACTTTTTCAATGAAACTTCTATATTACGATGTCAGGTCTGTTGCCTGTCATTTGCTTTCGAGACATTTCAGTCGGGACATAGAAATTCTTCCCGAAACATGACATTTGACATTTGTCACTTTATTTTATTCACTCCTTTGCAAATTGTTTTGAGCTGGAACGCGTCGTCCCACACGAGGAACTATGGGATGTTGTTCTGGGGACACAAAATGAGTACGCCCGGCTGTAATAACAGCTTCCTGTGGTCATAAAACGCGGATAATGACTAAGTTCAGCCTAGGACCAATAGGGGTGCGGCAGCCTCGCAGTTTGCCCATGATGATGAGAAGGGCGACGCCTAACAACAGCTCCCTAAAATGCAAGGCTTCATCTGCAACTCTTGCATCTGAATACAATACAGCCATCATGCTTCGCTCAATCCGTTGCCGAACCCAAAAACGTTCGGGTTTCACCGGTTCCTGCTCTGCTCTAAGTCCCCGATCAAGGCAAGCTACACTATGTTATCTTCGTGCTGGGGTTCCGCCAGAGACCTCATCAGCGTAGTCACTCATGCTCGATTGACATCTTCCCTCAGCGACGATATACAGTTTTTTTTCCATGCGTTTATTCGACCGAGCATATATCCCTCTAGGAACAAAATTATGTTACAAGAATCGTGAGACATTCGTACGACAGCCGTAAGACTAAAGGCTAAAAGTTTTATTCTGATACCTACGACAATATATTTTTCGCAAGACAGTCGCAAGACTGTCAAAAAACTAACGTAGTACATACTATCTTGCGACGACCTCAAATCACTCAAAACTGTTGTATTGGGTGCATGTGAAATGCTCCTGTTGTAACCGTTTCTTAATACTTTCGAGTTACTCAATTTATTTGTAGAAAGTTTAACAAAGTAGTGAAATGAGAGTTATCGATCGAATTTAATGAATGTTCATCGCTGATCAAAGAGATAAAAAGGCTACAGTGAAAAACATAATCGGTTTAGAAACGGTTAAATATTTGCAACAAACAATGAATTAATACGCTATCAAACATAATATGGAGTAACATGCGAAGCTGCCATTGCGGAAGCACGAGTTGAGTGACTTGGTGCCGCCCGTATCGAAGTAGTACAAACAGGGCCTGATTAAGTTGAATTTTCTGAGCCACAAACGACAACTCTTGGTTGCTGTGTCGTTCGATCCAAACAACGATAGAACATAATTACCGCATAATGACATTTAATGGTTCTCCGAACTTCATGCTGTTATGCAACAATGAAGCTTTAAACGTGAAACTGAAATTACAAGTTAAAATACCTTACATTTGGTTTTCCTTTAATCGATATTTTGCCACATACATCTATACATACTTGAATACACAGGACTAGAATAGTGTTTGTTTTCGAACCAATGCAAGGCTTCTGTAGTGTTTTTAATTCAATAGGATTGTCTCACTAGAGAAACAATTAAATTATCCTATATTCCTGATACCAATTCATTGGAACAGTTGATCAAGATGTCTACAACTCTGTGCCTGTTACTCATTTGCATCGTTCTTTACAAATCAATTTTATTTAGGCTGCTTTCCTCAAATATGATAATCATACAGTTTTATGACAGGCTAGTAATGATCATTGTTGTTTAATACGACCATCGAGTTTCACGACGAATTATACATAAATATCATTGCAATGGTGTAAAATGAATTTAAGCTGAATTCATAATAAATGTATGACGCATTTCTTGAAAGCCACCAAAAGAAATCTGTTACGATTGATGTTAGCTGATGAACATGATTATTGTTCCCACGCACAAGTAAGTTTACACGTGTATCTTTATTTTGGACCCGGGAATGTCTTAATCTTAGAGTTATAAATATCCGCTTATTTTATCCTGAAGTCTTATATATATTACGTCCTCAGAACCGAATACGTTACATTCAACAATAAAATTACTGGATGTCAATGTTTGTGTTTTGCTTATGTTATCATCAGGTTTATTTGCCCTTGTATATGTGTATGCAAAATGGAAAGCATACTAACTGTTAAGTTTCTCCTGTCTTTCTTTAAAGAACACATTGATGCACAACAATATTTTGCACCATGTGACTAGGGCTCAGGTCGAAAAATGCAAATCAATGTGAGGCTGACAAAAATAAATAACGAAAGTATACTTTATAAAACAACTAATGCAACCATTCATTGTTAGATTTACACATTGAAACAAAAAAGCGTGGCTACTAAGATGTGTGCGTATATTCACTGAATAAATTATACATCAATAAACTGCAAAATGTCAAGACGCTCCTAATCTTACAGTTAGTACTGAATGTTATTGATACCAAAAGCACATAATATGCGAAGAGTTTTGAGTTATTAATGATACATACAGCATATTAAGTTGTTGCTATTTTCAGATAATCTAACTTAAGCACTAAATAACTACCCACTAATGAAGGGAAACATGCAAAGTTCAAATGTTTTAATTAGATCAGTGATTTATTTTCTTTACTGAATTACGTGTGACATTCGACCAATTACATAATTTCATTATTTAATTTCCGGTGATTAATAGAGATTTATCAGTTTAATTAAAATTATATTTCATCGCCTTAAAGCTGCACTCTCACAGATTGAACGTTTTGACAACGTTTTTATTTTTTGTCTTGGAACGAGCTAATTTTTGCGAAAATCCATGAGAAACCAGTTATATATAAGACTGCTGACAAAAAAAGATCGCAGATTTTTATATTTCAGTTCAACAATTTATGGTTTATGCATTTTTCTTAAAACCGTTAGTTTAAGCCATAAAACTTGAATTTTCGAACGGAAATATGAAAATCTACGATCTGATTTTTGTCAGCAATTTTATATCATTGGTTTGCTGATATCTACGCAAAAAATTGCCCCTTTCAAGACAAAAAAATAAAAAAAAGTTGTAAAAATGGTTAATCTGTGAGAGTGCAGCTTTAATCATTTTGATACGTTCAACCGTTTTGTAATTTAACCCGCTATCAATTTTAAATGAAACTTCAGCGCACGTTGGTCTCGGATACAATTTCAACGACGAACTGACGATAAGTTTGCAAACAATTCAATGGCGTTCTTGTGTATAAAAATACAGTTAACTGTTATATGAGTTAACTTTAATACAGATATTTATTTGTTTGATATCTACACATTTAAGTCATGGCGTAACGCTTATACCAAAGACAACTAGTGTCACCTGACTATGACTATCCAATAACATGAGACATAAAAAGTAAGGAATTACAACAAATTCAACACATACGCATATATTAGTGATTTTTCTACTAAGAGTATCACCAAATCATATTCTTTTCTCTGAATTTCTTTTGAAAAGAAGCCTCTTAAATCAATTTTAAATCGTCAACTATGTCAAAATGTCATGGTCAAGTCATTCAAAGATGGTTTTAGATTGAGCATGCAAAAATCGTTTTGATACTCTGGATTGTTTTGAACGCGTACATCCTCCAGGATAATGCACTTTTTAGGAGTTTTATGTTCTACTGATGGGATTCAAACTCATGAAGCTTAAATGGAGCTACCAGAGACCTAGTGTTTGTTCGGGTCGATTTTCCACTTAATGTATATACACAATTCTTTATCGATGGTTTGGAAGGAAAAAAATAACTGCATTAAAATGTAATAAGTTAAGAGGCAACGTGTATAATGGATTAAATTACTGAATGGAGGCCTTGTTGCTAAAATGGCTGCTAACCATTTAACAAAATCAAGAGCTATTCTTCATTGTTAAAATTTGAAACAAATGAAGCTCACGATCAATATAGCCAAATAGTAACTTTGTTATTGCTATGCAAATTCAAATTAGAATTTTATTTTTTTAAACTTTGTCAAACTTTGAAGAACACATCGATTACAACGTCGATCTTTTGCACAGTAACATAAATAATGCATATTGGTATTTCTGTTACTAAAACAAAATTTATATAAGTTTCTTTGAGGTCATTTTTTGTCTAAGTTTATTGGGTTAATATTTAAGAAACTAAAAGTTCCGCTTACTTTTCCCTTTTTATTATTTTGGTCCAGATTATGTGAATGTCAAACGTTGCAAATTTAAAACAAAACGCGGATGAGAGTTATCTAGTTGTATTCGTTAGGTGTTCACTTTCACGTGGCCATCAGTACAGGCTTCTCCTAAGGTAACGGACCCAAATTTCGTCACAATCAAACTTTAAGAAATTAGAATAAACTCATAACTATAATCAATTCGCAAACTCGACAATTTTAAGCACTACAGTTAGCGCTATCTTACGTTCAACAAGTTATGTGTCCTCCTCATTTCAAACATTTTGCAGTGGCTGTGGCCCTATTTATCAGATGTGGAGAAAATTCAGTTTGTTTTTCATTAAACAGCAGTGTCGGACCTGGCATTAAGGCATTTCAAATCAATTTATCAACATATAACAGTTTGAAAGAATTTGCTTGCTAACATCATGTAATTTGATTTTGGTAATTTCCGTTTTCTTGAGCTATCGTTCAACAACTGCATCATAACTACCATATTTTCTTTTTGAGGCCTCCTCTCATTTGCCCGGTTATGACATAAAATTTGGTGTTTTATTAAAACCCGGCCACACAAGAGTTTGCGATGTATTCCGAGATAATAGCATTTCTTTTAAAATCAGATTTGACATGAAATGCCTTTGATACATGGTTTGTTAAATACATACTCAGAACAAGACACTTAAAGCTTAGATATGTTGTGAGCCAATATTTCAGTGATTCCATAGCAATAACTTCTGAACAAATACTATTATTAAAGTGAAAGGAAGAATAATCAAACAAAAATAATGCTTATTATGTTGTTTATATGTTTTTACAACATGCGAAGAAATGGAAATTTGTATACGAATTAGGTACAAGTGTCTATAATTACGGTTATTTGGCTTGGAAAAATTGTATATAATACGGTAATCAAGAAAAAAGAAACAAACGAAGCTAATGTTTCTGGCTCAATTTCGTTTTAAGTGACTGGAATATCCATTACTTCGACTTTAATTATCACGAATGTTCCTAGCCAAAGCGTATTTGCATTTGCTAAACACCAATTACTTTCCTTAACAAGCGACATTAAGTAATTATCGAAACGTCACGTGAACGCAATTAACATATGCCATTCCCAGGCAAATCCGATTTGTATTCGTATCCCTTCCAAATGCGGCGCTTCGCTTTGCTTTTACTCTTCAGCTACTTCACACCCAGGGAAGTCATGTATAAGACCATGTCAGGATAAAGGATCTGCTTTCTCTACATATAAAGTCGTTACTTTTGTCACGCGTTTCTTTATAGGTAACGCTTTTTTGTTTTGATTGCTATCACCACCGAACCAATGGCGTTGTCAGTCCGTCCGTCCGTCCGGTTGTTTCTCTCCAAAACCATATCTAAGTAGGCACTGGTAAAATAATTTTCAAACTTTGGCAGAATGTCCCCCTTGTTGAAACTACGACCGCTTGTACAGGAGGGTCACATAGGACATACCTTAGTGTAATATTCGAAATATACTAGAGGTGTTATATTTGGTCAACTAAAACAAATAAACTTAATCGGAATGTTTCCCCTTGATGAAGTATTTTGCTGATTTAAAACTGGGTCACACTTAGTAAAAAAGGTCACTTGGTCAAATCTTATATTTTTGTCTGACACAATATCATGTAAATGATTAGTCGAAATATATACACATTTGGAGTTTTAACCTTGCTGAGATTTCACGCCATTTTAAAAGCTGGTCAAAGGAGTGTACAGATTTGGTCACTAGGTCACATCTTCGAAAAATGTCTTGGACAATTTAGGTGCAATGTTTCTGGTCCTATATTAATGAAACTTTATAAGAATATTTTCCTTGATGAAATCATATTATTGTTTCAAACTTTTATCGTAATTTTCCCTTTGATGCATTCTGGTAGACTCTAAAAGTGTATCACATAGGGTCAAACACTAGGTCATTATGTCGAGTCTTAGTGACAATCTTCGGGGAAAAAATAGAGGCAATATATTCGTTCCACCATGCATGAATCAAAATCAGAATATTAGCCAAGATTTCAAACAGTTGCAAATGTTAAACTCATATCTTATATCGACTGTGCAAAAGAGTCAATCATGTTGACACCGTAAAGTATGCTGCTGGTGGAATGTTTCGCCAACACATGATGTCCATGCCATTTACTTTGCCTAATCTGGCGGGGGATAACTTTTCAACGTATTGAACGGAATAATGCTACATGTAATCAACTTATACTTTTTTCCATTTAAACTTTACATTTTATTTCATCATTGATGTCTTCAAATGAACTGAAAATACCAGATATATAAACGAATACTCATTCAGTAGTTATTGCCGTAAAATACCGTTTTTTACAGTATGTTTGTCCCAGTTAATTTACAAAACTATAATGACTTTGTAATAAAAGGCGTCACGAAATCACCATACCACTCCCTTGAATAGCTGAAGTGCATAAGACACATTACGCTTTGAAGCTACTGTTTGTCGGTTTCTGTCATTATAACCGCGTATCACTACGTAAGAAAACGGAACTCTCTCCAATTTACTCGTCTACTTTAATTCGTCATCAATCATCCTAACGGATCTTTTTAAACGTCCATCCGAAACATATATCCTATCTAAAGAAAAAAGTATTATGCTTAATCGTTATTATAATAACCCAATGAAATAAAGCTCTTTTCATTTCATTTGCTTATTTTTCTTATATAAAGCGCTAAACTTACTAAGTAAAAAAAGAGACACAGAGTCACTGTAGTCGCCAGTAAACCACTACCATAGCAAGATCATGGAAAGCATTTGGAATATAATTCATATTTGTTATCATATGCATACCCTATATACATTCACGGCCACACCAAATAACAAAGAGCTTGGTAATTTATACTGAAATCGTCTTGTATTGCTAAAGTAATTAAAAAAAGATGTATTTAATACATATATCCGTTAAAACATAAAAGAAATGCAAACAAAACGCGAGAACTTTTTATCTTCATTTAACAATTTAACGGTGTACAGAATGGTAAGTTCCTGTATTGAAGATCCGTTGTAAATGAAGGCGTAGTAACGATTTAACAACATATAAATACGTATTAATCGGAGCTGTCTCTTCGGCAGTTTGCCTGTGATTAACAAGATGCGAACTAGTTTAAGCGTGAATTAGAATCTTTATTCCATATGCTATAAATGGGCGTTCTAAGACTATCATTGACCCTCTTTCCCTTTTACCAGATTAAAACCACTAGAAGCAGATCAAACACTCCACTTCATCCAACGATGCCACCACAGATGTTATGTATTGATTTCTACCAAACGCATCTTAAGAGCCGTTAACCCTATTGTAAACTTATCGAAACGTCACGTGAACTCACGTAAAACTCACATATCAACATTACACTCCCTTGGATAAAGACTACATCTTTTTAATCATATTTCCTGACACCAATTTTTTGCAAAGAGAGCTATAATGAAGAAATAAAAAGACTCTGATTTGGTTTCCTTTACAAATAGCTGTTATAACCGAATTAAAAACCGCTCTTGAGACAAGCCTCTAAATCAACAGCTACAATTTGTTATAATAAACTTATTATGTTGTGCAAATTACATTTACATTTAGACTTCATCGTCCCCTCACAGTTAAGAATTTATTCAAGGAAAGCTTGAATAGTTTTACCTCTGAATGAGATGTTAAAAGCTAATAAGAAATACAACATTTGAAAACCTATGCATGTGGAATGTACTGGTAACTTTTGATAGTGCACTTCAGTATTGTGTCTCAATTTAATGTCGTTTGTGTATTATTTCGTCAGATAACACTTATGTTAACCTAACAACAAACACTACAAAACAATTGAAATGTTTGATTTGCTTAAATTTCCTTACATATCTAGCCCCAATTTCTCGAAACGTTTTAAGCTTAACAGGCTTTAGGAGCTGATTTCAAACAGTCAAAACACATTCTCAAATGTGATTTTGGTAAATGCAATATGGTATTTTGTGATAACCATAAAATGAATTCCTATTCAAGATTGAAAAAAAGATCTAGAGTGGAATTAGCTTAATCCTGTTATAAGGGACTTAAGAAGTTTCGAGAAATTGTGGCCAGGTGTTAATTAATTAACGACCTTGAAATTTAAAAAACAATTGTTGCGGTTAATTGTGATACTATTGCAGATAAAGTGATATTGCTTTGATAATGATTTAACAAGAAAGAACGATTTTAGCGTTTTAGCGGCATATTTTGGGGCTAGTTATGAATATCAGCAGAGAACATAATATGTTTTAATGTATTGCTATGGCAAGTTGTGTGTGAAATTGCTCAATTGCATATTGAACTTCATGTGTCGAAACACAACATTCATGCTCACATATTAAATGAATTCACGAATTTACATTACTCAGCTGAAATTGAAAAACAATCTTGCTAGTACTGTTTAGTGGTAGTTATATGCGCAATCTAGTAAGGCCACTGTGTAATACGGATTTAATAAAGGATTACATGCACTATTTTAGACGGTAAATTAGGGTATGAAACACTTGTCTGTATATAATGACTTTGAGCTAGGGTATCCATGCCACAGACAATACAATACCCCATGTATTTGTATTTACCACAACAATTGGTGTCTAGTTTGGTGCTTACAATATTATAACATATCGCTCAACATGATGAATGAACAAACAGTTAGACAACTAGTTTAACCTCTGCAAGATGAACTTATCAGATGATGTGCTAGTTTGGGCGACTAAGATCACAGTCCAAGGTCATTTAAAGATAAGACAAAGTTAACCACTGCCTGATGTGCTACGACAGAGTTTGGTATACACTGCCAACTATCAGATGGTTTGCTCTATTTGACGATAAAGATCACAGTCGAGGTTCGTTCAAATATAAGACATTGTTAACCACTGCCTGATGTGATATGACAGACGTTGGTAAACACTGCACTTGGCTTTTCCGGAAAGAGAACACAGGTGTTTTAGCAGACAAAGAAAACATGTTTTTCAATAACATCCACACCATTCATGTCTGCATTTTGACAGTATCCTAGCACTATGGTTTAGAAGTCCCAAGGTTATAATACTTAATAAATAATTCAAATTATTGGTCCAGTGTGGAATGATCAATATTTATATAGTCATAACGCTTGTATATTCAATTGTTTTGGCTATCTTCGCTTCTTGTGTATTGCAGTATTGCCAGTATAGCCGCGCAAAATATATAAAAAAATATTTGTGAAGACAATAGATCACATTTCCTGTACAAAACATGAGGAAAGTTCTGTTGAAAGGACAATAATGATATTTAAACTCATTATATCTGCTTCATTTGATGAGATAAGCTTACTTAAAAGATCCATTTCGGCAACACATTGACGAATGAAATCACGAATAAATAACAACGCCGCCACAAAATACATCGAGATGCAAACTTTCAGCCGTAGTACTACGTGCACAGGTAGCTTTTATCATGTTTATTGTTTATTGGCATTCAAGGGGGAACAAAGCAAAATATATCATTAATGTTGTCTGCGTTCACAGAACATCATGATGCCAGTTTCCGTCTTTAAAACTGCCGCCACCTTCTTTTGTACCACTTGGCTAGGGTCCAGGTAGAAATTGTACCTGGAAGTAATGTTCGACGTATCAATAACCATATGAAAAACTGCAGAAACAACTAGTAGTCCAAAATTTAAAAATAAACCCCGTTTAATGGCACATAATAAACGCCAAGGACATAGAACCCAAACAATCACAAACCTGACACATGAAACAATAGCACAAAACTCATGTCAAACATAAACATCTAAATACTAAATTGAATACATGACTATTTTCAAAAAGGTATGTAGGAGTATTTATATATATTTTTATATATGAGAATATATAACAAGATCTTCTTTTTTTTCTTATATCAGTCAAAATGACTGTAGGTGAGTCAGTGTCATCCTACCTTCGTAGCAGTCGAGCAATTACAACCTTTTCTTCATTCAATGCAAAATGCTGTCCGATGCAATTTCTGTAAATGAAGGTGAATTAGTATAAGATCGATATATTTACACTTTCAAATTTTATTGTATGAACAATATTTTATAATTGCAGATATTCAAGATTCTTAGTATGACGGTTTCATTCTACAGCTGTTGTGTTTTTTTTCTTGCCAATACTCGAACACGTAGTATTGTACTTGTACTTTTGTCTACACATCCATCCTAATCCTATGAAAACAGAATTATCTACCGTTTGCCTTAATTTATTGAGTTAAGTGTAACATAAAGTTTGTTTTAATGCTGTTATTGTTCACTGAAACAGAGTATCTATAAAGTTCCTTTCAAAATGAGATGAAAAGACTTCTACTTTTACATTTCAATGACTATTTTCTCCTATGAATACCAGCATATGGACAGGTGTATCAAACTCACACTACGGGGAATGTGCCAGTATGCGAGTACCTCACCGCATATTTATCCCATATTAAAAAATAAAAGATACAATGCAGTAATGAAGAAAACAAATCGTATAAAGTTATAAATAAGACATTCCACCGAAATGTAATTGTATACTGGACGGGTTCTGTTTCTGTGCGCCTAGTGTTTTATATTAGTTGTCAAATTGAGCAAAAGGGAAAATACATTACCAAATTGGAAAATACGTTACCTTGGACCTGCTGAAAAGGGTACAAATTGGTACGAATTCATTTTTGCCACATTTTCCCTCGAGAACCTCTCTGGATTATAAACCATTGGATGATCCCAAATGTCCCTATTATGATGGACGCCATATATGTGCAAAGCAACAGGGGTCCCCGCTGGAAATTTTCTCCCATCTAGTTCGAAGTCACGTGTAAATTCTCTTTGAATGAAAGGAACTGGACTGTAGTTTCGAAGGCTTTCTTTCAAGCACATCGAAAGGAATTCAAGGCTTTGGAAATCTTTCCTATAAATAAACAGATCGAAATGTAATAACCAAGTGAATGTTTGTAATTGCATTTAATAGGTGTTTTTCATGGTCTTGAAATACATAGGCCTGCTACTTAAGCAAGCCTCAATGTACCTTTTTCTGTCTCTTTTCTTAAAAATATAAACGTTTGATGCTTATTCTGATGTTTTAGAAAATTTTCCGACTATCTGAAAGTTGTTATGACATTTCTGACATATGCTTCTGTAAGAAAGCTAGTGACTTAACACTTCTGCAAGCATAACAGTAAAAACATATTTGATATATATTTTTCTTCACTGTAAGCAACAAGTGAGAAACAAGACTTGCTTCTATGTCATCAATGTTCATAGTAATACAACATATTATATTATATAAATACAAAACCATGTAATAATGTCAGTGTCACGCCCATCCAAGATGGCGTCAATTTCAGCTTGTGCACGATTCTGATACTCTTGATGTTTTGCCAAGGCATAAAGTGTCCAGGATATTGCACTGGCTGTGGTATCGTGCCCTATATCAACAAGAATAATGTATCACGCAATCATGCATTTACCCTTCTCTATTTGAGACTTGAGTAACATGTCCGGTATTTTCCTTCAGAAACGGCAGGCAAATGGGAAATAAAATCACATATGTGTGAAATCGCTAAATGACAAATGGTACACATTTTCCTAAACAGCTTTGAAAAAAAGAGTTCAATTTCAAAATAACTACAGCTTAATTTCCAGGCTCATAATACTTCTTAATAACAGAGAGTTCACGTAGCGTTTCGCGACATTAAAGAGGAAAAGGTTTGTTTTGTAATTAATAATTGCCTATAAAATAGTTGATAAGATACCATTATGCAACCGGAGACAGTCATAATTAAGTAACATGTTGAATTTTCATAAGATTCTTGGTATTGTTTGGGTATTAGATTTAATAACCGATAAATAACTGATACTAATCCTTGCATTGTTTTAAATTGAAAAAAAAAACACTCCATCAATTGAAGATATACAAGCTTTTTTTCAATCGTGAATATGTCAAACTCAAGATTGAACTTCCTTCTACCTTCAAACATGAATGTGTCCACCTCGTTCCGAATGTCTCGCACTGACATTCCATTGCCATGTTCGTCACGAGCCGTCAAAAGAATATCTAAGAAGTCCATGTACTTTCTATCAACAGCAGTATTGGAGTTGGCCTAAATAAGGGTTACGAATAATGTTTTAACGTAATATAATGGATATTTTTTAACTATATGACTAGCTGAAATGATATATCTAGTTAAATACTATGTTTCTCTAAAATTACTTCAACCAGTTTTATAACCAATTAGACGTGGGCTTGTTAAAAATATTATTCTCCCACCTCAGATAAGTAGATATAATATTTTAACCATGCTAGAAATTCTTATCTTGCAACGGGCGAAGATAAAATGCCCGCATTGAACCCCTTTTTAATGGTTGCCACATCGTTATATTGTTGAAGACTGTCGTCTGTATCATCATGAAAACCTTGTCTTGTGGCAATATTTAGTACGCTAATTAATTATTTCTCGCTTCAAATGTCACAATAAACAGTTTTTTACGCATCTTTTAAGAAATAATGTTTCACTCTTCTTAGAACTATTTAAAGACCGATTTGACTATTAACCACTGCGCGCATATCCATGAACACAACGAATTATAGCGAATTATACGCAATTATTTTCACTAAGCACAAAAGAGATCCAGCAAAAAAATACAGTTTTACTCAATTTTGTTTAACTTGGGTGGGAGAAAAAGCATCTACCATTGCCGCTCATGAAAGATAGGTTCATCCCGATCCTCGATAAACCTCGTGTCCGCAAAACACACAACGCTCTGGTCGGAATGAACCTATCTTACACTCTCGGCCATGGAAGATACTTATACTCTATTTAAGAGTTTTCAAACTTTGCAATAAGTATTTCAAGGTAATTAAATTTCTACATTGCATAATTGCTATGTACACAGGTTAAAAGAACAAAGGGAACCTCTAAGAGTTGGGAAAACACCGTTCAATTGAGATAAAATGCCAACCCAGAATCGACCGATATACAATGAAACTTATTTTCTGAACATAACAAGCTCATTAAAGCGTATGCAAGACAAACCAACAAATTAGAGAGCTTCTCAGGTTTGCTGTATTTTTTTCTATGGGAAATAAAATGGAAATATGTTTACAAATAAGTTCGTACTTTCTCTAAATATGACCAATTACACGGTAGTTAAGGAAACAGAAAAAAAACAAAGCTAATGTTCCTCATATCAGGTGAAAGGTTATCTAGAGTGTATCTTTACCACTTTGAAACGGAATGTCTCATTTCCTTCATAGTGACTTGAGTTTGTATAAGAGTGACTAGTGACAAATCATATTTGTATTTGTTCAACACCAATGCCACTCCTCAACAAGCGCCACTCAATAATTATCGAAACCCCACGTGAACGCAATTAACATCTGACATTTCCAGACAAATCAGATTTGTAATCATATCCCTTACCAATGCGGCTTTTCGCTTTTGTATGACTTCTTCGGCGACTGTGTGTACATAATCACAGTGTTTTTTAAACTTCCGACCCATGGATGTCATGTAAAAGATAAAGTCAGGATACAGGAGCAGCTTTCTGTAAATAAAAAATAAACAGTAATTATGCTTGGCTTTGATTTACTGTCAGGGAAAATCCTGTTTCGACTTGTTTGTACCAGAATGATGATAATGAAAGTTGTTTCCAATCTTTGTTTTTGTATTTTGCCAATGCGTTTGCCGAATTCAAATGAAAAACATGTCTAAATGGTGACTAGAAAATATGTGTTTGTATCGCAGTAATAGTTCAAGCATGAATTCCATAACAGTCTACTGTGTAATACAATGTAGCTTGAAGCTACGATATCACGTATATTTCGAGCATTTCTCTTTCATAATAATAAAAAAATCCTTTGCAAATGTATGTAGCAATTATTAATGCAATAAAAACTGTATACTGACACAATAATCAAATAGTAAAACCCCCGTCATACGAACGATATGCGCACGATTTTAGCTTAAATATAATTGAAACCCGTTTTAATAATTTGATATATCCGATTGTACCGAAAGAAATATTACAGCAAACAAAAAAGTCATAACTTTATCTATTTTGGATTATGAGTGCATCTTTTCAGTTAAATTTCCGACAGAGGTCTTTACCTTAGATAGCTATAATGAAGAGCTAAAAAGTTGTTCCCCATTCTGATAAAAAAATCTTAATACCGCTCTAAAAAAGACCCTCTTAATCAACCGTTTCAATTTTTTATAAGAATAAAACTAATGATTTGGTGGAAATTGCATTTCAAATACGTCATGTTTTTCCCCTATTAAATGCAGAATCACAGTCGTTGAACCTGATAAAATACTAATGAATGATGAACAATTGATAACGAAATGTATGCTGAAACTGACAGAAAAATGCAAAATGATGCATATTTTGTAAAGTTGAACTCCATACGAAATACCAAGTTCTTTGTCAGAAGGGAAGTTCTGTATAAACTTTATGCACTAGTACTAAATATTTATAAAAATATAAATTTTTTATTATAGACAGCATTGAAATTGATTTTTTTTTCTAAACTGGTTATAAAGGTGAAATTTGGCCGATTTCGAGTTAAATGTTTTAATGTGATTCACGATAAATTTCCGTCGTAATTGTCGGTAAACAGAGCATTTAGCTAACGTCTCTTATCATCATATATCCGACTTAAAAAAATGCTTGTATCTTGTATTTTGATATTACATTTTGTATTTAAATGATCTTGGATGTCTTTAAGTGTAATTAACAGCTAACACTTCCAAGTGAAAGTGTCTATATGAATACAGTAAATCAAAACATATGCTTTGCTCAAACAAACCCTTGCATCTGACTAATGCTAATTTCAATATGTTTTGTGAACATTTTCTGACAGATGCTACTAATTATAAAATAACAGTAATAACAGAAAAGATACACGGTTCACATCGCTAAAAAGCATTTGAATTAGGCAGCGCAAGGAAATCAATGGGTTTTTTTTCAAAGAAAACCTCATTAACATCCTATAAAACCATAAAGCACCAATTATTTTCCAACGCATAACAATTACTGACGTCAAGCAGAAATTAGAAGTCAGTTTGTAATAGGTTTCGATGTTGTACCATGGAGAGTCACGTGATCAAAATGAACCAGCCACCTTTAATATTGTAAAAAGCTTATGAAATTCAGTGCTCCTCAAGGATCGGTACTGGGACCAAAATTCTACACGATGTACACTAAGCCGGTCGGATCTATCTGTAAAAACCATCGTCTAAACCACCATTTTTATGCAGATGACTCCCAACTCTATCTATCGTTTAAACCACCTGACCAAGCATCAAAGGTAGTCACAATCACGCGAGTTGAACAATGCCTAAAAGAAATCATATCATGGATGAATTCAAACATGTTAAAATTGAATGCAGACAAAACTGAATTAATTCTTTTTTCAAGTCAAAAACACTCCAAACTTGTTGAAAATCTAGAACTGGAAATTGGCGATTCGAGCATCAAACCATAAAAAAAACTGTTCGAAACCTTGGTGTTACGCTTGATTCAAACATGCACATGGACGAACATGTTAATTCGGTGACTCGAACATGCTATGGTCAGATACGACAGATTGGTCACATTCGGCTATATTTGACTGCTAATGCCACCAAGACTCTCAAAAACTCGCTTGTGACATCACGGTTAGATTATTGCAATGCTCTCTTGTATGGCGTGCCGAAATCAACAACGAACAAACTGCAAACTGTTCAAAACACAGCTGCACGTATCATTACGAAAACAAGCCGTTTTTGAACACATAACACCAATCCTTAAAGATCTTCACTGGCTTCAAATACAAGATAGAATTAAATATAAAATTATAATTCAAACTTTCAAGACCTTGCATGGTCAGTCGCTGGTTTACATGAGCGACTTAGTAGAGGTTTACGTGCCAACTAGAAACCTGAGATCAGCAAGTGCAGCAACCACCCTTGTGCCACAGAAATGTCGAATGGTCTCTTACGGTGATAGGAGTTTCAAAGTTGCTGCGGCAAAACTATGGAATTCTCTCCCGAACAGTCTCAGAAAAGAATCATCACTTAATTCATTCAAAAGAGCTCTCAAAACACATCTTTTCAAAACTTCCTACAACGTATAGATAACAACTGTGACTGTTTTTATCCCTACTTATTTTTACGATACAGAACTACAGTAACTATATATATATATATATATTTGGTTTCATGTTGATTTCTTATTTTTATTTTACTTTTTTATGCTTGTTTTATTGCAAATAGCATTTTAAGACACTTTATGTGTGTGTGTGTTTTTACAACATTTGAGTTTCACTTGAATTGGTTTAATATGTTAAAATATGTCATTTTTGTGATTTCCGCATATCTGCGATATGTCACATGTTTAATTGTAAAGCGCCCTTGAACGTATTTTTTTATGAAAAGGGCGCTCAACAAATCTGGTATAATAATAATAATATAATAGTTTGATAAAAACGACTTTTATGAACATAAAATAGTAAAAAACTGATTACGAAAAAGAATCCACATCAAAATACAAAATCTTGTATCTGAAGTCATTTCTTCACTTCATTACTAAGTCATTTTCTAAGGTAAAGCTTATCACTGGTCGTATGATATATTATCTTAATTATACCTAAAATATTGTGGTTTCCTTAATGTTAAGTATTACACATATGTGTTTATTATTTTGACCACGAACATTTAGGGAAACCGATTTAAGTTAAGAAATTACCTAAGATGTCTTAAAAATACCAGCTCAGTTTTTATTATTACACCTCTTAATAACTGGAATGTTTCAAAAGCATTCGTTGTGTTTTTGATGTTGTGCATCAAAATGAATCTTGTTATGCCATAAGGTATAGTAGTGTCAAGTTTGATAATGAATTTAGGAACTCGTTAAGATAATAACTTAATCATGTTGACTTACTTTTCTCTTTGCCACCAGATATCAGAAAGCTCACTCACTGCTTTAAGGTAAGGGTGGGACTTGCTGGAATAGCAAAGTAAACAAGAAGAATTATACAATTAATTCATTCGTTATACTTAAATAAGGCGTATTTATTCGTTCGTTTCCAGAAAAACGTTTCAGATAAAGCTATGTTGCTGCATGTGTGGTTCGTTTATGGTGTTCGTTCGTTTTGTGATTCTCGTTCACGGTATTTAGGGCCCTCCTTAACACTGTCCCTCTAAACATTTTTACTAATGGTAAATGAGTTCTGTAGCTCCAGTAAATCATTTATTTAAAAATATGTGTAACACTTTCCCACATGTTTCGCTGACATGTTTTCATGGTACACATCTAAAGGTCGTATAACACAAAAAGATATTGTGCCATAACAACAGTCAAATATGCGACCTTTTTGGTAGATACACCGTTAGAGTTATGAGTTTTGGGCTAAACTTGATATATTTAGATTGAATCCGTTGCCCCTGTAACTTTAAGTGAATTATTGATATTGAACCAAACGGAATGCGATCGTTTACAGTACGGTCACAGAGAATATAATGCAGTTCACTTAAAAAAGGTAACCATTTATTTGCCTAAAAGTTGATATATTTTAATATTTGACTTCTGGGTCTTTCTCTGAAGTTTTTATTGTATTATAGAAATAATGGCAAATTAGAATACGATCGTTTTTAATAGCGGCGACAGGAAATATAATGCATTTTACACTTATTTTTCTCACAGTCTTGACGCCCCTGTGTCTGTTTTGATGAGTAAACTCTAAAACCTTTAGTCGTGGTGATGATGTTACATTTTTGTCATAAATACGTACACTACTTTCTGCACTTTCCGCGATAATTGGAATCACGTTCATTTCAGGAAAAGTCTTACCCAGGAGCCTGGCAATCGGTTTCGTACGAGAAGGCGCATCGCAGGATGATGTCAAGAGTGCAACGGCTCACGTGGGAAAAAACTTCAAATTGTTTCTTCTGTTGAGCAAATACCTCAAGGTTGTTCTGTAAACAATTAAAACATGATATCTTTTAATTAATGCATGATTTTGACTTGAACATGCGTTGAACATGTTTTCCGCCTATCATAAACTAAATCAAAAAACCTATTTTGGGTGGCCCTATTATAGCTTATTTCAAATATGCGAAAACCATTTATCAATATTCTAAATTTAAATATGTGATACAATTGCCTGATATAGATATTAGCATTAAAGGTGTTTAGTTTGCAAATTTTAGATACATTAAAAAAAACTATTTTTTTCTTCAAAACGTGTTTAGATAAAATAAGTTAGGGCTTACATATGTAACGTTAACAAACACCAACATATCTCTTCAGAGAAAAGCGTGCTCGACCCTTAAGGGGTCCACTGGTCTTTATGTACAGTAAAATCTCAATCTACACGGAGCCCGGGCTTTGCTAATTTGCATATTACCAACCAAGTAACATACGTAGTATGAACGTACTTCAGTCTATAACGGAATGTTATACTATGAACGACCATCCGCCGCCTACAGCGGACTGTTACACATGCAATTAGGTAATAATATAGAAATTGAAAGAAAATGAAACCTCACAGCACAAGTTGTGTCTACCGAGTCCATTTTCAGGAGAGGCCGTATCACAGTACATAAATTATTACATGAAACACATTCAAACAGGTTCGCATATTCACGATATTGGAACACATTGAGCTCTCTCGGTTTAAGATATTGTATTAATGCAAGGGAAATAACTTTAAATTGGAAATCCTATAACCTACCATCAGTTTTTCTGCCGCTTCGTTGTACACATTCACGTACGGTTTAAGAATGTCAAAATGAAAGGCTGGTGTTAAAAGCCGTCGATTTCTGGCCCATCGTTCACCGTCGGAGATAAGAAGCCCTTCACCCAACCAAGGGATGCCAAAACGATACATGCCGCTGAATCCTGTGGGCTTCGGCTCTGGAGAAGTAATCATATTGAGGCATATGTGTTTAAAACCTTGAGAGGGATGCTTCCTCAACAAATAGGTGAGGACAATTAGACAATTGGACAAATATTATAAATTGTAATTATATTCCAACGAAACACAACTGAAAAGGAGTTACAAAATATCTCATTTATTTTCAAATTTATGCGTATATATCTGCCACGGACCTATAAACCATGGATTGGCAACTCTCGTCCGTGTTAAGTGCTCAAACGCACGCGTGCAGCGCGATTTCATTTCGAGATCTTACCGTGTAGTCGTTTTCGAGACGTCCGACATCGGCCGAATATATACATGTTGGAAAACATTAATTAAAACTAAATATAAATTTAATCAGAAGCATATTAGGTCCTGATAAATGCTTCGATAATTAGAGAAAATACAATTACGACAAACTACAAACATATTACATGCGACATATCGATCGGTGTTAAAAATAATTATCGGCAAGGCTGGCGGAAATAACCGAAGATCGCCGTTAATCACCGATCGGAGATTCGGCGGAATTTTCCGAGCGCGCCCTAAGGATTGAGGGTAAATTATTATTTGTATCGTTTCACCGATATCAGGCAGTTGCCAATCCATGGTTTATAGGTCCGTGACATCTGCATACAAAAGGATGGCAACATAGTGAAAGAATGAAACGCAATCAATAAGACAATTCAATGCTAATACCGTATGCAAATGTGTACGATTAAATTAAAGTTAAATTTTGACAAATTCTTCACCAGAGGTTTTCATGACAGCCTTTATGGTGTCTGGATGGTTGACCACCAAAGTTACCCTAGCAGGCCCTATCCACAGGCAGAAGTACCGTTTAAACATAGCACCCAAACTTAGCATGAACCGGATACGCTCTGCTGGTGCCTTTGGAAACTGTCAATGCAAAAAGTGTTGTACACGTGCTTTAACACTCAGTATCATATATACAAAAGCATTACATGTCAGGCATCTTTTAAAGGGACTATTCACCAGATTGGCACCAAAAAAAGTTTTTCCTGTAACGAATCTTGGGACAATCATTTAATAAAATGTTTTACTCTTTGATATCATGATTGAAACCATAAGATCCAAAAAAGTAAAGCAAAAATCGAGACGGAGACCGGGTTAGAACCGGTATCGCCCAAATTGCGAAATAACTGCGAAAAATAAATTAATTGTAAACTATGTTGTAAAAAAGTGAACCTACGGGCAACTTCCCACAGTTTCATACAATTATCTACAGTTCATTAACTAAACTTTGCGGTGCATATTAGAACGTTGTTTGAACACTTCTTAAAAACACATTTTTTGTATGTTCTAGGCATACTTTGATTAAGCGATCTATATAATTGGTTTGCAATTCTAAACATACATGTAAATCATTGAAAGGCAAACTAACTTACCAGATGGAGGCTGCCATGGAACCAATGTATATCCTTCGGTCCAGGTACATCCTTAAACACGCGTTTTAGACGACGAACGTGTAACGTAATTTGTACTGCCTGGAAGCGGATCAAAATACATTTTAATACTACTGTTAATAATACATTGTGCAGTCTCTGTTTGGCATGAACGTTATATTTTATAGTTCTTATATGATATACTTGAAACAATAACGTTCCCATAGTAGTAAGGCTGGTGTTTCAATTTAAAATAAACAGTGATCATCAATATCACAATAATTCAAATATATATCTATGATAGCGTGTTGTTAAAAACGATATTCAATGTGTTTAGCGCAAGTATTTATCAAATTAATATTAGTTGGTGAGTGAGAGAGCGAGCGAGTGAGCGAGTAAGTGAGCGAGTGAGCCAGTGAGTAATCAAGTGATCGAGTGTGCTACTGAGCAAGTGAGTTAGCGAATGAGTGAGTGAGTTAGTAAAGCAAATATACAAACTAGAGTAACACTATGCTTGATGTACTTTCGGTTATTGAATTTGCATAGATAGTAATCAGTAAACAAATAAGTCATAAATCATTCAACAAATGTGTGGTGTCTTTAGATATCAAAATTTAACATTTAGATTCCTAGCGCCGCCAGAGAAGATTATTTATTGGTCGGAACTCCTAAAATTAATAAACAAGAAATATTAAAACCAGTGTTTATGCCTCTACAATCATTAGCAATACTACTTGAGCCGAGATGACGATTTTACATTACTGGTTATAAACAGGCAATGTATTAAACTCGGTCAATAAGTTCGGTTGTAATATTTTCTTTTAAACTGGTTTGTTGTTATTTTATAAATTATGGTAAATAGTAAGTCAATCGTACATGTTCACCTTATATAGCACAAATGTGACAATCAGTACAAGTAAAGTCCATATTAGAGTTGACACAGGCGTCCTTCCTAGACCAGAAACAAAAGATAACACTTCCATATCTCCAAACATTGCTGGCTTAGACGTCTTCTACTGTATTATTTTACGATATTTCAAACATATTCACGCATATATGTATACGTTGAAATGTTATCAATTTTAAATAACAAGTCAAACAATGTGACCGTATTCGAAATACTGGTAGTGATATCACCGCTTAAGGGTCATAGATAAACTCCGTCTTGATAAATCATTATTATTAGTATTTGTACTATTTATCAGACACACTCGAGTATTATTTTAATAATAATTTGCAATAGTTTAATCAATATTAATACTTGATCCGGTTAAACAACAATGTTGATTTTTATTGATTATTGTCTTATATATACTTAAGTACACATACTTATAAGATGAAGCTCATACGTACATACTTACCTTAACACACAAAAAAACGTTTGAGCCTATATAGTTCAGATGCAAGTTAAGGCCCGTACATATTACTTTTAAACAGTGTATATGTACTAGTTAGATGTCATTAGGTAACATTTTAACGGTTAAGAATGGGCGGAGTCGGCGTAGATAACGAGCCCTTCTTGATAATAAAAATATTACTTCAGGTCGTCTACTGTCTTAGAATACTACCTTATTGGCTGACACATTGTCAAAGCAAAAACTGCCACAGGAAGTATGTATCGGATAAGTGGCAGTAGGCGGACCTTAAAACAACTCCGAAATTTAAAATTCCTAATTATTAAGCTTTGTACTTATTTATCTATCTACAATTGAATTGGCTGCAACAGTAGGTAGTACTCTAAATCAAGTATTAGTTCAATATCATGAATTATGATTTCAATAAATACGAATGGGCGACGTGAGCGTTTTGAACGAGCCCTTCGTAGTCATTAGAATATTGCTTCAGATAATCTCACTGTCTTAGAGTACTACCTTATTGACTGACACATTCTGCACGCAAAATGCGTGATTAACGGCGAGTGGAAGTAAGCGGACCTTTAAACACCTGCAAAAGTAGAAATGTTAATGATTCAGCCTAATACTGAATGATTGCCTATCTGCGATTTCATTGGAAACAACCTAAAGTCAATATTGGAAAAGCTGCTGTTGAAATTATTTGCAAATTTGGTTTGTATTTTTCAAAAGGACGTTTAATAATTAACGTACTCGTTATAATTAGTTTGAGGACATGTACACACTTTTTCTGAGCATTTACATCCTAAAAGAGAGCTAGCACAATTTGTCTGTGAGACTGCACACACTACCTGAAAGCATGCATACAGTAGATGTTAAATATTGTATAAGCATAGTAATCGGAAATGTTACTTAAAGGACTGCAATTGGAAGAGCTATATTTAGTAACCTAATTTGGATTTGTACTATTCTTATCTGTTGACTAGTGTCAAGATCTAATGCCAGTAACGATGCCACAGCCAATGCAATTTAGATTGCACATTATTATAAAACCAGACTTGCCCATTTGTATGTTATATTCAATTTCACAGTCGCTCTGTTAGTTATTCTTTCTGCAGAATGGTAGGTGTTTTAGTTGGAAAATAGTGCATTTCAAACAAATGGCTTTCCATACGGATAGTTGTTCATTGAAATTAGTTAATGCATTTTCAACAGAATCTTTATACGTTTAAAGGATAACAAAGAACAATTTCTTTTAAATGAAAGTTACAACATAGGACAAGACGAATGTTAGACAAACTATCGTCAAACAAATGAAAGCAGTTTGCATTTAGACATAATAGGATGTTTGTTTTCTATTAGACGTGAATAATATCTTTAACAGAAACGGTCAATTAAAACGCAATTTGCAAACAAATGTGCATTTTAAATTAACACAGTTGTGGTTGATGCTTTGCACGTTGGTTGCCTGGCAAGGGAGTTGTTATGGAGGAACGCAGGTGACGATGAACCTTCTACAACATTGGGATACAAACTGGGAGGGGCAGTTTTCCGTTCCCCTGACGTCGAATGTGCTGGGATGGGAATTGAAAATACATTTCAGTACCCCTGTATCAGGCATACAGGTAAGACCTTTTTTAAAACAAACACAATGATATATATAGAGAGAGGGAGAGTTAAGGAGTTTGTCGTCTTTATTTATCTTTCAATAGTGCTCTTCCACTTGATTACAGCGACGTCATTTGACCAATTATATGCGACGTTTTAAATATCGGCTATTCTTTTATATAAAAAATCTTGTCAGTTACACTTTTTAAGGAACAATTACACAATTACAGAAGAAACTGCTAATTTGTAATTGTAAAAGTATTGTTCGCATGATTGCGTTTATGCTGTATAAACACAGTAGGGCAGGCGAGCAAATTACCAAAAAGCGGTATGGACATTGCTGGCGAGCGCTACTGCGTTCACATAGCGTAAACGCAAGAAGAAATGCGAGTCATCCTTATATAAAATTAAATGTGGCAACATTGGCAGCAATGTATGACATAAATCAACAGTCGCGTTAGCTTTAAATTGAGAAAAGTCCTGGGACAAATATTAAATGTTGCAATGGTAACTATAAAACGCATAATATGCAGGGACTATTTTTATTTTCTTTCATTAATCTATCATCCATGATATATCAGACTTATGTAACTTCTTTCTTTTTTTAAACTAATAAAAAGGTTTATTTAAAATGCATACTATTAAATTACACTGACTGCTTTACAACAATAAGCTCATCATTATTCAGAAGTGGTATGCATAGTTGTGCTCAAAACTGACCAATGCAATCTTGAATGTTGACAGGAATGGGACGGCACATGGGTCCAGCAAGGCGGAGACAGTGGTCTAGACTACATCCTCCTCAACAAGGTCATGCTTCTTTTTGTAAAGCATTTATTACTGAGAAATCACCTTTAGTATTGCCACGATGATGAAGATGCTTTAATCTACTGAAATTATTTGCAAAAAATAAATAAATCGTTCAATGCATACCCTCTCATACAATAGTTTTGGGCATATTTTTACAAACATCTTACGACTTATAAGCGTCATGTAAGGGAAATCATTAAAATACTGAGCGAATGACGGAAAATAAAATAAAGTTGTAATTGTAAAAGATAGCATATTTGTCTTGTTGATATGATGAACATAGTGCGGTAAGTTTATCTTCCTATTCGGATCGTGATGCTACTCTATCCGTCAAAGGCATCCCAGATGAGCCCGTTTTCGGAATAAAGGAACACCTATGGAAGTTTTTGATTGAGAGATATTGGAATTATTGCATTATACATGTACATTTAGTTTGTCTTAACAGCCGACTTTCAAATGCTATCCTTTACAATTCTGCAAAAGATTTTACCAGCAAAACTACCTACTAGTATCTAACCGTTTTATAAATCAGGTTGATAAGGGTTACCATGCCGCCGGAAGCACCTTGACGATTAGGATGATGGGAAAATTCAGCGGAAGTACCCCACCGTCCGCTACAGCTGAGTTTATCGACCTCACCTCAGACACGCAGACGGTCCCGCCGATTGTTATTCCTAACAGTAAAAGCACTTCTTTACATAATTGTTAGATGATATGAAAGTACATTCACTCCGCTATTCTTAATCAGTATAATATTACTTCAATACAACGTGGAATACATATTCATATGATAACATATTGGCAAATTCTGACACAACGGGTGTTTGATTGATGAGTTACAGTAGATGTACCTTTAAACACCCGCAAAAATCGACAATCTAAATAATTAAGCGTAATACTTACTGATTGCCAACCTGCCATTTAATTGCTGAAAATATAAGTTGTACACTTTACCGTTAATGTAAGTTTGAAAACATTCGATCGCCATGTTGGGTACTTTCCAAGTACCTGTTTTTACACAAAAAAACGGGTTCGAGGGGGATTTTATCAACAATTAGCTTATGTGACAAGGCAAAAGTCACAAATGTTCTGATAATACTGTTTATGATTCTTTAGGTTTTCGCTAGAAATATGTGATTAAATAATTCGTCTTGTCACTTGTTTCGTTTAAATATAATTACATGCATGTTGCTTGAAAAGTAATCGTGATACCATATACAAAATTGCATATAACTACCAAAACATGGTTGTTTTGTATCTATATAGATCAAGAACAGACCAAATACAACTACGAAGAAGTTCTTGTGAAGTCGGTACTATTTTATGAGGCGCAGCGTTCAGGTAAACTGCCGTCTAATAACCGCATACCCTGGCGCGGCGATTCAGCCCTAAACGATACCGGGAGTAATGGCGAAGATTTGACCGGAGGATACTATGACGGTAAAATAAACTTTCGTATGTCACTGAGATAGGCTTTATTGATAAGTTCTTGCCCTTTTAATGTCTCATTTATTCTCTTTTATGGAAGTAAATTTCTGTCGAAGTGGATTGTCATGCGGATTCTATTTGGAAGCTTCTGTGTAAATTATTTTTGAAAATGCCAAATCGATTTCATAGTTAAGCGTCATCTGGCTGGAAGAATTTTTACATCTGAAGCCGAAAGAATAACACCCGTTTTAATCGTTCTAAATTTAGCATGACAAACTTGATTGATAAAGCTTATATCATGACCGAAATAACAAGTATATAATGAAGTTTATCATTACTTATTTATAAACCTTAAGATATGGGACTTTCTGTTTCTGATCCTCTTACCATGATGGTAAAGAAACACAATCAATTTCGTGTGCTATAATAGCGGTCCTACTAAAGAGGGGCTATCGCTGAGTAAATATGGCGATTCAAGTAGTTGCAATTGTTTCCCCTATACGTTGGTTACATGCAAACACAGCGAAGAAAGTCTTCACGCACATGGCTTAAAACGTTTGTAGTTTAATAAACAACTTTGCCATCCTTTTATTGATTTCTGAATACTGGTTGCATGAGAGTAGTACTGATGTAAACTAGCCTAAACATACATATAAGGTTTAGGTTTTTATTTGCTTGAGTATTTCAAGTGAGGAAGGTGAGATCGGCAGAAATATGTGGTTAAAAGGCACGGAAAAATGGGGTTATATAGAGCACCAATGTGTTAATCGTTTGTCTAAGTCATTGGCCTTTAGATGTTAAGTGAGAGGATGGTGGTTTACATAAAGGATCGATATACTTGTATGTTTCATGATTTGAATTGTTGGTTTAACCAGTATTTATTTCATATAGTTAAACATAAACCATGAAATTTGAATCTGATAAATAACGAATACAGTAGTGTATTGAATTCAAATATAGTATAGAACAATGCTTACAATACAATATAGAATTGAAAAGCTACCAGAACAATTGTTTTTGTGAGTGGAATCCTGTTATCATTGCGACTCACATTGTTTACAATAAATCCAGCTGGTGACCATGTAAAGTTCAACTTCCCCATGGCTTATACAACAACAATGCTGGCTTGGGGTTATCTTGAGTGGAAGGACGCGTACACGTTGTCTGGGCAACATCAGCAGGTGCTTGATGCGATAAAATGGCCGCTGGACTACTTTCTGAAGTGTCACGTGGCGCCGCATGAGCTGTATGTACAGGTAAGTTGAGTAAATCACACGTGCACGTTTCAATAATGTAACATTATATATAAAGACGTAAAAAGACTTTATATTCAGCGTAAATGTTGTTTGAATGCGAGCACAATCATTGTCCAGTTGTGTTCAGACTGTTAGCAAAGCTCTCTATACATTTACTGAAATCAAATTCAAATTTGTTTATTGAGGGGGTTAATTTATAAGTCGCTGGGCAGAAGGCAGCTCTATTTTTGTTGATTTGTTACAATGTGCTGAGGACACGGATCGTCATAACACATTGCTTTTGAGTGCCCGGAAAGTATATTGTTGTCATATTTGTTGTATTTTTTTATTCATATTAAATTTTGGGTCAATTGTTCAGAACTTGGTTGAAGTTAACAACATGATATACGACATCGTTGTTAGCTTTTAAACGTGAGATATATGATGATATGCTCACATATTTAATTTATAAACAAGTTTTCATTACCGACACTATGTTATTCCTTAGCTTAGAATAAGCTGCGCTACAAAAAAGAATCTAGATAATTACATGTCAAGCCAAAAACCGGCCAAGTTATTTGAAAACGATTATTACTCAATTAAAAGAGAAATTAAGAGTAAAAAAATCGGATTACTAGCATCACTGAAAAAAATGAAATGCGTCGAGTTACACCAAAATAAACAAAAGGTGAAAACAGACGAGCCAAAACATTATATTGAAGTGCGCATAGTAATACGAATACTTTACAATGATATACTTTTTATCCGAGTTAAGCATATTTGTTCGGGTTTAAAATCTTCCTATTAGTTGCTTTCATAGGTTGTGCCTATCCCCTCCCCTCTGAAGGCCTTGCTTTTTATATTAAGGTCGGAGACGGGGGCCCAGATCACGGATTCTGGGGCCGTCCTGAAGATATGACTATGGCTCGACCAGCCTTCAAAATCACCGAAACTAAACCCGGAAGTGATGTAGCGGGCGAAACGGCGGCGGCTATGGCAGCCGGATACCTTGTCTTTAAACACATAAGTAATTTGATGATTATTTGAAACTTCCTATTGTTCAATTGATTTAATTTATTTCCTCAATTATGTGTATATATTTATTTATTTCAAAATATACGTGCACAAGCCAATATGAAGACTATGGTCCACTAACCGATTTTATCGGCACAAATTACATAGGTTCTCTTTCTGAAATGCAATGCAGATTATTTTTCAAGTGGCTCTTATTATTATAACTAGAATATTATGTGAAATTTTCATCAATGCACAACTTTATAGCACAGAATGCCGTAAGGGTCATCGCCTGTAAATGTGTTGATCTGAAACGCGATACTTGATAGTACGTGATGAAAACGCTGAATCATGAAACTACGATAACGAAAACTCAACAGTACGATGATGAAAATGCGACAGTACGATGATGAAAATGCGACAGTACGATTACGAAAATACGACAATATGATGATGATTATGCGCTATATTCTATCATGTTTTTACCATCGTAAAGTCTTATCTTCACAATTTTAATATCGTGATACCGCGTTTTCGTTATCGAAGTATCGTACTGTCGCGTTATTGTCATCGTACTTTTACATTATCATCATAGTAATGTCACGTGAGGAGAAATTCCTCTAGAATGCGAATGCGCGCAAGAAGGTGATGATGATAACACGACAGTAAGATTATTAAATCACGACATTACGACGACGAATACGCAATGGAACGATGATGAAAAAGCGACACTACGATGATGAAGACACGACAGTACGATGATAAAAACACGATAGTAAGATGATGAAAACGCGATAGTACAATGATGAAAACACGACAGTACGATGATAAAAACGCAATAGTACGATGATGAAAACGCGACACTACGATTATGAAAACACGACAGTACGATGATGAAGACACGACAGTACAATGATGAAAACGCGACACTAAGATGATGAAAACGCGACAGTAAGATGATGAAGACACGACAGTACGATGATGAAAACACGGCAGTACGATGATGAAGACACGACAGCACAATAATGAAGACACGACAGTACGATGACTTAGACACGACAGAACGATGATGAAAACACGGCAGTACTATGATGAAAACGCGACAGCACGATGATGAAGACACGACAGTAAGATGACTTAGACACGACAGTACGATGATGAAGACGCGACAGCACGATGATGAAAACACGACAGTATGATGACTTAGACACGACAGTACGATGATGAAGACGCGACAGCACGATGATGAAAACACGGCAGTACGATGATGATGACACGAGAGTACGATGATGATGACACGGCAGTACGATGATGAAGACGCGACAGCACGATGACTTAGACACAACAATACGATGATGAAGACACGACAGCATGATGATGATGACGCGACAGCACGATGATAAAGACACGACAGTACGATGACTTAGACACGACAGTACGATGATGATGACACGACAGTACGATGATGAAAACACGGCAGTACGATGATGATGACACGGCAGTACGATGATGATGACACGACAGTACGATGATGAAGACACGACAGCACGATAATGAAAACACGGTTGTACGATGATGATGACACGGCAGTACGATGATGAAGACACGACAGTACGCTGATGAAAACGCAACAGTACGATGATGAAGACACGACAGTACGATGACTTGGACACGACAGTACGATGATGAAGACACGACAGTACGATGACGAAATCACGACAATTCGATGATGAAAACACGACAGTACGATGATGAAAACACGGCAGTACGATGATGATGACACGGCAGTACGATGATGAAAACATGAAAGTACGATGATGAAAACATGACAGTACGATTATGTAAACACGACAGTACGATGATGTAAACACGACAGTACGATGATTAAGACATGACAGTACGATGATGTAAAAACGACAGAACGATGATGAAGACACGACAGTACGATGATGAAAACACGCCAGTATGATGATGAAAACACGATAGTGCTATTGTGAAAACGCGACAGTACGTTCCTCCGATAACCAAAACTTGAAATCACGACATTACGATGGTGAAAACGTGACAAAACGATGGTTAAACACGATAGTTGTCGCATTGTCGTCTTCGCACTGTCATATTATAGCGTTTTCGTTATTGTATTTTCGCGTTTTCATCATCGTACTGTCGTTGTTTTGCTATCGTAATTTCGGGATTTCGCGATTTCATCATCATACTATCGAGTATCGCGTTTCAGATTAACACATTCACAGGCAATGGCCCTACCGGCAGTCCGATTAATTGGGATAAGAACCACTGTTAACAAACTTTATAGTTACACCCTGTTCACCATTCAACCTGCACTGTTCACATAGTCATTTGTAGTACGCAGTCTATTTTCTTCATAATTCAAACCGCAGTTGCAATATGTTTTTGTTTCTTTTACAAAGTGTAATAGGTGTCGTATTATCATACCCCTTCCTTGAAATAAGACCGTCGTGATATACATTTACCGCATGATAAATATAACCAATGTCAGGGATTGGTAATATGTAAAATGTTCCTAAATTAAACAAATTCCAAATTTATCGTCATTTATCATAATGACACGGATGACGTCAGGACTAAATTTTCTCCCACCTCAGATAAGTAGATCCATTAATATAACCATGCTAGAAATTCTTATCTTGCCCACGGGCGAAGATAAAATGCCCGTATGGAACTTCTTTTAATGGTCACCACATTGTAATTACCTCCCTTGTTGAAGACTGTCGTCTGTAGCGCATCATGGAAACCTTGTCTGGTGGCAATATTTAGAACGCGCGTTAATTATTTCTCGCTTCAAATGTCACCAGAAAACAGTTTTCACGCACCTTTCAAGAAATAATGCTTCACTCTTCTTAGAACTATTTAAAGACCGATCAGACCATTTACATACTCTGAATCACTGCGTGAATATCCATGACAACCACGAATTATTGCATATCCGTACGCAATTATTTTCACTAAGCGCAAAAGAGTTCAGGCAAAAAAATACATTTTTACTTCATTTTGTTTCACTGAGGTGGGAGAAAAAGGATCTACCATAGCCGCTCGTGTAAGATAGGTTCATCCCGACCCTCGCGCAGGGTGTTTTGCGGAAACTCGGTAAACCTCGTTTCCGCAAAACACCCTACGCTCGGGTCGGAATGAACCTATCTTACACTCTCGGCCATGGAAGATACTTATAATCTTCTGACTTCTTAAAAGCTATGGGTCCATGTGTTTACCTTCTTCCATTTTGTCTATTTCTATCTACGAAATTTAAAATTCTCCAAATAAACAAAAACTATATTCTAAGATATACAACAATTTGTAATTCCTCAAAATAAATTATGTGTCAAAGTCGCACTATTTCGGAAAGAAAAGCAATATTATTTGAAACAATTTATGAATGAAAAAAGAAAACATTTAAGTGAAATCGAAGCCTGAGATAAATTCATTTTTTTATTCGACCGTTCGTGTTATAACGTAAATTCATCTTGTACTATTTTCTAGATTTGCGCATATAGTTTATGTATTCTGTTTGCTGTATATCGACCTTACTACCATTCTTCTTCAGTAGATATAATTTATAGTGGCTATAGAATTTAATTGTATAACATTTTGCAAAATTAATGGAGAATATTGATAGTCAACGGATAAGCTCAATTTAAATAACGGAACAAAGGATACTGCTTAATTTGATAAAACGTGTTTGGTTTATCTTACAGATGCGACTTATGCAAATACCTTGTTGACACATTCCCGACAACTGTACGACTTTGCCAAGAACTTTCTGGGAAAATATAGCGACAGTGTCAACCAGGCTGCTGCCTATTACAGGTAAAAGCTGGATATTAGACACTCATTGTAGAGCACAATCGTTATGATAATTGTTTGAATCAAAATGAAGGATTAAAGAAGAAGGCTTCACTCTTCACAACAGGCGCACAAGACAAAATAAATATATAAGAATGTCAAATTTACAAGATAAAGCCGCTCTTTACAAACAAACTTAATTTAAAACGTCCTCTATAAGTTATTGAATATCATTAAATCATATCACCCAGATCCGATAGTTACCAAGATGAGCTGGCCTGGGCAGCCATGTGGCTGTATCAAGCGACAGGTGAGGCAAAATACTTGACGAACGCTGAGCAGGACAGAGTTACCGGTGCTGCATGGGGAGACTCCTGGGACGATAAAACAACATACACTGATGTTGGTACATTTCATAAATTCTGAAAGGTCTCAAGAATGATCTTAATGAATGTTAAAAAGAGTGCGTGTATTTAATGGAAACAGTTTATGTCAAATGTCGCGATTCATTTGTAGGTGTTAAACTACTTTCCTCCAAAACCAGACGCTATTATGTAGTCAAATGTACTATCATAGACATGTTCGTAATTAGCTAGATGCGTGATTTCTGTAATTACGTTAGGTCAACTTATTTAATATTTCTCTTTAAATATAGATATTGCTGTACAAGTTCACCCACAAGGACGAATACAAGACCGATATTGAGGCGACGTTCACTGACTGGATGCCAGGCGGTACTCTCCCTTATACACCCGGTGGAATGGCTTATAGGCTACAATGGGGAGCTCTCAGATATACTGGTATGTACTGTATACGGGTGTTTTCCTCGCTGTGAATTTCATACTGTATAAGTTCATTGTTTTGATGCTCATTGGTTAACTTCGAGAATATTGTAAACCCTTAGATATAAAGGTAGAAAAATCGATTTTATTTGGAGGTTGAGTAGATTCATTGGGGACACATGTTTACAATATTCAAAGAACAATGGTCCCTGGATAAATGTTTAAAATTTTGGGGAAAAAACCTTATCAATAACATATGTTTTCAACGTCCCGTAATCTATGTAAAGGAACCCTTTCTTGTTTCCGTGAATAGTTAAACAGTTTACATATAAAAACATCATATAGATTGTAGCTTTAAAGGTACAGCACAAACACACGTCCTCATATGAATGCTCGTCCGCATGCATAACTGTGAATCGGTGATTTATTTGACATTTCACCTGGTCTGGCAACAGCCGTCTTTATGTTGTAAAATCTTGAAACGACAGTCAAAACAATTTTGTGTGTTGCATGAAGCCGTTATATTAAAAAACATCATAGAAACGTTGGTCAGATTTAATAACGGACATGGTCATTTTATCCAGGCGCCGTCTTCGGCTATCCTTTATTTTTGTTTTATTTTCAGTTAACATGGCGACCGCCGCACTAATGGCAGCGGATACGGGTCTCCATCCTCAACAGTACCGATGTTGGGCCCTCAGCCAGATAAACTACGCCTTAGGGGATAATCCAACAAACCGCAGCTATGTCGTAGGCTTCGGTAACAACGCGCCTAAACGTCCACATCATAGATCAAGGTAAACTGCGAATATGTATGAGACAATTATTCCTCATCTATGTGAGACCTTATAATGTCGTCTACAAAAAACCGAGATGCTTAAATGTCCGACCATAGTTATATGTAGACTTATATTTTATGACTTCAAAGCACTTCGCTGTTGTGCCATTTCTCGTGCAGCCGAACGCTTCATGTATCTAGGTAGTGCTATTTGTTTGACGTGAATAATCTTTTGTGTACTCAAAATGTATGTTTTAACTATAAAATAAAGGTTCGTAAAACACGAAGAAGACACTCCGAGTAAAGACTGCATTTACATGAAAACCTTCCTTTGAAAAAAGTATGGACATTTCAATACCCTCGTCTTCATTTTTGAACGCAATTGTCGTTCCTTTTGCAAAAACATCATAGCTAATAAATTATACTTAGTGTGGAATAAACCTTTAGACTATCTCGTTGACGTTTGACGTGGTGTTACAAGAATATGAGATATGGAATTAGCATGACAAAAATGCACACGTTGATTTGCATCAGAATATGGCATGGCAAGTAGTATGTCTTGACCTTGTATGCTATTATAATGGATATTGTTTTGACGATCTTGATATTGATAGTAATTGGATGTTCACAGTATTTTGTCAGGGTGTTTCACAAGTTAAACGGGTTTCCTGCCATAGTAACAACTGCTTAATGTTATGTCTATGAGAAACAATCTACTACATTTGAAATTTATATTTTACTTGTGCGAAAATATGTGTAAAACGCACAATATGTGTTTTACGCTATTATTGACATACTTTATATTACCATGTCGTGAATATATATGTGTGTCAACCTAATTAGTAGTTTCAGCTCTCATATCAGCTGGCATGTTGGACGATCCCGATGAAAAGCGTTTTTACAATTAATTTAGAAGTCACTCAAATAAAACATTAGTTTGAGTTACAACGCAGGAAACATGTATACATTTGTACATGCTATCTCTATAAAAAGATGCAAATTATACACAAGGTTACCAAACGTAGCATCATTAATTGCATGGCGCAATGTTTGACCTTTAAAGCGAAGTTGTAAGCGCATGGGTTAGCGCATTTAATTCTTACTAATTCGTTTCACAATCATTCTTAAAAATTGATTTAGACTAAACAAATGGCTCAAATACCTTTAAATATTTCTTGTTACCAACCCAGCTCTTGCCCAAGCATGCCAGCCCCTTGTGGATGGGACGAGCAAAAGAACCCAGGCCCAAATCCCCACGTTTTGTACGGCGCACTTGTTGGTGGACCAGGGGCAGACGACAGCTACAAAGATGACAGGATGGACTACGTGAAGAATGAGGTGGCCTGTGATTACAATGCTGCTTGGCAGTCTGGCATTGCCGGTTAGTATATTTCGTAGCAGCCGTAACCTGTTTTTTACGTGTACACATTTAATTACGATACATCTTAACATCATGGTAGTATCCTGAATTAGTCTTAAATTATATCAAAGCTTTTATCACTTAAATTATATGTATTAATATTGTTTTAACCGGTATGAGAACAGCTAAATTCAGAATGCACTTCAAATTGTTGCATTTTAAAGTTCGAGGTGAAGGCAACTTCTTTTTTTATATCTAAAATTAAGGTATCAGATGAACAACTAAGCTTACCATTTCATGTTGCCATGGCAATATTGTTAAACGCTCATGCCTTGCAATTATAAATGATAAATTAATAATATCGTGGAATAACGGTATTATTTAAAATAGTTTTGCCTACTGGTTACCAATTTGGCAAATAAATGACCAAAATATAAATACAGATACAGTTGTGTCAGAGTACTCAAATAATCAAATTGCAATCTTTGAAAAACAAAAATATTTGTTTGCAAAAAAACACATTGGAACAGTTATGCATTTTACATATTCTTGATAAAACACATGACACCTTTTTCAAATTATAGTAACATAATAAGTAGGAACCAGACATCCATGATACGTACCTCATAAAGTATTGGATACCATAAATGAGTCCGATACAATGGCAATGATAGTTTCTATCCTAATTTAGTTCTCTCTTTTTCAGGATTGATACACTTAGCCGTTCAGCACCAGTTCCCAAATAGCTGCAATTAGGAAAATCGTCCATTTCCCCTGCTGTCATGTTATGTTTAACACATAGATGATTGTAAAAATGATAATAAAAACGAACACCAACTCCCTCTACTTCAACGCGTTTCGACTTCATTCAGTCTTCATCAAGTTAAAGCAATTAGGTGTAAAAGCAAAAACATCATAAAACTATGTCGTCATTGACGTTACAATTTAGCGTTCAAATTATGATATGATTGTGGCATAATCATTATGTACACATGTACTGGTGCAGTAATTACAGACGTATATACATGTAACATTTTAAGAAAGTTATGCCATTATATAACATTTCGATACAAAATAAACTCTCTTTTGAGAACCTCGGTATAAAATACCCTATGATAAATAAGAACATTGAGTGAGTCTTAAGATTTGCAGTCAACACTTTAAATTGTATATTATAGCAAAGGATATTTTTTCCTAAAAGGCCATATGTGTGGAGTTTATTTGGGCTAACTATGTTTTCTCAATGTACACATTTATTTAAATGATACTCTTATTCAAAATCAATACAGTACACATTTATAACAAACATCAATTTCGACTCATAAACCTTTAACTACTACTAAATAATGCATTTATGGAACATATTAATTACTGATAACAAAATTGTAATCGTGTATTTAATAGCAGAAACGCTAGCATATTAAATGATTGCTGAATTTTTATTGAGATTTATGGTGGTCTACTATAGTCTCATATGGTAGAAATAACGTGTTTTATGCTCATTTCTTTCAAAGTTGAATTCGGTATCCTTCATAAGAACTATTGTTTTCAACATTGATTCATCCTTTTTGAATATTAAAACGATATTATTAGGTGTGGTAAATTTTATTTGGGAATAAGAGTGTATCATCTTTAACGAAAACGTTAGCATTTTTGTCAAACTTCAGTGTACAAAAGATATTTGAATTTAAATCAAGTAACAAGAGTCAGTTCCCACTGCATCTCTCATCTTTCCATCCTATTATTTAAATGCTTATACATGCATTATTTGATTTAAATGCTTATACGTGCATTATTTGATTTAAATGCTTATACGTGCATTATTTTATTTAAATGCTTATACATGTACCGTTTAATTTTCTTTCGATGAAAACCTAAACGATATCATGTAATAAAGACATGTCTTAACATTTCACTAGTTGTTATAATGTTGTTGGTAATAAAAAGTTTCGCAATATGTATTTCAAATAAGTCTTATTGTTCTGATACACATACGTTTCTCTAATCACGGAAATATGTTATATGGTTCAGGTTTTGGGTGCGGCAATTGTAATATTAAGGGCATGAAGTTCACTGTTAGATTCAATAAATACCTGTATTGAAATGACATTGCCGGGCATACTTAAATATTAGTGTCTACAGTCGAGCTAGTATGTATGTCAAAGTATTCATCTTATTAAGAACACGCGTGTATATCTCTTGAAATATGTTTTAGTAACTATTCATTTAGGTCAAAAGATTGACTGAACAAAATGATGGCCATACAATTATATAGAAATGTTTGCATGCGCCAACTTGACCCTCATCTATGTTGATGTAAAAAAAGGAAACTATTTCCTAGAACAAGAATGTTATGACTCCAGGATGCCATTGAGCATAACATTATATTATATGGTTCTATTAAAAACCTCAAAGGACATATTAGCCATTACACTATACGTTCAAAGAATATCAATTCGGTCTTTTTCTTTTTATGGCCGAGTACATTTGTCATCGAATTATTCTTATATAATAGGATTTGGTATCATTTGCAGTCTGGGTCATTCCCGTAGGGACAAACATTGAGCCTGACTGCGAAATGCTTCCACAAATCTAATTGCAGAAAGCACATGTTTTACATTATATGGTCAATATCCAGTCGCGGCCGGACTTATGTCTAAGTTTGAAGTCCAAGGCGTTGATCCCAAAATTTATTGATATCAATAAATTTTGGGATCAACGCGTTGGACTGGTCAGTAAAACAAAACATTACTGGCGAATTAGACTACACTCATCCTCACACCACCCCCGTTATGTATATATATATATATATATATATATATATATATATATATATATATATATACATCAATATATATAAATGTTGGGTTCAACGCCTATATATATATAAGAGAGAGAGAGAGAGAGGGGGGGAACAAGAGAGAGAGAGGGGGGGAGAGAGAGAGAGAGAGAGAGAGAGAGAGAGGGAGAAAGAGAGGGAGAGAGAGAGAGAGGGGGGGGGAGAGAGAGAGAGAGAGAGAGAGAGAGGGGGGGGGGGAGAAAGACTGAGAGGGAGGGCTTTTGTGGTTTGTCTATGTCGTTTGTTCGTTGTACTTTACTCGTACTCTGTGTTTGGCTTTAACCGTGTGTCTGTTAACGGGGTTGAAGTTTTGCATACAGTTGTTTCCATTATATCGATGTATAAATATCGTTTTATAAGAATTTTATATGCGCAACAGGTTTTGCCGTGAGACTATATTTCAATTTAGATTTAGTGTATAAATTGATCTTGTTTTGTTCAACATAATAGGCATGCACTATTTTACTAATAGCAACAAGTTATGTCTTTAAAAAAGTAACTCGGCCTTGAATAGCAAGCAGTTCACTCGTGTTTGAATGTGGTTTTCTTATTTGACCACGCTAGAGATTGTTCTTTGTTAAATTGTTGACCGGCAATTGATATTTAGGGCTTATTAAAAAGGGATAAGAGGAGCCATGCAATACCGTATTTGAAGAATAAAATATAAATTTGATAACTCGCACTCTTTTTCTGATAACGAACTTTTTTCACATGGAGACGCTTTGACCAAACTACATGTATGTCCAATACGGGGTTATTGTAACCTTGGCCTATATGGTCATCGGTCAGTCTGATCAATTCCAAAAAAGAATTTTATTGTTACCTTTCTTGACGTGTATTTGGAAGGCACGGTAGCCCTCAAAGTAGTTTTGTCCTGTGGTGTCCGGCTGCATTCTCGTTGGTTACTCGTTGTTCCTTCTACATGTGGTATGTCTTGAGGGTCACATGACTGTATACATACGTCTACTATTATTTTATTTCAAAAATAGTATGTGCATGCCAAGGCCTTTAATGCCAATCACAGTGATTTCAGTAATTTGTTGAATTTAATCTAGATTTAAACATCTTCAAACCTTGACAATCCACGACCGGTATTCATCTCTTGAGCAACCCTCAACAAACTCACGAGACATCCAATTCAATAAACGTTGACTTGATGTTTGCAGAGAATATACGATCTTAAGACACACCCTTCATCAATTTCCATAGGTTTAAATAGGTTATGCTTACATGAACACTTTTATATCAATTTATGATATTCAGTGCAAAGTTTTGCATCATGTTGTCGTTCTAATTCCGACCACATATAGGTTATTTATAATCTCGATTTATTAAATTGCAAGATAAAAAACGATGACCAATTTTACACATCTTCAAACCATGACAACTTGTGACCCACATTTATCTCGTTAGCAACGGTGTAAAATGTAAGAGACATCCATGTACATAAACGTTGACTTGATGTTCGCAGACAATTTACGATCTTTAAACACGCTCTCTTCGTCAATTACCGTAGGTTTAAATAGTTTATGCTAACATGAGCATTATTAGAACTTTAATGATCTCAAGTAAAACGGTATGCATCATTTTGTCTTAGTTTCTAAAAACGTACACATATAGGTTATTTATGATCTCGACTCATTTATTGACTAAGAACAAAACAGGAAAGAGCATTATTTTACTTAAACTATACAAACTTGTTCGTCAATATTAACATACTATGCAAGAATATTCTTTAAAAAGATACTCGGTCGAGGCAAACCAGCAGAATGATTAGTGTTATACTGATTTAAATGTTCGACATGTTATAGATTGTTTTTAAATAAACTATCGTTAGATTATTCCTGAGTTAATGTAGCTTTTTGAAAGGAATATCATTACCATGCACAGTATTGCAGAGCATTGCACTGTTTGAATAAACAGTTGTTATTTTTAAAATCAGGAATGGTTTTGCTACTTAAAGGGTAACGAAACGCCATGTGCTGTAATATCAGAGTATTTGTAGGTCGACTATAAATATGATCAAAGGAGCTGAGCTCTTGAGAACATTCCTTTATTCTACAATGATCGACCTTGAAGGTAGTAAGCCAGTTTGCTTGTGGTTTGCAACTAAACGCTCATATAAAATTTAAAGAAACTATCAACTGATATAAAATGTTTTTATAAAATTAGTTTTTAACAAACTAATAGTACGAAATGGAAAATAAAATAACTCCTTATTCTACTCTCATTCAACAAGTAAGAATGTCCTTCCTTATCTATATGGTTAGCAATTGGTTAGCATTATCGCTCTAATTCTACAATGTCAGCTAATAGGTATGCACCTTAACACGACCCGACATTATTTTTGCGTTAAGTAGGTCTCAATGCAAGGACGGAAAACAAAACAGCGCCAAATAACACAAATAGTTTACCCAAAATCGTCGCGGGGAAATAAAACTATTTCACTTTAAATCGATCAGAGCTCTAAAGAACTCGTTTCCGATACTCCTTATTTTATTAGACTTATTATTAAATGAGCGATGGGATTTCTTGTAAAAGTGTATAATGACCAATTGAAATCTTTACAATCTTAAAAGAATATTCAGTTCATTTCTGTGAATTTAACAGGAAGTCAGAGTGAATTCAAACGGTCTAACGGCCACATAAAATATAAACACATATTCAATATAACTGTTATGTGTTTAATGTAAGAGCAATGAAGTTGAATAAAATAATAATAATACATTTACTTATTTATCATAACAGGTAATAGTTAAAATAGTTATGGGAATATACATTTTACATCGAATCCTATTTAAGACGTAATATGTCGATAGAAGGAGGGTTTTCTTCTATACATCGTGCAAAATTAAAAAGTTAAGTAGCATTTTTGCCTGCTGAATAATTGTAACAGTTAATAGGCCATTTGATTCACCCAATAGTGTTTCTAACTATGGTATTCCTTAATTCATTGTAGATGTTTCATTTCAAAAGGAATTGCAACTGAGCTTATCTTCTATCTGCTAAGAAGTTCAGGTTCAACATACTCGCTGATTCCTGCCCATCATGTTTAGCCTTTTCGATTCTCAATTTATGCGTACAGACCCTTATCAGCGTATATGCTTTTTCGAAAAATTATTTCCCTGAATACTGTACCATTCTATAACCTCTCGTGCTTATCAAACGCCACCTGGGGGTTATTCCATTATAAACAAGGGGAAATAATTTCCTTTTTACTCAAACGTAGGAAATTATATATCATGTGTCAATTCTTGTCAATGACAGTCTGTTTAATATCGATTTCACAATCAATATCCAATTAATATTGTCGTCAACACAGTCTGTCAGCTGAATCTGGTATATATTATTAGTTTGTTGCAAATTATTAGAGTTAAGTACTTGAAACTAATATTTATTTAATCATGCTGTTACATACAATGGGTATTAATGCAACTCTCTTTATCCTGCAGCCTAACCTCATGAAAAGTTAAACCCTACTAAACGATTATAAAACCTAAGGTGCATGTGTGCTAATTATTTTAATTTAATAGTTCCCTATATTTCACAGGGGCAATTAAGTGTCGATGCCTTAAATGCATCAAACAGTTCTACAACATACTCTGGTTGTAAATTCGAAGTTTTTTATTTCTAATTTTAAAATTTCATAGCATTCAGTGCTCTTCTTTCAAAGGTACTCTGAGGATAACAGTACACGATCATGTTAACAAGTTGACAAGATAGCTAATGTGTTATCGCACCTTGTGTTGTAGACCCATATCGGGAGCGCTTCTTGAACAGGTTGAATACCATGATATGAAACTCAATTGTACTTTTATCAGCTATTGCACAATTTGTTCCAATGCAGAGGCAGTGGAAAAGTTATGATATTGTATCTTTTGAAAATATACATATTCTAACAGTTTTCTTGTGTTTTTTATAGAATACACCATAGGTGTTTAAAGTTCCATAGTAATATATAAAATTTTATAATTGTTGTAAGTAAGCATATTCCAACATGTGGAGTGTAAACTGAAGGGAAACACGCCTGACAAATCCAACATTATCTTTAACCTTTCCAAAAGCACCACATAACTACATCATGACCAAGCTTGATACAATACCGAAGAGAACTATCAAACAATAATTCCTCCATATATTTGTTTTATCAAAAGAGGGTGAATATTATTTTCGAGAAAAATAAGCCTCTTCAAGAAACCTCCGTTTATACTATATAAGGACAGAAAATAAGAATTGATGCCTGAACTGCAAGGTAAAGTTCACAATATACGTTGAGTGTTAATTGAAGTTATAACATGCAAGTAGCATATTCAGAGGATTGCAAATCACGATAACGATTATAAGTTGACAATAGAAGTACTTTGTTATCGCACCAGTGTTTCGAGACCCATACCAGGAACATTTTGCGTACAGGTTTAATTTTATGACATCAAGCTGTTACAAGAATTTATTTAATGCAGGGACATTGGAAAGGGAATTTTACTGTTTGATGTGAATATATACATATACATACTAACAACTTTCTTGTTGGGTTTTCTAGAACGCATATATCAAAACTGCCCTTCCAATGATCGTTTATGATGTCAGACATTTTTTTTTTCTCCCGGAATCTGAAATAAGTATTTATTTCTGACGTGTATAAAAGGAAACGATGTCTCCCTTTTCCAATATAATAGTAGACAAGCATATTGCTAGAAGCTTTTGTCGCGTAAAAATGTATCAACGAGAGTTACAAATAGAACGCTACATGTCACATTATCGTTTTTTAAATATGTTTAAATTAAACAAAGTTTTTTGTATGATGTACTTTTCAAATTATAGCAATAACATATTTTAATGAACATAACCACTTAAAATATGTATTAGATGTTATAAAAAAACGGTTGCTCCACTAGGTATAGCAGTATGTTGTAAAAACGGGTTTGAGTTAAAAGTACAGATATATACAAAACATGAATATTTCTTTGCTTCAAGGCTGACCGACATTGAGGTCTTTCGCAAGCAAACTAATATTTGCAGACACAAATTTACAAAAACTGTGATTAGATTTTCACAGATAATTTAGTATCATTAAGCACGCGCTATTTATCAATTTCTTTCAGAGAATATGATATGTTAACATTTTCGTAATAAATACGCAATGATGACGTTAAAACATATCCTGTGAAACGTCTTTAGTCCTATGGTTTAGATTTAGTAATGATGCGACATTTGACTTTGTATTATTAAAATAAACTGTTGAACATGTGTTCGCATATTTCAATGGTCCGTTTCATAGCTAGAATTGTAAGCCATTTGGCCTAAATCAAGCAAACCAGCTAAGAGCTACTAATTGACTGACTTAAATGAATACTATCAGTCAGTCTTGGTCTTACAGAATCTTGTCAGCCAAGATTAAATCCACATCAGGTTAAGGTGGACACAATTACCTTTTGGCGATGGCAGTTATATTTTTCGCTTTTCTGTCCATTATAACAATATATTTTTTTTAAATGTTTTATAGATACTTTTCGGCATGATAGCTATCTATCTTAACAAAATTGATCGCAGGCACATAATGTTATCGATTAATATCGAATTCGTTCCAAATATTATGATAATGAACTAAAAAATATTTGGCAAGAAAGAAATGTTCAAATTACTGGATGCCGACCGCCCAAAATGATCCATTAAAATAGTCCCATCGAGGCAAGAAGATGTTAAAACAAAACCTGCTAAATTCAGTGTAGGTTTTCTTTAAAACACGCAATATTTTTTAGCTTAAACTTTGCGTTTAATGTATTGTATGACAACTGAAGGGACGAATGCAATCCTATTTGCTGGCAAACTGGCGTAAATAATCATTTTAAACTAGTTTTACCTTTTGAACCGGTAAGGCATTTTCCATTGAGTGTTCAGAAACGAGTTTATGACCGCTGTCATTGTTTACGATGCTATCATACAAAAATATCAATATGATAGCTCCTAATATATCTGTGAAAACCAATCTCTAAAGGAAAAATAAATCCCGTGATGTCAGTTAAACGTAAATATTTGAAGAAGCCAACGTTTATGGTCTATTCGCTGATTTTTAAATTCTGGAGAGCCTTGCCAACTAAGATGTTGTATATTGAACATGTTAGCCAAACTTAATCACGTTAATAAATACAGCCTTTTTACAAACGCCGTTGCGTGTATTTATATAAAACAAAGATATGAGACTGACCGTATTGTTATTTATGTAATTGCTTGATTGGAAAGTGTCCGAAATGCTTGTCCAAACTATGTTTATTTGGGTGTGAGGTCAGGGTTACTTTGTTTGTATAATTATAAAATAAAATACCAGAAACGAAATCGCTTTTCCAATTGTCTAAATTTGTTAAAGGATTCAGGTTATTGCCATATGTGACATATGTATTATGTCCTTTTTTCTAATAAATGGAATTAATGCAATGTTATCTTCATTGTATTATGACGTTGTTTGTTTTTCGTTAAGTGTATGTGGCCTTAAATCATGAGTCCTTAAGTAAAGGTTAAATATTTTTAGAACAGGGCTACTTAACTCTAACTGTACCACTTATCGGTGGTTCAAAGTAAATAAACTGTCGACACTTCCTAGGGGTATGTGTATTTCTTGTTTATTTGTACATATGTGTGTATGACTAATGTGTTATCTGGTATTTTTTATTGAATGGCCATATTTCTAAAATCAGAGAACGTGGTACTGTGTAAGAACAATTTTGCTACAATTTGACTACGACGTCGACTCAATATTGTGTTAACTGTAGTGCCAATAGTATTTCTAAGAGTTTGGACATGTCCATAGTTTGATATTTGCTAGCTTTTCATCTACACTTCGATGCAAAAAAAATATATTTCTGAAATCAGAGAACGTGGTACCGTGTAACAACAATTTCGCTACATATTATGCTAACTGTAGTGCCAGGAGTATTTCTCCAAGTTAGGACTTGTTGATATTTTGATATTTAGTAGCTTTCCAACTACACTTTTGTGCAAATAAACACATTAAAACTTTCCGGGACATAAAAATAGAACTGTTGTGTATATTAAATTCGTAAAAACACTTACAGGCTATTCTTAAAAAGGATGTTTGCTCTTTTATAAAAGTGGTGACTCTGTTGTTCTTGCCATTGTGCTGTAGGGTAGTATGGTGGCTTTGTCGAGTATGATTTACGCTGCATGTTGATATGATTTAACCCTGATACTAACAATTTGTTTAAAGGTTTACGTAAATAGTATACGTAAAATTGTGTTAACTACCCACTTACTGGGCTAGGCACTGTTTGTAGCTACCTTTTCACCTATTTTTGCAATCACTAACTACTATCAGACTGCTGATTTACTGGAGAAGTATTTGAAAACTTGATAAATAATGCTTTCACAATGAGCATACTATTGTGTAAACGATTTAACAAGGTTATCGTTAAATATTAGGTACTTGGCTTTTGTCCAGAAGTTTCAGTTGTATTTTGGAGTATTTACAATACTCGTTAAAGAGTTTCTAATTTAAAACGACAGTTTATTTTACCGATACTTTTTGTATATAATGCACATGTATTCACTATTTGCTCGCACTATCCGTTTCACCATTTACTTTTAAAGCAACTGAGAACATTTAAGTTAATTAAGTATATGCTTTCTTCAAAAAATGAGAAAGAAATTAAACACATTATAAATTCGCGTATATCGAACTATTATTACACTTCGTCTAGGTGTCACACTCGTTAGAATTTACCTAAATGAATTTCCTTTTTATAAGCGCAAAATTGTCACCAACATTATGAAAACATGCCTATTGTTGCAACCACTCTGAATATATTAGCCATAGTCAAGAAATATTCTTCATAAAATAGACATGTGTAGCTCAATGCAAAGATTTACTATCATATAATGGGCTTTGATATCTTGATATACATGTTGTGTAATCCCATAGGGGCCAGCAGTGAGTCTATAAACGTAAGTGAATCTGCCAAGTACGCCTACTAGTTATAAGCAGGGAGAATCATGGAATATGAACAACATTTTTCTATCCTGATTCTAATTTTGCTTTTCCGAAAAAAAGAAAATGCATTACGCGTGTTTGTCCCCGTAGTTTAAATTGCAATAAAGGAAATAAATGAGTTAATTACCTATCCGATTCAGCTTAAAGTCATGGACTAAATCAAACTGTCTTGTAAATATTTTTCCCACGAGAATACGATCAATTAAATGCTTTGATGTATCGTGCTTCTATAATAAATAAAAAGATAATGCTGCCGCATGCCCTCACGTAGTCAGGAAGACATGCTAAATGTACGTGGGTGTATACACGACTTGGAATTGCTAACTTTCTAAAATACAAGATCAGTTGTCTCATAAAATTTCAAAAAAACAAATATGGGTTGAAAATGTATGAGATAACGAATCTTTATATCGTTATATATATATCACCCCATCCTTTCTGGAGACTGGAAAACCGTCAAAATTGATTAATTTTTAGCTGGAATTTGGAATTACATTTCTTATAGAATATAGTATACATATTATAGCATAAAACGCCCTCAGCTTGATTGCACGTACATCTTTGTGGGGGTTCGTTATGGTCGGGTGTCAGGAAAGGAAGAGCGTTTTCAGTATATAGTATTGTAGTATTATAGTACCATATTCTCTGCTATTGTATTCTTACGTTGCAATATTCCTTTTCTAGAAAATCCCCATTTCTATTGCATTATGATTCTTGTAAAAAAAGCAAAAGTAAATTTAGATTAAATGCTATAAATGGCAGCCGAAAGTCCATGCATACCACACCATAACATATAGCGATTTGTTTTGTATTTTATGGTGTATATGCACTTCAGACTCAGCCTAGTCGTGTATCAGAATTGCGCGGACTCTCGCACCAACAAGGCCAACTACAAATTGAGCAACAACAAAGAGACGGGAAATAGAATCAATTATAGCCAATGAAGCAATATTTATGCGAAAAGCTACAGAAACAAGCTCAGTAGCAAAAAGTTAAAAGGTAAAAAAACATTATCCCGGTTTATGTTTATCCCGGTTTAATGGCAATGGGTAAACGCCAAAGACATAGAACATAAAACCACAAACAAGAAACATGGAAGAACAGCACAAAACTCCACAAACAGCACAGTGCATACATACTATATATAAACAACTAGGTATGTTTATCAAGGAGTGTTAGATACCGCCTTGGAACGGTCAGTAATCCTACATATTTGGCCAAGATGTGGCCACAATGTCAATCTTAACATGTGTACACTGTTTAGAATTAGCTATTTCTTTTCAATATTATCAGATTTTATTTTAATATTTAAAAAACGTGATAAGTTGCCATTTGTAGAGTTGACGTTGGTCGTCGATTGGTCGGAGAACTTCTCATGAGCTGAACATTATGCATTAGCATGTGATTGCGGTTTGTCGGGCAATCACAATAAAACATATTCATGGATTGTTCGAAAATGCTGGCGCATTTATTTGTTGTTGTATGGTATTCCATGTTTTATAACAAAGCGTTTCGAACAAAGAAAACTTTTTTTTAGTTCAGAAATACCGCTTGGTACAGTGAAGTTGATCATGATAAAGTCGAGAACAAAAGGCAGTATGCAAATCATCTGACCACGTGCAATCTTGTTAGCTAGTCCAATTAAAAAAGTGTTAGTTTAATTATTTACGACAAAGGTTTATTAGTTTATTTCAAAGATCCGATATGAAGTTTATAATATTTCTCAGGTTGTATGCCAGAACATTCTAAATCTTTAAGTTTTTCAAAAGCATATTATTATTTGGCCTCCGTCATTAAAATTTATTGGAACAATGCAAAAATCAACATAACTATACGATGACCTTTATACAGGCAGTGAACTGTTAATAAATGTCCACGAACACGCTCTTAAATTGGTTCCAGCTCGAAATGATTAAAACATAGTTTACCATAGTGCTGAAGAAACGCATGGTCTGATACGAGAGAGTGTTGTTCAATCAGCTAAACAGTCATGTTAAATGATTCCAGTTCAAGCCATTTATGACTTGATGGTATATGTCTAGGTAAGATAAAAGTGCACGGATAGAAAATACCGTTCATTTATGAATATCTGTTTTAAACGACATCGTTATGCGGTTTCTCTGAACGCCAACGCTAATATGCGTTCACGTCAGCTTTGATATTTACAAGTAAGAAGATACAATTTTTGATTCTGTCTTTCAAGATAAAAATGACCCTTTAAGCAAAAGCAGCTGCTTCCACGCTAAGAGATTATACACTAGTTCGACATTATCTTTTCAATCAAGACAGTTGCATGTGACGAAACTGTTTCGTAACATCGTGTCAATGACAACATTAAAGAAAAAGCGTGAAGTCTAAGTCAATAACCCTATATCGTTGAGATGGTTACTGAAAACTAACGCCGATTCTCTTTGAAATGCATCAGTCAATTGTAACTACGGCCTCGAGGTCCTGGGAATAGCGGGGACCTTGCAATTCGGTCCAGCCAATCCTTGCTCTGCGGGGACCAACTGCTGGTAAAATCCCCACCAAATGCCCCCATTCCCCGCTGTTTTCGGCGCAAAAAACCCATCGCATTCACTCGGCACTGCGGGGCCAACTGGCAGGTAAAAACACGGCTCATTACCCCCGTTATCTCCGGTATATATCCCCGAGTTTTTGGAGAAACGTATGCTATCTGTTGTAATAATTAACTTGTAAACGCACGTAGTTCTAATTCGATAACTGTAGGAGAATTTGATATTTTACTGCTAACGTGCTAATATGTTTTCCGTATACAATTGTGCAAATTTAAACGCAAGACAATCAATATGGTCATTTTTATTTAATGGCCGAACTTTTTTGATATCGATATTACCTGTTCTTAAATAACATGTTTTACAATCTTTTACCGTCTGGGCATCATTGACCTATGATAAATGGGTATTTCTGGACGCTTCCTTCTTATTAATTTATTCTTTTAAGATTACCGAAAAAAATGATAACTTATTTACTTATTTAATTTTCCTTATGAAGAAACACTCATTAGGTGTCAAATTTATGTCCATTTTGAGGCTGTATGTTGAAGAAGTCATTATTAAGTAGAGAAATGACCTGACAGCGCTTTCGTTTCTACCTGTCTATTGATGTTGAATTATGTTTCATGTAACGAAAGGATATATGTTTAGAGAGTTATTACAAAGATATACTGAAACATCTTATCAATAATGTGCATGGTATATCATAATCATAAACTGCGCTGAGAATGTAATGACATATTCTTGAAGCTCTTACTCAAACATCCTAATGTTTGGAAACTTTTGATATAATAGACTTAATATAATAAAACTTTTCGATAACAGACATGACAATATTTTAAACGGTGGATTTAACTTGAAGTACTAAACCATTTACCAAGCATGAAACAAAGCAGTTACACAAATAATATCACATTTACGCGTTCTTTGAGATTTCTCATATATTTGCAAAATACAATAAACAGAATACTCCTATATTTACTTCATATTGTTCAATATTAACGATATGTATGTCAACGTTGCCAACGCGCAATTGACTGGATGAAAATATGTCCGTTCTGTTAAGAGGTTAATAGCTGGTTTGCGCTCTTCATTAAGGGGATTCACGGCTTATGGCGAGCAGCAACCTACAATTACGGACTACACACACGTACGTCAGTCTGCTTCGTACGCCCATTAGTCACAAGCAGGGGGAATCATGGAAAATGAACAACCGCCCAGTATCATGTTCCGTATTTTGATTTTCAAGGACAATTGAAAATACATTGGATGTATGTGTTTTTTGTAGTTAATATTGCAATATAGGAAATATAAAAACAAATATTTGCCTTAAAGCTACGAAACAAATCGAACACATTAAACTGTTCTGACAGTATGTTGACCGGGAATAAATAAAATAAATAAATTAGATGCATTGATTGATCGTGTGTCTTTAATTAATGAATCCCGCCGAATAGTTTCACATACTCCGAGGACATGCTAAATGTACGCGGGTGAATAAAGATACTCGATTTTTTCTATATTTTAAACAAACAGTACGCTGTTTCATAATGTTTTAAAACTCTACACAGGTAATTCAATCAATGGATCTTTTTTTTTTTAAAACATGAAATTTATTTGTATGTCATCTCATCCTTTCTGAAATCTGGAAAACAGATAACAAACCTTTGAAAAGGAATCCGGAATACTGCTTTTTTAAATTGGAATCTTGAATACCATAATTTTACATAAAGCATATCACGTCCACGTATTGTATTTTTATCTCGCCTTTTCTGATTTTTTTTTTTGCAAACGTAGCTAGACGTACATACATGCTTAGATCCGTTATGATTTGGTTCCAAGGTTTTTAATAATGAAGAGCCTGTTTTAGACAAGGGGTTCTTTTTCATTGCCTCCCAAAAATACACAGAACTGGTTTCTGCCCAATGGAACAAAAATGAATTTCAATTCAATAAATTAAAATATATCGTCCCTCAAATCTAAATTAAACCTAAAATAATTAAAGTTTAAAAAAACCCAGCTTAGAATAATGTTTTCGTTTTTGCCAATTGAATTCGAAAATAATACAAATGAAAACAAAATGCTCGATAAAATTCCTCAAATCATGCTATTTTGAGAGCAAACATATTTTACAAAACTGCTGCAGACACGCATGGCCTTGTACAAAGCGGTTTGTTAAATCAACTGTTATATGATTCCAGTACAAGCCATGTATTCAACTGTGACATATGTCTCGGATGTGAAATAAAAGTGCTCCGAGAGAATATACTTTATATGCTTATGAAGTTCAGTTTTAAACGACATCGACACGGTTTCCATAGTTTTGATTTTAGACAATCGATTCAATTTATTATTCTTTTTGCACGCGGACAAGCCTTTTATGATGTCTTTGAAGTTCAAAATGATCCAATAAGCAAAAGTTACGGCACCCATGATCAGAGTTAATGAGATTATACATGAGAACTTGTATAAAATGTATAATATCAACCACGACAGTTGCAGGTGGCGTGACCGTTCTGAACCATCACGTCAGGGACAACGTTCAATAACTAGCAAGCGGCCCAATTAGATAGCGCTGTAAATTATCCGCATGATAATTATTGAACAGCTACGCATATTCCGTCTGCAGCCGTTTCAATATAAGACTTTATGCGAAGACAAATACAATGTAAACACGATTAGAATCAGCAATAGCTTTCTACGTCAAAACGGTTTTGGGAGTACTATTTTTATTACATAAAGCATTGTTTATATTTTGAATGTAGACAATTTCACAAATTATAGCAGCGGCAGCATGCAACAGTTTTCCCTTTTGATCTAGGCAGGCTCAACGATTTTGAACAAATCGACTTCACTTTCTAGTAAGTAGCCCAATGGCATATGCATTGTATATAATGTTTCAAGTTTATTGATGCTAATGGTTTAATTAGTGGATTTGTCGAAGAAAAGACCTATGTGTATTATGATATATAGTCAAACTTGAAGAGAAGAAAAAATAGCTTGGTTAAAAATATTAGAGCAAACCACATATCAGCGCAATATATATTTAATACATTAGGATCTAGGTACTACGTTCGAGGTCCATGTTCGAGCCAACACGAACACTTTCGAGATTTATCTACGATTGACAACGACAGACAGAGACATATTAATAAAATATGTACGAAATTGTCGATTTATATGTAGATAGTGTTCGATTTATCTACATTATCTACATTATCTACATTAATAACGACAGACAGAGACATATGAATCGAATATAGGTCCAAACAATTACTGTCCTACACTAGATTTGCACAACTCTATTCTAAGTCAGAGGTGGTCAGACAAATTCAGGAGAGTACTGGTAGAGTTACTGCAGTATTACAGCTAACGTTGATCCCGTTCTCTTGTTCCGATTTACCATAATATGTTTACGTTATTTAAATACCAACGTAAGCATATATTGCCGTTAAAAAATGCTAGTTAATATGGTCAATAACGTTTCATGACCAAGTATTGTTTTCATCGCCATTACTAGTAATAATAAAGGTTATGCTACCTTAATCAATCAGTTGACTTTAAATTATTTGTTGCTTGTGTATAGACAATATCATGTTAATAATTTTCAGATTTGGGGATTCAAATATTGCGAGCTTATAGTGAACTTCCATTACCTCTTAAGCAAACGTACATCATGCCTCAACAGAAACTTGTTTGCACATAATGAATAGGCCAGACATCCTTCGCATGAGTTCGTTATATGTTAAGATGAGATAAGTATTGAATACAAATTAAAATGTTAAACATAATAAATACCTCAAAATGTGATATTATATGCTTAAATCACTTGATGATTGAGGGAGAGTGACATGGGCAACACAGATCAAGAACAAGTTGTATGAGCATGCTTTCAGACATGCATGGTTAGCACAAGAGGACAGCGATATCAATCAGTTTTTAAGGTTATTTGAATCCAGGTTTAAAGCCTGCACATGGCAACGTAGTTAAGGGTGTATAAAAACCTCGCCGTAAGTTATTCATTACGAACATTTTAAATCTGATGTTGAACGCTGAAGGAAACCTCTCCATAAACTTGCATATTATGCTTAAACATTCCATACCAATTTCAGAACTTAAAGTCATACTCTTGAAGTAGAAACGAGTAGACATTATGCACCAGTCAATTGTAACCACGCCCCACACCCCCACCCCCACCCCCCAGGTCCGGGGGTAAACCGGGGATAGCCGGGGAAAGGGGCCGTGTTTTTACCTTCCAGGTGGTCCCGCAGTGCCGGTTGAATGCGGTGGTTGTGCGCAACATAAAAATTGCCTATTATGCCCAAATCAAATCAGTTTCAAACGCTCCGATAATATCGTATCCTAGTATAGATTTCACAATACCATATATTTACTGTAACAGTTTTTGGTTTATTCGGAACAGTTTATAAGAGCATTTAATCTGACGTTACAGAGCATAAAGACAAAATAAGACATAGTTTAAATCATGTGTTCACTAAGTGGCATTATATCGTTTCCAATGACCGTGCATAACTGCGAACGCGGTTTTTTTAATTGTGTACGTACAGTTTCAATTGTAAACCGTTCGCTATTTCTGTACAGCTGACTACAGCTGTCGCATTAAAAATATATTGTTAACGTTCGACTAAATACTACTGAGTACAAACAATATTAAGGGCATCCATATAGAAATTGAAAAAATATCGAGTTGATAACAACCACACTTTTCTCATAGACCAGTTGAATGTAGGAATAACTATCCTATATGTACGTGTATTGACACATGGTCATATAATTGATTTTCTAGCACTGTTTCCGTACATACAACGTAACTAGTGCTGTCAATTCTGTTTGCTACTGAATGTAAATAGAATTTACTGTCATTTTTGTGTGGCAATTATTTCTGTCGAATTAAATATAGACTTTCCTATAAAATATTCGGAGTCAATTAGTCGAGACGGTTATTTGGTATTACAATGATTCATTTAGAGTAAGGTTTCCATCGGAAACCAAGATTTAATGGTTTCTAGTAGTGACATGAAAAAGGTTTTGATTACAAAATCATTCTTTTTAAGTATTGCTATACGATTGATGTATACTTCATTAATGAATATGCCTTAAACGATGGCTTCGCATTGATGTCGTGAATACAGGCGACTTTATGACATTAGTAATATGTAATCATTTTTATCGAATCCTAAGATCTCTTCCAGCCAATGCGAGCACATAAATCTCATAGATGAGACCATTTTCCAAACATGGTATTTGCATCTTTGATATCTGAGTCAAGCTTATATATATATGTTATGTATAAGTCTCGTATTTGTAGTAATTGTATGATAACGTATTTCACATGATTTAAAAGAAAAATATAATTTTCTCTAGAACATGCGAATACTTGTGATGAGAACAAAATTTCTAAAGGGATGTGGTGACCAGTTTAACTGTGACATATAGTGAAATGTGGAATAATTAATAAAAAACTCTTAATTTGTTGACTCAATTGCAGTAACATGGGATTATTATCTAGCAAACTTAACTGTTACCCTAGTAGAACTACTAAACAGTACAATGAAGAAAATGAAGACGTTGTTGACGACTGTGAACGTATAACTGAGGAAACGAAGCTGGAACTTTCCGAAGATGACAAAAATAAGCTTAAAAACACTTGGCGACATCTGAGATCAGCCGTAAACGATGTTGGTGTCATAACCTTTATAAAGTAAGTATTTGATACCTACATGCCTGATATATATATTGAAGATAAGTATAAAAAAATCCACATAAGTCTGCTTATTGTGGCTACATGTTTGGAGTAAGCTGTATACCTACTACACTATATCCACGAAGGGAAATATGTACACTGCAGTCATGTTTGATTGGTTGATTGATCATTAATCAGAAGTAGTTTTCACAATATCTGTATGATGATTTATTAAAAAAAATATTAAATGAATATACAAATATAGAACTTTGGTTTAATTTTATACCTGTAGTATGTGCGTATTCCCACATATAAATTACTAAAACTTATTGTAAGCCCATCATAAATCCATACACATATCGCAGAACACAGTAGTCCGTATTCCACTCCAGTGCAATACAGACGTATCTGCTGACGTCATCTCATTAACGTTTCATTGCGTGATGCTCAAATGACGTCAAAACTGAAAAAATATTATGTGCTCTATTGTTGAGGTCACCAGTAGTGTATATACTTTAAGTGATGCTTATACTGCGTTTTGATTCGGAATGCGGTATTCGACTCTCATGGATTTTGGCTGATTTTTATTTAATTCTTCTTGCGTTTGGTGAAATCCGAATCTGCAAAGTCCCACTCGAGTCGAAAAGAACACCCCGGGTCAAAACGCAGTAATAATAACCCTACTTTTCTCACCACAATTGTTAGATTATCTGATTATTATATTTTTTGGCCAAGGGAAATGCATTACAAACACCTTTTTTATCTTATGTGTAATGAGCCATGCTTTTTTTATTAAAAAGCGCGGACTTTAAATCACAATAAGATCAACTATCCCATTTAAACCACATTTGTTGTAAGCGTTAAAACTGAGACGCCAGAGACGGAGTAACTAAGAAACATAACTATTTACTAATTCCAAAATGAGATTCTACATATAGTTAGAACAATGGATATGCAACTTCGAACTTAAGCATTGTAAGCGCAAGAAGTAAGTCTTTGAACTATACCGTTACCATTTTTTTTACTATATGCTAAAAATTGCGGTTGTGAATTAGAACGTAACCAGCCAGAAAATCCGGGAAAACACAACCACTTTAGTAAAAGTTCCGCACAGTCAGTATCTTTCATTAAGAATATTGTTTATCGAAAGAGTTAATATATACACACACAAATATGAGAGCAGGTAATGCAACTTAGACACATATATGTCATGTGATTAAGATAATAAATCAGAGATATGCAAATATAATCTAACTAAATTCAATGGAGTGCATTTCATGATTAAATAGCAGGGCATTTCCGCATGATCATACATATTTTGACCTCCTTGAAAGTGTGGATGTTGAGGCTATCGTATATGAACATACTACAAATAACCAAATGTGTCAACAGGACTTTCTCGTATGATCTCCAATAAGACACTCAGGTAGAAAATCTTGAAGATCATTACTGTTTAGCAGGAAGCTGTTGCAGATATAGATGTATTTTACTTTTTGTAAAGGTATCCTCTTCTGAACCTTTGGTCCCTTGGTTAGTTTATCCGTTCCTTGCAAAGTTGTCAACTTATTCTGATCTTCTGGTCAGGTTGATGTTCTTGTTATTCTTTTGAGTTTCTAGAAAGTTACAAAGTGCTGTAAAATATCATTTACTTACAAATGCATAGGACAGCAGTGAATACAGTTAATGGCCTAATTGGCTTTGAATATATGTATCTAAATAATATTCATTACTTTGCATGATGCATCAAATATTAACCAAACTATATACATCAAACGTTATGGTATTTTAAGTAATATTCGTTAAAGATATGTCCATAAACAAATCAGTGCTTAAGAGACCCTTACTCAGCACAGCAGTAAATCTTAATTATCACTTTAAAATAAGAATAACTTATAAAAGTTATCACTTCAAATAACAGCAAAGGACTCTCCTTAATGTAAAAGGTAAACAAAGCCCCAAAATGGGATAATCCCGGAGGGGAGTAAGCTCCTGAAAATGTATATGATATTGATTTACTGCATACGCGTATTTAGAAATATATATTGTTATCGAAATAGCGTGAACGTGTATCTAAGTCTCTCAACTAAATCAAATGATAAACTATCAAAATTGAAAAGCACTCTTAACAAACATTTACCCCTGTTGCGAAATGGACGAACCTGTGAATAAGCTAATAATAGATTATCATTTTTGAAATGGACAGGTAGATCCGTGTGCTTAGAATTGACTGTCTCATTATAATATAAATATACATTAAAAAGCAAATGATATTTAATTCAATCCAGTTAATTATATTTTAATCACACATACATAGCACTTTTGTTCAGTTTGGTGAACATAACACAATTATAGGTTTTGTATTTTCAAAGATTAAGTGATATCAATTCATCATTGTAGGCGATAATGACCGAGGCCCTATCACTGTCAAGTATTTCGTGTTTTTATTGTTTTGTGTATGCTGAATAGAAAAATCAAATCCAGACAAAATCTATTTTCCAAAAAAAATAAACATGTATTTTCAAAACTACATTTAAACCATGGATTCTCTTAATAAAACATAAACTTTATTACTTTTCATCTCATCTCAACATGCGCTACCTTCCCTACCATGCTAGTACTAAAATATCCAGCACTGTGACAGAAAACCCCCAGCATAATTCAAAAACAATAAACAAATAAATACCTTCATACGTAATTAAAAATGGTATTTAACACTCTACCGAATGGTTTGCGCTCATGCAATTCTGAGCAAGAGGAAATGGTATTTGCTGGAGACGGGATGTGATCTAAACACGCAGTCGTAAAACACAAAATCATGTCATCATATCGATGTATTTGTGCACATTCGTTGTTCCCAGACTTTACCCATAGTTTATGTGATTTCACAGAACCTTTTTTTCCAAATTGCATTTAATCTTAAAAAAATATAGTTATATTCTACCATGAATCCGATTGTTTCTATTTTATTACAGGAGTTTCATATGTCCATGTTGTGCCTATTTCCTTTTGTACTTATTGACGTTTTCTGTTCGTCAGCAGAGTGAAATGAGTATGTAATCTCCTTCATATTTGTCGAAATAATTGCCATCTTTGACAATAAGGAAATGGTTCATATAATAATCCATGGTAAACCAATACTAGATCGCATGAGGGCGTTTATATCTGGTTGCGGCATTTTCTAGCGCTTCACAATATTCGTCATATATTGTCTGATATTGGTGAGAGAACGGTTTATAAGCATATTTGTTCTTTAAAGATGAAAGCATTTACCTTCTAAATAATGATATCTGTATTTTCGTTAACGGTCGCTGTGTATTAAGAGAATGTTGTGTATGTACCTATCCTTCAAAATAGGAGTGTAATCTAAATATTACATGAGTGTAAACTGATAAAAATACGTTTTAATAATACATTGGACTTATACATGCAATGTACACTGTGCCGATAAATGTTAGTTTTTGGATGAAGACCGACATTGTACTGTCAAAAATTAAGAGTATGTATGAATAACAAAGGTGACTAGAAAAAAATAAAACGTTTTTTAACGTTTGGAAAATACTATCGATGATATATTTAAAGCATTGATTCATGTATGGCGAATATAATACAATTCAGATGAGCAGGACACGTCCGCCTACAACAATATTTGTCTCAGAAGACATACTATATTCTATACTGTCTCATAAACAATTTAGTTTACGGATCTACATGTTACACACAACAAGAGCAATATTATAGATAGCAACACCATGGGGATAACCAACTCCAAGCTTAGGTGCTGGACAGATGCAAAACAGAACAATAACGTCAGACCTTTTCATCCTTTTGACCCAGAGCCCGTCCTGACAGAGGAAGAAGGAAAGCTATTAAAAGACGTTTGGTCAAATCTTAAGGACGACATACATAAAGTCGGTGTCATAACTTTTGTAAGGTATGTATTTTAATAATATATCATGTAACGAGCTATCGTTATTTGTTTGGATTACCTCACCCTATTCAATTGGTCAATATGCTACGAAATGAGTTATCAATAAGAAACGTTCTATCGCTTCGAAATTTATTTTGGTAAATCTAATACTGTAAAGACATAAGAAATATTTCATTAATTTGTCATTAAATAAGTAATAAATTAAAGTGAAGAGAAGACAGTATTTGGTTAAATATTTTACATCACAGTTATTTAATTTAATACAAAGATCTTTAGTTAGTACTTATGTATGTTAATCATTTCAATCTGAAGAACGCCATTTTTGAATAACTTAATTTGGTATTTGTATCGAGGAAATAGAATAGTAGAAAATGATTTGATTCTTTGACAAATAACAAAGAAAATGATAGTCTGAAAATGTTTGAGTCGCAAGATCATAGTATACTATTTGTAGATACTTTGAAATATGACTAGATTTAAATTCGATGAATAAGATTTGTTGTAATAATTAATATATGCAAGGCCCAAAGTGTTTAATGTGTGTATATATATGTATATATGATTAAATTCTCCCTCGAACGTTAGAAGCCAAGAGCTTAGATTATTTGGTTTGTTGAGTTAGAAGTCGCCTCTCAGGTTTGTTGTTTAAAACCATCCCTCTTTTGCTCGATATAAATCCGTCCTGGTGTTTATAGTTACTTTATAGACCTTTAAAGAGAAACAATTAGGCCAAATTAAATACAAACAACACATGAATCTTCCTAATAACTCTACAATTCGTTTAAGGAAGACGTAATCCGTTCAAAACCACATCAAGAGGCGAGCCTGGTTTAAGTAAAATATGTACACTATTAAATAAAGACACCATAGCAAGCGCACATAGCTTCTGTAATTGTTAATTGTAATATACCTGATTTTAATCAATGCAAAGGCAACCTTTTGTTCGTTTCGTTTCGTTTTTCTATGCTCTGCCTGTCTGTTAATGTGCATTCTTATCATAAACAAATATATCAAGGGGGTTAAGCTCATGGTCACATTCCAGTATCACTTATGTATCCATTAAGTATGGCTTCACAAAACCATTATTAAAGACAGAGATAAATTATTGCTGGAGTGTTAAAACTGTTTAAAAGCACTAATTGAAAAATAAAACCTTCGATTTTAATGCTCTTACGTAAGTTTTGAGAAGGATTATGCATTATAGACTTATTGTTTTTGTCAGAATTTTTTGTAAAAAAAAATACGTTTTGCCACAAAATAAATTTAGCAATTACATAAGAATGGTGGCAAATTTGTTATAATTATCCCAATATATTTAAGAACAAGAGAGCTTCTCGATCTTAATGCTTTTAGGAATGTAGTACAAATATATGTTCATTTCTCTTTGTATATAATAGTATCTTATGGTACTATCTATATGTATTGCCATCAATGTGTATATGTGTAAAAACAAATCCATAGTTTACAAAACCTAAACATAAATGACAAAATAGCGCATATAATGTGCTCAATGGTACATTCTGACATGTTGGAAACCTTAGCACACTCTAAGCCGTACATATTGTTCCACTTAATGTCGACTAATACAATTAAACGCACGCACGCCCCTGCGATATGCATCTGATTAAGTTTTGCAATAATACCATAGCTATGCATAGTTAAAATGCTTCATTATTCTGCATACTGCATTGGTTACGTACCGAAATAATTGAAATAAGAAACATATTAATATCAATTGAAATTTTCTCTACTACTGTTTACCAAACTATGGCAAATATCGTCCTACATAACACTTATATTTATTTTGCAGCACATATGAACCTAAACCGTTAGAGGAAGTAAAGAAAATCTGATATGTTTTGGATTATTTCGATTTTTTTTTATATACGTACTAAGCAATCGTTTGTCTTTGTATATTACGACAAATTGTAATTTGAAACTTAGTTACGTGTATTGATGTAAAGCCTAATCTCATGGAAAAAGTCATCGTGTCCTTTTATAGAAAAAGGTCTTTATTCTACATGCTGTTCTTTTTGTCCGATTAATATGTCTGACAACTCCTTTATATTTTGTGTTATGTATATTTCCTTTCTTGAGTGTAAGCAAGGTCAAGAAAAGATCGTTAAAATATATTCAAGGTATTTTTTTCGGTATATCGGTATATCTTCAAACATTCAATATTTGCTATATGTTTGACACAATGGGTTTTGCTACCTGCTTTAGTGTAAAACAAGGTATAATTCTAAATTTAATATGCCAATAAATTGTTTCTATCATATGGAATCTTTTGATGTAATTTTGTAACATAATACCCAATTGTAGTAAAAGGGATCACTTTGTGTTTAATCACACAAAATCTATTCCAAAGGCACTTATGCGTATCGATAAATACTTCTCCTTGTACATCAACGATTACCAGACATTGCTTTAGTTTTATGAAAGTGTTACGTTTCCATTTTATCTCGTTGTTGATTCGTAAGGTATATAAACATAGCAATGGACCGTCTCTACCAATACTTTACTAACAATACATCATATGAAGTAATCTTGGATAAAGTATTAATACAGTCTTATCAGATGATCGATTTCAATAAAATCTGAGCATCGGTGTACTCTAATTTTAATATGTTAAGTAGCGGAGCATTTGTGTATAATTATTTATGGTCTGTGCCCGATATATGAATACAGAATACGAGGTGAGTGCTGTGGTTGGAGGAAGTTTATCAGGCAAGGCGAAGGAATTAATCGTGAGAGCCGAAGAAGTAAGTGCACTTGTAGATTTTCAGGCCAAGTTTTTTGCAAGTGTCATTAGCATGCAGAGTAATTGTTTGGGCGAGTGATTGTTGAGGTCGATTGTTAGCGGACTATTGATAAGATTTTGAAGCATTTTTGTGCCTTTCCTCTGAAATTTGAGATTAGAAAAGGAATCCGTTTTCTAGGTCACATGACCAGTTAACTGTAAATAAACATCACGTGGTCAACATTGGTCTAATAAACTTTAATATACACAACACCTTGTTATTTGACCGATTGTTATGCGAGTGACAAAATAAATACCATTTACACGGATACAACGCAATAACAAAAATTTTCATTAAAATGTACACACTTTTAAACAATTGCTTTATATGTTTAATTTATGTTGAATAAAATATGCATGAACTTAAACGAAACGAAGGGTCAATCTTGACGTATTTTGTTAGAGTAATACCAAGCTCAATCTCCATTTCGGGCCGTGCCGTTGAGCAAGCACTTTGTTAATCCAAAGAGTTAATTTGAAACAATCTCCAATAAATCGAGTTATGGCCAAAGGATTTGAACACGACACCAACAACAACTCAGACCGTCTGTTATAGTGTCTATTTGTTTAAAACGAAGAGCGAATGATACTACGCCGAAAAGCAAAAGCCCATGACTGATGCGATGGTGCCACTATTACAAGCTATATTTTAGTGCAATTTACAAAAATCAGGAGCCTAGAGTTGAGAGTGCAATAAAAGTATCCATTCAATACATCTGCTGTTATAATAAGAAACAAAAAGTAGGCTTTCTTGACCGATAATAAAGGAAGGCGCTAAGACAATGATGCATATTTTGCCTTCAGCAAAGTTTCGCAGATAATGAAAATTAATAAGGCACTCGTTGCCAACTGCGGACCATCTAAAGCCGATAAAACTGCGGACCATCTAAAGCCGATAAAACTGCAGACCATCTAAAGCCGATAAAACTGCGGACCATCTAAAGCCGATAAAACTGCGGAGCATCTAAAGCCGATAACACTGCGGACCATCTAAAGCCGATAAAACTGCGGACCATCTAAAGCCGATAAAAAACATACTGAACCATCCTCAATATAATTTGACTGCAAATACGAAAGAGGGAGTGGACAAATTGTGTTTGACATAACAACGTTATATGTTTAAAAGTCTCGTCATTTAATTTCTAACCAAAATCCTTAACGATTCACACAAATGTTTTGAAACCAAAAACAATCGTTTATCACATTAAAGCGTTAATAGGAGACAACATCACAATGTATACAAACATCTTGATATACAAACCGCTCTATCAAAATTATATAAAATAAAAGGTTAAATCATTGGCATTGTGTAAATATGTATTATATCAAAACAAACTTTAAGTTGAGACATGTTTTATCCTTAATGTACATAGGACGAAAATCTAAACAAATCTAAGAGCCATTCTACTGAAAATGGCTGTACTATAGTTTTAACAACATGTCGAGTCTGGAGTACATTTTGAAATAGTCAATGTTTTATGTTTGGAGTAAATTTATAAATGATCAATGTTTCAAGTATGAAGTGCATTTTGAAACTCAATGTTTCATGTTTGGAGAACATTTTAAATTTATCAATGTTTCAAGTCTAGAGTACATTTTGAAATGATAAATGGTTTAGGTCTGGGGAACATTTTGAAATTATCAATGTTTCAAGTTAGGAGTACGTTTTGAAATTATCAATGTTTCAAGTCAGGAGTACGTTTTGAAATTATCAATGTTTCAAGTCAGAATAACGTTTTGAAATTATCAATGTGTCAAGTCTAGAGTACGTTCTGAAATTATCAATGTTTCAAGTATGGAGTACATTTTGAAATTATCAATGATTCATGTCAAGAATACATTTTCAAACGATCAATGGTTCAAGTCCGGGGTACCTTTTGGAATTATCAGTGTTTCAAATCAAGAGTACGTTTTGAAATTATCAATGTTTCAAATCTAGAGTTTAGTGTGACATTATTAATGTTTCAAGTGTGGAGTACGTTTTGAAATTATCAATGTTTCAAGTCTAGAGTTTAGTGTGACATTATTAATGTTTCAAGTGTGGAGTACGTTTTTAAATCAATAGTTCTAGTCTCGAGAACATTTTAAATTGATCAATGTTTCAAGTCTGGAGTACATTTTAATGAGAACCAGACAACTTGAAACAAAACTTGCTTTGCACAATATTTCGACCTAAATTGAATTATAGTGTAAATTGAAACAAGCCTTTAGCTTTGAATTAGAAAATGTCAACATGAAAACTATTTAAAGAAATGCTAACTTTAGACGTTTATCTCATACACTGGAACGGAGGCGTCTCGATATAGAAGTATACGTTGAGATAATGGAAAATGAGTTTAGTTTGTGCAAAGCATTCAGTTGAGTCTTACTACATGTATAATGTAGCTACCTCAAAATTTGTAAATCATTATTGTGATTATGACAATGGGTCAATTATGGAAACATTAAAGGACATTTAATTACATAATAGAGGAGAAAAATGTTTCTTTATACGTATACATTTCTATGAACGTCTATGTACTTTAGTCATGAAAGGTAAAACTACTACCTGCTTTTAATGTATGTGTATTTATAGGATTGTAGGGGTTTATTCTGTATTTCACAAGCATATAAATCAAGAATAAAACACCAACCACTCGTCGGCCAAGATAAAATATAGTGCGAACTAAGCCAACTTATGTCTGCGCAAAAAAGTCATATCAATGAATTACTTAATAAGCATTTTTTGCTTTTATATATCACCTACTGATACTCCAATTCTAATTATGTTTAAATACAAGGATTTACATTCTGCGCTTTTTTCTTAATTTAGGATTGTTGGGATAAGAGTGAGGTTTGTGCACTTAAACTGGTTTAAACCCCCAGTAAAGTTACATTTGACTGACCGTTCCAAGGCGGTACCTAACAATCCTTGATAAACATACCTAGCTTTTAATATATACTATGTATGCACTGTGTTGTTTGTGGAGTTTTCTGCTGTTCTTCCATGTTTCTTGTTTGTGCTTTTTTTGTTTTTATGTTCCATGTCTTTGGCGGTTGCCCAGTGCCATTAAACCAGGTTTATGTTAAAACTTTTTGCTACTGAGCTTGTTTCTGTATTTTTTCGCATAAATATTGCCAAAACCTTTTGAATATGTTCAAAGTAAGTGTTTCAAAGTACTTAATCAAATAAGGACAGTTTAAAGTTTTTTTGTATTAGAACAAATTGATTGAAGTAAAAAATACCTTAAAGAAACATCATTGGAACAACAGACACAAACAAATGAAGGCAGTTTGAATGAAATTAAAAACAAACCACATACTTTTCTCCTAAATTATATGCTATTCAGATGGCAGATTTGGAAGTCCAATCCCTCTTGAAACTGAAATTTGGTCACACTCAGACAGTAAAATATTCTAAGACGTCTCTATACCCATTTTAAAAAAATAAATCTCAAATTGTATAACCAAACAGTTTGAAGCAAGTTGCCCAGACGTATTAGCAACAAATAATGATATTTGGTGTGATTTAAAATCCACTGATCTATAATACGTGATTCTGAATGTTAAAACAAGCCTTACAGTATCCATTATTTATCTAAATCGGAACTCGTTTTGTTTACATATTCTCTTTGTCTTTAAAACCGCCCCTTAGATGAGAAATGATCCAAACAAGTACTGTGCATCAAAGTAACCATACATATTAGTTCTTTAATTTAGTTGGACTTCTTGTAAACTATTCGCGGGCTGGTTTCAGCTAAAGTGAAATTTATTTTTAAAAGCACTATGTAATTATTGCTTTTTACCGTCTTTCACTTCACCTAAGAACAAAAGTCATGCTTCTTTCCCTGAAATAAGTGATCCGCCAACAAAACATGTTTATTCGACACAATCAGCATAAACAAGGATTTTATACCCCTTACATTATTATGTCATTCCTTTCACTCAGGGATTGTTCTTTTTGCTTGCGTTTGAACTCCGACGCTGGGAGCTTTTGAACTATGTTTGTTAAGTTTGAATGAGGTTTACAATCTCATTATTTTTACTGGGACATTTCATGTCAATTGAGCGTCAATTGAGTGTTCCGTTGTGTAAGATTCTAGCAGTTAGCATTTCATCTGGTGAACGAATTTTCCTTAGGATATATTCTATTATCTGTTATTATCTGCCTTGTATTATATTAGACAAGTACATAGACAAACACAACGAACAACAATGGTCGACAAGAATGTCATCTACATAATGTCTATGCTGGTCCCTGAGTTTAGGGTTTAAGCTTTTAGCATGCCATGCCATGCCCAACTGTTCAATCAGCAGAAAATTGCTGTTATACTGTTAAGCATAATCAGAATTGTGTATTAGCCTGATACGCACGTAATATGTGTTAAATACATAAGAGAATGTTTACTCTTTCTAGTCAGTTTATTTCTTTATCGAACATACATTTACCATCCATTTGCTGCGTTTTTCGTAAAAAAGGTGATTCTAGTTAAAAAAAATGAGTAAACATCAAAATTTGTTCAGATTATTCAGAAAATCATTGAAATATGGAACCATATAAATGTATATCAATTAACTTCTCTCATATGCTCATGTGTGGTGTCAGACAGTAGAAGTACATTTCTTTTCATTGCGGTGCTCTGTCGAGTTATACTAAATCTGAGAACTGCGTCAGTGTATTGTTGACAAGATAGGAGATGAATTTCTGCAAATACGATATCAATAGAAAATTGAACACTATTTTATGTCTGTAAACAGGCAAGAGCAATGGAACCGGTCAGCGGTTGAAATATGATCAATACAAATACCGTTTTTTTATATTTTAAATTACAGTTATTACAGTGTCAAGTCATGATAAATAGCTTGTATCAAAATAGGGAATGCCTCTGAAAATTGATATAAACATATATAATTATATTTTTAGGATGGCAACCACGTTAACACGCAAACTTTTGTAAAGGTATTATACACGTATAGCACACATGTTAAAATATATAGTACAAACAATATGTTGACGAAATATTTTACAAGTATCTGAAAAGTCTTTTGACATAGGGTGTCATCCGTGCACATCTCTTGTATCAGAATATATGCCCTCTGAAAAGTGCGCATACCGAGTTACTTCACTTCGTTCAAAATGGCCGCTTTCGAGCGCAAACTGGAGCATATCGCCCAGAATTAAATCAATCTAGACAGTAAAATCGACTTAAAACTTGCACATTCTTTCGGGGATGTCCAGTTTAAATGAAAGTACCAGAAGCTGAAACCCGGTTTTCACAGTTCCTCTGAAATGCCGAAGATTACATGCGTTGTCGGTTATAGAAGGTAGTGGTTTAGTATTAAATGATGTTTTGGCTTATACTTTGTAGAACATTGTTTATTAGCCATGCATAGAATATGATAACAATTATTCTGTCTCGGATTAACTCTGGCTGTACTCACAATTTGAAATGAACATCATATTCAATGTAAGCAAAATAATGCATTTAGAAAATATTTTAGTCTGCAAAGAGCTCAGTGTGTTAAGTGAAATATCATTAAAATGTAAGGATTTGTTTACAACGAGTGGCAACAATTTTTATGACAAGTTTTAACTTCTCTGATATATTCCTCTAAAACCAACCAGGGTACATTAAAATCTACCTAACTGTAGGACACATATGTATCATGCAGAACAAACAATGAATGAGCGGACGTGTACGTTACTTACGTGGGATTATCGATCAGTGCTTCCGCTGACCCAAATTCACTAACTTTTTGCCGTTGCAATTTCGAGAAAAAACAGACCGATATATGAGAATTCGTGTTGTTGTTTTTTCTTTAAGTAAATTATGGTTCTGTTTTATTGCTGCCTTATTCATTTTATAGCAATTTAACAGCAAAATTTAACGTTTCGTGTCTGTCGTTAGCTCGGGAATTAACTCAATATAGAAATCACGTTTTTCCCTTTTTGCAGCTGATTGTTTATTATGTGGTCTCGATTTATTCCACTTTCATGTTGCAGAAGAGAACCACGAATAAAATATTTAATGACTTCTACATAACGAAATCACGGTAACTAGGGGCAATACTTACTGCTAGCCAGAATTTAAACACAAACCGAACATAAAGTCTTTTTGAAATGAAACTAGCATCTTTTTTAAAATTATGACTTTCAGAAACAGTGAGACAAAATGTGCATATATAATATACTCGTTTATTGTAGACTTAAATTACAAAAGCAAGCACCTCTCTGATCCAATAGGTTTAAGATTCGGCCCCCAACAGGATTCAAACTATTGGCCTCTTAAACTGATTATCAGTACAGGATTTTACCCTAACACGGACTCGAGCGTGGTTATATATTAAGTGTAAAAGGAGCATAAACTTCTTCGTCATTTAGGTGTTGGGTACACATATTTGACCACACATTAAGGTCAAGGTAAGTAGCACCACGTTTGTTTAGGTACAATTTAAGGCGATAATGGGTGATAATTAAACTAAAGGTTCCTCAAAACTGTTTATTACATAGTTTGCGATTTGTTTTTCCGTCAACGAAGTTTTATATGTATGGATGATGTGATCGACACTAGTTTCAAACAGTTTAATATCACACCTATTTTCAAATGTATAAAATATATGTTTTCCTCTAATATAGATTAAATTATACTAGCCGCTGTTTCCAATTTAATTTACTTATGTTTTTGTTTATATTATATTATATATATTGTCCGTTTCTTTTATTCATATAAGATTTGCGAGATCGCAATCTGGTTTAATTCATCGTTTTAGATTGACTTTGTTTTGATAATTTTATCTCATGTATTTTGTTGTATTGTTGTTTTATTATATTTCAATTGCTGTTGTTTTTTGTATCCTGGTTGATACAATGATGTTTCTATCATAAGACAATATGATAATATAGTATTCAACATTGAATTTGCTAAGGCGAGCTGTTGGTTTGTGGTCACCAAGCCAGACAAGTGGGTTTTCTCCGGGTTCTCCGGTTTCCCCCACAACACAAGACCACACTCTCGCGTAAAATCGTGCCAACGAGAGTGATTAATATACTGTTGTAATAACTTGTTTCACAATCGTTGTAAAATAAATATGTTTAAACTAAGGCGAGCTGTGCAAGATTGCTGTCTCTGAATTTCTGCAGCGTAACATTTAAGAGTTGGCCCTGTTCTTCCGGCTTGATCCATTTTATTGAAAGTGATATATGAATCCGATTCTTTTAACTAATCGGGTTTTATGTCCGATTTACATTATACCTCATTGTTTTCAAGTTGATGCCTGCTTCGATGACGATTATATTTTTAATTTTGTAATTATTGAAAAATGTTTTAAAGAATATTAGGTTATACATATACAAACTAATTCAACTCCCCAGTTTACTCTCGTTCCAATGACCAAGTGTTTCACTAACCGATCCAAGACAGTTATTCTATCATTTATTGATAAAGCTATTTTGATGAATTTGTGCTCCCTTTCTTGTATGTTTTTGATGATTGTGTCACTCGTTCAGAGGCGTTTGTGGCCTAATCGAGTGCCTCTAACTGGGGTTTATATTTGCATTTTTGACTACACTACTGCACTTGTCCCCGTAGTTCCTATGCATTATTGCACTGTTCATTGTTGCTATATTCATATATGACCATTATGGATGATCATTTGGTCATTTATTGATATAATAACACTATTTATATTTGGTGCTGGTGGCCTTTAGTACTTGAGTCATGTTTGTATATGTATAACTAATACACCTGTGTTAAACGAGTCGCTACAGCTATCTCACGTTTTCATTTTCTCTATGTATTTATGCATATATAGTTTTACTAGTCCAGGGCTTATTATCGATTGTTTTGTATGCGTGAAAATTATGTCTATTGTACTGTGTGCCACTTGTTGATAAGTTTGTCTTTCTCTGAAGTCTCATTTGCATTATGCTTCTTGAATATCTAACTGGAACTAATGTGTATACTGTTTAAGCTAACGTATATACGTCCGATAATATCTTAATTGTCATACGTTGTGCATTGCGACTGCAATTGACAGAATAGTTTTCAAGGAAAACTTACATTATATCGTTTTGAACTCCTTACACTCAAACTCATCTCTAGCGTCAAGGAAATGCCACAGTTTTTTACTAGACACTATAAATGTTACATACTCACCTAATTCGTTCGTATTTAAAACGAAAAGGAAATTCGTACAAAACGCGATCTGAATTAATTCTCGAAATTGTCGGATTTATTACCTCAAAAGGTTAAGCCATTAATTCTAAGAATGCCTGATTTCAGCATGGTAATAATTGAGAATATCGTTTGAAACGCAACGCAAATTGAACGTGTACATGTGCATGCAGTTTCACGTCAAATTGCACGTTCGTGGTGTGCTACACGAACTACCAAATATATAGAACAATTAACCTTTAATTCTACGATTGCTTATTCTCGTTACAAAAGCTAAAATGATTCGTCGTTATAATGTGTAAAGACAAAGCCAGTTCGCCAGTCACAGTCGCGTAAAATGTCGCATTATTTGGCACTCAAAGTGTTATTTTTCTTCATTATTGCTGGCATTCCATATGGTTTTAAAACATTCTATTCCGTCTGACTAAGATATACTTTCTTGGCTTTAGATTTTTGCATTTGGAACCATCGATTTGTAAAGTTCTCATCCCTGATTTTTTTTCCAAGTCCAAGGCTTTGATTTCAATAATAAGCATATTGTTTGCGTTTTGTTGTTTTGAAATTTAAGAAAGGTTATTAGAAAAGCTTGTACTTTTAAAGATGTTTAAGTAATACAACCCGATAGATTCATGGTTAAGACACATGTTAACATGATAAAGTTTACTGAAATATAGTATAAAAATGTGAAAAAAGTGAAAATAAATAATTCTAGATTGTCTTTTAAATATAGCTTTATCAATATAAAAAAATTATCTATTAATATTGAACCATAAGCAATGTATCATCATAGTTGGTTTACATACTGAATGCCCCTCTTAATATGACATTTTTATACGAGTTAGGGATTATTGTAATAAGAAGTGGCATAATATATGGACATAGTTCGATTAACAGCCATGGCAAATGTATCTTTAGTGAAATGTTTTAGAAAATTTTAGTGCATATAAAGTTGTTTATGTTCATGATGTAGTTCAGTGGATTGTTTTAATTATCGTTATCATATACTGAAAAGTTCTAAGATATAAAAAAAACAAGGCAGTGCACATTGGACTAAATTGTCCAAATGTTCATTGTTTTAATTTAAAACCAGTGTGGTGCGTAAATAAATATACATTGAAGTGACTGTGAAGAACGTACATATTACTAACGGAGCATCACTTAAACAGTGAAGGAAGGTATCTTCAATCGTTTAAAATATTCCATTCATTAACAACATTAGCTATTTTAGTATTGACTATACAATCACAGCTATTATAGACCAGCTACGTCCCTGTTCTGTTAGCATGAACACACTTTGACCTACTTATAGAATTGGATCTACCATATCCTATTCGTACACTAAGTGTACTGAATATCCGCATATACACTTACATGCTGCCATATAGGGGTAAGGTGAATTCGTTTTGCATTTAGGAATTTGATGTCTTATGTGTTCAATTAAACAATGAAATCTACAGGGACAAGCCCATTCGTTAACAAAGCACACCACCAGTGAAGATGGTACGTGTTCCTCGTTTACCGTGTGGGTTAAACTCAGATATATGAGTGGGACTATTTTGATGAATGAAAACTTGTTTTGGGTGTAAATTTGATCATCGGCGACTGAGGAAGCTAACTGCTGTATAGTTACCATTGCCGTTCGTCATACCGCGATATCAAAAGCACATGACCGTGCCGTATTTATTTCAAATAATTTAAACATTAATATGTCAATAATTATTGCTTTATAATAAAAGACAAAATAATACGGCAATGTGAACAATTGAAATGGATTTCTCAAGATTAAAATCAAGATAATTTTGTGTTTCATGTCAAAAATCTCGTTTCCTCGCAATGGAATATTATTGCGTTGAAGATAAGTGAATTGCATGGTCGATTTAATGAAATAAATTTGCTTAGATACGAATTAAAGATGACATATATATCAATCTTCATGGGAACCATTTCTTAGAATATCCGAAAAATCTTTTCAAATGACAGAAAAAAATTCTAGTTGGCATTTTTGTCCGTGAATAATATTCCCGAAATGATTAACTGATTCATACTTTATGGTCTCGTATTTCTGTATTATCAGTAATGAGCGGTTGTTAGACTTATTATTCCGATGAAAATGCCCTGGTTTATAAGCCTGGTACACTCTGTATATTTGATATTGAGGATACAACGTGTCATATACCTGAAACGTAGGAAACGGTATTTTTGTCTTACTGAAGTTGTCTTATTCGCACTAAAGGAAGTTAACTAGTAGTCCATCACCTTATATATACATGATCACATGTTAAATTGGTTTTTTCGTACATTATCATCACGTGTTATTGTCAGTTATGAGTGGATGTTTTACAAGAGAGAAAGGTCCTACTTTATATGGATTCATGTTCCTGTGACGCAAAACATGGGTTAAGGTAAATAGCTGCTAAAAATATTTAGCAATTTAACAACAAAAACAAATCCAAAATTATTGTCAATATATCTAATCTGACCTAGTTGTTGATACATTATTTAAATAATAAAATTAAAGCTCATATATTAATGATATAAACATACAACGGAACAAGTCTGGCAAATCTAAATTTGCGATTTTTATCTAAATCTGACCTTATTATGAGTACATACTTTTTGATGGTCTCTTTACATATTTTAATTATGCATAATGTTTTGTTTAAATACTGCTTAGAAGTTTAATAAGAATTGCGAGAAACCTTGAATTCATCAAAATGTTTAGTCTAAATTTCTCATAGCTTTTGTAAAATATGACGCTCGTATGCACTTATTGTCAATAGTAAAATAATAGGTGATATATTTATTATGTGTTCATATTATTTATATGTAATTAACATGTTTAAATATATCAAAAAGGTATGTCAGTGTCTCACCCTCACATTAATATAAACATCACAATATATTTGTAATCATGAAATATGACCTAGCGGTCAAGTGCTAGAAATAATGATAAATGCTGAATAAGATCAACAGGCTAATTAAATGTATATATCTAAACATGTACAGTGTGTGTATACCACGTGATAAATTGCGTCATAAATGATACGTCGGAAGGCAAATTTTGCTTCGTACGAGGACTTTAAACAAAGATAACTTCACTTTTTCTTCACCATTTAAAATGAAACATAGCGCAGTTTACGCCGCTTACGGAGCCCCGCCTTCGGTCTTTTACCAGAGTTTGATTGAGAGTTTAGTTTCTAAGCAGTTTTTAAGGGAAACCTAAAGTTTAATGGTACACCTAGCACATGCATACATGTGATATAAGGTGAAACAAAGCATACTAAATAAACTAAACTAAATAACCAGGCTGTGTTACACACAAAGATTTATGCCGTAGCCAAGAACATAAAGCAGCATGCAATAATTAATTAATGCATTAACCCCTTCCATACAGGGGTTACGCTTTATACCTCATTTTTTAATGGCAATAATTATATATAGTTTTTCCTGGCCCTTTAACATATTTGCAGATATCTTGGTACGTTATATCTGTATTGATGTACGTCAGATATTGGTAAGATTTGTTTCATGAACGTACATACATTGTGTTTTTCACTTGTTTCATGTTTTGTGAATGGCTTTTATATACAATATAGAGCGGTCGTGTTAAAGTTTTGTATTGTTATATTTTGTTTTAAGCAATATGTATCCGTATTAATATATGTTTCAATATACAGTGGGAGTCCAAATAAACAATATAACGCCAGAAGTTTGATAAATTGCTTCGAACTAAAATACGCATTTACATAACTCCTCATTGACTTAATCGGAAACATCTAAATCAAAACAAATGACACTAGACTTCAGAACCATAATTGTAGCAGAACATGAGATTTATTGGTAATTCAGTAATACGCATCAAAGAACAAAAACCAACTTGTGTAGCCTGTATGAAATAATCTCCACAGGGAATTTAGCATTTCAGCCCTTATCACTAAAATAATGACAGCATCGTCTGCGAATAGCAACAGATACATTCAAATTTAGTCTTACCAGCATAGAACAAAAATATCGGTAATATTATCCCCCCTTGGAATAGGCTTCTTCAGAAAATATCAGAAGAGATATCCATGTGTTTTCCACAAAGATTCCCCTCACAATAAATAGATTTAACGAGGGACGAGCATTTGAGTCTGAGTTTAAATTCAGACCTGAGAGTGTTGGTAAATATGAACCCTGTTGTGCACATGGCCATGAAGGTAGGGCAGAATAAGGATGGTGTGTGAACAAACGCACTGATACTAATATTAATATGTCCGATAACGAAATAGTATTAAAGGCTTTGCATGAGTGGTATGCTTGTTCCTGGTGAACATAAACATGGTTTAAACTAAAGCTACTTGCGTGCCAGCGTATTACCCATTGTTACACATAATTAACAGTTCTACCGAACTCTACATGACGACAGCGTCAAAAAAGCTGTGCCAGATCCTCGACGATTGTTTTTACAAAAGATATGAGTTAAACCCGTTTGCGCGTTCCAATTGATGTACTAAAAACAAAAACAATAATTAAGCCATCGTGTTTTCTAACATTAATCCATACTGTACATGCATAAGTTAAATGCCTGACTTGTTTTAAATGCTTTAGATTTAATGGCATTTACTATCTATAACTTATGTTCCTGTGTATTATTCTATTAAATGTCATGCATTGCCGTAATTTGAAATACGAGCATGTTTTATTGCAGCTGCATTGATGTTTTCTAAACTATTAAATAGCATTTAATTATTATGTTCATAGAAAACATTGTTTAGTACGGTTTCTAGCATTTACCCTTGTATTGCTCTAGATTTGTGACATTTGGTATTATATGAAAATAGAAAACAGACGCTGAAGACTATAAAGATGTTTACTAATAAATATAAGTTGTTTCAACATCTTCAACTTAAGCTAAGTTGTGTTGGATTTTTTTTGTGTTGATTAAGACATTTGTCCAAACATATTGAGGACGTATTTTACACATAAAATATACTTGAAAAATATTGATGGTCATTTAAATATAACCATTATTTGTAAAAAGGTATTTACTGGAGCTGGTGAATAGCATTTGTGCAACTGTAAGGTAGCAATACGTTTCCATTTTTTCTACTTAAACATGGGCGATAAAATTGCAATTTAGCGTTGTAAAACATTTAAAAACGTTATTTTGCGCAATTTTCGCAAAATAACTATGTAATTCCGGATCAACACAAGCAAAATAGTCGACCATTGTTTACGTTGTGGTATTATTAACGAAGTATATCTCGAACAGTATTGATCTCGAAAGGTCACAATAGTTTCTTTGTTTTAAAGGAAATACATAAGGTGTCTTTTGAAAAGCAATGAAGTAGTTGTGATGTGTCATTTGTAGATAAAAAGTTTCAGTTTCGTTTGATTTACTATTAATGTTGTGAATATGCATCAAAAAAGGTAATTCAGACGTGAGACATCCGTGTCAGACATCAAGAATGTCAAGTCATTATTTGGTTGTAAACGAGAAATATGTTTTGCTGGACAATACCATTTTAATGGGAAAGGTAGGATTCAAATGTACTATTAATTTTACAAAAGGCACATATTTCTCCATCACGATTGCAATATTGACATCAGTTAATGTCGGACAATGTGAAGTAAATAAAACACAATATATGTACAGTCAGTTGATTGAACAGTAGGTTAAATTGGAGTATTCCGTTCGTTGCATTTTGTAAATCTATGATAGAACGAGTAACAGCAATTATGTTACAGCTTTGTTTTATGATTGATTATTCCAATGAATGGTTTAGTACTTCAAGTGTAATACAAACAAAAATATTGTCATGACCATAATCACTTCAACAGTAAAACATAACAAAAGGATGTCAGTGATAAGTTGAAGAATATGCAATATCTCAACGTTGTTCATGAATATGTTCTCATAAACAATATCAATAATATGTGTTAATTGTACTTAGTTATCACGTAACAGAAAAAGTAAAAGCGCTGTAAGCTTATTTCTATAGTTTATAATTTCTACTTCGACATATATCCTATGAATGGATATTAAATTGACACTAATGAGTCCTTCACCTTAGGGATATAATAAATAAATTTAAAATAATAAATAAATATGAATCGAGATCGTCCAGAACTACACAATTACCTTAGGTCAATGATGCCCATCCAACAAGCATAAGATAGCAAAACCTATTATAATAGAATAATTAATAGCGATGATAAAAACTTCAGACCTTGAAGTAAAAATGACCATATTAACTATCAAGAGTTTTACTTAGCAATTGTTCACACGCAATAAATTATTTCGTTAGCAGCAAAAGAGCAATCAACAAACAATGTACTTAACTATATATTTATTTCCTGGTATAGAAAAGTTTTAAATCTATGTTGAACGCTGAACTTGAACTTGATGCTTAAACACCCCATTTTATTTTTAGATCTTCAAGTCATACTCTTGAGATAGAAACGACATATGGAACATTATGGAACTGACAGAGACTACAGGTTGTGTAGATATTGTCAAAACTATCAATTTAATTATGCTGGTCGAAGACGATTTTTATTTCTCCATGATGTGTCAATAGTATAGCATTGTGAAAATGTATTGGTTACAAAAGTTAATGAACAATACGAATTGTCAACGAACAATTATCCTACAGAAATCTGGCTACGGAGAAAAACATTTACCTATACAACATTGCCAAATATATAATTACTCAATAATGAACCAATAAAACCAAGGCATTTAACTGACAGAACAATATGTAATTCTAACTTCATAACACGAATATTGATTGGTTTTGCTTTGTTCTATTAATGTCGCATTTCATTATAAAATAAATTAGGCGCCATATCGTATTTTGGACAGGAAGCCTTTAAAAGAACAAATAACAACTATTGAAGATGGAATATAATATGCTTTGCTATCGTTTGCGGTCTATTTAAGTACTTTGTTAGGACGTCGTTGCCCTTCAAGATCCCACGTCTACTTTTTAAAAGAAACCTAGCAAACCTAACACTGATAATTATCCCCCTACGCAGAAGCAATTCTAAGTGTCGTATGACATTTTCATTTGGAGGCAATAAGTAGAAGTAAATATTGTAAACTAAGTCGCAATTGATCTCTCTTTCTACTGACTAAATTATGTTTCATGGTTCGAAAACAAATGAAAGTATTATGAATTATTACAAGTTATATTTAAATTTGTTATTAATAATGAGTATAAATATCATAATAAAGGACAGGAATATGAATAACTGTGAAGTTGTTTTAAACTTTTCAAAGACATCATTATATTATGTAGTACTGTTGAAGTGGTATAACCTTTCAGAACAATATCGGCCCTTTATTTCAGTTAAGGAGTCTATTAACTCACGTTAGATATCATTTCCAAGCTGTTTTGTTTTATATCCCGGATTAAATGCAGAGCATACAATGCAAGCAGGCGGCCAAATTGCAAACGTTTGTATCCAAACGTTAAGGACGTTTTTTTTTTACTTTTTCCTGTTTCCTGTCCGAAATTCCAAGTTCGATATTTTATTAACTTTGAGCTAAGTGATAGAAATTCATTTCAGCTACATCTGAATTTCAAACTATTTCTGTTTTCAATCAATACAATTATAAAGTTACCATTCTATGTAAGCAAAGACGATGTTCGAATGTAACGAGTTTTTTTTTTAAATAATTTCATTTGAAAGTATTGCATTTCCTAATATCATTTTGTGATTATGAAATAATTTAACACGGTTTTAAACTATAAGAGTTTCATAATTGCTTCTCTTGTCACACATCTATTTCTCCAACACATCAGAGTATTTCTTTTGAAACGAATTACGCAAATTTGAAAATGGCTTCGATTTATTTTAACGGAATTATGCGATTCACATACGTGTGTTGACTCGCACACAGAGAAATTATGCCTCTGACTCAAATGCTTAAAACGCATAATAAATTTCTCATTTCCGTAAATTCACTGTGTCTTAACCATTTTTGATTCAGAACAGTTTAAAAGAGCACTCAATCTGACGTAACAGACTGAACATATTTTAAGAGTATATTTTATTCCGAACTTGATGTAACTATACTTTTAAGTTGAACACATCATGGTTTAAAACATCTACATAAATAATGGCATTACATTATATCAAATGACACGCCATAACTACAACGCAGTTTTTCGAATTAAGTACTTTCAGTTTTATTTTTAAACCATTCGCAATTTCCGATTGCTGTGTACAGGTGTCGGTTTAAAAATACATTGACCTATTGTTGTCGAGGTCATTTATAACGCCTTTAAGCGTTCGACTTTTCGACGCAAATGGAAAGGTGTGACATACCCATTTAGGATTTGCCCTCTTTACGTTGAACTTTTTAATATGCTCATTACATTTATATGTTAGATAATAATGCGGTTTTAGTTTTTACTTAGTAAGAGTGATATAATTAATCAATGACACCTTCACTTTAACCAAACCCTACAGGAACGTGATACGTAACATATGTACACCGTACCGAAAAAAACATTAACGCTAACGTAGATACACATATGATTATATTCACAACTAATAATATACGTAAAAACTTAACACTACTGAGTTTAACCATCAACAAACAGTAAAATATATTATGAGCATGCCAAAATAAATTAAAAACAAATAATTATGGCGTTGATAACAACAACAGTATTTTCTATAACCAGTTAAAAGTCGGAATAGCTATCGTACATGTACGTGTATTAACACATGATCTTCTCATAAAATTGTTTTTCTAGAACTGTTTCCGCACACACAACATTACTACTGTTGTCAATACTGTTTACTTCTCAGCTTAAATATAATTAACTGTCATTTTCGTGTGGCAATTATTTCTGTCGAATTATATATAGACTTTCCTATAAAATATTCGAGGTAAATTAGTCGAAATGGTTATTTTCTATAATTATGATTCATTAAGAGTAAGTTTCAACCAGTACAGCTTCATTTAGTATTATCAGAAACAAAGATTTTATGACTTCTAGAAATGTCAAGTAAATGGTTTTGACTACAAAATCATTCTTTTTAAGTATTGCTATACGATTGATGTATACTTCATTACTGAATTTGCATCAAATGATGGCTTCGCATTGATGTGGTGAAGACAGGCGACTTAATGACATTAGTAGGATGTAATCATGTTTTGATCGAATTCTTAGATCTCTTCCAGATCCAATATTAAAAATAATGTTCATTCAAAAGAGTTTAAAATATATACTCAAACATATGGGAGCTCGAAGCAGGTAATGCAACTTAGACAAATAAATGTCATGTGATTTACATAATGAATCAGAAATATGCAAATAAAATTTGACCTAATTGAATGGAGCGATAGCAGGGTATTTCCGCATGATCATACATATTTTGACCTCAGTGAAAGTTAAGAGTTATACTGATGTTGAGGGTTGAACTATTGAGGCTATCGTTATCAATCATATCTTTTGGTCCTCTGGTAAAGGGATATTTCTGCTCTGGTATCTTGGCTAGTTTATCCCCATCTTTATAAAGTTGTCTTCTGATCTTCTGGTTAAGTTGAAGTTCGAGGCAACATTGACCATGGCCCTATCACTATCAGAAAATAACCAATCTGCCTAAAACCATGGATTTTCCTAATAAAAACTAAACTAAATGACATTTTCCTACACTCAATATACAATGAGTAAATAATCTCATTCATATAATTCAAAATAATTGCCATCTTTGACAATAAGGAAATGGTACAAAAAATAATCTCTGGTTAACCAATACTAGATCGCATGGAGGCGTTTATATCATGTAGCGGCAATTTCTAGCGCTTCATAATATTCGTCATCTATTGTGTGATATTGGTGAGAGAACGGTTAATAAGCATATGTGTTCTTAAAAGATGAAAGCGTATACCTTCTTAATAAGAATATATGTATTATCGTTAGCGGATGATGTGTATTTAGAGAATGTTGTGTTTGTAATCTAAATCTTAATAGGCGTGTTACATGAGTGCAAACAGTTACAAATACTTTTCATAATACATTGGACTAATACAAGAAATGTACACTGTGCCAGCTTATGTTAGTTTGTGGAATCAGACCGACATTGTACTGTCAAAAATTAAGAGTATGTATGAACACAAAGGTGACTAGAAAAATTAACGTTTTTTCAAAGAACGGAAAATATCGATGATATAATTAAAGCATTGATTCATGTATGGGCAATAAAATGCGATACAGCTGAGCAGCACACGTACGCCTAAAACAACATTTGTCTGAGAGGACATACTATACTTTATACTGTCTCATAAATCAATTCAATTTACGGATCTACATGTTACACACAACAAGAGAAATACAAACCGTAACACAAACACCATGGGGATAACCAACTCTAAGCTTCGGTGCTGGAGAGATGCAAAGCAGAACAAGAACGTTAGATCTTTTCATCCTTCTGACCCAGAGCCCGTCCTGACAGAGGAAGAAGGAAAGCTATTAAAAGATGTTTGGTCATCCCTGAAGGACGCCATACAAAAAGTCGGTGTCATAACATTTGTACGGTAAGTTTTTTTGTTATGTATCATGTAAAGAGCGTCTATTGTTATCTGTTTGGAATACCTCACTCTTTTCCATTGGTCAATATGTTACGAGATGAGCTATCGATAAGAAATGTTATTCTGCTTCTAAAGATATTTTGAAAACTCTAATACAGTATAGACATAAAACAGATTTTGTTAATATGTCATTAAATAAGTCATAAACATAAAAAGAAGAAAAGGCAGTATTTGATAAAATATTTTACTGCACAATTATTTAATTCAATACAAAGATTTTTACTTAGCGTTTATGTACATTAATCATTTCAGTCTAAAGCTCGTCTTTTTGAAATAACTTAATTTGGTATCTTTTTCGCGGAAATAGTAGAAAATGGTTTGTTTCATTGACGAAGAATAAGAATGAAAGTCTGCAAATGTTTCGATCGCAAGATATTATTTGGAGATGACTAGATTTCAAATCAATCAATATATTTATTTTACGGAACAAGGAGTGTTATTTGTGGGGCTAGGAGTCGCCTTTCAGGTTTGCTTTTTAAATCATGCCTCTTGGGCTTGATTTGACTCCGTCCTAGTGTTTAAATTTTCAATGTAGACCTATAATGAGGAACAGTTTGACCAATTTTAAAACTCACAACACATGACGCATCCTTATGACTTTAAAATATGTTTAAGGATGACACAATTTATTCAATACCATGGCGATCACATATGTCAAGGGATTTAAGATCATGGTCACATTTCAGTATTATTGATACACCCATTAACTTTGGCTTCACAGACGGAGACACATTTTTCCTGGAGTGTTTATAAGAACTATAAATTGAAAATAAGCCTTCGATCTGAGAAGGAGTATGCATATAAGACATATTGCTTTCGTCAGAAATCCTTTATAAAAATATTAACTTTGTGCCACTTATACATGAGAAAAGCGACCTAAGAACTTGGGCAAATTTGTGATTATTGTATAAAATCTCAATATATTTAAACAAGGTGCTTCTTAACGCTTTTAAATATGCAGAACAAATCTACGTAAATGCATATTTGTATATAAGTGTATCTCAACAGTATTATGTAGATGTTTTGTCATAAATCTTTTAAACTCAACTTGATATTTTACAAAAACAAAGCGAAAACAACTAGAAAGCGCATACATAGTGTTCAATGGTACTGTTTTACATGTAATAAACCTTAGTACACTCTTTGCCGTCCTAAGTGTTCAACTTTATGTCATCTACTAGCCTTAAATGGACATACACCCCTGCGACATGTATCTGATATACTTTCTCAATAATACAATAGCTATATTAGTGAAAATGGTTAACTACACTGCATACACACAGTTTTTTGCGTACCGATCTCACTGAAAAAACACATGAAATATTGATATAATAAATATTCGCTACTTCTGTTTTACCAAACTACCGAAAGGTACAGCAACTATCGTCTTATTCTACTGATGCTTTGTTTCGCAGTACATATGAACCTTAAGCGTAACAAAAGGTTAGAAAAGATGACATGCTAGATGTATTTTGAAATGAGCTCTCTATATGATAACTTAGCAATCGTATTTCTTATTATGATACTAAGGCAAATCGTAATTGGAAAACTTTGCTGATTGTTTTGATGTATAGCTTATAATTATTGGAAAAGCCATCGTGTCGTGTGTTTTTTTAAAAAAGAGGTCATTATTTAACATAATTCTCTTGTTTCTTTCAACATGATTTATATATCCGGCAACTGCTATATTTTTCTGTTATGTATACTTCTATTGTCGTGTAAAATCAAGGTCAAGAAGTGTTCGTTTACAAATAGTATTGCATAAAATGTGTGTTTTCGGTCCGTTATCGTGGTGTGTTAAAACGCAAAAACCCGGGCGTTATCGGTAGAAAACGTGCACTATTCAATAAATTCACCTGCTGTTAATGACCGGCTTTTTGTTTTACATAAGCGCTTTCAGGGCTCGCATGATAGCTGAGCGACCTGGTTTCTGACCGAAAGTGGGTCAACGATGCCAACTTTTGCACAAAAACAAATTTCAGCATAAATAGCTGTATACAAATATCAACAAATGAAATAAAACGCATCTAACTAACATATTTTCTTCTGAGTTGTCTTTTTCTGGCAAGCTGATGTGTGTTTACTAGATAGTACTTTCTGCAGTTCTTTTGACTAATTGTTTGCTTTAAAAGCACTAAATTAAGTCTCAAACGTTCAACTTATCCGAACTGTAGTTATTTCTGTCGATTTCATTCAGAACAAACGACTTATATGGACATTATTTCATTACGTCGTATGCAATGAACAAACAAATTTCAAATATATTTTTTTCTCTGATGCTGAAGATGCTGTACAAATTATCAAGAACTTGTGTACAAAATTTTCAGGCTTAAATTATTTGTCAAATCAAATAATGGTTAAAGTAGGACTATATCGGTAATTAATCCAATAGGTATTGTGTGTAAATAATCCCAGTAATCCAGTCAATTTCAAAAAAACAAACACTTTCCAAACGAATGAACACTGCAAACAATGGCGTCGAAACTAAAATGCAATTGCCGAGTTATGTTACGGCCCGAATCGAGCTTAATGTAAAACCTTTTTCAATGACATCACTCATGACGTCACTCAAGCATTTTATGTGTATTTTATGCAATAATAGCGGTAATACACCTTTTTTCGGTCGTTACCATCTGCAAAGGCCCTTAAAATAAATAACAACCCTCGTGCTACGCACTCGGGCTATAAACCATTTTGCGGGCCTTTGCAAATGGTAACGACCTCAAAAAGGTGTATTAACCCTATATTCAAGGGACTTTTTTTGATATATCATTTACTATAAACATAAAATATCTGCTTGTTATTTGGCACAACGGGTTTTGCTGAAAGAAATAGAGTTATTGCCAAGGGTCAAGCAAGATTTGCTCACAACATCAACAACAACACAGGCAATCAAGAATAATGTCCATTTTTTTTAAAAAAGAAGAAAAAATTATACTACTGGGAAAGACCGAATAGCACATAACCCCGATCTTGCGCGTAAGAGCAAATATTTTAAGCTACATTTTTGTGCAATAAAAGGAATACAATATCAAGAGGTTAAGGTTACATTAAAATCACCCATGAAATATCTCTGCTTATATAATATGACGATTTACGAGGCTTTCCATCAGGATAAGGAACGTGTTAGAAACAACAACACTTTTTTGCCTAAAGCAAAGTTTCGCAGAAATTTGAAATAATGAAGACATTTGCTGCCATTTGCGGAACATCTAAACCCCAAAAAGTACTGAAACATCCTCACTACATTATGATTGCAATTACGAAAGAGGGATTGGACAAATTATGTTTGAATAAAATTGTATTACTTTTGAAGGTCTCGTCATTCAATATCGAAGCATGAACAAAAAACCATGATGTTTTGAAACCGAAAACAATCATTAATCATATAAAAACGATCAATGTTTCAATTCTGGTGATAAATGTTTCAAGTCTGGTGATCGAATTTTCAAGTATGGTGATCAATGTTTCAAGTCTAGTAATCAATGTTTCAAGTCTGGACATTAATGTTTCAAGTCTGGTGATCGATGTTTTAAGTCTAGTGATAAATGTTTCAAGTCTGGTGATTAATGTTTCAAGTCTGGTGATCAATGTTTCAAGTCTGGTGATCAATGTTTCAAGTCTGGTGATGAATGTTTCAAGTCTGGTGATCAATGTATCAAGTCTTGTAATCAATGTTTCAAGTCTGGTGATGAATGTTTCAAGTCTGGTGATCGATGTTTTAAGTCTGGTGATCAATGTTTCAAGTCTGGTGTTCAATGTTCCAAGTCTGGAACACATTTTGAAATTATAAATGTTTCAAGTCTGGTGATACATGTTTCAAGATAAAAATACATTTTAAAATGCTCAATGTTTCAAGTCTGGAGTAGGTTTTGAAATAATCAATGTTTCAAGTCTTGAGAAAATTTTGAAATGATCAATGTTTCAAGTCTGGAGTAGGTTTTGAAATGAGAATCAGACAACTTAAAGCCAAGCTTGCCTTGCACAATATACATTAAGTTAAGTTGCTATCCTCTTGTTCCGAACATAAGGAATGTTTTGTTGAGAATTTGTAAGTTTCCCTTTCTTCTTATCGAATATTTATGGTCAATGTTTTGAGCGAGTTTATAACGTTACTGCATTTCGCGAAAACTTACACGTAAACTGTTATTATTAGAAGAAAGGCGTGACAAAATAAATCACAAACATTTCATTTTAAAGCCACACCATCGGCGTTGGTAACTGTGGTCAATATGTTACTAACAACACGTATACAATAAAGAAATTAATTATTGCATTATGCATCTTTTTATATTCCTTTTCTGGTGTAATTTTAAAAACCCAGGTTTTCGTGCGGTATTATCTCGTTACTCGTTTTTTTTTCAATTTCCGAAACTGTTTTATACCTTGAGAGGTTCCCGAAATACTGTATGAACTACCTGAATTAATAAAAAGATAAACAACAGTCTTTCAATGGCTACTCGCTCTGATTAATTCAATACCGCACACAAAATATACTTTTAGTAATCACATGTAATTTTTGTAAACAGTCAGGTGTTTGCTAAGTTGGTAATAGTTAATTGTACTATAGATACAAACAGTATAAGATACGAATATGTTGACCTAAAATGATAATGTAAATTAAAACAAGCCTTTAACTTTGAATTGAAAATTATCAACATGAAAACCATCTAAATGAAGTCTAAATTTAGACGATCATCTCATACACTGGAAACGGAAGCGTCTTATTTTAGAAGTTCAAGTTGAGATAACGATAAATGATCAGTATGTGCACATCATTTAATTGAGTCTTACTACATGTATGTTGTAACTGCATATTCAAAACCAGTCAACCGTTCTTGTATAAAGAATAACTGGTCAAGTATGGATACATTAAGTTACATTTAATATCAGAAGAAAGACGGGAAATGTTGCTTTATATGTATATATTTCTATGAACTTAAAACGTGAACAGTTAAACTTACACCTTCTTTTTAGAAAAGTATATGTACTTATACCATTGTATGGGTTTATTCTGTATTTCACAATCATAAACATCAAGAGTCGAACATCAACCACTTGTCTGGCGAGATGATATATGCTGCAAACCGAACGTTACTAGGTATGCATTAAATGTTTTCTATCAGAATAAATTTTGTTTCTATATATAAAATGTGGATACTCCAACTGTAATTACGTTTAAATATAACGATTGCAAAAACCTCTTTTACACATTCAAAGCACGTGTTTTAAAGTACTTAACAAAGCAATGACATATTAAAGATTTTTTTTTCTGAAGAAATATGATTGAAGTTAAAAAAAATACCTTAACGTCATCATTGAAACATTAGACACTAACAATTGTATGCATATTAAATGCAATTAAAACACAAATACTTTTCTCCTAAATAATATGGCATTCAGGTGGCAGATTTGGAAGCCAAATTACTCTTGAGTCTGTAATTTAGCCACATTCAGACATTTTAAAGTTTTCTAAGACCTTTCTATCCCAATTAAACCATTGACGACACTAAAGTACCAGAAAAAAAGAAGTTTACATTATATGAGCAAACAGTTTGAAGGAAGTTGTCCAGACGTATTAGCAACAAATAATGAGATTTTGTGTGATTTAAAATCCACTGATCAATAAAACGTGTTTCTGAATGTTGAAATAGCCTTCAGTATCTGTTATTTATGTTAATCGGAACTCGTTTGGTTTACATTCTCGTTGACTTCAAAACCACTCCTAGCTTGATAAATACTTCAAAAAGAAAGTACTGTGCATCTTGTACATAACCAAAAGCGCTGTATTAAATTATCGCTTATTTACGTCGTTCACTTGATTTGAAAACAAAAGTTATGATACTAACGTTGACATAAGTGATCCGTCAACAAAAACATGTTTATTCGACACATAAACAAGGTTGTAATTTTTATGCCCCTTTCCTTATTATTTCACTCTTTTCTCTTTTCACAGGGATTGTTCTTGTTGCTCGTGTTTGAACATCGATGTTAAGACTCTATTTTAAAAAAAATGTTTGCTTAAATTACATTTGGATTTAATCTGAGACATTTCGTGGTCATTGAGTGATCCTCTGTGAATGCTTAACGAATTTTTAACGAGGATATTGTCTACCTTAAAGAAGGATATCATCAGAGTTCCAATACTGTTTTTATCTCAAATATTCTTGTAAAAGAAGTAGATACTGATTATGTGAAAATACAACAACGAAAGGATAACCCAAATATTGAAAAAGGAAAATAAAAGTGTTTAGTACCTGTATGCTAGGAGTATTCATATTAAAATATATATTTTTGTCTTTATGATCATTTTTACAGAAAATTTAATTCTGTTTCGAAATAGTTTTCACAGATAAAAATTTGTATAGTTGTAATTTAAATATTGACGAAATGTTTTTTTGTGTCATATTTCAATAGCAGAACTACCTTAAATCCCGTTTGTTTTAAAAGTCTAAACATCCTATTTGCAGAAAATCATTGCCTACCTTGTCAAAACCAGACTAAACATTTTATATATGTATATTTATTATACAACATCGTGGTCACAACTCATAACTCTTATTACTGTTCGTTCTTACTCATTCATTTAATGCATGTATCTTGGTTTTCAACCGTTTCCATAACGACAGTTATCAAGCCAACAGCAATGAGACAAACGGAAATGGAATAGGAAACATAGACCGTAAACATTTAGCCTTCTCTGATGTTCTCTCGATCACCGAACACGGCAGTATTGATTAGGAGATTGACAAAAATGTATTTAATACTATGTAAAGGAGTTTAACCGCCTGCTGCAGCTACCTGATGACGATTTTAAATGAATGCTAATCGTCGAACAAAAAGACCGTTTTAATCACTATATGTATGTGAATCGCAGAACAAAACTTTTCGCTACCCGAAAGTGCATAGACCCACACAACGAACAGCAATGGTCGACAAGAATATGAATGTCGGCACAGTGAACAATCGCATATCACGGCTTGAATACGTGGTGGGAAAAAAAACTGTACATCTTCGAAAGTGTAAAAGTACACAAAACACCTCAAAGTAATTTGATATTTACAACATTTACTTTGACTTTTATCTTATTATTATGATATTTTATAGATGTCAATACAGTTCGCCTCGTGAACACCAAACTATATATCCTTTCCTGCCGGATATCATTTTTGTTTCCCATATGGTAAAATATATCGCCATCTTACACGGAAACAAGCAATTACCATATTTTTCTTCCATTTTGGAGGTAATCAAGAAGTATTGTATATCTGTTAATGGTATCTGTCAATTCTTAACAAACTAAAATAAGGCAAATGCTTTAAAAAAATGTTCTTGATTTAAAACATGTATTAGTTTTAAACATTGCCAGTTCAGCTTTTAAGGAAAATCCAAATGCACAAAACATGGGGCAAAGAAAAAAAACAGTTTATGGACATGTCTCTGCAAAAAAGTTACAAAGATATCCTTTAAAGAAATTTAGTTAAATATTTTCTGACCCAGTTAACACGCAGGAGAAGATATATACATTATACAAAAAGAACAGGAACTGTCAGTCGTATAAATGATGTGAGATGAAGCCAGAAAAACTGTTAAATACAAGTTTATACAAGTGACTGCGTTTAAACCAGATTTCCATTTGCAATAAAATTAAAAATATATACATGTGTGTTCGTTCATTGTTGTTTATTCGTCGTTTGTCTATCGTTCAGTGTTTTTTTATTGTTGTGTGTCCCTCGCTCCTTGTTGTTTCCATCTTGTGTGTTTGTCGTTGGTACGTTATGTGTCTCACGTTCAGTGCTGTGTGTACCTTGTGTGTCTCTCGTAAAGTGTATTTTGTACGTTGGGTGCCCCTCATTCTCTGATTTTTTTAAACGTTTTATAACCCTTCTTCCGTGTTGTTTGAACGTTTTATTTCCCTCGTTATGTGATGTTTGAAAGTTGTATGTCCCTTGTCTCGTGTTGCTTGTACGTAATTTTGCTCTTGTTCCGTGTTGTTGGTATGTTGTAAGTCTCTTGCACCGTGATGCGATTCCGCTGTGTGTCCCTCGTTCCGTGCTGGTAGTACGTTGTTTCTCCCTCGTTCCGTTTTGTTTATTCCTTGTATGTCTCTCGTTTCGTGTATGTTCGGCTTTGACATAGGCTTCTGTTGTTGTTCTAGCCACTGGGCTTCTCTCCGTACTTAAATTGCATTTTCAGAAACAAAATCGATATTTCAACGCGACAGACTTTCGAAACACACATATGAAGAATGTGCTAGTATAAATATGAATTGGCATCTACATAATCTCTATGCTGGTCCCTGGGTTTAAGCTTAGCATGCCATGCTCAACAGTCTGTTCAATCAGCCAAAAATGCTGTTATACTGTTAATCATTATCATAATCAACTGGTGTTAGCGTTATACGCACGTATATATGTTCAATTAGAAGAAAAATAAGAATGTTCACTCCATCTTGTCAGCATATTTCTTAATGAAACATAAAATTACCATACATTTGCTGCGTTTTTCGTAAAAGAATATTCCAGTGAACACATTCGAGTTAACATGAAAATCTGTTCAGATTATTCAGAAAGTCGATAAAACTTGGTTGCCATTATATATTACATATGTTTATATCAAGTTATTTCTCTCAAATGCTAATGTGTGATGTGAGACAGTAAAATTACATTAATTTTCCTGCGGTGATCTGTCGAGTTATATTAAATTTGAGAACCGAGTTAGTGTTACGTTGACAAGATAGGAGATGAATCTTTGCAAATGGGATATCAATAGAAAATTGAACACTATTTTTTTCTCATTTTGTAAATTAAGCAAGAACAATACAGCGTTTACCGGTCAGCGGTTGAAATATGATAAATACAAATGTTTTTTGTTTTATTCAATCTACAGTTATTATAGTTTTCAAGTCATAAGAAATAGTTGGTATCAAAATATTAAAAGTTTCTAAAAATGAATATTAACATATATACAAGTACATATTAAGGATGGCTTCCACGAAAACATGCAAACTTGTTATACGCATTATGCACGCATGTTACAATATATAGTGCCAATATTACGTTGAAAAATATTTAACACGTATTTGAAAGGGTGTCATCCACGCGAATGTATATTATATTCAAAATATTTGCTCTCCAAAAAAGTAAATAAACCGTGTTACTTCACTTTTCAAAATGGCCGTTTTCGAGCATTAACTGGAGCAGATCGCCACTAAATAAATTGATTTAAACAACTGATTGGAAATAAACACTCAATTGGGTGTCGAGATTAAATGACAGTACCAGAAGAAGGATCTTGCTTTTCACGCTTATTCGTACCAGAAATGTACATGCATTGTCGGTCAAGGTCATGAAAGGTAGTGGTTTCCGTGTACGAAGTTTTTTCGCTTATATTTTGTAAAATAGTGCTTTTTCTTCATGCGTAGACTATGATAAAACTGTTTTTACCATGGCTGTACCAATTATTTGAAATTAACATAAATGTCAGTGTAGGCAAACCACTGTACTTTGAAAATCTCTTAGTCTGCAATGAGGAAAGTGTGTTAATTCAATTCTTATGAAATATGAGGATTTATTTACTACTAGTGACAACAAGATGTATGTATCGTACGTTTAAACTTCTCTGGAAAGATTGTTTCATTTTCACTATTGCTCTATTGCTCTTCAAGCCAGGGTACAGTAAATTTGCTTAAATACAGGACAAACATGTATCATACAAAACAATAAATGAGTGAGCGGCCATGTACCTTAAATACATGAGATTATCAATCAGAATTTCTACTGACCCATATTCACTATGTTTTTGCCGATGAAATTTCAGAAAAGCAGAGCGATGTCGGAGAATTCATGTTTTTTTTTTCTTTAAGTAAATTATTGGTCTGTTATAGTGCTGCCTTGTTCATTTTATAGCAAATTTATAGCGAAATTAAACGTTTCGTGTCTATCGTAAGCTCGGGAATTTACTCAATATAGAAATCAGGTTTTTTTCCATTTTTGTAGCTGATTAATTTTATGTTGTCTTGATGTTTTCCGCTTCCATATTTCAGAAGAGAACCACATATAAAATATCAGCGAGATTAATGACTCCTACATAACGAAAGCACGTTATCAAAAGGCAATGCTTACTGATAGACGGATTTTTAAAACACATCGAACATGAAATCGTCCTGTTGTAATGAAAATAGTATCGTTTGAAACGGTAAGTTTCAGAAAGAGTATCAATAAAGGTGCAAACATACTATACACGTTTGTTGCTGAGACTTAAATAACAAAAGAGGGCGCCGTGTATGATCCAATACGTTTTAGATTCGGACCCCACCAGGAGTTAACCTTGATATCAGTACTGGTTTCTACCAAGAAAACTAACGCGATCTTTGGTATTATAGGTGAAAAAAGGAGAATGAACTACTCCCTCATTTAGGTGTTACGTAAACGATTTTGATCGAATATTAAGGTTAAGTTGGGGAGAACTACGTTTGTCTAGTAAAAGTTGAATACGATAAGGAGTGATATTTCAAAAAAACAATCTAAAAACAGTTTGCTAACATAATTTGCGATTTGGTTTTCCTACGACACTTTTGATTTTTAATTTAAACAGTTTTTAATGTCTGGATGTTTCAAAAAGTACTATCTTATTACCAAAAATATCCAACTTATTTCAAATTGTAAGAAAATATATTTTTATCTCTATAGATTAACCCGTACTAGCCGCAGTTTTCAGGTTGATTCAGCTACTTAATTAATAATATCATATGATATATATTGGCCGCTTTTTTATTCATGCATGTTAAAACAAGTTTAAGATGTTTGAGATGTGTAGGGTCGAAAACTGGGTTAACATCTGGTTTAAGTCATTGTTTTAGATTCACTTCGTTTTCATATCTCAAAGAACAAACATTTGACAGAAAATACTGTATTGTTAGTTTATTCCATTTCAGTTGTTGTTGTTTTTATCCTTGTTTATACAATGACATTTAAACAATATTTATTTCAAAAGAAACATTTTATGGAATACACGTCAAGGTTAAAGCATAAAAACAAATGGTTTTCTGAGGTAATAATACAGTTAATTACAAAAAAACTATTAATATCGCAGAATCACATAAACAGTTCGTGGTAAAAGTAAGATAAAATTAATATCAAACGAGATCTTTATTTAATTTTCAAAAAAGTCGTATTCATTGCTTCAAAATGTTAGGACATTTTGTCTAAGAACGTTTAAATTAAGCATGGTTATAAAGGGGAAAATCGTTTAAAACGCGCCGCAAATTGCTCATGGACCGTTGCATGCGGTAACCCGTCCAGCAATACGTTCGCGGTATGCTATAAGATCTACCGAATGTATAGAACAGTTAACCTTTTAAGCTACGATTGCTTATTCTCGTTACACAGGCTAAAATAATTCGTCCCTCTAAGTTGCAAAGCCATTGTCTCACATACACTCACAGTGTTGTTTTTCTTCAATGTCGCTGTCATTCCATATAGTTTAAAACATTATATTCCGTCTGTCTAAGATCTAATTTCTTGGCTTTAGATGATAACATTTAAAGCCATTGATTTTTTCTCCTCCTTGAGTTTTTGTCAAAGATATTTAACTTCAATAATTAGCATCTTGTTTGCGTTTTGTTGCTTTGACATTTAGGAAAGCTTCTTTGAACATATAGTAATTTTAAAGATGTTTAAACGAAACAACACTATGGAATTTTTAAATTCATGCTTAAGATATTTGTTGACATGGTAATGTTTACTGAAATATATTATGTGTTTGGCCTGAAATATTGATCGCAGTGTGGTTCTAGGTATACATATTTTTTCTTAAGTTTGCTTTCAATGATAAATTGTTAAACCATTAAATTTTTAAATAACCTAATACCACAACTCTGAAACTCAAATATTATCATAACCAATAAACTTCTTTATTGTTTAAATGTCGATGCAATCTGCAAAACCAAAACATAGGAGAGCAAAACAAAATATATATTAAATGTTTTCATGTTACAAAGTTGATTCTGGTTATGATATGGTTGAGTAGATGGTTTTGATTCTCGTTATCATATACTGAAAAGTTAAAAAAAAGAATGTTTTAAAAACCGGACAGTGTGCACTGGACTTAATCAGTACAAATAGTCATTGCTTTAATTTTGTGCGTAAAGAAATAAACACTGAAGTGACTGCTATGAAGAACGTTCCTAGTACTAACGGAGCATTACTGAGACAGTGTAGAAAGGTATATTCATTTGTTTAAAATATTTTATTCATAAACATATGCTATTTGAGCATTGACTGAACATGCACATATATTCTAGATTTGCTACGTCCCTGTTCAGTAAGTATTAACACAATTTGACCTACTTAAAAAATGGGATTTACACTATCCTATTATTCCACTAATTGTACAGAATGTCTGCATATACACACATACGCTCGCAATATCAGTGTAAGGTGAATTCGTTTGCATTCGAAGTTCGATGTCTTATATGTTCACTTATATAACGACAGGGACAAGCCAATGCGTGATTTATGTTAAGTATCAATTATAAAATACACACACTGTTCTACTCAGTTCAACTCAAAATATGTTCCTTACTCATTCCTGTTGCATGATATGCATGATATGCATTAAGAGGAATAAAATGTAACATATGGTACATATTGGTAATCGGGTACAGAAATTCTGCAGATATCATAGGTTTTAGTACGTTAAATGATAACATGTACGTGTATACAAGCAAAGCAGGGCCTCCGTTTATATATGCTGTTTATATAATAGAGCAGTATCACATGCCATCCATCATGCTTTACGAACAAAGGTATAAAACAGACAGTTTTGGAAAGAGAGAATTGTTTTAAAAAAAACTACGTTGAGACATACAAATACAATGTTATAAGGTCAAATACAGCTAGTAAATTGCATGTCACACAAGTTGAGGTAAAATAAATTCCTTGAATTACATACATTACGTTATAAAAATGTACTAAATATAGATATCATAAGAACTCTCAAAGTCTATATAGAGAAATATTCTTTTCAAGGGCAATATCAATTGATGTTGAATAGATATATGCGTGTATGGCAAAACATTGCCGTGGTTGTTTGGGATGTTCTTGTTCGTTTTAGATTAATTATTCAATACCAGACATTTCGATATATATTGAGTTATACTATTATTATGATTGCAGTAATCAATGAAAAAAAACAACAACAACGACATATGAATTAACAAAGCACACCACCAGTGGAGATGGTATGTGTTCCTCGTTTTCTATGTGGTTTTATGCAGCTACATGAATGGAATGAAAACTAGTTATGGGTGTTAATTTTACCATCAGCGACTGGGGAAGCTAACGGCTGTATGTTAGATACTGCCGTTAGGCATTGACGAGATCTAAAGCACATGGCAGTGTCGTATTGATTTCAAATAATCTACACATTAAGATGTAAAACATTTTTCCTTTACATTATTTAACAAATGAATACGGCAATATAAAGAAATGAGATGCATTTCTCACGATTAAAATCAAGTTAATGTAGTGTGTCGTGTCAAAATTCTCGTTTTCTCGCAATAAAAGATCAATACGTTGAAGATTAGTAAATAGCAAAATCGTTATAATGAAATAAATTTGCTTAGATACGAATTAAAGATGACAGATATATTAATCTTACTAGGGACCATTTCCAAGAATATACGGAAATACTTAGCAAATGACAGCAAAATGTTCTAGTTGACATTTTTTTTCAATTAACAATATTCCAGTAAATTCTCCATGATTAACTGATACATGTTTTATGGTTTCGTATTTCGGTATTATCAGTAATGAGCGGTTGTACGACTTATTCCGAAAGAAAGGCTGTGGTTTATAGGCCTGATACACTCTGTATATTTGATATTGAGAATACAACTTGTCATAATTATGCGTGAAAGAATTTTTTGTCATACTTTAGTTGTCCTATTCGCACTGAAATGTATAAGTAAAGTAACTAGTAGTTTATAACCTTATTTATACATGTTAACATGTTTTGTAATGTTTTTACTATATAATTATCACGTGTTATTGTTAGTAATAAGCGGAAGTTACACTAACTAATTATACAGTAAGGCTCTACTCTATATGGAATCATGTTCTTGCATCGTTAAACATATTGCTGAATTGGTGTTAGGGTAAATAGCTGCTCAAAAATATCTAGTAATTTTACAACGAAAATAAATCTGGAAGTGCAAAATTATTGTCAATGTATCCAAGTCTGACCTAGAAGTTGAACCATCATTGGAATAATAAAATGAAGATATTGTTTATTTATTATAGGGTTAATACACCTTTTTGAGGTCGAAAAAGAAGAAAATATGTAAGTTAAATGCGGTCTATTTCATTTGTTGATATTTGTATACAGCTATATATGCTGAAATTTGTTTTTGTGCGAAAAGTTGGCATCGTTGACGCACTTTCGGTCAGAAACCAGGTCGCTCAGCGGCCATTGTTATGATTCGAGCCCTAAAAGTGCTTCTGTAAAAAAAAAGCCAGTCATTAACGGCACGTGAATTTACTGAATAATGCACGTTTCCTACCGATAACGCCCGGGTTTTTGCGTTTTAACACACCACGATAACGGACCGAAAACGCACATTTTATGCAATAAAATACAATTATTCAACGGATATAAGTCTGGGAAATTCAAAGCTATGATCTATATCTCTATCTGACCTAATAATTGGTACATACGTTTTGATAACAATATTGTGTTTACATGTTTCAATTACCAATACTTAAATACTACAATAATATTTAAACTAACAACGGACAAGCAAATTGTCACTTCATAGTTCTTGTGTTAATGTAAAACCTAGTGATGTAAATGTTGAGTTAAAATACTTAATACTTAAAAACGTTATGAACATCAATAACTGAATACCAATTCTACAGCTAGATTTTTAGTTGCGAGTTATTTTAAATTCATCAAAATATTCAATCGAAATTACTCATAGCTTTATGCGTATCAATAGTTTGAAAAAAGGACAATCGTATGTACACTTTCAATAGTGCAATAACAGCTTATATATGTATTAAGTGAATACATTCATTGTGTGTAATTGACGTCAGACATATAACATTTATCTGAAAGGAGTGTCAGTGTTTCACCCTTTCGTTGTTGTAACTATCACAATCAATTTTTAATCATTAAATAAGACCTAGCGGTCATTGTACATAAGTGCTAGAAGTAATGGTCAATGCTGAATAAGTTTAACAGGGTGCTTCACCCAGAATGTAAACTAACAAAACCTTAGGCGAGAGATTCATGCATACGTATTATCAACCTTGTTTTGTCCAATATATATGTTGACTGCTACCAACGCAAACGTCTCGAGAGTGCTAGAAGGGTACCAGTATTTGGTAGTTGACATTTCATTGAAGAAAATATACTCCAGGGAATGTCTGATTATATGTTGTTACAGTTTTGTATTACATAGCTTATTTATAAAACAATAGTCGTATGTATCCGAATAATTCTTATTGGCATACGTTGCACTGTTTACAGACCATTGTATACAATTTCGTGTAGCAATTTGTTTTTAAGAAAAATAATAACGTCATTCTTGTGATTGATTTAAAATTTTGTTGAGGCAGACTAATAATTGTATTTCAATTCAAAAAGCCTATAGAAGCATTCGTTGGGTAAACAGTTTTATTGTTGCATTTTTTCACTTACAACGCAAATTGTTTGTTGTCAACTAAGAACAATTAGGCCAAACACTTAGGTACTTTAACATGTAACTGTAATAAATCGCAATCTTAATTGTGCTAAAAAGATAGCTATTAAAGAAGCGGAGTGTACCTCTTAAAATGGGTGACATAAGGGTTAAACTGACTAAGGCTTCCGCCATTGCATTTAATTGATACTTTTCAATTACTTTGCGTTCGTTGTCTCCAAATGATACCAATACTTTTAGAAAGGATTACAAGACATGTTTAGGTTATAATTTAACGTGCTTATTCAGAACTTTGTATCAGACACAGTTAGTATGTTGTCGCAAATGACCTCATTGCAATTGGTGTCATAACAAATGACCACGGAGCTAATCTTATAAGGGCATTACCTAATTCAAAAGCTGCTTTTATTTTGGAGAAAGACGAAGCTCGCATAGTTAGCATTAAATGTGTTGGAATATTATTCCAATTGTCATGCACTGCAGTAAATTAAAATTGCGTGCACTGCAGTACATAAAATGAGAGTAAGGTTTATTTTCTTGCCTTTATGGGGATAATAAATTGCCTAGCGCCTACAGTGCCACTTCAATGATATCAGGTAGCAAACCACGCGCAATTAACACTACGCTGATTGTCCTTCGACAATCCAATTGACCAATAAAGGGATTGTATTCTGTCATAAATAAAAGCACAACAGAAAATAACAATTTTACTGATTTCAGCATTACAAGCGCATCGTCATACAAACAAATATGCAGATAAAACGCGTCATTTGACATGTGAATAAATATAATGCTAATCATATTTTACTTAAAAGTCCAATAAGCTTTGCCTTAAGTAATTAATTCAGCTCTTAGTTTCGGAATAAATGTAATGAATTATCAGAAATATTGTTTCGAAAAAGCGATCGTACGGATATGTCCGTTAATAAGAAAGACACACATATACATATATTTATGTATATAATAATAATAACTATTGTTTTATGGAACCAAAACAAGCATATAACCATATTATATTAAATTATGGGTCTTTTAATTTGAAAGACTTGACGCAATACATAGCTTAATTTTTTAGGAGTACTTGATTTGCTTTATTTTATCAAACTCGTTGGAGTACAAAATGCTTAGGGTTGTATTAGCAAACAAAACAATACAGAACAGAGCATACGTCTATTTCTGTTTATAAATAAGTACATCGTCTAAACAAACGTATATGTGAATGGGTAACAAACGTTAACAAAATACCATAGTTTTGGTTTTTGCTATATTAACTTTAAGACCTCATTTCTTATGGCATGTAAAAAGCGTATCTAAATGATGTTGACGCTGAGTTGACTTTCCTAAAATGTCTCATTAGCAAACAGTAACTCAATTATCACAGCACCGTTTATATTTAAATCAAAATTTAAGCTATCTTGTAGAATTAATTCAAGGCTTATGTGAAAAACTACAGATGGCACTGGGTAAACGCCAAAGACATAGAACACAAAAACAAAAAAAATCAAAAACTAGGAACGTGGAAGAACAGCACAAAGCTCCACAAACAACATAGTGCATATATACTATATAAAAACAACTAGGTATGTTTATCAAGAATTGTTAGGTACCGCCTTTGAACGGTCAGTAAAATGTAAATTTACAAGGGGTTTAAACCAGTTTATGTGCACAAACCTCACTCTTATCCCAATAATCCTAAATAAAGAAAAAAACGTAAAAGGTAAATCTTATCAAAGTGTGCATTAACTTGATGAAACTTAATAATAAAACAGATAATAATACAATAATAGGTAAACCCCAAGTACTTCAACGATTAGAGATCCCAACCATTAGTACCTAATGCAAAAACTTTTCAAAGATACGTTGCAGTCATTGTTTGAAACTATGAGCATCACACACAGTCTGCCTTATAAAATAAAAGGTTTAAAATTGTGTGATCATCGAGTTTCATAAAAAAGCATTATTGTACTAAAACCGGGATCAAATAAAGAAAACATTATTAAAAATAAAAGCGACATATATTAGCTAATATTTTCTTCTAAATGATTACCTATGTAAAATATTTGAAGATATTAACGTGAGGTGCCAAAACACTCCAAGACAGCCAAATTTGGTTTAATGATAACATGAATCTGCATTTTTTTTATAAAATTGAAGGGCTGAATACTTAGCAGAGTCAGCTAAACACGGTTTTTTAGATAACATGAATTTGCAATTTTTTAATAAAATCAAAGGACTGAAAACTTAGTTATGTAAGGATGCTATATTCAACCCTATAATTTGTCTCAAGAACTCATATTCAAAAACTAGAAGGCAATTACTCTTCAAAGTATTGCCTTTATATCCACGGTTTAAATAAAATTCAAGTAATTCATTGAATCTATCTGCCCAACTAAGTACTGGAAAATTTTTAAATAATTATACGAATTTACCTTAACACATCACCATAAAAATCGGGACGAGCAAAACTATTAGCAATCAGCGATTTAAGACTACTATTGTACTTTGATATAAGATTATAATGACCATTAACAAAGTTTGAGAAAGTTTTCCTTAATTTACAATATCTGAAACCCTGTTTTAGAAGTTTTTCCGTCATAAATTTACTGGGAAAGCTGACAATTTTGACATCTGTACATATTCTAGCAAGATTTATCTCCACGCGGGAATTTTGCATTTCAGCCCTTGTCACAAAAAGACCCAGCAGCGTCTGCGAATAGCAGCAGATAAATTCAAATTTGGTCTTACCAACATAGAACAAAAATATTGGTGAAGTTATTTCTCCTTGGAATAGGTCAAGTTTGCTTATCAGATTGGAAAGGTCTACATGTGCTTTTTACAAAGGTACAACTCACAATATATGGATTAAGCTAGGGGTGAACATTTGATTCTGAGTTTATATTCAGACGTGAGAGTGTTAGTATATATAAACCCTTTTGTGAACATGGCCATGAAGGTAAGGCAGAATAAGGATGTGTGTTTATCAGCCTTGATAATTTATAAATATTAGTATGTCTGATATCGAAAAAGTATCATAGGATATGTGTGTATCAACTTGCAACGTTGTATGTCTCTTGAGGAGTGTCTGGTATGGTTAAAGCTAAGGCTACTGGCTAACCCACGTATTACTCTAAGCAATACATAATTATTCGCATATGCTAACCGATTGTCACCTGACGACGATGCCACAAAAGCTGTGACAGATCCTCGACGATTGTTTTTACAAAACAGATGAGTTACACACTTTTACGCCTTCCGACTGATGTAATAAAAACAAAGACAATAATTGAACGATTGTGTTTTCTAACATTAATCCATACTAGACATGCATTAATTAAATGCCTGAATTGTTTTGAATGATTGAGATTGAAATGGCATTTACTATCTACAACATCTGCTTCTGTGTGTTATTCTATTAAATGGCATGCATTGCAGTAAAATATAAATACGAGCATGTTTTATTTGCAGCCGCATTGATGGCTTCTAAGCTATTAAATAGCATTTAATTATCATGTTTATTGACAACCTTGTTTAGTACGGCATTTGGCATTCACGTCTTCTCTAGATTCGTGACATTTGGTAGGAGATTAAAATTAAAAAAAACACACAAGCTGACGACTAAAACGACGCTTACTTATACAGTAGTTATATAGTTATATGTTGGATCATATCTTATGATTACATCTTCAACATCAGCTTAGTTTAGTTGTGTTTTGGTGTTGAATTAGACATTTGTCCAAACATTATGAGGACGTAATATATACCTAAAATACACTAGATAGATAGATATGGTCGTTTACATATAACTACATAACGATAAAAATACAATTCAGATCAATATTTATGTGAAAAGCTACAGAAACAAGCTCAGCAGGATTTTTTTTAAACACAATGGCACTGGGTAAACGCCAAAGACATAGTACATAAAAACAAAAATCACAAACAAGAACCATGAAAGAACAGCACAAAATTCCACAAACAGCACAGTGCATACATACTATATATAAAAACCTAGGTATGTTTATCAAGGATTGTTAGGTACCGCCTTGGAACGGTCAGTGAAATATAAGTTTACTGGGGGTTTGAACCAGTTTACGTTCATAAGCTTCACTTTTATCCCGACAATCCTAAATAAAGAAAAAACGCAAAAGGTAAAGTTCAAGTTCAAGTGGAAAAACTTATAAAAACGTTATTTTACGCAAATAACGCAAATAACGCAAACTTATGTGTGTGATTCCGGAACAGTCGCCCGTTTTTACGTTGAATGGAAAAATATATCGAACAGTATATAACTCGGAGGGTCACGACAGTTGCATCATTTTTAAAGAATTACATCAGGTGTCTTTTGATAAACAATGAGGTATTTGACATGTGTCATTTGTAGATTAAACGTTTCACTTTCGTCTTATTCACTATCACAGCTGTGTATATGCAACAAATACGGTACTTCAGACATCAGACATCCGTGTTATAATGGATGTCAAGTAAGGACATGGTTGTAAACGAGCCATAATTTTTTGCTGAACAATAGCATTGCAATGGGGAAGGAAGGATTCAGACGTACTATTAATTGGTTGAAATATTGAGTAATAAAAGAATACAATTGAGAAATAAAATTCTCTTTCCTAAAGACGTCACTTTCCTAAAACGTCACTGTCCTAAAACGTCCGAGAAATACCACTGCCGAACTGAAATTTGACTATTTTGGAACACTAGAAAACAAAAATAAGGTATTTAATCTTAGTTCATTGTTATTGCTCCCAACTAAAAATAGCTGAGGTCTACTGCTCAGAAACAAAAATCGGATAGCTTAACAGATCAGGAAGATATCTTGAAATCGACTTCAAAAACTAGATATACATGAATTTTTCCACGAACATTATTCAAGTTTTCATGAAAGATAAAATGTAAACAACGTTGTAGGCAATTACTGCAACACATGCACCAATTTTGAGGGGAGTAAATGGCATACGTTTTATTCAGTGTAAAAAATGGGCCAGTGTCGAAAGGATATAGGTAATTTGACACTTCATGATCAATTTTGTCCTGCGATGCTGAAAAGGTCGCGGTTTGTGGGAAGACATGTATTCTTTTTTCGATTAGAATAGATGTACTTTTTCAGAGAAATGAAGAGAAAGCATCTCAATGCTGAAATCATTGGAATGTTTCCTTTTTCAAAAGCAAAATTAAATATTGACGTCTGCTTTTATTAGTAGTATATTTTTTCCCCTTTTTTATATGTATTCACCATGATATCGTTAGGTTTGTTTTAAAGCTTGTGTTTTGCTTTCAATTCTGTTTACGCTACTTTCGTTAGTTTGAATAATGATCACCGCCCATTCACAACCCTGAAATACCATGAAATAACCTTAATATCAACTCGGCTACAAAGTATAAATATGTCCATGAACTATTTTAAACTTTACAATTCAGCTGTACATTTAACAATTCTCCTTGGAGGATGTTTATGTCCAAATGCTTGTATGGGTACTGCTTTTAATTGATTCATTCAATTGTAAAGTTCATCTCAGTAACAAAAACCCTACGAAATGCAGTTGCTTTACACATATATTTTTAGTTTGGTCATTAACGTAAGCACTCACTGCACTAAGTTGACCGTACACTCACATGTCGACTTAGCGCATGCACAAACGGTACAGTGATCTATATAAAATAGTATATTATTGTGGCGTTTTACAAAAAGAAATGGCTGCCTTCTCCATCGAAATCGTTCTATATTAAATGGAGCTAAGAACAAATATGATGACGAAAATACAAAATACACACGACAGTTCCAAAGAAGCAGAGCATAATCAACAACCCTGTTGGTTTAATACTTGATGCTGATAATATATGAAACATATTCATTGCTTGAGCATCATTGAAAGTACTTTTATTGTGGAATTAGAAATCTAAGGCGAAACATGTAACCAGAATGTATGCGTAAACGATAGTGCATTTCAAGTCAGCACGTTTTGCATTGTTCTTTAAAATGAAAGCATACACATTAATTGCAAACCCCATTGCATCCTGAATACGTTATTCGAGCAACTGCATTGCTAGCTTAGTGAAAAATGATTTCTTAATCTCAGATATAACGTGTTTAATCTCTATTATCTCTCCCAGGCTCAATTTCTTTACTTGCTTAATTTTCCAATCCTCAACATAGAATAAAGTTAAACAGTTAAACACGTATAAACTTCTGCATAACATCAAGGCTACACATCTAAACCTTAAACGCTGGAATATCTCAGCAAGTCCTCTTTGTAAAAGAATACTTTAACCATTTGCTTATGAATTGCCCGTATTTTTCTCATTTTTGGTCGAAGATAAATAAACTCTTCAAATATAGATATATACATAAACATATGAAAAACCTCGAAACACTTATAATTGGAAATAAAACACTTGATACAAAGAGTTTAATGGTATCAACACATTCTTGAATAGGTAACCGCATTTACAATTTATGTAACTTTTCTGAAAGAAGTCAGAACCATATAAACATAAGTTTATCAGTATATGCTGACTTCCTAATTGTTTAATACCACTATATAAAAAAAACAATGTTCTCAATAAATTACTAATGAAATTTGAAATTATCTAGGCATTTAATGTTAAATATTTGGTACAATCTAGCTGATACAAATGCAATGTTTTAGGATGATATAGTTGTATGTCATGGTTTTCTTTATCATTGATTGGCATGTATATACTGGGTATTTTATTATTTATAAAAATAAAACCATCGCAAATACGCGATTCAAGAAAGAAAATAATAATAATGCAATACAGTAAGGTGTACATTTAAGAAAGACGGAATGCAAAATGAACAAGTCACAAAGCAGGATGTATATTTATTCCAGCAATTGTCAGCATACTTTTGTTGAGTGGCTGTTACATGTTTAACGATGTATATTTCAGCTAAAGATGTTTGTGAGGGGTCTATTTTCCACGATGTTATTACACAGTCACTCCGATATGTTTGTTCCTTCCGGATCTAAGTCGTGAAGGATGTTCATACCCGACCCTACCGGTGAAATGATCTCTTTCGGTGCTCGTGCTCTGTTGCACCGGATATTTATAATAGGTACTTCCGGTGAACTTGGCGCTACCGTTCCCCTGTCGCATCGGATATTTATACACGTGCCTTCCAGTGGACTGGTCACAACTGTTTATATATTAGTGTATGTTCATACGCGGTTGTTCCGTTGGACTGATCGTCACCGGCGCCCTGTCTCAGCAGATGTCCTTATCCGGTCCTTTCGGTGAACTGGTCCCTACCGTTTCCCTGTCGTATCGGATTGTGATAACAAGCCTTACCGCTGCTCCTGCTAGACACTTGAAGCGCTGACCCTTCAAATAAATAGCTTCCTGCCGTTTTATCTTCCAGACGGACATTTTAAACCATTTCTTCAAATAAACCGATTTCGTGAGGCCGTCTATTGCATAGATTGCACAGGTTGCCCAAACCAGGTCTACTGGTGCATCGGTTGTTTCGGGAACCTAGTTGCACATGATATTCATAATAAGGGTATGTGTCTAACAAATCCTTTCGTTTCTCCTGTCAAGACGAATCCTGATAAACGCCATTTCCGGTATTTTTCCCAATTGGTGTCCAATATCAGTGGCAGTGAATTATGCGGGTGTACCCTATGATTGTTAGCGGTGATAACTCCTGTCGACGTATTAGGATCTCATGTGTGAAGCATGTCATTGCTAAGCTTACAATGTGCTAGTTGACGTCACCGAATTTAATTTATGTCTCCATCAAAGATTTTGCTGAATTGCGCGCTCATACAAATAAAAAATGGTATAGATTTTTAATATCATAGGATAAGGAAACATAATATATTAGAAAACAAAGAATACAGATACAATAAAAAGTATCTTTCTTTTGTGCATTACTTTCAATTTTGCATGCCAAAATAACATTTGCTTCATGTAAGTTAATTGATATGCGTGTTTAAGGTGACAATGGTTTTTAATTATCTGCCCGCAATACATAAGATATCCTTGCTAACGGCATGACGAAGGTCGCGGACATTTTCGGTCTAATTATAATTAACGTTTTTGCTTGAAACGATGTAAACATCTCCTGCAACATACGACAAATAGAAAACCCTGTTTCCTTTTAAATTAAATAGTGTACACAATGCTGTTTTTGAATCCTACAACAATTGCAGTTGAATCACATTTCTGGACAGAAACACGTGTTGTCAGCAATTAACGTGGCATTCGGGCAATTGTTTTAACTCAAAACTTTGTTCTTTTAGCAAATACAAGACAAAACAACCTTTTTCGAAACACACAACATTGCTCAAGCATCAAGTAAGATAATAATTGAATTGCATGTTTAACATTCGTTAATCGTTAATTCGTTAAGTCTGCATCTGAATTTGAGAGGACTTAGCCCCTCGACCCTAAACGCAATTAAAACAAGCAGCCAGGAATACACACTTCATAGTACCCACGTAAGGAAAGCAGTCAGAGACACACAGTACAGTCGCCAGATAAGAAAAGTAGCCATAGACACACAATCCGAAATATCCAGGTTAGGAAAGTAGCCAGATACACACAATAAACAGTCGCCAGGTAAGGAGAGTATCCATATACAAACAATACACATTCGGCATGTAGGTAGAGCATCCATAGACAGCCAATACACGGTCGCCATGCAAGGCCAGCAACCAGAGACGTACAACACATAATCATCAGGAAATTCCAGCAGCCAGAGACGCACAATACACAAGCCAATGCATTTCCAGCAGCCACAGGGGCACAACACACACTCTTAAGGCAATACGAACAGCCAGAGACGCACATTACACAAGCCCATGCAGCACACACTCGTCTGGCAATGCCACCATCTAGATACACACAGTGTCTAGGCAGGGTAAGCAGCCAGAGACGCGCAACACACAGTACCAAGGCAATACCACAAACCAGATGCGCACAATACACAGTCCCTAGGGTGGCTTGCAGTTACAGAAGCACAAATGATCGTTTACATGCGAGGCCAGCACCTAGAGATGCACAACAAACAAATCCAAATCCTAACAGATTCGCACAATATATGTTCAAAGGCATGGCCAGCAGCCGGAAACGCTCAATCTACATCCAAAGGCGAGGACACTAGCCAGAGACAACTGTTAAGACGAGCAGCCAGAGACACGCATAACTCACGCGCCAGGTGAGGTGAGTAGCCTGAAACATTCAATAAACACTCGCCAGACAGGACCACCAGCCATGGAAACACACAAAACCTTATCATGGTAGGAAGAGCAGCCAAACACACTCAACACATAGCCGCGAGAGAAGGCCAGCAGCTAGATACACACTATACACAGTCGCCAGGCAAGGCCAGTATCTATAAATACACACTAAACAGTGGCTAGGCAAGACCAACAATCAGATACACACACTACTCAATACCCAGGCAGGTTAAGCAACTGGAGACACATCCCACACAAAGGTCAGTCAAGGCCATCAGCCAGTGACACACAACACACAGTCTCTTAGCAAAGCAAGCCGCAAATGACTTACAATATACGTTTTCATGCAAGGATAGCAGCCGGAGACTCAAAACACACAGTCGCAAGATAAAGCAAGCAGCCAGATCCACACAATACAAAGTCTCCAGGCAAAGTAAGCAGCGAAAGACACACACTTCACTCTCCCCAGACAAGGCCAGCAGCAAGAAACATACTCTGAAATTGTCGTATGAAATATCGTATTTACACAAATTCAGTTTAGCTGTTTTTAAAGTGAATTGGTTTCTTTCCAACACGAAACATGTATGTAAAATGTAACATCTGTTTGAAAATGTGTGAACGACTGTTATATGACTCTGTCATAAAGGAATAACTTATGTTAGAAATAATTATCGATATGCGCGTATAAACGGCGCGTGCGTTGGTCTTCACTATAACAACGCACCTATACAAATATAAGCGCTAATCAAAACAGGATTCCTAAAACATCTCACAATTGATTTAAGTTTTAGTTTCAATCGCTGCTTGAGGTTGCTCAGTTTTTTGTTGTTTCAGTTAGGAAACTATGGACTGATCTCATATAGTGTATTAAGCTTTGGAAGGAAGGGGCAAATCATAAGTATTTCAATCCCGGAAGCCTTACTTGTATTGTAAGCCGGTTTTAGCAAAATAACGAAATACATAGGTTGTTTTTTTAATTAAACTAAAAATATTTTTTCAATTACTTTGTCATCTGTTCTGAAAAAGTTGGTGTTAGATTTGATGAAGTGTGTTGTTGCATGTTTAAATGTAACAATCCACTTACATAAAGTCAGCAGCTAGAATTGTTTCTCAGTTGTTAGAAGTGGACTCTTAACAAAAGAGGATAAAAGAAAGAAAGGATGGGGATGAATATCTCAAAGTTTGACATATGCAGGATAAAGAAGCTTACTAATGGAGCATCGTACTATGACGCCAATGCCCCAGAGCCAATTCTTACCGTGTCTCAGGCATCTATTTTGACAAACATGTGGAGAGTTCTGAAAGACGATATCTCTAAAGTTGGCGTCATTACATTCGTAAGGTAAAGCACACTTTGTTCGTGTTTTGAATTCCATGAATACATTATACTATTGCTAGGCAATAGTGTATAATTTGAGTTGTAACAGATTTAATTTAACATTATTATATTTTCTTAAATTAAAACATATATCTGAGTCCGATACTGTTGATTTTAGCGATTCGTTTAATTTCATATATTCTCTTTAATTTATTTAAAAGAACGAACAATCGAAACGAAGATTTAAAAAATATTCAACTACAAAGAAATATTTAATTAATTTAAAAGTGGTTTGTTCATTAAACCTTTTTTTGGTAACCACTCTCCGCGATAATTATTTAGCTATTTACTTAATTTTCTCGATTTGTTTCAATAAGATGAATTTCGTAAGACATGCTTGAAAAGTGAATTTTCACTAGATAGTTAAATAATTATCGCGAAAAAATAAGTGTTTATCATAAAACAATTCGCGAACGTTATTAGGTTACCTTACAGCAATAATATGCCACCACAGGTTTCCTTAAGCTTATTATCGCATTAATATCGCTAATAAAAATGAAATTTGGAATTATTAACTAGCTGTGTTTTACATGAACAATATAAAAACTTCATAAATAATATTATGATATATTTACTTGGATTTACCAGCTAGAATAAGTGATCATAGGACAAAAGCCTTCCTTAATCATATGTATTATCCTGTCGGACCATTTAGTACCATGCGCATAACAGATATGTCATAGTTTCAGAATAATTAAAAATGATACGTCGTTCGACTTATTTCCTATCTATATCTATATAAATCAGGATTTTATTTTTAATACATCGTTCCTTTCTTTTTTAACGTATCCTTTATTATTATGCAATCAAGATGGATTTTTTTTATATAATTTGCATTCGGCAACAAGCAAAGGATGTTATAGACAATAAAATTTTCTCAAAGATGTGTGTTATTAAACACTTTTTCATCATCTCAATTTTATCTTTGCTCTTGTAACAATGTATCAGAAATGCTTTTTGTATGCTAAACTGGTGACATGACTGCTGTTATAGACCTTAATACCTACTGCTAGTACTATTTGCTCGAGGTTATTTCGGTATGAATTATACTTTGATCCATATCAATCATTGTAAATTAGTTATCAACAACATGCGCAGGTAAGTGCCCATGTAGAAATGAAGCATCACTGGAATAATGTATGTATCGGCTGGAAATCATGCCAAAGGGAAATAACTGATTCTGAGCAGACTAGAGTTTGACAGTAGAGTTAACACTAGTGTTTTTCAGTTTAAGAAGCATTTGCCAATTGAATCGACAATAGTATTTGTTGTTGTTATTGTAATCGAAATTTCCTTTTAATTTAAATGTAGGCAACAATCTATGGCCAACAATTGTTTTACTAAGTGAGATAAAATTATAATTATAATGGAACACTAAATAATTATTGACTGCCTTAAATGTTACAGTATATTGTCAACATAACGTAAATTCGCGGTAAGAAAGTCAGTATATATTTGATTATGCCGAGCAAAGAATGTCGAATGTTTAATTATTAGATTAAATTTCACGTGTAACTCAAGAGACACCTTGCAACCATTTTTGCAACAATCGGCTGGAAAACAAGGCGCTCTGGTGATACAATTTTAAGAAAAAAACAATCAGTAATCCCTTATTCGTTACTGATTGCCAATTTTGTATGTTCTATAGAACTGAGCTATAATAATAAGTGTCTTTAAATGTTGCAATGCTAGTTTAATTAATAATTATTTTCGCATTAACATCCAACATGGCTGCGTATTTCTAGCATATTGTCAATTTCATGACGGTTAAGAGAAAACAGTGCGACAGGGGGTGATAGATGGTAGTTGAAAATATTGCGCTGGTGTTTTCTGTATGTTCTATTGACATTTTTAACACTGTTAGTATAATGAAACAATGAATATATAACTTTTAGAACGTATGCACATTATAGTGGCTTAACAACTTTAATAAAATCTACCAACCCCATCTCCGGTCCGGTAATGGATGAACACATTGCAGGTAGTAATGACGTCATTAAAAATGACCTTTATTAAGTCATGTCCGCAGCATGTTTACATTGGTTTCTACCATGGTTTAATACCTAACCTCTAAACTTGGAAACATTTGTTAAACAATAGTCTAGATATCTCAGTTATTCAAACAAAAGACTTGAGTAATGTACATCTGATAACAGTGCATACAGCTTGCATTGTTGACGCATTGCCTGAAGAGCTTTTCATGTATTGACTTATTCGGAATATTAATTATTTAAGGATTTCATTCTTCATCGTTTGCAAATGGCAGATATTAAGCAGGTGTTCGTTTATTAAAATCGCCTTAAAAATGCACGAGCATCTTAGACTTTTTTGAGGGTACACAGCCACCTTTATCTTGTAAAATAAAGTGAATCGATGCTTACAATTTTCGTAATAATGTATATTTCAAACAAATTTCCTTAAAGCTCAACCTTCCAAAATAAATTTGCTTTAAGTGCTGTGTGGCGACCATAACAAGTCGCATTGACGCATAACGGGATTTCAATATTCTTTAATGTCAATGTACAGTTTCAATCCTTTCTTAAGAGACATTGTCTTTTAAACTTCTCAAACACATAATTGAGGAAAATGTATTTGAGGGAATTAAGAAATAAATGGATAAAACTCTCTTTTTGATAAAAACATTTTAACTGAACTTGATTGCTGCTTAGCTTATGTTACATTTGTATACCAACATATTTCCGCAATTTGAATTTTTTAGGAAAAAAATATACGTACCATCGACATAAAACATCTACATTTTGTTTTCTAACAAACTAAGTCTAAATAGTTGGCGACTGGGATTTATCCTGTATTTTCAATTGTATTACTAACAAATTACCCAAGATCATAAATTAAACAGTTGTAGGGAACCCATTAAATTCATGTTTGCCGTTGTTTGTCCATTTACTAGAGGAAGCTCTTATTTAAAATCGATTTCCCCGATATTGATTTTTTCTTTATTTCTACTATGGTATCATGTGTACACTTTCTCACAATCACGTCATCGAACTTGATAAAGAGAGTTAAATACAATTTGTCATGAAACGAGAGACGTTAGATGATTAAGGAGTATTACACTCATATACAAGGGTCAAAGGAAATTACACAGGATTGATGAGTAGAAAAAAACTATTTTTTATTATAATTTATGAAGAAGAATTATCAGCAGTACTCGTTGTGTTTCGTTGTGTTTCGGTAAAATATTTGTTTGTAGGTCTTTAACTTCTATTACTGAAGTAAATTGAAATAAATTAATATGTTAACAAAAAGCTCTGACTTTTTATGTGTTCTAAACGACCTCATATAATTGTACGGACGGACGGGACACGTAAAGTTCTAATTGTCTGCTAGCTTGTAAATGTCAATGCATATTTACTATTTAAAAACGTTCATTCACACTGGGAACATGCCATAACCAAGACATACTGTCTGTATTAACCTAAACTATATCAGTGTCATCTGCAGTTTTATACGATATGATTGTTACTTTTATTCGAAGCATTGCAAAAATATAGTTCAATTTGTGTTTATTGACTTATAAAGAATTTGATGCTTTTCACGAAAAGCAGCTTTATTGTAAAAAAGTTGTGTAAACGCATCAAATTTATTTTCGAAAATGAATTATTTCATGAACACTTTCAAAACATAAAATTATGAATTAGGTTTGAATTGAAATATTTTGGTGGTATATGTGGGTACGTTACGTTTCAAATAAAAAGATATTGCAGTATCTTTTCATTTCATTAGTACAGAATAATAAACTTTAGGCCATTACGCAGACCGCACACAGCATACATATTCTTTAATAACACGCTGAATATACTAGTATACGATTATATTCTCCTATTAACCTATATTGTTGTGTAAGTAGGCTCTCTGTTATTTACTGATATTAACATTTGGATATTTCTACAATGTTCGTCACTGATGTTTACCGTTTAGAATGACAACATGTGAACTTTAAGGATTCATTGTCATGACATATCATTTCATGCTCTCATGGGCGAAAAGTAGGCTAATGTCTTATTCTGCGTGCATAGAAAGAGAAAATAGACGGTTTATCGGGATAATATGAATTAAAGATGATATTTTGTCGTGCACAGCTATCGGTTGACATTTACAAATTGTTATCGTTATCACGAATGAATATCAAAGCGTGCAATAGTTGGTATTTACAATGCGGTACGGATCAAAATGAAGTAATTTATATGGCAATAACTCGTTCATTACAGTTTTTACCAGGTTCGCGATATAAATACAACTCTGGCATTTTGTTTTGTTTTACACGAAAGGATTCTTTGTTTGCATTGAACTACTTCCCGGTCTACAGTATGAACTGTTTCCCTCACGCGCTAAGAAGGGGGATTTCCAAAATCCAATTTTTAGACGACATCTTATTAACTGTTTTTAATGTTTTTAACATTTTGTTCAAGTAAACTTTAGATCTGGTAATGAAACAATTGTTTATTTTTGTGTTAAGATAAACCGATCAAGTAATAATACCGTTATTAAATGGTTTTGTATATAATAACTGTCAAACGTTTGTCCCGTGGTTTCGCGGAAATCATTCAGAACTGTTGCTCAATTCAGATGTCATCCTCCCCACCACAAGACAACAGTTGTAACTCACATAACTATGTAATAGCTATATACCATTGCATGCATGACATCGATTTAAAAAGCAAAACAGTTTCAAGGGATAGACCTTTAACATTCTTATATTTTTACGCTGACATAATGAATGGCAATTGCAAAATGCATTCATTTAGATTGAGAAACCATAGTTAATCAGTTAATCAGGTTGTCAAATCACTAATGTTGTCCTGTGTCCTTTACCTTTCAAAGGATATGATCATAAAATTTAGCAATTAATATAATTAATGACATTTGAGGTCTGTCCTAGTGAATTTGTTGCGTTGTGTGTCTTTTAAAAGTGTCATATATGACGCCGCGTGTCCCTAAACAGTGTGATATGTGACGTCGCTTGTCCCTTAAATTGTCCATGTGACGTCGCGTGTCCCTTAAAAATGCCATTTGTGATGTCGCACGCACCTTGTCGCGTGTACCTAAACATTGTCAATTGTGACGTCGCGTGTCCCTGAAAATGTTATTTGTGACGTCGCGTGTCCCTTTACAGTGTCATAGGTGACGTTACGTGTCCCTTCAAGGTGTCATAATTTACGTCGCGTGTCCCTTAACATTGTCAGATGTGACGTCGCGTGTCCCTTAACAATGTCATGATTGACGTTGCGTGTCCCTGAATAACGTCATTTGTGACGTCGCGTGGCCCTTAACAGTGTCATAATTGACGTCGTGTGTCCCTAAACAACGTCATTTGTGTCGTCTTGCGTCCTATAACGGTGCCATTTGTGTAGTTGTTTGTCCCGAAACGAAACGACGTTTTTTAATTTAATCCTATGGAGAAAATATCGTGCAGAATAGTTATGCTTAAGTAACGTTACAATTCATTTACAAAGTGGTTCATTTAAATATTTCTTTTTTTTTTGCTAAGAATGCTATCTTAACACACACTTTTATCTCTTTTGTTCAAGTTCATAATCGGAATTTTATCGGGTTTTATATGATTGCCAGGCAAGCGAAATCTATCAATTCTCGCTATGAGTCTTGGTATTCTCATAAACATAAAACGCGATTCTAGAATCCAATAGATGTGGTAATTAATATAAATCAATTAACTTAATTCATTAAGTAACATGTACATGAGGATATTTAAACAAAATAAATGTGACTTTTTATTTCGAGTTAATTCGGGTGCTTATTTCTGCCGTATCGTATTTACGTTGCAAAACTGCGAAAATAAAACAGAGCGAAACTACGCAAATATGCTTTCTGAACAATTTACAAATATATCAAAAATCAATCAACCATGAATTTCCAGCAAGGAATAACATAATCTTGATTAGACTTTTGACATGTCATGTTTTTAATCGTACATGGTCCTTTCAAAGACAGCAGTTTAAATCCGAAATACTTGACGCTTAAAGCATCGACTTTGAGCTTAACAAATGCTGGATTATTTGGGTATAAACTATACGGATTGACCATAGCTTGACCTTTAAAACTAACAACGGGTTGTTACAGGATTACCGGTTTCTCGGGAACAGAAATTAATCCAATGCCATCATTACACTTGTAAAATGTATCGATATATTACAGATATGACGATATCGCTTTAGCAAATATGTAGAATTTCTAGACAGGTAGCGAAACTTGAAAGGGTAATTGCCAAACGGAAAATGTCTCTAAGGTAATAAATGCCGATTGGAACATCAATCACGTGATTTAGTAGATTGCAGTCCTAGTCAACGTGAACTTGGATTACTAGAGTATTACTAATATTCTTATTATATGGATCACGAACGCAGTAAATATAAACAATACATTTCAAGGTGATTAACATTATTTACAAGAAAACATGTATTATTTGCAAAGTAAAAATGTAAAATTGATTAGACAATTATCAGTCATTACCGATAGTTTTAGTTTAGTTCATATATTTTACGTCTTAAAATTATCTAGAAATTAAGAAAATGGAAGTGTCCAAATTTTCTAACATTGGTTTTGTTTTATGGGATGGGTGTATTAGGTAATGATAAATAGAGATAATATCATATAAATTTCTCCCGTATAAAATCCGGAATATATTCCCTCCTTACGTTTTGTACGGTATTTAATGGATACATAATATATGATGCTATACACTATTTCTTTGTGATAGTCTTTGATTAACTCAACGTAAATTTGTTTACACTTTCTACCATTGTCAAATTCCTATCACAATATAGGAATATTTTTAATCTATACGTAAGCGCATTTTGTTTTATAGATAAACACACTAAAACGTTCTTAAGAACTTAAACGGGATCAAATCCTATTATATTTTTCGGATAATTGGATAGTTTCAGCAATTTCCTAGACTTTTTATTTCATCGAATATTCGCAACAGGCATACGTCTACCGAAGGAAATATACCAAATACTGTTAATGACTTTTACAAGGACAAAAAGGACAAAACTGTCACCTAAATTATCACAAGACAAATATTCGAGAAATGGTTAAAACGGGTTCCCATTTGGATCTTAGGTTTATTTTATGTCAATAATGCAGATTCACTTATTTAGGTCAATGCTTTTAGCATACTAAATAATACTCATAGCAAATCTTAATGTCGTTTTTTCTGTCATCCAGCAGATCAATGGTGTTAAAATTTACTGAATTATTTTGGAATTTAAATATTTTACTACAGTAACATGAACTTTGTAAAATGAAGCAAAGAATGATTATTTCGCTTAGTTTGATATTGTTTGTCCAAATTAGCCAAGACACTTATTCATAAATTGAAAATGACGAATTGACTAGATACATTTGTTAAAGTATTAGACTGGAAAATGCTTATGATTTAAATACGACCCTATCAAAACTCACGGGCTTAAGGTTTATATCATGTATCATGTACTAAAAAACTGGACTCGTTCCAACATCTGTGATATAAGTGATATAAACAAAACGTAATACTATCGAAATATATCAGCCATGCTTGATCTATGTCAAATATATATTTATTTTTTTTGACTTCTTTTTGTTATGTGTACAGTATGGTTGGTCAAACATTACACCAGTCTACTCCACCCAATTGTTCAATGTGTTGTATATATCGTTCTGATTTTTGTCGGAACTTACATGCTAGAAACCTTAAATCGAATATCTTCATGATAATTACATCAAACGTCAAGCAAATGAGTTATAGATGTGCCGAAGACTCCGGTAGATTGTAGCCGTACCACATATTTTGAGATAAATGAAGATTCTGTCAGCGAAATACCGTATAATGTAAACCAATACAATATAACCTCTGACCAAAAGTTTCCATTAAAACACCTGTTTGTTTCCGATTGTTGATGAAAAATACTGCTACAAATCAAGAAGCCAGCCAAGCAACGCCTATTTGATATAACAGCCCCGGCGAAAACCAATAACGGAACCAACCCACTAGCGTTTCAAGTATATATATTGGGAAGAAACTAGGAACCTCACAATACAGGTCTTTGTGGCGCTTAATTTACTCGGAAAATTATTTTAACAGAATAGTGTTCTTGGAAACTTTAAATGAATTAAAATTGTTACATTTCAAGTAATACTCAGTGTAATAAGGTTGTCTGGAACATCAATTGGTACAATAAGATTAAACAGATGTCGTTACTGAATTACATGAAAACGTTTATAACTGGATCGTCACAAAAACGTGATAACAAATCTACTGTGATAAGGAGTAATAATAATGAGACTTCTATTACTTTTGATCCTCAAAAACCACCTCCTGAAATTAGTGAGCAAGATGTTGAAATTTTGAAAGACTGCTGGAAAATAGTTCAACAGGATGTTGCAAAAGTGGGAGTTATTACGTTTGTAGGGTATGTGTTTCGTTGAGCCAAAAAAATGTATTTGTTTGTATATACATGCAATATAATTTATTTGTACTCATGTAGTTATCAATAATTCGTATTATCAATAATTCGTACATTTTAATTAGTGTAGTCATTTCGTTTATTGAAACGTATTTATGTATTTATGCTTAACGTTCTGACATTGTATCTATTATAACAATCACCTAGCAATCACATGTAGCCCTTTTAACATACTGATACAACTATTATTCAATTCATGATTTTATATAAAAGTTTCTTTTTATATTATATATTTCTTTTTTATTTTCTGTTGTATTTATCATACTAATATGTTGATTCGTCGGCTCAGACGATTTTTTTCCATATATTTAATGCTAGTAGAAGCTTAACTCTACAAAGCAGCATAAAAAAACAACAATTTAAATAATTTAAATGAAAAAAGGTATGTATCAAGTTTATGGTTACAATTGATGTTATTAATCTTTATAAACAATTGCAATTAGAGATGTGAATTTGCGCTTTAATCTTGTTGCGAGAAATATCAATTTCATACAAAATAGTACATGCAGAATGAAAAACGGACCTTGCGTGATATTTATTACTTTATTCACCTATATAGTTAGAACGTTTCGCAACAAAACTGATTGATAAATAATGATATTAAGGGCGTAAAGTGTGCGCTTGAAGGAGTTGCTTACTAAACCATGTCAACAGGTTCTCACATTATGCTTACCGATTAAAATTATCAGTTTCTGTTCTTGATTGAAATAACTGAAAAGCATATAAATAATACAAAAATACATTTCAAATTTGTTATCATTCACGTTTGAACAAAGATCCCAAAACCAAATGTTAAAACACGCTCTATGTATTTGTTATTTACATGGCTTTGTGTGTTTTCTGGTTAGTATTATCGCCATATTGTAAAACAAACTTAAATGGAAACATCTTAAAGAATATAGCTTTAATGCTTTGTCTATTTTCAGTTTGTTTGAGACCCACCCGGAAGTCCACGAGGCTTTCATGTCATTCCGAGCAGTAAACACGTCCGAACTCGAATACAACGCAATTCTTCGTGCGCATGCTTTAAGAGTAATGGGGACAGTGGACAAGTGTATTTATAGACTTGACAACAGGGACAAACTACGAGAGCTCATGACTGAGTTGGGAATTCGTCACAAGAACTATTCCGTGAAAATTGAATTTATCGACGTAAGTTTTGATCAGATGAATCTTAATTATGTATATCTGTAAATAAGAATTTGACATATGTCGATCTATGAAGAGCAGAAATATAATTTAAGACATTCCGAATGATTTTTATTATGTCATGTCTTTCCTTTAATGATTTTTTTACGTTTGTCCAAATATTTATTTTTAGAGTTCAAATACACGACAATTAAATCAGCTGCGCATTTGATGAAGATTGGGTTACCGCTTTGAAATTGTTTAGTGACATGTCATAAGAAATCTCTTCGATCTTAAATAGGTGTACGAGCGTTATACTTTGTATACAACTTGTAACTTATAAATAAAACTAGGGTCACATCTTGATCCCACTATTTCAAAATTGACAAATGTCATATACAATATCAAGTGCGCAAACAACATAGTATCTATATAAGCATTTGAACTTGAATTTAACCTGTTACTCGTCTCATCAAAGCGATGAGAGGACGTTATATGCACGCATATCAAGATCCAGATCTAGGTTGCGATGCATGTGCTCTCCTAGGGATTCATATATGCTCTCACTTTAATTATCAATTTTGCAGCTGATGGGGCCCCAGTTTATCAGCTCAATCAAGCCTCATCTTGAAGCAATGTGGACCGAAGAACATGAGAAAGCCTGGGAGAATTTGTTCAGACTCATGTGCTACTACATGAGGAAGGGAATGTGTAGTATATGATCAACGTGCTACAGTGGAATGTAATGGACACTTTGAGATATGGGGGATATATATATTTAAACGTTTGATATCAGTTTACGTAATGCGTATGAATAATGAATGGTTCGTTCGGAACTCCAGTCATAAAAAAAAATCTGCGTCGGCAAGACTTGTAATTTTATCAGTATTATTCGAACGAAGGTCCATGTTTTTTGAAATCATAATTATATTGATTCGCAATAGATACAATGTTATTTTGTACATGTAACTGGTATATTGATAAGCAAGAGCTTGACCGAATAGGAGATCTGTTTTTGCTATTATAAGGTCAAAGAGAAAATACTGTTAAAATGTTTAATTAGTTGACACTACGTATGCATGATTTTGATCAATTTTGTTATGTTATTATTAAGTCAAAGAACAAATATTGTTTTACAGTTTATTAAGTTGTACACAATGTTAATCTGAAACTAACAATTTAATTTCGAAGTATTCATAACATAAACTAGAACTCCGCGAGTCGGATGTGTCGCCTGACGAATTATTTACTGTCGACATTATAGCTGTTAGATTGGCATTTTATTCATTTATAGACAATGATGTTGCCATTTAACTTTCAAGTGTAGGTGGCATTTGAACCCTCAATCAGATATACCTACGGAATAAGTTTGAAACCTCCTATAGTTTACGAGATATGCCACGGACAAAACCTAAGCAAGAAAATTAACAAAGGGCAATAACTCTAAAATATGGCAGCAAGAGTAACGGTTCTTGTGCACTGCACTTGCCTCAATGAGATCTATCTAGCTATGAAGTTTCAAGTTGATACCTCTTATATTCTTCAAGATATGCCCCAGACAAAACTTTAAGCATGAAAATTAACAAAGGGCAATCACTTTAAAACTAAGAAAGCAAGAGTTACTGTTATTGTGCACTGCACTTGCCCTCAATGAGATATATCTAGCTATGAAGTTTCAAGTTGATACCTCTTATATTCTTCAAGATATGCCCCGGACAAATCTTTAAGCATGACAATTAACAAAGGGCAATAACTTTAAAACTAAGAAAGCAAGAGTTACTGTTATTGTGCACTGCACTTGCCCTCAATGAGATCTGTCTAGCTATGAAGTTTCAAGTTGATACCTCTTATATTCTTCAAGATATGCCCCTGACAAAACTTTAAGCATGAAAATTAACAAAGGGCAATAATTTCAAAACTAAGAAAGCAAGTGTTACTGTTATTGTGCACTGCACTTGCCCTCCATGAGATCTATCTACATATGAAGTTTCAAGTTGATAACTCTTATATTCTACAAGATATGCCCCGGACAAAACTTTAAGCATGAAAAATAACAAAGGGCAAAACTCTAAATATATGGAAGCAAGAGTAACAGTTCTTGTGCACTGCACTTGCCCTCAATTAAATCTATGTACATATGAAGTTTCAAGTTGATACCACTAATAGTTTAGGAGATATACCCCGGACAAGCAAAAATGGGATGCGGACGCCGCCGCCGCCGCCGCCGACACCGCCGCCGCCGCCGACGCCGCCGACAAAAGTAACCCCTATATGTCGTCTTTTCAGGCGACACAATAAAAGTGAACATTGCAAATATATTGCAGGTATATATTTCAGTTGAAGTGAAATGATTTACAGTATTGTGTATATAGGCTTTACATTCATGTTTTATTTACCCACATTTTAACGTCGATTAACATCTGCATTGCGTACGCATATCCTGATATAATGTACACCATGTTAAACAGGATATCTTGAATATCACAAAACTCCAGTTATGTCGGTTAACCCGTAATTCAAAAGTGAAAACTAATAAATACAATTCGAATTCATGATGGCTTATTCCGTCGTTGACGACTCGTTGTGGTATAATTAAGTTTTGCAACCAAATGTGTGAGGACCAATTTATTGCGAAAACGTATATAAAGTATTCGATTGTGTTGCTGTTACTTGCGGACTTTAATTGATTTTAATATATCACTCTGACCTATTTTTGATAAGGATTTGAATGAAAACTGCATAATCTTAGAATTTGTTTGTTTTATTTCCTGTTTCAATGACTTGTAAAATTCAGAAATGTATATAATTGTATTGTTCATATTGGTTTATATTCTCAGGCAAGTGTAAATATCATATTGTAATTCTCTTGTTTTGTCTTACTATAATAACAACGTTCTATTTTTGACAATATTTCTTTTTCAAATTTCTCCTTTTAAGATTTTGCTTATATTTTTTAATATCTTCTGATCGCGTGCATTATAACATCAAACACATTTTGTTCATGATTTATACACTCACAAAAAATGTACATTCAAAATATGTGTTTCTAGTGTTGAAGATTTGTGCCTAATATTGTTTTAAACGCCGAAATGAGTATTAAATAATTAAACGTTTTTGTATGTTTCTTGCTATTCCCTTAAATTTAACATGAACATTAAATACAGGCGAACGAGTTTAGTTAAATAATATTCGCCAAACGTCGTCGTGCATCGTTAGCACTTGAGCAATTCAACCTGATATTGTTGGGGTTCGTTAACTTCCATTTGATTTCCTTCACATTCCCTCAAGTGTTATTAAGGTCAACGACATTCCAGACATTAATACTATGCTCTTTTATGATGACGTTACGGATGATAAAGTCATTCAACTCCAGCGGCAGCTAGACGCCATAACGCTATTTTGTGATGAAACGAGTAATGAGGTGAATGTCGAAAAAACGGAAAAGCTGTCTTTGTGAACCATTTTATCATTTCAACACACGCTATGACGTCTTCGAATCGGTTTTGGGGGTTAGAAATTCAAAAGAAGACGCATAACATCAAGGTTTTAGTTGAATCGTAATAATCGACTATTTAAAGCAATTTAAACTTATATATCAAGTTATATTTTCTTAATTTGTTTAAAATCTACATGTTTGATTAATTTATCATGGAAGAAATAAAATATATATTTCAGGTCTAATCAAATTGCTATGGATTTCGAAAGAAGTTTAAAACCGCTTTAATAAAGTTTAAATTCTTTAAAAGTCAAAATAATATCGTTCACAGCCAATATTAGAAATAAACATCCATGGTTTAGTCATGTAACAATTTTGATACCAAACTGTTTCACTTACACTTATATCTTATTTTCTCGAAATGCTATTCCATAAACCATTTATTGTCTTTTGGTTCCAGTAAGTAATCAATTTTTCATAGTTTGTTATTGGTTGTCTTGCAAATGAGACCTGATAATTACTCACATGATGCATTGTCTTAAAGACTCCTCAATTATGATTCCAGAATCCAATATTTCTGGTAGTTACTAATATGTTTGAAGTAAATGAATCGATCAAGTCGAAGGTACACCTAGACAGTTAACAAAAGTAATGGCAGATGAGTTTTCTATGTTGACCTTTAACTTCCATATTGTATTTATACCGTGAAGGTATAAAAAGAGTTAAATACAATAAAACGCGAAATTGCATGTCAAAAGTACCGTGTTGGGAAAATGTTTCTATTCACTTAGACTCGTATCATAGTAAATTGTATTGCATTCGCATGTTCAAGCATTTAAAGCAGTGTGAAAAATGTCGCAAATCTCCTACATTCATAATTTGATTATAACACTAATGTGCAAGTTACATTTTCATTTATGGAAAATCCAACAGAGTATCATCACTTTTGACGTGGACTTAAAATTGCAACATTTAAGTTGCATTTAAAAATTCAAGCTGTCAATGTTGGTTTACATTATGTAATTATCAATTCGCGTAATAAGATAACTTACATAAGAGGGCGAAGTTATTGGACAAATGAATAAGTGCGAGCCTACATGCGGTAACCGGAGATGTATCTCTAAATTGCACTTATAAATAGACACACAGCGTCACATGACAACATGCACAGAGTACATACATAAACTATGGTAATCAATACACCAAGAGAAGAGCTAGTATATTGGTATTGTTAGCTAACCAGGCATAAACTTGAGTCATACAATATTCTAGGTAATAATAATATGACGCCACCGTTTATTGTTCTAGTCTTATATATGATTCTGTATTTATAAAGTCATGATTTCCCAATAGACTTATACCTTTCATGTCACCGTACATGGTTGCATATAAATGCATGTGGATTATACAATTGTAATTAAAGAATTCTTATGGTCCATTTAACTGTTTCCATTGCGAAGGATTCGGACTTGAATGTAAACACTTCTTTTTACACAAAACATTGACATTTCTGCGAACAAATACAACTAAGTATACGTTTCTAAAAATTCGTCAATGGTCACAAATTACCGATTTCTTAATATGTATGTGGTTTATTCGATGACTTATTTTTTTCTTAAAAGATTGCAAAATACATCAACTCGGTTCAGTTATCAAGTATATTTTTTATATACAAGACAGTTGCTAAAAAATGATCAATACTCGTCTGCCAATAACTTATCTCTTGCGAGCGTTCATTTCGACTCAAGCAAGATACATTTTGTGTAGTACATTTGAGTACCTCGGGGAACCAATGACCTAGTTTCGTTTATTATGCAGCAAAAAATAGGTTACTTGCCCTTCCCAGAACAATATGATTCCAACAATGCTGAAACAAAACACCGTTTTAGATAACACAGAGATGTCGGTACTACCAAATATGGAAAGAGTAACAATCCCGTGAGGCATTTCAAGCGTTTCGTTACAAAAAGTACCTTGCTGTTACTTGTAAACAAAAAAAAACACACAATATTTTACAGTAACTTTACAACAAACTGTTTATCAAGATATAAAAACATTTTTTTGTTGAACAATATATTTTTAAAAGGGAGCATATTTACACTTCGTAAATTTAATCGTACCCGGTGAAAACGGAGTAAAGTAAATATAATGTATCATTCGTCAGAAATATGTCTGAAACTCTACCCTGGTAAAAATACTTAATACGATATATTGTCTTGCGTTTACGAGTGATAATGAGCGCTTTAGTGCTTATTGATCAGGTCTCAAGATAATAACTTTGCTGAATATAAATAAATTATACTTATTTCAATTCGCAAATGTATCACACTGTCCAAAATGTCAACGATCCCAAAGAAAAAGACATTGCGTTAAGATACAGCCTTCTGTAGTATGTAATCTTACGCCTAATCAAGCTGGGCTTGTTTTTCTACAAATACATGACAATCAGATGACCCTGTTATCCGCTTTGAATGCGTCATCGACGTTGTCGAAATACTTAAATAATCTTATAATTATAATCATTTTTTTCCTTATATAAATTATTTTATTTTTTTCGTAAAAAATGAAAACGAGGTGTATTGTTGACGCGCATTAAAATGTTTGACTTAATATTCATATTTTGGCAATCATTATGCTTATACAATTTCCCTGCGATGAAACAAAAAATCGTGATCATTGTATATAAAAGATTTTCTAAACATCAGCTAATGGCAATATTACAACATTGATTTTTTCGATTCATTTCTGGTGACCTAATGAAACTATGAACTGGTATATACATGTAGGCATTCATAAAACAAGCCCAGTAGCCGGACATCTACCCGTTTATTATGCTTATTGCTAAGTCCGAACAAGCACTTAAAAGGATCAACAAGAACACTGTACAAAATGTCAAAGACAGTCCACAAATACATATATATATATGCAATAATTTACCAGTGTCATGGAAGGATTAAAATCATTGCATATCTTATTGAATAACTCATTCGTACGGATTTAATTTTGCGCTCATATTCACTTTATATATTTCAGTATTAAGACCACTACAAATAAAAAGGGAAAAGCTTATGTTGCAAAACACATACAAGTTTCACGAGCTTTTACACAGAACGAGTCTTATATGAAGGTAACATTAACCTATGGGGATTAAATCCTCATATTATAATTAAGTAGTAAGCGGTTTACATGAAATTCCCGTCTCGCAATTCGTTCGTATATGTTTGTATAAAGACTCGTAATGAAGACATTCACGTCAGATATAAAGGTTGTTACTGAACTGAAATCTTATATCAAAATATAGCCGATCAATCAAAAATAACCCTGTGTAGAGGCACAATGCTCAACGTCTAAGATTCACTTAGCGAGAAACGCAACGTTAATAACTGTTGCTACTGCATTGTAACGGTCCACACAACAGCACACGGGTATTTCATATGAAATTCAATAAAGTGCATGAGTACTTAACTATTGTAACAAAGTCTGAGCTTACTTAGAATTTGCTTTTAAAAACAAAATATTTATTAAACTTGCCAAATGTAAACTCTAAAGCTAAAATGAGTTGTTACTGGTTTCACGGAGCTTTTGAAATATCAATTTATTTATAGGAATAGAAGTCCCTGAACAAACTTTCATAGCAATTATTTCGAAGCCAATGCAGCAAGCGGAATGATTTATCCACTTTGACGGAAGGGATGGTCAGAACTGTTTGTCTGTCATGATTTTGTATCGCGCGAATCTCTAAAAGTGTACGAGCCAGAGTAATGACAAGTAACATAACTGCAAAGTTGTGCATCTAGGTGCTCTTTGTTTGGCCATTAACTTAGTTCAAAAATAGCTTATAATCTAACCGCACATTTTATACCAGCTTTTTAGCCAACATGTTGAAATTTTAAAGGATTGTTCATCGCTGCGTGCGTTAAGGCAGAAGTACGGCTTTCGAATTATTACATTAACTATATATTAGAGAGAACATAGAGTATGCGAAATTGTATCGTGTCTGTAACCAAAAAAACTAAAAGGGTGACAAAAGTTAACAGGAACTGTGTTTACCTATAAGGTAAAGATGTGCACTTGGAGTTTTGGTTTAACAATATTGATTGGATATAACTATATTAAGAAAAGAGATGAATTACATTCAGGATAAGTAAAGATTGAACCGGGAATTTCGTGTTTTACTGGGCCAAATACGTGCAGAGCTTTGGGTTTTGAACTGTTTGAACTATAACCTAAATACCACTCACTCTTGTGTCCCACGTTTCTCCAAAAGTATTGAAGCTTCAGTCATGACAGCAGAGTTATAGGTCATTAATATACAATATTTGTACATATATTGATGATTTATCAATTATTTATTGTTATGAAATAGCATTAACTATGTTAGTTTAAAGGCAACATGTATTTGAGGACGTAACAACGTTGTTTACTTTTTTAAATAAAACAAAGTAATACTATAAGGGGATACATATATTTTGGAAAAGATAATTGGCAATATCACTACGAATTGGGCTTCAGTTGGTATGACATCATTGTCCTCTAAGTCAATCCCTTATTTGAAAAAAACAACACGTTACGAAAAAAGTTTGAAAGTATGAATTGTTGTTGTGATTTCCGCGGTTAATCGTTTTTTAATATTACTGAATATTAATGAAGTGATTGTATGTTGCAATATATATATTATTTCGAAACTAATTAAATTCAACTTCAAAAAACGTGCAGAAGAGGTTTCATATTTTAGTATTTTACTACGGAATAATGTGTGTTTAAGTATGTTGAAATTTTGTTTTTCAATTTAGTTTTGTCATTATTCAGAGATTTATGAAAGCAATCAAAAACGACTCTATTGTAAACATGTTACATAAATTTCCCCTGATGAAATTATTGTAAAAAAAGGGCTGGCACCACTTCAGTAATCAAAAACTAACCAGGTTGTAAATCATGCTAACATTATAAAAGTCGTGGCTGACATAATTGTTATTCTGTAATTTCTGTGCTGTTAAAGCTCAATGTTAAAAAATAGCGTGCTGTATAAGTGAATAGCATTGTCATTTACTCGCACTATTGTATCACAATGACCGGTTCAGTTTCGCCATCTTGTTTACGTTCATTTATGTAAATTAACGTACATGTATTTACAAAAAACAAATGAAACACTCTTAAACATGAAAGTTGATATATTGATGTACAAATTGTATCTTAAAAAAGCGTCCTTTTACCAATCTCACGAAGTCGATTATGAATGTGTTCTAAATAGAAACCTTACATTGACATGCAATAGCGGCAAAAACGTACAATACGTTAAAGTAAATACATGATATTGATACATTTTGTCAGAAATTATTTTGCTATATTCTCTAAACAAATATGAACTCATCTGAATATAGGCAGTAAACTTGATAAATATGAATCATATATGAAACTGCATCCTGATATTTATAATTTATAAGGTGTATTGTCTAGCGTTAACGAGCTTAAATGTTCGCGATTTATCGCTTATTGATCAGGTCTCATGTAAATCACTCGGCTTTATATTAATTAAAGATACGTTGGTAAGCGTCGCAAATGAAATACCCGGTCTACTGGCCCACGATCTCGAGAAAATGATCCAGCGTTAAGATACAGACCTCTGTATTATGTATTCTAAAGCGGTTTGTTTTTCTACAAATACATGTTGATAATATTATCGAGATTACCCTGTTATCCGATTTCAATGTTGTTCGAACGTGGTTGAAATACTTTTTTGTTTAGTATCATTAGAGTCCATTCTTTTATCTTAGTATTAACATTATTTTGTAAAACATTTTGACAGGCAAGTTTTGTTTACGTGCATTATGATCTTCGATTGAATACCCATTTAGGACTCATGAACTCACAGGTGAAAGTATAGTAGATCATAGGTAGACTTAAGCATCAAAGGCATCAATAAGCTGGTTTACAATTTACAGCACGTATCAAACTGAAGTAATTTATATGAGAACAGCTCGAGTATTTACCACAACATTTTCATATATGACAGTGATTTATCATTGTTTTCAAAAATATCGTTTAAAAGAGATATTCTAAAAATCAAATGTTAACGCTGACAAATGAATGGCAATTACCAAACGGATTATTTGTGCAACGCTGACACTAAGGATAAATGTGTGCCTTGTGAAGTGGTTTTTAACAGAATTTGTCAATTCTGGGAAAGATCATGCTCGTACATCAGAGTGTTATGTGCTATGTTAGGTTTATCATTATATATTTACACCTCAACTTCCATTCCCTAAATGAACTGCCTTTCAGCAATTGCGTTTATCAATCGATGAACGCAACATCTTCGGATATGTTCGGATCGCAATTCATCGCATAGCAATATACATGAACATTTTTGATCTTGTAATTGTTTAAAGTGTCAGCAGGTGCCGTTACATATAAATAAACATTTTAGAAAGTGTTAAATTATGATATGTTAAATGTATTGTTGCCATAAGTATTTCAATTTACGTTTAAAAGTGATTTCAAGTGGTTGATTTTCCCGCGTTATTGTGACGTCATTTGATAAAACGTTTCCGGTTAAAGTCGGGTCGTTCTAATTACAGAATGAAAAGAAAGGATTACTGAAATATTTTCCTTAATGAAATAAAGACTTTTTAAACAATTCTTGCATGAAGTAATTCACTATTGGTGTAAATATAAGTAATGAATTGTGAGATTAATGTCATTATCGGGGATATGAACGCAATTGGGCTGGTCAAAGTAAGCGTTGAGTACTTCGGACTCCACACACTTTGACCAGCCAAATTGCGTTCATACCCCAATAATGACATCTATCCCGCACTTCATTCCTTAACAAACCGCTGATCAATGAGAAGGGGGATGAATGTTGGCTTGAGAAGCCATTATTTTCATCCCCTAATAATAATTGTAAAAATTAGTGTGCAAAGATCAGTGCGCAAATGTGTTACTTTGAAACGCACAGCTTGACAGATGAAATATTATTTTATTCACTACCTAATGCATTATAGAATTTTACAGAAAGAAATAAATCATTCTAAGTGCTTTAAGTTATTTTTTAACAATATTATGTAGAACAAATTGTGAAGTTTACCATCTGCAAGTTTGGTTTTACAATATATGAATACATAAATTTTATATTTTAGGTCTCACCTTTGGGGTGAATTTTGAAACAAGTTTCAACCTGATTTAAATAAAAAATGCACGTTTACTCCCAAGAGTAAGTACCACAATTAATACATTTGTTTATAATTTCCCGTAAAGACGAATACATATAAAACAAACAATGGTTCTTAGAAGGGTTGACGTGTTAAATTGACAGAAAGGTACAGAAAACACGTAATTACTACTTTATGAGACGATAGTTGGTCACTGTGAATCTTTCAAGACCCAGCAGTCATTTACTATGTGTGCGTTTTCAGCTATTAAATACACGGTTACAATATTGTTCTCAGTATTTAGTATTTTCCCTAAATTCATTTTAGTAAGCAGTTAGAGGTTTAGCTCTTTAAATTAATGTTAAATTAATGTTTGTTTTATATGTGTGTGTAGTTTTTTTTGAAATACGAGTGTCACTTTTTATTTTGAGTCCAAAAAAGCAAAAAAAACCAACAACAATTATTGTTGACAGCCAATATAAGTAATAATCATCCGTGATGATGATGGTTTTGTCATGTTACGAATTTGTTTACAATCTGTTTCATTGGCACATTTTCCAAATACGCTTAGAATGCTATTTTTATACACAATTATATCCTTTTGATACCAGAAAATAATATTTTGTATTGGTTGTCATGCAAATAAAAGCTGTTAAAATCCCTATGATGCATTGGTTTCTTAGAATCCATAATCGTCAGTTCGGAATCGAGATAGGTCTGGTTATTTATTATTATTGAATGAATCCATCAAGTCGAACAACTGGACAGTTTTACAAAATAAAAACGATGCTCTTTTTTAAATTAGAATTTACTCTGTTGACCTATTTCTACAATTTTGTATTTACAAGGTGATAATACAACAATATCCAAAATGACAGATTAGAAATACTACAATGGCATGGGAACCCCCCTCCAATAGTTTGGGATATGTCGCAATTCACTTACAATCATAATATGAATTTAAACAGTCAAGTACAAGTTGCATCTTAATTTAAGGACAACGAAAGTGTCACTTTATTGCAACATACAAGTTGTATTTAAACATTAAGTGTGTCAATGTCAGTCAGCATTATGTTAATCTCGATAAGTTTAATAAAGTAATTGACACGAAAAGTTAGAGCTTGCATGCAGTATCGAGAATCAAGTTCTAACAGGCACTTAACGATAAATACGTCACTAGATAACATACATAGGGTGCATACATATTGAAATATGATTATTAATTTACTTAGAGAAAAAGTGGATATTAATACTGTTTGCTAACCCGCTATGAACTTGAGACATGAAAATGTATAGGTAACAATTGCATGACGACACCCACTATGTTACCAATCAATTATTCGAATCTGTATAAATATAAGACATGATTTCCCAATAGACTTATACATTTCATGATACCAAACATAGTTATTATATAAGTACATGGTTGTTATACAACTAAAGAGTTATTCTGTTCCAATGAGCTTAACAATGTTTATTTTGTATTAGCATTACTATAATCAAAGGAATGACTTTAATGACAACACCTGGTTTATGAGACATTTTCGCAAAGTATTGCAGATCAATACACGTTTCTCATATTTGTCACTGATCATGACTTTATTTGCTATCTTAACCCCATTCATAAATACGTATGTGGTTTATTTGATGACTTTTCAGTCCTTGAATAGTGCAAAATACAGTTCAAGTTCAATTATATATTTTCATTTGCATATAGCCTGTACAATTGCTATTATATGACCAATACTGGTCTGACAATGACTGGTCTGTTGAGAACTCTCATTTCGGCTCAAGCATGATACATATATGATAGTCGATTTTAGTTCCTAGAGGAACCAATCAGCTATTCTCGTTTGTCCTTAGCAAACCACTGAGTGTTTGCCCTCTCCAGAACAATAGGTATCTAGAACGCTGAAACAAAACACTGTATAAGTTAAAACAGAAGTAAATACCTTGTTATATATACATGAATATAATAACATTATTTATGTTTTCCTTTTCACTTGTATATTTTATTCAATAATGTATTATTTTATGTTTATGTATCAGTGAATTTTGTTGATGATCCGGCTCGGACGTAATTACTTTTATCTATTTAACATAGGTTAGGCTTATAAATTTCCAAAAAGCAGCAAAATTGCAATTTAGATAAATGGTTCGTTTAAAATATTTGCTTGAAGGAAGGCTATAAATAATTGCATTGTGAGATTTCAAATCGAGACAATGAAGCGTTTCTTGAGGAGTATTGAACTTATATAGCATAAAAAGGTGCAACTTAGAAACATTGACCTGACGCGGGATTGATTGGAGAGACGCTTTTATTTTGAATAAAAAATGCACATATATATGTCAAAGAGGAATTGTGATTCATAAACCTTTAACCACTGACTAAATAATGCATTTATTAAAAGTTTTAATTACTGATAACAAGGCTTTAACCCTGTTTTAATAGCCGAACACGCACAACTATCAAATGACCGGTTGGTCCTAAAATATTTACAATTATCAACTATCGTCTCATTGATAGGTAGAAATACCGTGATTTTGCACTTTTCTTTCAAATTGAACAAGTTCCATTCACAAGAACCCAATTTTTTTTAATATGAATTCATCCTTTTCGGTAAATAAAACCAATGTTATAATTGTGGTCCTTCTTATTTAGGAGTGAGAGTGCAACTGTAAACTATTGGCCGGCACCTACATGAATTTCCAATTCGTAATCATCTATAAATAATAAATGATGCTAAGAGATTGAGGTATGTGGGAGAGTTATTTACTGAATTTATTTACTACGTCTTGCATTTGACAGAGGACACGAGCAATGTCAGCTTCTTATCTTAATTAAGAGAGCAGACAGATGTTTTATTAGTTGAAGGAGTGTATTTTGCCCTTCGTCTGTATTTACCCTTCTTAAATAGGTAAACAATCGATAACGTGTTAAAGAGGAAAATGAAAGCCAAATCATTTAATATTTTAAAGTTTCATTCCATTTTAGTCAAATCCGTAAAGAAAAATAAATATTGATTTAGATACATATTAGGACAACGGCTATGTGTACAGGGCCTCTGAAATCTTAGATTATTTGTTTGTTTATAATGCGGATGAACTTATAAAGAATGAACTAGCATAAGTTGTACTTTGTCTATTTACAGCCTGAATATACTTGAATATACTCGTGGCATGCTCTACGAGTAGTGGGAACAGTGGACAAGTGAATATATAGACTTGCTTATAAACGGAATTAAAATGATCGGATAATTATTTTGCTTTAAACGCTCCTCATTCTATTTTTTGTAGGGCATGTAGCGCGGGAAATAACATTGCTTGTCAGTTAACTGTATCCGGCACTTCATCAACGCGGGTGAAAAGGGAAGGTATTTTTGTTATTTATTTACGGAAAAGGGCCTGTGATAAATATAATTAAACTGAAAATCGATATCGTTTATTGCTTAAATAATGTGGTCAGGAAATATATTAGTTAGCTCGGAAAAGAATAAGTTTCTTTACAATTTTTCTGGACTAGTTGTCAATAAATAAAATATTTGTATGACGACTCATGACAAATCTTTTATCAAAATACAACGCTCTTATAATGAATTTGATGATGGTATAATAAACTGATTTGTTCTTGCCTATGATTTGAAACTGAACCTAGGTACCAAACATGTATACTATAGATTTCACGAGCGCCTAACATTCACGAATTAGTCAGGTTTTTATTTTAACACTACACATAATATACATATCATGATGCTTGTCTGTGCGTTGTCAATGTTTTTCCTCGCTCAATTGGCCAACGACCATGAAACAAACGACCTAGAGTTATAAATATTGTTTGACGTTCTGTAATATGTTATATAGAAACCTAATTAACACTTAAAGTTGCCAGAGGGCTTACCCTGTTATCCGATTTGAACGTTACATAAATGGTCAAAATAATATTTATAATAATACGTTATTAAGGTACAAAATCCCAATCTTGTCCAATAGTATTAATACTAACTATTTCGTAAACCTTTTTACAGATATTTTTGTTAGCGCGCATTAATTTACAGTAATTAGATACCGATAATTAGGTATTGGAGTTGTTTATTATGTTTCTCCGGAATATAATTAATTGTCGTTGTCGTTGAATGTAAACAAAATCGTTAACACTAGCTGGTTCCAGCTCAGCTACATTAATCAAATTATGTTTTATATATTTTTAAGTAATTTCCGAAGGGCTTGTCAAACGGCTAAATCATTGGAAATATTTAACTTAACACACTTGTACTCATTCATAAAGAACAAGGTCAAGGCCTAGCGTACAACAAAACGATCAACCAACAATTAACAAAACGGCACCGACAGACACCATATTCATAAACAGATATTCATTAAAATTAATCATGAGTGTATTAATAGAACTTACTGAATTATCAAATAGAACCTTGCGTTTGCGCTCAATAAAAACTTTGATATTATTTTGAAAGACCAGTACCAGTTAATAAAACAAAAGTTCATGCTAAAAATGTAAGCACAAAACGACATTTGGTACTGCTGCTTTTATGATATGAGAAACATAGAAAGGTACCAGGGATGTTATTCGCGTTTAGTTGTAAATGTCTGACATTAAATTGACGTTTTGCAAATTGTTAAAAAGATGTGCTTGTTTACATACGCATAAGGGGCTAAGGGGGCAGTAATGATTACAACTATAAATGTATATATTTGCCTCAAACCATACCAATAAAAGATGGGCGTTTATAAGCGAAAGAAGTGCCCCTTAGTCATGAATTCAACGATAACCCGAATTAGAGGAAATCTGTTCAAGGTACAACACACACCTAGCGACAAACACAACGGTAAACTACCAATACAGAATGATAAAAGATGGGTGGGAACATGTTTATAGTAGTTAAAAGATGCTAGGATCTTCGCATTAGAATGAGCAGCGCATCAGCTATTTCACTTTTCACTAAAGTTTATTGGAACCTAACCATAACGTCCAGAAATCTAGTCATTTGAGGTTTTTGGCACACGGGATTTCGTGCTTTGCCAAATATCAAAAAGTTATGGAAGTTTGTAAAGTTGTAACCCTGGAGTTGTGTGTGTTTCTGTTACAAAAGTGTTCAGATTTAAATTTTCAATTTGAGAAGGTTTAATGCATATCCCTTGTAACAATTGTTAAAAAAATGTTAACACATATTTCATACGTGCAATATTTGTAGGCAACACGCGAGTTGCTGCCATATACATGACTTCATTTAGTTACGGCTTGAAATGTTTTATACCGCCACAATGACACCTTAGTATGAATATTATGTTTTCATGCCAAGGGGGAACAACAACGAGTTACAGTGGACCAGTTTTCATTCGCTTATACTAGAAGGTATTTTCAACACTAAAATGGATCGATCCGTCATAATCATTAATTGTAAACTTACTGAAGTGCATTGCCGCTCCTATATATCACATTGATAAGTCTGTTTAAAATAGATACATACACACCACGAAGGTTTTCAGGAAGACAACTTGTTCTGAATATAATATTAAATATGTATTTTAAGCCGTTGTTCGCCAAATGAATAAATGCATTTTTACGGTAATCAACACAACATTGAACAGAATTTACCAAAGACAAATACGTTTATAGAGAATACTGATACAAAGATACAGAACAGTACAAACACAGTTTTAGTTAGTGCAAATCTTTTGCCTGAGCTATGACACACTTATAGTATATCTCAATAATGAAACATTTATCGGTAAACACCGATCCAGTTGTTCGTCAAAGCACCAGCTATTATTTGATGAAAGTAGTTAATTGAACAATATCAATATCCTACTTTTAAACAAAACATTACTCAGTGCAACACATATTTTCTAGTACCAGTAGCATGATATATATAAGGGAGTTAAACAAGGACAAAAGTATCATCAAGGCCTGAGCACTGCAATTTGGAATCGAACACCACTCGTGAGTTAAATTTCTACAAAACGCACACACTACTCGTATTTATGTATTATTAACTCAGGTCAATTTATTCAGTGTTTGTGTTATCCATTAGAGCAAAATATTGTCCCTCTACAAGAAGCAGAAATTCCTTTTTCAAAGTACAAAGAGTACAATAGATACGTTAGTATCTAAGTTTATTGTCAAACACGTATTTCTTCGATTACTCATCAGTTAAGTTAAATTTCCTTCAAAATATTTTGGAATGATTTTTTTTTCGTTTGATTACGATTTAGATCCCTTTGTCACCGTGTTCTAAACTATATTCACTTGATAAAACGTAAAAGATCGAGAGCGTGGTTGTATATTTTTTAGCAAATGATTTTTCGAAAAGCAACACATGTAACCAGGAAAATCGTGAAGAAAGATATCATAATAGTGTTGTTTTGTTTGGTAGCTATATTTTGTCATTTCTGTAAATAAACAACGGTGTGTACAAAGTCTCTAGGCCTGTACAATTTAAAAATATTGCGCAACGTATTGGACCTTAGTATGGTTTAATATATTATATCCGTGTTTGTACCTTGTTTCCGGACATTTTCTTTTTGTCTCAGAAACGTTTCACATAATTTATCCTTAATCATTGTATGTCAGTTGTTTTATGACAATTGCAATTTGATAACTTACGCATCCATAGAAAATAACTGCTAATTGCAATTTCTTTCATCTTATCTCGGCAAAGTGATTTGCACTTGTATTAATTGATAGTCAGTACTGCCAATGCCTTTGCTGGTTTAACGATACGATATATAATACGAAACTAAAATCGCGTTGTTAATCATTTTATGGAGGGGTAGGGTCACAGTTTTTGCATTCACGCGTTCTTTCGGAAGTGCAAATTACATTCAAAGTATAAAACCAGCGCTCTCAGTTTACACATGAGACTGAAAGCTGGCAACAATAAGTTTATTTAAACTGTTTCGTTGGGAATATGATTCGAATCCAATGTAATTCTCACGTAAAATCGAATAACATAATTGTTTTAAATAGCATTTCTACCAACAGTTTTAGATTACCACGTCTATATTATTATAACATTATCATTACGTTTTCAAAACGTTTTAAAAGGTTTCCGAAGTATGACTCTTTGATCTCTTGATAATTTTAGCATATCAAAACCCCCTCATTGCACAGTTGGGATATATGTTTATATTTTATGTTCTTTTAATATTGCTTTGGTTAAGCATTTGTTCTCAGATTAATTTGTACCCTCCATGTGTGAGCGTTGGCGATGAATATATCCCAACCCGGTGGCAGAATATTTACGGAAACAAGGTTTACCGAGTTTCCATATATTACCATGTACACCTATCAACCTCAACGGCTTAACTAGACGCCAGAATTCTGTTTGCATGCTTGTAGCGACCTGTGTAGTAATAAACGCCTACACGTTGGAAATGGAACGAACTAAATGACTTCATGAAACATTGGAAACAAATGTTATTTTGGACAGTAAAAGTAAGTTATTATATTATGATAACGCATATTGTGTTCAAACTCAATAGCTTTTTCGAAACATATATTCAAACGCATTCTTCCAACAGTATGATTTTAATTCAGGTTTAGCATCAATTAAGTAATTAAAAACACTTTCGTACCAGAAAATATACTATAAAACAACATACAAAATATCGTGCGTGAAAGACTTGACAAATTGAGAAGGGTTAAGAATGCTAAATTTTAAATTAATTACCAGCACATTTTCAGTATTTTAATGCCTATTCTACGGATAAATTATGGATAAAACTAAGTTTATCTTCAACACGGGAAATTACCTGATATCCGGCCTTGGGGTAGAAGAAATACGTGCTTTAAATTGCAAGACGGGTCAAAACATGATTGCAAAACATTTTTGTTATTAAATTTTCAGTTACGCAAAACAGTTTCAAATTATGCATGCACAATATTTAAGGCCATTCTGCACTGAATGTAAAACCACATAACAAATTGCAGTTAGTTTTTTTAATATCCAATCGCTACCTAGAATGACTATACATTTGCCCAGAACTTGTTGTTTTACATGGACATGATCAAAAGTAATGATTGCGGTCTCCATTAAACAGTGAAACCAACCATAAGTAGCTTTGTTTAAAAGTGTAACTATGGCCAGGTTCGATCTAAAATAAAATATAAAATGAGTTCTGAATAGTTAGATTAACAACTGATTGTTACGATAAAAAGAGGCGTTTCAGACCCTTCTACGATTTACTTGAATTAATTGTGTATTTTCCAACCTGAACTATGTAACGTACATCGCGAATGCAATTTCAAATCAATTACAGCATCGAAGATGCAAGTAACATTGGCCATTATACACGGTCCTTTCTGTTTCTTTACATGCTCGCTGAGTGGTACTTAAATTTGCTTCTAGTTTCACCATTGGAAATACAAGCATGACAATCTATAATAAGGAGGTGTAATATGTTCACATGCGGGCAGTTTAAGTTATTTCTGGACATACAATTCATTAAGAAATCTCCAGGGGAGAAGAACAAGTTTCTATTAACACTATTACAAAGTCGATCTAAACCTCTCGACATTTGTGTTCCGTTTCTGTATTCTACAAGCCTTTGTTCTGACGTGGGCATAAACTCGGGTTTGCAGAATATTTGAGCTCAATAATGGAAGTATGTTGTTAGTTCTTCTAGGGTGTCAAATGTGTTATAGGTTAACGTGTTACATGTTTCAATCGAAAGGAAAGTTCTCATGCCGACGAGTACTTGCAAGTATTTGATACAAAATACTTTTTTTCAGATGATCGCACCTAAACAGATCTATTTGGCAACATTGTAAGACCAAATAAGAATTTGACCACATATTTATGTATCGGGTATTAGTAGCTGAATCAGTGATCAATGTTGAAAAGCCTATGAAGAAGCTTCTGTTTTTTGTTTTATATACTAGGAGTTTATTTTACTAAGTCTCGTATTTCAACAGATTTTGAATATCCATATTTTAAAATACTCTCCCAGTGTATAACTGCGGTGTATTGATGTAATGGAAACGCTATTACCAACAATTCAACTCATTAGAAGCAACATTTTACCATTGTTGATAACTGTGCGTAAAAAGTGTCGTCTTTCATTGAAACTTCTTCTGAATATCCGTATCAAACACTACCCAGTGTATTACCGCGATGTATTAATGTATCGATCATTGATGGGGATCATTAAAGAAGTTTCATTCTAAATCAAGTGTAAAATTGACCTGACATTGTAATACAGACTTAGCGCTTGTAGGTGTCGTCCCGCAATTATTACCCGGACACTTTCATGTCTAAAATTCATGGCGTGTTAGGAAACAATATTAGTAGCCCTAGCTTTTTTTACGTGTTTTGAAGCCTTAATTGAGTTTTCATGCAATCTATGCATGTTGTTGTGTGACATTGCGAGACTCTCATTAAGTTTGTGTGGTGAGTATAGTGTGTCATTTCTCTTTTCAAATCAATCGAACGTTACATATTCATGTGTTGATACTTATTTTCTGTATTATTGATATTTACCAAAACGTTTAAAAATATAACTTAAATGTTGTAATAAATTTTCAATATAGAGAGATGACATGTGAGAGATGTGTTGTTTTCTTCTATTTTTTAACTTACATATCGGAACGAAAATAAGAATGTTAAGCTTAATCGTGATATATTCATTTTTTAAATAAATTACAACGCTTTACACTTTATCAATTATTTTAGCCGGCATGTAAAGGTATGCACCTGTGGATTTGTATGTTGCTTCATCAAAACCGATCAGATTTATGGTCATTTACCCTTTTTAATGGCGGACGAGTGTCATTCTAAGAATGTATTGTCATGACATATCATATGATGAAATACATAGAACAATTCAAGCGAACTTGTTTACTTTGGCGTAGAATAGTGTAGTAAGTAAAGTAATCCGGCTTTATATAAATGATACATTACATTTTGTCGTGCCGAACTAATGGATGCCTTAAAACGACGTCATGACCAAGAAATGTGATTTGTATATGAAAACGTGGTGCACGGCGTACAGTATCATATTCATGTACAATTTGTTCAATATTCCATAATTTGAATACTAAACAAAACCTCAGGTGGGTGAAACCATTTAAATACAACTTGATTGTATTATCTTAGAAATCTGTTTAAACCTTTATTACAGCAAATGGTATCTGATTGTTACAACCATCAAACGCAGCAGAGATAGAGAAATCAAAAAAATATGTTTCTGAACGTTGGTTGCACCAGATTATGCGACGTTTACCTTATTTCCTGTTTATTGAAATACTTCCAACAGGCCGGACCAGAAATGCCTCATTTATTCGAGTTAACGATTGAACGCAAATAAGGACACATTATCTATTTATTGTATGTAATCAATATCGATACAATTCAAAATTTATAATGAATTTAGCTTTGCTTCACGTTCCCAATATGTTAAGTGCATTAACAAAACACATAAACATACACAGGATATATTTACTATAAAGATTTCGATTTTGCATATCAACATTCAAATCTACTTAAAGCATGTGTTGATCTATTACACAATCCGATTAGAACCACCAGTGAGTTTACACTCAGCGTGCAATGACCGTACCAAAATAACAAACAACGATATTTGATATGTGTATAAAGTGTATTGTTTAGTGAATTTGTGTTTTGTTCGTATGGTTTTTGTTTTGCACTGGCCGTGTACCTTTAAACTACACAAGAAAAAGTATGTATCGATATGTTTTATCTTCTTCAAAGAATAATCACAGTTACACAATATTCAAGTCAAGCAGGAATTGTCTATAATTATTGATTTAGACTTTGGTCAAAATGATCCAAAAGTCCATTAAAAAGGAAAAGGAAAATATCCATGCAATTGTTTTGACTTTATTAGTATAAATTGCTGACATTTCACAACTGACATACGGAAACATGTTTCTCAAGTTAAATGAGTCTCATGTTCGTTATTTAAGTCCGTTATTGATGATATCTATCAAGTGTAATCACCAGCGAAACCCCGAGCTCATGTCCTCCACCTAACAATTGATGAGAAAATTGAAGCAAAACGTCATATTAATTGTAAGAGAAATATTGCGAGATATATATTTACTCTTTGGTAATTTTGATAGATGCATGAACTAGTTTTGCGGGAATTTGTTTATAATAGTATGCCCGTCAATAGCTTAAACTGCCTGCCTGTGCAATTGAATTGAAATAAGCACAGTTTAGTGTTTTAGTAACTTGAACATTATAGTCATAACACATTATTAAGACGAAAAATCCTCACTTTTTTGTTGCAATTCAGAATGATTTCACACCAAAATTGAAGGTTAAAAGTTAAAATGGCATTTACAATGGCTTTCCGATTGTTGTATATATACAATATTTGCTTTTAACCAACATGATCGTAAACAAAACTCGTCTGAGTGGATCAACATAAAAGGGCAAGAGGAAAACGGGAGGGACTGATTTCCCTGGACTAATTGTTTATTGGTTCATTGTTTTTATGAGAAAAAAATCTGCTTATTGCTTATCCATTTTTAAGCTATTTTGACAGAGAGTTTCGTAACGTTTAAAGATGTACTTGAACTTAATTCAACTAATTTGGTAATAGATGTATTGATCAAGGTTTCCCCGAAGAAACATCGCTGCCAGTTATAGACAACATTGCGTAAGCAGCAGTCATTGAACTATAATAGCTGAATCAGCACGCCTGCATGCATGTTAAATACACAGACTAAGGTGTGCTAACATTACTGACAGTATCAATATTATATAAACAATTAGGATGACAAATACTTCCATATTTGGTGCAATTCATTTCAATCCCACAATATTAGTTACGCTTAAGACATGGCAATTAAACCAGCCATGTATATTATTATTATAATCTTATTGGTTATTTTAATCAAGCATTTTCGAAACGACACGAACGACAAAATAAAATCAGATTGAATTAACCGAGATCTGTTGACAGGATAATTGCATGTTCCGTGTGGTTGTGTCAAAATGAAACTCTGCCGATTGAAATGTTTCATTTAGACTGTCAGAAAATTGGATATATTTCACTCTTATACGATATGTTGATATATGATGGTGTATTAACGTTATTGATTGTGTAAATCATTGAAACAGAGTGTAAACTATATTGACAGGCAAGGTTGTAAATGTTCAATTACATGCTTGATTTCAATTCTCCAAATTTTGTAATGGAAATATTAATCAATTTTAAACACAGACATATAAATAACGCTGCTATATTAAGACCACCTTGCGTACGCATGTCATTGCGCTTTACTATGAAAACGCTATTGAGATTTCCTCGGTTGAAAATTTTATTTGATGTATTAATATTTGTCCGTTAAAAAATTTTCACTTTGCTTTTGAATTGTTGAATTTAACACGCGAGAACTTCCTTTGCACAATTACAACGATCTGCATTGTTATAATGGCCTACACTTTGGTAATGGGACGACGTAAATGATTAAAAAAGTATGTGCTTAAAACGAAAACCAAAAATGATTATTGCCAAAACGTGAACGTTTACCTGAACACATATTCAAACGCATTCTCTAAAGTACGATTAATAGTTCAGGTACAGCAACAAATTAAGAATTCAAAGAACGCGGTCGTGCAATGAAAAAAAATCAGCAGCATCAGACAAATCACGTGTAAAAGACTGTATAATTTGAGAGCGTTTAGAAAGCTAAATTTTAAACTAAATACGAGCGTATTTTCAGCATTTAAATCCCTATTCTACAGATATGAGTCAAGTATAGGATAGATCACGAGTAGCCGTTTGATATGGAATTTATCAGCGAGCGTAGCGTGCTCTATCCGACTTAGACAACAGAAAGTGTGCTGCTTGTTTCTCAGTCCAATACCATACATTTGTATGAGAAAAATGTCAGGAAAACACAGGAAACAAACATTTCTGTAGAATTAAGATCGTCCTTGTAACATAAGTAGGTGCACGATTTGCACGAGATTTACCAGTTGAAATATCCGACAGAAAAACAGTTGTGTGTGAGATTTATCAAACAATTTTGCAGGCCTATGATTGGCCGGCTGGAGGTAGCTGTTGTCTAAGTGTGGGAAATGTGTATTCGTTTGAAATGTCCTAATTGGATTCAATAGTGTCAATTCACACGGGCGTTTTGTTTTTAAATATATGTAAAGTATACCTTCAATGGGTGAAATGACCTGATATCCTTGTTCGGAGTCGGAGAACGGTGTGCTTTGGAATGCAAGACGTTTCAAACATGATTGCAAACAGGTATTTGTATTGATATGTTTAGTAATGCAAAAAAAAATACATTGGAAAGCACACGCACCAATATATGACTTTCTAACATTATTAAACAATAATATAATGCACGTTTCTTTCTTGTTTTTATTTCAAGGGGGAGAGAACAACATTCTGAAGGTTGAAAATACATTAAAACGCTTTACTGATATTACCTACTTTAAATGTTTGGGATGTGCAAACCCTTTTGCCTGAAAGTCCCGCTTATTCACCTTTCGGTAGCATGCATGTCTTAAGTCAAGTGTTTCAATTGCATGTGAGTTGTGAAACATACATTTAAATGTATCCGTTCTCTTTTGATAAACACAACAATTCCTTGAATTGTCTTCAATTCAATTGTAAAAAGTCGATTTTGCTTACATTAAATATTAATTTAATGGTATCATATATATCCAATGCCGTTCATGAATACGTACATGTATTTTACAGTTTAATGTTTCCTACTATAAGACGTCATAATACGCTTCTAAGAAAAATCAAACCTGATTGCTTAATGTAGTTCCATGCCATTTAGCTAGTGCTTACTTAGGCTTTTTCCAGGGAAGCTTGATAAGTTCATCCTTACCAAATCCGTATCACTAGAATTTTCTGTCTAAATCAATTTTAATGTCATATAAACAAATTGTTGACGAGGAGTGTTTGCACTTTTTTATACGATATTTCCTACTTAAACATGATTACAATTGAAGTACCTCGTCTGATATGGAGTTTTAATTATCTAGTATCTGGTTCTTTGGAATTATGTATTTACTTACAGCACGTTCTTACAACATAGTTTGCTTCGTAATAGAATTGTTTTTCTCCATAATGATGTTATACATTTAATGAATATTAATTTTACTGTTTTGAAACATCTTGTTTGGGAATTACTAGGTCATTGATATGTTTCGAATGGTGGCTGATTTCTGCCATAATGTTTGCGTGAACATGAGAAAAGACGAAATGACAGATATCAGCCACAGTGTCTTCGTGTTTTGCTTACGAAATCGCTTCGTTTTTAATGATCAATAAATGACGATTAAAAAGAGGCGTTTCAGACCCTTTTTTGATTTACTGAAATAACTTTGATATTTTGCAAACTGAACTATGCAACGCACACCGCGAATGTAATTGCAATTCAATGACAGCATCGAAAATGCAAGTACAATTGACCATTTGACGCGGTTCTTTTCGTTTATTAACACAGTTCTTTGTTTCTATACATGCTTGCTGAGTGGTAATTAGGTTTGCTTATGGTTTCACCATTGTAAATACCAGCAAGATAATCTATAGCAAGGAGGTGCACTATTTGAACATGCGGGCAGTTTAAGCTATTTATTGACATACAGTCATAAAGCACTCTCCGGGGGAGAAGAACAAGTTTCTATTAACCATATAACAAAGTAAATCTATAGCTCTCGACATCTATATTCCGTGTCTGTATTCTACAAGCTTTTTGTTCTGACGAATGCATTAACTCGGGTTGTTCATGCATAATGTTTGATCTCATTGACGGGAATAGATTAAATCTTCGAGGGAGTAAAATGGGTTATAAATGAACGTGTTACATGTTTCAGTCGAAAGAAAAGTACACATGCAGATTAGTTCTTGCAAGTACTTTATACAAAAAAAAATCTTTCAGACGATCGCACATAAAAGGATCTATTTTGCAAAATTTAAAGACCAAATAAGAAATCGACCACATTTTAATGAATCGGGTATTAGCTGAATCAGTGATCAATGTTGAAAAAGCCTTTATAGAAACTGTTGTATTTAGTTTCATATACTAGGAGTTTATTTCACTAAGTCTCGTATTTCATTTAGCTTGATTTTGAATATCCATATTTTAAAAGGCTCTCCCAGTGTATTACTGCGGTGTATTGATGTAATTTATCATGGTTATCATATAAAATAGCTTCATTTGGAAAGCAAGTGTAATCTTGACATAACATTGTATTATAGACTAAACGCTATTATCAACAATTCAACTCATTAGAAGCAACAGTTTACCATTGTTGATAACTGTGCGTAAAAACTATATCAATGTAGCTCATGCATTCGTCTATAGAGTTTCAATTCTATTTTATATTTTGGTGTTTTGTGCCGAACGAAACCAGCGAGACAAAAAAGTTTTTATTGCTGTTGTTCAATGTGTTTGAGATTATATATACTTATATTACCTTAAAACACATGTCAAAATATTTGGTCAATTTCAGAATGGCTTACACAAAATAAATATTTCCGAGTTAACTTAAGAGTGTCAATGGTTCTAATGAAACACAGTTATGCAGTGTAATATACTTTGTAACAGATTCAGATCTTCAAAATTCCAATGGTTGCTTACTTTCACAAATACGATAATTTAGAAACGTTTTTTTCGCGCAAATGTGCGTTTGTCACTGTCAAAAAGAACTCATTGGGTAAAGTAATGAAATTTTTGGGTTTTTTTAATATAAAATAAAATGAATTGTTTCATGTCATATCTTGATTTTACAAATAACAGTATAAACAAAATGCTTATAATGGTATTTGCACTACTATACCCTTGACCACAAACTTGTTTTTAAAGCCAGGATTGCCGTGTTACTATTGAAAGTGAATGTTAAGGTCGATCCTTTGTACATTTCGCTGAAAACAATGTATACTGACTATCATCATATAGTTTTGTAGTTAGGGTATCCGATGAACAAATGATCGATCACCCTAACACAGAATTTACTTTCATATAAATTTGCATATGCTTTAACCTATTCCTTCATTATAAAACTGCTTTCAACATTCATGGCTTGTTTCATTTCGTTACCTCTTAAAATGTGCATACCAGCTGTTCCACTGTTGGATATATTAATCACTCATTCGGCTTGTGAAATCTGGAGCGAATTTTAATGTAACTCTATCAATGAGTCCTTAGAGAGACAAAACTCCTTCAAACGAGAGGTTAAATATCTATAAGGTACTGATATGCCACTACTACACATTAAGGTAAGGTCATACTTGCTGTTTTATTTTAAGGTGTTTATTCTCAATATTAGTTTGTGTGCAATCAAATATTTAATAAACCTTATAGTTATTTTCTTATGAATGTATAATATGATTCTTAAGTTGGCCAACAAAATATTGAACATAATTTAGCCAAGACACAGACGAAATTTGCAATGAATATTAAGATACCGAACAATACTCATACATTTTAGGAGAGTGCAAATTTTGGGCATCAGTTCCAGCCATGAACCCACGGCGAAAGCGCTTTTCAATTATGAGTAGGAAATTGACTCTTTGGTAGACGCTGATTCAAATGTTCATTTTAACAGCATGGGTTATTTTCGGAAACTACTTGTTTTGTTTACATGTAAATCATGTTTGCGCTGTCGAAACCAAAATAACATCAGGGCATTGATCTTCACGCTAGCGATCTTAGTAGACCTGAGTGAAAATCCTCTACAGAATCAGCAACTATTCATCAAAGTAAAGAAGTAAGATGGAAACCCACTTATGCACAATAGTATTTATACATGCAATGTTAAACTTCCTCATGAATTGTGTATTGCTATTTCAGGAATTAAGCTAAGTTGTTCCCATAAATCTCCAAGCCTGTTCTTCTAATCACAGAAACAATTACATGATAGACATCCCTTCAATTATCTTACGTCTGTTTTTTCATGACAACTTGTATCTAGCCGATAAAATGTCCAAATGCACGTGAGATGAAGGCTTTGGGTCAATAACTTGAAGCTTATCTTGGTATGATGTTGGTAATATGTCACTAAATAATTTAGCTTAACTCCATTAGCATCTATTTGTTGCACTTAAATTACCTTTTCAAAAGGAGTTCCATTAGTTTCATGGCATTTCAAAAGTTCCATTGCATTTACAAATTATACTCTCTGGGCCACAGTTTTTTAGGCCTGTTATCGCGTTTCCTATTTAACTTTCTAAAAATGTTCGTCTATACTTGTATATCAGATTTGCAAATGCTACGATACTCTTGTTCAGCAATTAGCAAATTATGTTTCTAAATCAATTTGATCGGAAGGATAGAGAATGAGTATTTACTTTCACAAACCATTTTCAAAGAAAACAACAGACTTGTTATTCTTGCGGCAGATCATTGTTTATAACAATACACCTTTTAAACAATGAGCAAATTTTCTTTCATGCTTTACGATGAAATATGGGGTTTTAACAGTGAAATAACAACAGTGAAAATATCAACATTCAGAACTACTTTTAAATTTCTTTGTGGTTACATGTACTTGCCTTGATCAAAACAGAACACTGGATTCAGTAAATTATGTCAAAAAATGTTAAAAAAAAATAAAGATTTTTTTATAAATTTAAATAAATATATAATTGGAAATTAACAACTTACCGTTTATTACCGGTTATCCCGTTTATCAAACATTTTACTGATCTTTGAAGCTGAATGTTCGAACATTTGCTTTCATACCAAACAAATTACAGACAAAAACAACTGTTAACCGTTGTAGTACGTAAAATGAGCTTCCTGGAGAATTCACACAACAATTTACTAGATCCGATATTTTTTACCCCACCCACACCTCAAAATGTGTCAACTAGAGTGGCATTTACTCTTTATCGGGAAAACAAACATTTTAAAGCGAAACAGACTGGTCTCTAACAGTAAGATGACTGAATATTAATTTACTATAAAAGCACGCGTACATGCAGTCTTAAACTAAGAAGAAAGGTTAAAATGCAATGAGTATCCACATTTGTTTTGCTAACAAATTTGACCTTCCAAATTTTCACCCTTTAAAAAGCATCGTAGTAATTTGGTAAATGTAATCCTGCCCATCTTAAAATTAAAAGTGTTTTCATCATTTTTTGGAACATATGTGCACTAATAATACTTCATTGTTTACTGTTCATAAAGCTTTGCAATAAAAAACGAGCGAATATTAAGCTATTAGAATGAATAGCAGAGAACTATTTCTCAGCAAACCGAAAGTAGAAAGTTGACAGCTATAATTATGCATGAGGGGCGCCCCACGGGTAGCGGCGTAAAGCCCACCCTTTTCAAAAAAGGGGGTAATTCAGAAATAAAAAAAACAAACAAATAAAACTCCGAAAATAAGCATAAAAGAAACAGAAAATTTGTTTATTTCAGTGTAAAATCGTATTTAATTTCACTCGTGATCATAAAAAAACTACATTTTCACTCGTGGCTTCGCCACTCGTGAAAATATGTTTTTCTATGACACTCGGGAAATAAAATACGATCTTACACTGAAATAAACAAATATCCTCTATATATTTCTAAATAAATGTTATGGGAAGGTTAAGGAATTAGTATTTACATTGACAAACCACGTTCAAAGAAAACGGCAGACTTGGAATCATTGTGGCAGATCAATGGTCTCTTTATTTTGTATGAAGGACGTATGTCTTTCTAAGGATTCATTGTCATGATACATCATTTTAAGAGATACATATAACAATTAAAGCGAGCGTGTTTACTATGGCGTAGGATATTAAAGTAAATAAAGTAGTCCGGCTCATAGGAATGAATTATTACATGTTTTCGTGCCAAACTAACGGATGTCTTTTAAAATTACTAGCGACCTAGATGAGTGATTAATACATTAAATCGTAGAACCGCTAGGAGTATCTTATTTTTTAAACATAAAGAAATGTAAAAAAAGTGTTTAAACTATTGTTATTAAATCAATATGCTAAACTAGCATGTTGGTTTATATGGCAACAATTTGTGTTTGAAGGTGTCTGATACACCGTTATGTATATTTTAGATACCTTTTGACCCTATATTATTTTGATATAAGTTGACAAAGTTTAGTGTACATAGAAAGAGTATTGATCAATGACGTATATCCGTTTACAGGAATAACGTACAAAGCTGATCTGTGTATTTGAATAATTGGGGAATCTGGTAAGTTATATCCATTATTCCCTTGATAAATAAGTGTATCAACTAAGGCACATAACTCACGAAACTGGCAAAGGTATCTCAATAATCAAAGACACTTTTCAATAATAATAATAATACAATTTATCTGAGGTAGATGACTGCTCAGTTTAGCGTATTTCAAAAATTGGTGACACTTGTCTGTTTTGAATATATACAGTCTTCATTGGGTTAGTCAGCTCGCTCAGCATAAGTGTGTTTATAGTTGTTACTCGAAATTAAATACATATGGATATATTGATAATTTTTCATTTTTTTTTCTCCGGAACGAACTGAGAACTATATGAATATATTTTGTTGAGTATAAACTATACTTTGTTTATTTAGGTCCCCTTTCACATTGAATGAATATAAGTTAGTACATCTTTTCTGACAGCGCCTCCGATTCTCACCGGGATAAGAATCAATTGTTTTTTATTGGCGTGATGGTTACGTGGTGGAAATATATCCAAATTGAATAGCTATTAACACATGATTCTTATCCCAATTTAAGCTTAAATTCAATCAAATGCACAGGTTGAATGGTCTAAAGGTTTAATGTCTTCGATGTAAAACAGACATATACTTGTAAAAATACGTTTTTAATATAGGATTAAGATTTGGATTTGTTTTGATAGTGTTTACCCCCTTCCTTAACTGGCCAAATGAGTTTGAATCTGATTCCTTCTCAACTTCTGTTTTACAACACATATGCTTTTAATCACCACTAATTATCGTTTCACAGGCACTGTTTCTGTAATTGATTCCTGACAAGTACTGATTTCATGTAACATTCAAAATAGCATTTGTGATATAAACTATCAATTAAAATTAAAGAAATTGTTTAATCAGCATATACTTCAGCACTTGTCTTCAACCTGCTTATACAAAATTTACGTGTGTCTGTTTCTGTAATTCTTATTTGATTAAAAACAGTTTTGAAAATCCGATAATCAGTCTTCTTGATTTATCATAACCATTAAATGCCAATCAGGACACAGTGTGCATATGTATAGTATCAAATAAGTTCTGAACTAAAAATATCAATAACATGCCAAATTCCTAAATTATCATGCTTTGTTTGAATTAACAAGCATTTATTTAGTGCATTAATAGAAAACGGAGACAAAAACAACACCCTTTCTTTGGTATATCTAGTGTTTGTTAATCTGTGATACTTGCGCCTTTAGCCGGATCTTTGTTAAAAATTAAGGGTACCGGGTAAGTCCCTGTAGTTCCCATTTATGTATTATAAACTTGCTTATGTTGTTAAATGTGTTTGATTAAAAACATATTACAACAGTGGAATTTACCTATTAAATGATCCAGAAATGCCAACGGTTGCTCAATCTAACAGATACGTAAATTAAGAAAGACTTTCTCCGACACAGGTGCGGTTTTTTTTCTCTTGACCTCTATTTGTCAAACTCGAGTCAGACTAGAGTGATTACATGAATAAATGTATATCAAAAGCCAAAGCCATTTGATTCTGGAATCAAGATGTAGGAATTTAAAAATACAATAAAGCATAGCAGTAATTAATAAAGGGCGTTTGTTTGAAGACAACAATTAACGACTAGATGAACAATTACTCATAAGATGGTATAAAAAGTAATACAAATATGTATGAAAAAATAGAAATCTGAACAAATATGGAAACATTTGACTGAAAATTGTGTGGAGTAAGTGTGAATGAAACACTTTGGTAGCGGATATGACTTGACAAAATCGTATGCTTCCAAGACGGTATCCCAGTGTTTATAAATTTACATGTATGGATTGTACAATGTTTCATTTCTTGCCTTTCAGAAATGAGACATTAAAGAGTTCTGAAACTTGTTTCCAACCATCTATAACATTTAACATTGTAACCAGATACGATTGTCTTGTGACGAACATTTATGTTTCTTCCATGCGACTTGAATACAGATTATACACATCAGGTTCAATTCGTTAATTGTTAAGACAGCTGTTATTTGAATTAAATCATCGATTGCGTTTCTCATTGCCGGTGTACCTTGATTGGTCAAGATAACATGCAACTGGTTGGGATTGAATCTACGACAATTGAATGAGAGAGGCACACCTACATGTACTTATAATAGGTAATAAGTAAAAAAGGTTGTGTCAAAGGAATTATATACATGGATGAAAATATACAATTTAGGGTATATATGTATTTTGGCTAAAGGTCAAAAGTTACAACTTCTTTATAGCATACATTGACATACTCGCATAGTGATGTTAACTTATGAAAGATAACAATTACATTAACTTCAAAACTTTATTTTCTTTTCTCTAATTAATTGATCCTATGTGGTAGTTGGACTTTAACTGATACAGAACAAAATAGGTTGTCACCAGGCATTCAAAGATCACATATTTTTGTATCGGATACCTAAACACAGCATTTGCTGCCATTTAAATATATATGCTTTGTTATCCTATTCCCTCAATAACAATTGTTTTAAAACATATTTGTGTTTTATTTCGTTTCCTCTTAAAATGAGCCTCTTTCACTCTTGAATATATTTACCACTTATCTGTGTTCAAGTTCGCTTGAATTGTCCCATGACACTCACCAAATATATTTTATGTCAATGATTACTTAGAAAGACATAACTCTTACAAACCAAAGGGTAAATATCAATGAGCTTCTGCTATGCCCGTCCTAAACACTAATGTTTGTATTCAATACAAGTTCATACTTCCCGATTTTATTTTAAGGAGATTATGTTCAATATAGATTTCTGTGCGTTTTACTTTTTATTAAACAAAAATTAATTCCTGGTTAATTCGGATACTCTCGGCTTTTAAGGTTGCATGCATTATGAGTCATCAAATTGTTCTTGTTTTTGGCCACTCTCAGAAACGATGTGTTTATAAATAGCCCTTGCGGAAAAATGCGACAGATTACTGAATGAAATGGATAGTATCACTGTGTAGATAAATGAATGAATTTTCAGAAAACCGATGATGCATTGTTGTTCTCTTTCGATTTGGACCTGTAAATCAGCATGTTTTATCCCCTGTTTTAGTTTTTGTCAAAATAAAAGCAGAAAAACTACATAATAATTCATAAAAGTTATACTCACCGATGCAGGAGACGTCAATGTATCCTTGTAAAGTCATTGACAATCAAAACAATCCTTCAAATATCCGAAATCGGAAGTATAAAATGTCAGTCAAAACGTCCCAAGACCGGCAGAAAAACGACATATTACAAAAAAAGCTTCTGAAACTTTTTGCTTGTTTTATTTTGTTTCACATAATTAGATAAAACCCGTACTACAGTTGATAGATAATTTATTCATGATTATTTTGGTACCATTTTTGGCAGTAAGTATAACTGTTTGCAGGAGTAATATCCATTGGAGTGAGGAGTGGTATTAGCATTGTGCAGAATAGGGAAGTGTAAAATACGACGTCACGTTGTTATTGCTAATTTAAAGCCATTTTTTAAAGAATATATAATATATCTCACTAGTTAGTCAATATTGAAACAAATTTAGCCAAGAGACTGATAAAATTGACAATGAATATCAAATCAAGATACCGAACGATACTCAAACATTTTGGGTGAGTGCAAATTGTATGTGTCAAGTTATGCCTTTAACCCAGGGCGAAAAAAACATTTCAATCATAGGTAATAGGCTCATCGGTTGACCCTGATTCAAATGTTCATTTTAACAGCACGAGTTCTTTGCTGAAACGACTTTCTATTTATTTGAAGGTCTTGGGTGCGCTTTTATAACTAAAATAACATCTGAGCATTGATCTTTACGCTAGAAATACAAGAATACGTAAGTGAACATCCTCTACAGAATTAGCAACTATTCATCAAAGTGAAGAAGTCCGGTGGAATAGTACTTATGTACAATAAAATTCGTAATGTTATTAAAACTTCTTCATCAATTGTGTGCGGCTTTTTCAGTTAGTCGGCTAGGTTTCACTGATATCTTCTCAATAAGTTTAAGTCTTCTCATGACAATACTTATGTGAAAAACTACATTATATGTACTTAGCCGATCAAATGTCTTCATCCACGTGCGATGAAAGCTAGTGGTCAACTTGAAGCTAGTCTGGGTATTATGTTGGTAATATTTCACTTGATAATTCAGCCAAGTTCGATTAATATCTCTCTGTTGCATTTGAATTTCCTTTTCAAAAACATCTTCATTATTTATATCCACCATTTTGACTGACATATTTCTTCTTATCTTTTGTGATAGCCAGAACATCAACAAAAAAAGCAAAATTTCAAATTATGTTTCTATTTCTACCATTAAACATACTGATTGAGTGGAAGCTGAAACCCTTTTTTATTTGTTTTCCTAAATTGATCATGCTCATTTGTTATATAACTTTCAATATGCTCTTATATTGATTGAATCTGCCTCCCAGAACGTCATTCTTCTCATGATAACTTGTACTTAGCCGATAAAATGTCTTCATCCACGTAAGATGAAAGCTAGTGGACTGTAACTTGACGCTAATATGGGTATTATGTTGGTACTTTATCACTGAATGATTAAGCCAAGTTCGATATAATATCTCTCTGTAACATTTTAATTGCCTTTCAAAAGGAGTTCTCAAAAGTTCCATTGACATTCACTAATTATCCTTTCTTGGCAACAAAACAGAACTTTTTATGCCTGTCATCGTGTTTCATAGATTACTTTATAAAAATCCTGGTCCATACATGTTTATTAGTTTTGCAAATGTTACGATACACTGTTTCAACAATTAGCAACTTATATTTCCACAACATTTGATGGGAAGGGTAAAGAATGTGTATTTGCATTCACAAACCATTTTCAAAGAAAACAGCAGACTTGGTACCATGATGGCAGATCATTGCCTATAACTAATGTTCTCCAATAACTCTTGAAGTGTATATTATCCCTAGAAAATGACTGCAATTAAACGTTAAATCGAAAGTTATATCGGCATGTTTTAAAGGTTTTCCTATGTTTTTTTCGATAAATTAAACACATATTGGAATGGTAATTAGAAAGAGTGTTATCGTGATATAACTATCGGTTAGATACATTACAACGCTATTCACGTATACACTTTAACAGGATTATTATATCCTGTTGGTAACGGTATAAATCTCTGGTTCTGTATGATGCTTTTTCAAAATAGATCAGATTTATGGTCATGTACGCTTTTGTATGGAGGACGTGTCTTGTTATAAGGATCCATTGTCATAAGATTGTCTTGAGATACAATTTAAGCGAATTTTTCCCTAGTATTTATGTTGCGTTGAGATGGTTTGTAGTTCTATAATTGCTTTCAGCGCATGCGTGTTTTGTTTTTCACTTTCCTCATTGTACTTTGAATATTTTGATCTCCTTTCGTATGTGAGTATTATGGGTAGATGCAAGTGATAGGATAGTGGCACTTATTCTCTCCGGAATCAAAGTCAATCTGTTCTTTGTTTGCGTTATCGTAAGGTGGTTATATATCCAATCATTACAGCATGATTCTGCTCTCAAAGTAAGCTTACGTGTAATTAAATGCACAAATCAAATGATCTAGGGGATTAAGATCTTTGTGAAATATACAAAAACTTATCGATGTAAAATAGATCCATTCTTATTAAACATGTTTTAGATACTATCATATTGTAGCTTCTCATTTATATTTATGTTAACAGCATTTGCTATGATTGCGTGCGTGCTCTAATGGCTTTGTGTCCTTAAACTATGAATGAAAACTTCTGGAACAAGAACAGTAAATTAATGCCCATACTGAGCACGTTTAGTGATACAAGTATCAAACAAGATAACAGTAGATGCACCACATAATTACTAAATGAATACTGAAACAGAAAAGTATGTCTGTTGTCTGCATTAAAACCTAAGGCTTTTTAAACTGTTAAATAAAAATGACATGTCGCTTGGCTTGTTTCTTTCAATACCAGGTACATTTTTATCCGATGATATGTTTCGTAAGTATGGTCGGAATAATAATATGATTTTAATGTAATAATCATTTTTTGTTTCAAAATACTAATACTAGTTTCTGCTTAAAACATGTGTAGATGCATTATTGTGCAATAAAGTGCATAAAATAAATACTCCTTATTTTGTAATTGATGTGTAGATGAAAATATCGCTGAAATATACACAAATTCCGTTGTCATTAGGATTAAACTTTTTGCGTAAATACCAGATTAGTATGCGCATAGATCAATAGGGATATGGTTAAGTAATCTATGTACTTGATAACAGGGACAAATAACTATATATTATTACTGAGTTTTGAATTTGTCACAATTTTGTTTGTGTCTGTCCTTTAATTCGTTTCACTTCACAACTGAATGATTATTGATGCAATTAAATTCACACCTTTTTCCCATAAATCAAACGCTCGGCAGCATTGTATTACTTTGCATATTCTAAATACAAAAAGTCATAATACAATGTCAAGAGTTAAAAGCTTTTATTAGCGTCGCCCCACACACAAGTTTTTAGGAAATATAGTTAACTACTACCTTTTTATCAAAGCGATGCGAGGACATAAAATGCAAGCATCACCAGATCAAGGCATATATATCAATACTAGAGCACGCTGAATGTGCTCTTCTATGAATATTTAAATGCACTTACCATAATTGTCTGGACCAGTTTTCAGTCGATTGGTCCCCAGTTCAACATCTCAATCAACATTAAACAAACTTCGAGAATAAATTCAAGGTCCTGAGGAAGGGAATGTGTATTTTATGATCAACGTGTTACAGTTGAATATGAAGGCAGCGTTCAAACCTCTAATACACTTGTTCATGTGTTTATCTATACTAAAACCAATTGAAACCGCTTAGCGTTTAATGACCGCACCAAAATAACAAACAAAGATATATTGATACGTGTGTAATATGTGTTGTTTAGTGAAGTTGTGTTTCTCTCGTTAAGTGTTTGTTTTGTCTCTGTGTCTTTAAACTCCACATAAAAATATTTTGATATGTTTCAGCTCGTATATATATTTTTTTCTTTACCAGGATAAATTGCTGGCATTTCACAACTGACATACGGAAGGCATGTTTCCAAATGCGAGGTCTCATGTTCGCTATTTAAGTCCGTTATTGATGATATCTATTAAGAGTTATCACCAGCAAAACCCCGATTTAATGCCCTCCACAGACTAAAGGTTTCTAGACACCTATCCGTCGTACTAATTATAAGAGAAATATCGCGAGATACATATGTACTCTTTGGTAATTTTGATAGATGCATGAAGTTGTTGCCCGGAGATTGTTTATGGCTTTTATGTCCGTATATAGATTTAACGCCCGCCTAGACTACATGGATTTCATTAATTAATCTATATTAATAACCACAATTATTGATTTCTGGAAATAAGATTGAGGATCCAAGAAATACAATGAAACAAATTAAGTATAGTAGTAATTAAAAAGAGGCGTTTGTTTAAAGACAACAATTAACGACTAGATAATCAATCGATTATAAGCTGGTAAAAAAGTAATACAAATGTGTATAACAATAGAATTTTGAAAACATATGGAAAAAATGTGACTGAAAATTATGTCGAATAAGGGTGAACACTTTTGCAGCGGATTTGACTTTCCTCAGTCGTATGTTTTCAAGACGATGTCTCAATGTACATACAAATCTATGTTTGGCCGGCAACAATATTTCATTATTTGCCTTTCAGAAATGAGAAATTAGAGTGTTATGAAATTTGTTTCGAACCAATACTGACATTAAACCTTGTGACAATTTATGTTTCTTCCGTGTGACTTTGAATACAAACTATGCACATATACTTCAATTTGTTTGTTTAGACACCTGTTAGCTGAAATCAATAGTCATCGATTCCTTTTCTCAATGCCGGTTTATCATGATTGGTCTAGAGAACATGCAATGTGTTTGGAATGAATTTACGACCTATTGTTTGAGAGGGGCACACCTTCATCTACTTGATAATTGTTGTGTCAAAGGAATTAAAGACATGGATGAAAATATGCCATTAAAGTAATTTTTGTATGTGGGGTAAAGGTTAAAGTTACATCTTCTTTCTGAAATACCTTGACATACTCGATGGTTACTAATGATTCTGATAATGGAACCTTTTGCATTAATAAAATCTTCACGATTGTGTACGGCTTATGTAGTAAATCGGCAAAGTTTCACACATATTTCACATTTATTTCTTTATTTCACATATAATTTGATCACTTATCGCAGAAACAATTTTATGATATACATTATGTCAATGACTGTACGTCCGTTTTCGCAAGACAATTTGAACTTAGCCGATTTTTTTTTTCATCCACGTGAGATGAAGGCTAGTGGTCCATGACTTGATGTTTAACTGGGTACTATGTATCACGACTGGTTTTGATTTGATAGCTTTTATCTCCGTCATTAACAAACTAAATGATCTTTGATCTGATTCCCTCTTATCTTATGATTTTTTGTTTTTAATCACCACTGTTAATAATTGTATAGGTTTTTGTTTTCTGTCACTGATTCCGTACAAGCACTGAGTTCATGTTTACAATCAAAATAACAATTATGATACAAATTATCAGTTGTGCAATTGAACATTTGTTTCAAATATACTTCTGCCATTATCTTGCCATTTTTGATTTAAGTCTATTTCTGCTATTTCTGCTATTCTGGTTTCAAGTGGATGAAAATAATATTTATTTTTTTAAAGCCACCTCCTTGATAAAACATAACCATTGAACGCGAATCGAAACACAGTGTACACATCTCTTGCATCAAATCAGTTCGGATCAAACACTGCCAATGAAATGCGAAATCCTTATATATTCGGCTTCGTAAGAGTTAACAATTATTTATTAAAAGCTTCAATTAAAGAAAATAACAGAAAACAAACACAACAACATTAGATCTTTAAATAGTCGATTCATCATTTACAGTATTGTATATTAAACTTCAAAACTTAAATATACAGTTTCATATATATTGACCATCCAACTGAAGTTCTTACTTTGTTATACCTGACAATAAAGATGGCTACCCAAACACCTATTAACATCTATATAAGGATATGAGTGTACATTTTTCGTCTTTTGACGTTGTGTTCCTTTCGTTAAGTCTTTGTTTGCACCGCTCTGTGTGTCTTGTAACATCTTAGCTAAATTTCAGGCTACTCGGCTGGTCCCTGTAGTGTCCATTGTTGTATTATAATGCTCAAATTCCGTTTTGTCCATCATTTGATGCATTGTCGGAGGCCCTCTTTTGTATGATTTCAATTTCATTTCCCTGATATGTTTCTCCCGTATGTTATCCATTGCAGAACTGTTGTTCCATGAATGATGTAAGACAAATACTTTATTCGATCTTTGTGATAATATAAACAGTAAAATTATTGTAAAACTGTTTTCTTTTAAAACTTGATATCAAATGTATTTGGTGACCTCTTAATTATATAACATCTTGTACTACAAAGTACAAAGAAAACTGTGAGATTATATGACAGCAATTGGGTACATGATTGTAACGTCCATCAAATGCAACAGCGAAACCAGCATCATCTGTTTCTAAACTTGTGTTTCACCAAATTATAACACGTTAATGATATTTCCTATATGTTGAAATAATTTCAACATGCCAGACCTAAAACGCCTAATATATTTGACCGAACGGAAATCAGGACAAAGTGTACCTAATTATTGCATTAAATCAGATCAAAGTCAACAATATTTAGCCCTGTTTCCGGTTCTGAGGGATTTTTAAGTGCATTAACAAAACTCATAAACAAACGCAGGATATATTTCGATCCTTTATTTTAATTTGCATATCAAAATTTTAACTCTCTTTAAAAATGAGTTTATCTATAGATATTCCGGTTGGAACCGAAACGGAAAGTGAGTTTATTAAGTTTGTTAAGTGAAGTTGTGTTTCTTTCGTATATTGGTTTTTGCAATAGCCCTGTGCTTTTAAACTCCAAAAGAAAAGAAAAAATGTTTCGATATGTTTCATCTCCTTCAAAAAATAATCACGGTAACACAATAGCCAAGTCAGGCAGGAAATTGATCCAAAGGTCAAGTAAAAAGGAATATATATATATATATATATATATATATATATATATATATATATATATATATATATATATATATATCTACTACAGATATTAAGGTGACCATATATATATTAATCTAGGCATTATGGGGACCGCTGGATTAAGGCGACAAAAATTGGTCTCCTTAATATTTTCAGTTAAGATTTGATGTATCAAATGTCAATAAAAATGTCCATTAACAGTAAGTTGATAAGCTTGAATGTTTATTTACGAGATCATTTCATTGTTTTAAATCTTATTCTCTTTTAATATTAAAAAAAATATTCTTAAACTTTTGTGTGCGTATATTTGTGTATCCATAAAAATAGCTATTAAGGCGACCAGGGAAAAAATCATAATTTTGGTCAAAAATAGCTATATACTAAGCATTTTTTATTTGTTTTACTTTATTTAAAGCCTATTGTATATTATCCCGAAGTTTCATTCCATAAAAAACAGAAATAAGGAAATTCGATATTTCGTGTACCATCAGCATCCAAATTTTCAAGTATACAGAAATTTAACTTTCCGGAATATAACGGAAATTTTCGGGTATCTCCGTGGTATCATCTCCGTGCAATTATGCAGTATGGCGTTCATCTCTTACGGAAAGAGAATGGTAAGTTGATAAGTGTTTAAAATACATATTCAACGTTTTTTTCGTTTATTTTTTATGACTTTTGTGCAGTAGTATAAATCGTCCACCCTTTGGATGAAAAGCAAATAATTTATCCGGATTTCGTTCATCCGAAACTAAATCACTAGTATCAACATCCGGTGTAATTTTTGCTTGTATTTTGGAGAAACTCGATTGATTTCTAGCAAGCTTGGTTTACCACTACATCGTCGCTTATTATTATTTGGTATGTTCCAATCTTAAAAGGGATTTGCTCCCTTCACATCTCAGATTTTAATAAATAAAAGACGAAAGGATACAAATGCCTTACATTTTGTTTGTCATTGTCATGTCATTAGTCATTCTAATCACCTTTGAATAGCAGAACAGAACAAACACTATCACCAATTCGTATTGTGGCTTTTTGCATGTGTCTTAAATTCTCATATTTGATAATAAATGCAACAATAAAATATTTCCCTTATTCTGCCACAGTAATATGCACCAGTCAATTGTAACCATGGCCCCCAGGTATTGTCTATACCGGGGATAGCAGGGGAAATGGGCCATGTTTATACCTTCCAGGTGGACCGGCAGTGCTGAGTGAATGCGGTGTTATTGGTTTTTGCGCTGAAAACAGGGAATGGGCCTAACCTAGGATGTCCCCAGGGGCATTTGACGGGGATCTGGTCATTTCGTAACCTTGCCATTTCGTAACTGCTGAATCTTGGTTATTTCGTAACCATTCTGTTAGTCAATTCGTAACCGTCCAGAAATCAATTGCTCATATGGTAACCACCATTTAACAACGTGATAAATAGTACACTTAGCACCTCGTTAAGTGTATTGTTCGAACCTGGATGTATATGGCACAGCAACCAAGACACCAATTGGGAGACATTACTCAAATTCTCACTAGTAGCAAGCCAATAATTTATGTTACTCAATAGTTATTATATATATATATATATATATATATATATATATATATATATATATATATATATATATATATATATATATCATGCTAAATTAGACATGATTTGTTATACTACCAAAATATGTCAATTATTTTCTTACATTTTGCTTACTTATAAACAATAATTTAAGACTGATTGCGATGTATTTTTGAGTAAAATTACGTTTACATCAATGATCATTCTTGACCTATTTCATTGACTATATTTGTTTGAATTGTTTAAAACGAAAAAAAAATTGTTCTGTTCTTTTCTCAATTGATCCATATTTTGCATACTTTATATCAGAAACCGACAAAAAACAGCCTAAAATTATTAGTTTTGGTATTAATTACCAATAACAAGATACAAAATTAAACATATCGGCACATTTTTAATACAATAAGCATATAAAAAGCACATACTCTCATTCGGCAAGCTCACTACATTTTACAATACTTCTATGCAATTTAAAAAAAATGAAATTCTAAAGTTATATGGTCTATATATTTAAAAAGTATTGGCTTAAGGTCACAATTCCTCTCAATGGTAGAACATCTATGAATTAAAAAACTATTACATTTAATATTCAGCCTACTTATAATATTTCCTTCGCAACATAAAAAAATGGCTAGTGTGAATGTTTCTATTTGTCATAGTTTCAGAGTTTATTGGCTAATCGCACTACACTATTAGGAATAAAGAAGGAATACAACTACTAGATTTAACTTTGTTTATGTTGTTATTTTTATGTTTTATACTTACAGTAAACTTATTTTGTAAATTCAAATGGTATTAAATTAATTCCTCATAATTATAGGAGTCAACGGTTAAGATATGACCATTCGATTTCTTAACGGTTACGAATTGACTAACACAATGGTTACGAAATGACCAACATTGAGCGGTTACGAAATGACCATAGTTCATTTGAGAGGGCTTTTACCAGCTGTTTGTCTGTGCAGAGCGGGAATTTTACCTGGGATTGGCTGGACCGAAAGTCAAAGTCCCCGCTATTAGCAGGACCTTGGGGGCCCATGCTGAAGTTGACTGTTGAATTATTTGGATTTTTTCTTAACTTTACGACACGCCCCCCTACAGTATTTTATAGTCAAGTTAAGTAATATTTATTTACAGAAATTGGATAACTTAACAAGTAAAGTAAACTGTACTGAGCTTTTGAACAAACCTACATACTTATAAATCAAATCGATATTTTAGGGTCTACACTGAATAAACCCAAAATGTTAGTTTTGATTTGCTAAATTCGAACAGTATTTAGTCTATCCACACAAAATTTACAGGATCATCAGGTAACAAATTTTCTAAATTCTGTGACCAAAAAAATACTGTTCAAAATTGTGAGTATTCATTTATCTTTCGTTCAGTAAAGAGCATGCAATGGCATAGTGGCTGGATTAGATAATCTGACAGCGGTGCTGGACGTCAGGAGTTCGAATATTGTTGTGAGTTCAATGTACCAAAAGAATACCTTTGGAATACACAATTATCTATAAAAATGGCAGAGCAAATTGCCCATATTGTAGTAATGTCTTGGATAACTTGGACACAGTAAGCGGTTCACACCCAGGGAAATTCTCAGATAAAACAGTGCCTATAAACTTGAACATTACATTTTTCATTGAGACAATTAAAGAAAATACATTATTGCTGATCTTATGAAAACAAATCTTCTAACATTCAAATATTTAATTTGTTGGATGAACTAAGGTTTATATTGATAAGAGATCGCTTCAGTTGGATTTAAACTAATCACCAACAAAAATATATGCATTTAAATCACACAATGTAAACAACTGCGCCACATATCTTATCTGTATGTTTTGGGTTTTTAAAATTTAGCAGTTAAATATAGATAAGCATACTGGTAGGTCTGGTTGGTCTGTTGCTTTAGTTGCTAAGTAAACATAATGTCAGTGATTTCATCACTATTTCTATTAAAATATCAGTTTTCTTCTTCAGGGCTTCTCACATTTGCACCATTTTTTTACCAATTGAATCATAAAAAGATAACAAACACAAGAACTTAACACTTTGTGAATATTTAAGGAATGTAAGGGGTCAGATTTCAGATTGCTCATTATTTCTGGAACACTAAATACTTCATTTGATTGTGTACACTGCACTTTCTTGTTAAGCATACATCCAAATCATTTGGGTACATTTTGGCAGAAAAACTGCTTTTGGATTTATACTGGTCATCAAAACCGGCACTGACGAAACATAAGACGTGTTTAATTAATGTGTGGGAAAGAGGTTTAAAGGTGTCGGCCGACAACGAAAGGCTTGCGGGTTGCAGTACCCGTTCAAGTAGTTCTTGAAAAAAATGATTCTCTCAGGTAGCATTTGATTATGTGTACATTGTATTCTTGTATGTATTTTCAAGTTTACACATGATTTATATAAGGTTTGTATAATTTTAGTTTTATTTAAGTTTTAAAATTTTGACATTTTTTTTTAAGATTTGCCTGCCACTATCTGAACACTTAAATTCTTGGCCTTTGGACTATTGTCTGCAACTTCAAAACACACTTTTTGGAACAGGACACATTTTCCTGATATTTTATCCAGCTTGACTGCAACATAAGTTGTATTTATCATTAATTTAAGTAAAAAATGACATTTATATTTCCATAATTACCTGGTAGTTATTTGTTAATTTGTTTTAATTCATGGATAGTTTTATTGCGAGTGTCATGGAAAGCTTGAACTTTTCAGTACACAACATGCAAACTGAGAATGAACTGTGTGTGCCGGCTTTGTGAACAAAAACGCAAGGCGGCTATGGTAAGTTGCGTCAAGATATCCATGGGACCCCCGTCCCGCTCCCCCCCCCCCGGACACGCAATACAATTCGTGTTTCGCTGATCTGTTGGCTGGGATCAGATCATCCATTTAGGGCACTCTGCCATGAATGTGGGGGAGTTTAAAGCTATTTCTTATTTTCCTGTGTAACTATATTGATGTTTGATTAAATTTACGCCGTCGTGTTACTGAGTAACCATTTGAAATTGGGCCAAAATCATCAAGCTAGAGCTTTGCATAATCTTTTTCAAACTTCTGGGAGATTTCTGCTCTTGAAAGTATTTGCTCGCAGACCGCCTCAAAGTTACACTTTGTTCAGTATTTAAAGCTTTCAGATACACTTTTTGTTAATTGAGATCTTAATGACGCTACATTGTACTTCTAAGTAAATAGATGCTCAAAGTAACAAGATGCTCTGGGTGTTCACTGGGTGACAAAGGCTACCCTGTATTGGTTGTTTCTTTTTTCTGAAAAGATGTTTCTAGTGAATTGCCAAGTTGCAGTGGTTTTGACGCCACAGAACCAGCACAGCTCCATGACAGATATATATATATATGTTTTTGTCATTGATGTCGGTACTGCTGTATTGGTGGCCTCACAATTTCTGTGTGGAAATGTCAAATGATACACTCATAACTGCGTATTTCTAGCATAGCTTTCATAAGTGCATGGCCATTCTCTGTCATTTTCAGATACACTGTGTTGTGTGTGGATAAGAAATGCAGAGTGGTACCACCAATCACCTAAGCCACCATTCCCCTTACAGACAAAAGGCTCATGGGGACAGTTCCTGCAGTTTACAGCAAAGCTCTCAATTGTAGCCCTACAAACTTCAGGTAAGTGATAAATCTGGGCTTCAAGATATCTCTGTACTCACTTTAAGTTTATACTTCATTTGAACAAAACTTACAAATTCAGCATCAAAATCCAGGTTTAGATCCCAGACCGAACCTTGTCTCCTTTATTAAACTTCATTTCAGATGATCTATAAGCCACATACATGTTCACTACTTATGGCGGATAAGAACTTTCGCAAATTGATTATAAATGTGTTTTCCCAGATATACACCCTCCTCTTGCAGATACTGCCCATGGTGAAGCTTGGGTGCACTGGGCCGGTTATCCAGCCGTGTGGAATCAACATCTCCAGCTGAACTTGGGCCGGGAATTATATGAGAATCCTTAGCAGCATGGTGAGCTTTTGTGTATTTATTTCCAGGCTCGTATACCCGTCCAGACTTCTGCGTTTAAGCTTTCCTTTCGTCATTTTTTTTAAATAAGGTATCTCAAGTCTTTCAATGAAATCACAACTTTGGAGGCTAGATTTAAATTAAGGAACCATTATGTGTAGAAAGCCTTTTGGGTGATTTAAAATCAAATTAGTATAATTATAATTGGCCTTGTGGACCTTTCATTCTTTACTTTGGTAAGAGCCGCTTAAGTATGTAAGAAGGGGGAAGGGGGGGGGGGGGGGTACAGATGTGATAGTAAACAGTGTTTAATAAGGTATATTTGTTTTTATTTTATCACCATTTTGAAGGTAATGATTGTGTTAAATCAGGGATAAGTAACAAGTTTAACACAAACACTGTAACATGTTCTTTATTTCAAATAAAGCTATAAATTATCTCTGGAGAATTTAGTCTGATCTCCATTTCTCAGAAAATGTAGCTGTCTAAGTGCCTATTCCATCAATGAGTATCACTGTCTTTAAATTGCTGTTGTGGTACAGTTTAAATAGCAAAAGTTTTATGGCCCTGCTTGTTTGCAACTCCTCATTCATTTTTGTACAGCGAGAAAAGTAAGGGAATTCTAGAGATTTACTAGTATTATGGATTGTTTTTCTTGAGTTACACAGTACATAAGGAGGAATTAGTGTGTACACAACTCGTCATTTTATTCCTTTTTATTATTTATATATGTAACATAGATGTATACAAGACTTACGGTACTGTAGAAACATAACATAAAAGAGCTCACTTTGATTAATTTTCTCAAAAAAAGATATCTTTACTGTTAAAGTAAGAACTTTTACTGCATAGTAAGTAATGTCTTCTGCTCATCTTTATGACATCATTACATGGAATGATGTCAACTTCCCAAGACACATTTCCACATGGCGCAGCTCATTTATATATATTGCTGATGGATTGTTTAGAATGGGACAGTTTTAATTGGACATAATGTTTAAATCGCCATTTTACAGAGTGCCAGCCAGTCATTGCTGTTCTTTGCATTGCTGAGGAGGACAGTCCTGCCAACATAACAGTTTGTTCAATAACAGGTAAAAAACTGGTCTCACTTTACATTTTCAACCACTGTTCGATCGTAACAATTATCGAAGAACCGGCTAGTCTCAATCATGCAGCCACTCTAATTAGAGTCAAAGAACGATATAGATCCGGATACAAGCGTCTAGATGATCGAGACTAAATTGGCAACATGAGAACATTTATTTCACTTCCTGATTCTTGAAAATTACGTGAACAAATCCCATTTAAAGTTTGATTAATTTTCGGACAAATGTGTTTGTTTTAATTTGCCTTCTACTTAAAGTAAACGTATATATACTGGGCAAGAAGTGCTGAATTTCATCGTGAATGACAGTGATTACCCAAAGTTTGAATTTGGTTTGGACATGTTTGATGGGAATTCAAAGACATTTTTTGTCAGCAGGTTTCCATGCATTTTCGCATAAATTGGTTCATTCCAAGATAAAAATTATAACCTTTTTCAAAATGTTCAATCTGTGAGAGTGCAGCTTTAATAGACCTGTAAAGACTTGTCGATGTGAAACTTAACTCTCAATCAAACTATGGTAAAAGATCAAATGTGGGGCTCTGTGTGCGTCATAGACTGTGTTAATTTTTATTTAATATGATGAAGAGCTAGTTAAGTTATCTTTGTTAAAAGTCTTCATTTGAAGCAAAAAATGTTTCAATACCCTGTATGAATTTTCTTCACCGGATATTGATTCATAAAAAACATTGCTCCAGGGTGCGGAGCTATTTTTTCCTATATGTCTATATGGAAAAATCTTCTCCTCAGAAGTCAACTTTGTTCCCCAATGTGCAAGGCACAATCTGTGAAAATAATTTCAATAAAAGTCACTGATTATTATTATTGTTATTATTATAAATAAACTTTTACTATTTCAGGAGACAAACAGAAACACAGAGGTGCTATACATTTCAATGGAAAAACAAAAGCATCTCCCATCATTTTGGCGTGGCTCAGATCAAGAGGAGAATTTCAAGAAAGGTAATAACTGAGCAACTAAGAACATGCAGGTTGCACCGGTTACAGTGTAAGACCCATCTCGCTTCATAAGAATTGATAATCATCAATGTATTAAATCAAGAAATTGAAACGTAAGTGTCTTGTCTTTTGCAGTGTTTTTGAAATAGAATATAATTTTTTTAAAAAGACTAAATAATTTTTTAATATGATTGTGAATATGTGATGTTTTCTTCTGATCATTCTCTCTCAAAAACCAGATACAAAAAACATGTTTGCAAATTTTTTTGTTTTACTTGTAAATATAGTTTTAAGGTTGTATTTTAGGAAAAGCTTTTTATTCTGCTAAATACAAACTTAAATATTGTAAGAGTTATGGCCCTTTGTAATTTTTAAACAAATACATTTTTTTCTTCATGTTTTTGTAAGCCCATTATACAGGGACTTTTAATATTTTCACCAGCTGCATAATAAAGTCAGACCAAAAGTGTTCAGTAAGTGTCTAAACAATAACTAAGTTAGAATCCTTTCTCAAATCAAGTGAGCGATATAGGGCCATCTCTGTGTTTGTCTGACTAAAAAAACAATAATCAATCTTTGAGGTAAATTGACAAATATTGTTGTAGAATGTTTTGTGAAGACATACAATTGGATTACTTTTGTGTCAATAGGATTTAGGTTTCTTCACATAAAAGATATTTAGAATAGCATTTGGGTCAGTCGGTTCATGTTCAATATTACTGATAGTATAAGTGGAAGCAGTGACTTAAAATTAATTACCAAACAGTTTCTGCTCAATTGCTTTGAGTTAATTAACATACGAGTTATGAAACTTGGAATACTAGTTCTTGGTGGCATAAATGAAAGACCTTGTTTTGTCACATTGACTTGTAATCAAGCACTAACTTCCTCTAAAAAAAATTCAGGTGATGGTTGGCACACACAAGAAGACATAGATCACAGGTGTCCAGGCATATGAGTAGACAGGAGTTTCACACTCTGCCAAACTTACTTCATCAGAGGAGCAGAAGGCTTCTCAAGATCCCGCACTGCACACTTAGATATAGTCTTTGACTACAACAAGGGGATGAAAGTACAGAAAGGTCCAATTGAAATCAATTCTGTGCTGCGTCATTTCTTCATTCTGGAAGTCGATGGACATAATTTATCATGGCATCAAGTGTGCAGTTTGTCGACTATCAGCAGTCTTGTTCACCAGTTGTGCAACTTGAGCTGGTAGCTTTATTGCTTGAAGCCACAGCATAAGAGGGGGAAGGTGCAGGCTCATCAAAAAGTCTCAAAAGTTGAAACTAGGAAAAGAAGTTTGTGAAAACAATCGTTAAAATGATTTGGTTTCCTTTGAAACTTAATACATACTATGTGTATTTTGAATGAATTGAGATGCTTAAATAAAGAACCGCTATTCAAATATCAGGAAACTGCATTTTTCATACTAATGGGTAAATGATGTCGCCATTTCCTGTATGTATTTAAATAAGATATGTTTCCACAATTAATATTTTTAGGGAATTTTTCTCAACCTAATGAATGAGATTAAATTGTACAGCGTTATATGAGCTTAATATGTGTTTTCTGTTTCTTTAAAATTGGTGAAAAATTGTCAGAAGATAATTAGACCAGTATCCATTACTGCAATCATACAATCAAATATACAGGGATATATAATATAATTAAACCCTGTTTAGGGGCACGAGGCAAACAGAGTTACTTTCAAACGTTAAAGCTGCACTCTCACATTTTGGACGTTTTGACAACTTTTCTCATTTTATGTCTTGGATTGGAACCATCCAATTTTTGCGAAAAATTAAATGGTAGATTTTTCTATTTAAGTTAAAAAATTGATGTTTTATGCACTTTTCTTAAACCGTTAGTAACATTAATTTTCGAACGGAAATATGAAATCTGTGATCTGATCTTTTGTCAGCAATCTTTTATCATTGGTTTGCAGATAATTACGCCAAAAAATGCTCATTCCAAAACAAAAAAGGTGTGAAAACGGTATAACTGTGGGAGTGCAGCTCTAAATGTTTAATTTCTTGATTTTACTACTGTATTAGAAATTACAGGGGTTGGGGCATATTTTTAGTGTTTTTATTCCTTTTTTATGATTCATACAGTCATACTTTATTCCTCAGGGCATAACTTACAAATAGACAAAACTGGAAAATGGTCATTTCAAAAGGTCAAAGATAATGCAAGTTGAACAATCATATTGTTCATGGCTTGTATTTTTGGTATATTTTGTTGCATATGCTATAGAAAAGTTGAAAGTTAAAAATAAATTCATAGTTGAAATGATGGCTTTGAATGGTATTGTCAGATGAGAAACGGCACTATTAAGAAATAGGTATAATGGTACTTTATTTATTTTGATCAATTTTAGATATTGTATGAAAATTATTATATTATTTAGTACATGAGACCTTTTAAACAGTTATTGACAATATAACAATGTGTATATGAAGCTTTAGATCAACACTTAAAGCTGCACTCTTATAGATTGTCAGTTAAGACACAAAATTGTCTCAAAATCTGCTGATTAGGTTATCATTCCTTTAATTCAGTCATATTAGATAATTCACAATAGAACCAATCAGAAATGTTTGGTAAAACTGCCGAAAATTTCATTAACATTAAATTGTTCGTAATGCTTTTAGCAAAACATCATTTTTTAACATAAATATGATAAACTGCAATCTGATCTTTTTTCAGCAGTCTTATATCACTTAAAATTGGGTCTAGACATTTATGCAAAAAAATTGTCCATTTATAGACAAACAATAAAAGAGTACCGGTAGTCAAAACGATCAATCGGTGAGATTGCAGCTTTAAATACACCTTTTAAGACCGCTGTAAAATTCCAATGGTTTGCCTAAATTTTTAAAGCTAGCATATTGTTTAATTGACAACCATACTTATTGTTTAAAAGTGTCATGATATCTTTGTACAATGTTTTTATATAATTCATTAAAGAAGTCAAAACAAATTTAGTTTGTTTATCTTGTAAAATGTTTGCTATTATTTAAATGACCCAGACAAAAATGGGAACGTCAGTGCTAGTTCTTTTACTATTAACATCCCATGAAGTTTCTATTGGTGTAGCAGCAAGGAGGTGTTATATTAAGGATGCATCATTTAAACCAAATTATACATTCATATGCACAACATACAGGCGTGTAGCCGCCTATACGTGAATACGCGGCTGAATCCACATGATTCTGACAAAAAAACCAAAGTTGCAGTATGCGAACTTGACTACATGAATATAAAACTGGTTATTTTCCAGTACTAAATAATGCACATCGGAACGCCCAGAATGCACTAGATTGCACCATGGTTTTCAAATTTTTCAAGTTTGCCTCGAACCCCCAGCACATTTATGAATCCACATGAATAGAGGGGTAGCTACGCCCCTGACATAATTGAAACCACAGTGTGGCTAAACAACACTTGTATGTTTATCCTACGCAGTGATCTCCCATGGAAATGCAATCGTCAAAAAATCTGAAGGGGATGTTTATATGGACTACATTTGAAATGCATCAAGTGTTTAAAAAAAATGATTTCAGTCACTAAGATAGTCAACCATACCCCACACTTGTTGGAGTAAGATGAAATGTCCACTTTCCACGAGAAAGAAAGTACATTGAAAATGTTCATTTGATTCAAGTGACTATTTTTTTTTATAAATATGTTGCAATACATAAAATACGTTATTTTTTATAATTGTTTACCCATGTTGAATTTGATTTGGCAAATTTATAAGAGATTTATATACGAGGGCATAGCCAGAATTTCGTGGAAAAGCTTGATTAAATGAAAACAATATGCAGCATATCTTTTAAACTTTCATACAATAATAATCAGGTAATTTGAAATTAAGAATGCGAGTTTCATCGTAAAGCATGTTATAACGACAACGTAGTGATCACTATGGAAACAGGTGGTCGCGCATTCCTTCGCAGTTGCTAAAATAACGCATGACAATATCTTGTTTTGTTGACCACTCACATTGAAAGCAATTAAACGGCGCGAAGGTTTGCACAATTGACGTGACGTTAAAAACGTGTGATGAAGTCAAGTTTTAAGTCAGTGCGTTTGTTTGTTTATTTCAAAGGAAACATTTTAGCTTGAACGGTATAGTTAAATTTTGTTTGATAAAACGGGCAGTGATACAGTTCTGTGTGAACCTAGGGAAAACTCCATCGCAAACACTTAAACTGATGAATGAAGCATCGAGTGAAACTCAAGTGAAGCGAATGCTCGTTTACAAGTGGCACAAGCGGTTCAGTGAGGGGTGGCAAAGCATTTGTGACGACGTGAGGTCTGGGCGACCGGTTTCACAAACTACAGAGTGTGACGTCGAGGCCGTGAAAAACATCGTTGACGCTGATCGTCGAGTCACTCTTTATGAAATATGCAAGATGTTGGACATGAGTTATGGGTCGGTACGGAGGATAATGAAAGACAGTTTGAAAATGAGTCGAGTGAGTGCGCGTTGGGTTCCACGGCTGCTGACAGAAGATGAGATGAGCAAAAGAGTACGGGAATCATGCCGATTCTTAGCTCGGTACTAAAAGGAAGGAATCCGTTTTCTTGAGAAGATAGTCACTTGCGATGAAACCTGACTGTTTTATTACGACCCTGAGACAAAACAGCAAAGTAGTCAATGGAAGACTACCGGTTCCCCGCCTCCGAAGAAGGCACGACCATCCTGCTCGATAGGAAAGTATATGTCCATTGTCTTCTTTGATGTGCAAGGTGTTATCCTACTTCATGCAGTTCCGCAGAGCCAATCTGTGACGGATGCTTCCTACTCGAAGGTAAAGTGATATATTACAAAATTCATTTTTATCAATATTTAGGACTGCATTAATCTGCATTAAACAATGTTTTAAAAAGTTTATGATTAAAATATGGGATTGAATAAGTGTTAGTTTTAATTATAATATTTGATGAAGTACGCAATACGCGACAAATGTTATAAGCCTCAGTTATGTTCTCCATTTAAGGTTTTGAGGTGTGACTTGTAGAGGGCGATGGCATTTAAGAGACCACAGGCGTTGCATGATGGGTGGATTCTTCACCAGGAAAATGCATCAGCGCATAGATCGGAGGAGGCACAGACTACCGCGACAATCCAGCTTGAAGCGGAGATCCTTCCCCACCCCCCTTATTCGCCAGACCTACCACCATGCGATTTTGCCCTATTTCCGAAACTTAAATGTGAACTAAAGGTAAACGCTTCAATGACTTTCAGGCACTACAGAGTGAAGCTCAGACACGCCTGTATTCTTACAAGTCAGAGTGGTTCAGTGACATTTACCGGCAGTGGGTAGCGAGACATCGACGTTGTATTGCGGCGAACGGCTCTTACTTTGATAAGTTATGACGTTGACGTCAGATTTTGACGTTTGAACTGATACTGACCTCATGTTAATGAAAAAGCTGTAGTTTCCTTTATATTTTATGTATCAGTTTGAAGTTTTATATGTCATTTACAGCTGAAATAGATTTTATAGCGAGCTGACGTTCGTTGAAAAATATTAAAATGTGTTTATTGTATTAAGCAATTCCACGAACTTTTGGCTATACCCTCGTATTAAGAAACTCGGAAAGTATGTGAATGGTTTGGACCGGCTTCCTCAGCCGCTAAAGAGGATATGATTATGACATACTTTTTTAAATCTTTCGAACATGAGTTTTTGAGTTAATATAAGCGAAGCGTTAAGGGTTTTAAAAATGCATCTTTTACTTGGATTTTATAGATTGTTATTACGAAATAAAGTATTGCGTATCAAACGAAGTGTTAAAACTCAGCTATTGATGGCTGAAACCCTTCAATAAATGTTGATATGTGCTAACATATAGTCTTTGAAGTCCAATATTTGGAAATGCGTTACTAACCCGATTCAACAAAAGGCTATTGCACAATCAGTTAATTGACATAATCACGTGATAAACCAATATCTTCCATTAAGGTTAAAATATTCAACACCTTAGTATGAGTCCCTGTGGGCGAGTGGATAAGCGATCCGTTTTTTATTTTATGTGTTATTTGCACCCATATGTGCTTGCTCCCAACTTGAACAAGATTATTTTTTAATATTTCAATCGTTTTTTAAAAATGCAATTGAAGTATAAAAGAAAATCAACCTGGTTACTATTATTTCTGAAATTTCAGTACCAAGGAGTAAAATAAATATGCATGTAAGTGTTTTCAGATGCATTACGAGAAAAAATATGTTTGGTGCCAAAACATGAGAGTCTCTTTAAACGGAAAAGTTTTGGCAGTTTGTCAGTCAGTCAGATGGTGATAAATATAATGCATAGCATCATTGCTCTGGAGTACGAGAACGTTGTATACAGAGTATGATTTTTACTGAACATACGTCTGTATATGTTGATGTCATAACAGGTTTAAACTGTTTAAAGGAACTATAACATTATGAAACAACAAATCTGATTACAGATATCAGTGGCAGATCCAGGAATTGACTTAAGAAGGGGTACGTGAAACTCATGGGCTTAATCTTTCCACATCCGTCCCTCCCTCAGAACAGTCCCGCTGGGACCGATCCCCCCCCCCCCCCCCCCCGAATCTGCAATTGAGTACATGCATTAAAACCGTCTCCGTAGCCGATTGGTTAAGGCGTTCTATACCCTTCATTCAATTGACTTAATACTTCACACAATTGTTCAGGACCATCAGCCAATGAGGTTACATAACTCCATATCCTTAATACAAGTTATGGCCCCTGATTGACTTAGGTTAAAGTTTTAGGCAAGTAAAATTTCAGGGGAAGTTGGAATTTAATAAAAAACTTCCATGGGTCACAATGAACCCAATGAACAATGTTCTTTAATCATGAGCTAACTATTCAAGTGTTAACAGACACATTCGTATTCAGACGAAGCTTGTATTGTTTTTACAAGCACAGAACTTGTATTTAGCATTTACAGTTTCTATATAATTCAACTGAAAGTACTATTTAACCATAATATATCAAATATTAAGACACCAATCACTAGCGGATTGAGAAGGGGGTGCAGTTGGCGTGCGCTCCCTCTAAAATCGTCCAAGTTTACTTTTTGTGTCAATATATGAGAAGAAAATAATAAAATATACACATAATGCATCATTTCCGACTACAAATTGTTAAAAATTTCTTGATTGAGTAACACTCAATCCTCCTGCAAACGCACCTAAGTAACGCCCCCTTCTAACGAGAATTCCTGGATCCGCCACTGGTCATTATATATTTTGTTTATCAAACGGTACAGAGACCAAGTGACTGAATCTGACTTGCATTTAATGAATGAGATGGTCTGTAAAAGATTTCTGATGAATATCCTATGAAATTTGCAGTCCTCCCGTTCGACTGGTTATTGTTTGTGGATTTATTATACACAATTATAAAAAATACTATTACCAAGTTGTCTCTTAAGGTTACGGGAGCCTATATTGTCAAAAGTTAAATATATATAATTTGTCCCCCTAATGCCATAAAATATGGATGGTCCCCTTAATGCCTCAAAAATAATATTATATATACACTGGTCTCCATAAACCCTTCTACATATATACCGGTCCCCTTAAAACCTGCAACATACTTACAAATTATTAAGGAGACCGCAAATTACGTATATTTTTTGTTAATTAATTTAAGAAGCCTAAATTTTGTACTCATAATAAATGATCATTTTAATACTAAATTATTAACAAAAAAGCAAAATAAAGTATAAAACAAAAAATATACAAATTGTCTCCTTAATGCCATAAAAAATATACGGTCTCCTTAATGCCCTAAGTAGATATATATATACGCATTGTTTTGCTTTTACAAGGATACCTTGCTGGAATTTCACAACTGAGATAAGGGACGCGTGTTTTCAAATGCGGGGCTCATGTTCGCTATTTAAATCCGTTATTGATAAAGTCTATTAAGTGTGATCACCAGCGAAAGCCCGGGCTCATTCCCTCCATAGAACAATTGGTTTCTAGAAAACTGAAACAAAACGTCAACTCGTCACCTTTTTGTTGCAATTCAGAGTAATTCAACAAGATAAGTTAAGGTTTAAGTTTGAATAAACATTGGCTGTCCGATTGTTATATAAAAACAATAGTTGCTTTTAACCAACATGAACGATCAACAGTGGATCAAACGAAAAGTGCCAGTGAAAACTGGGAGGGACTGATTTTCAGGGACTAATTGTTTAATGGACCAGTGTATTTATAAAAAAATCAATTGATTGCTAATCCATTTTCATTAACTGTAACTATTTGACCGACAGTTTCGTACAATAATATGCTTTGATTAAATTTCCCCGAAGAAATATAATTGTCGCTGCCATATATAGACAACATTTTGTAAGCAGCAATCATTGAGCTTGTACAGCTATATCAACACGCCTGCATGCATGTTATAAACAAACTAATGTGAGCTAGCATGGCTGATATTATAATCTTTATATAAACCAGAAGAATGACAACTCCTCCACTATTTGGTGCAATTATTTCAATCCCACAATATTGGTTAATGCTTAGACATGGTAATAAAATTGTTTTTTTTAGCATTTATATTCCTATTCTACTGATATTTTATAAGTGTAGGAGGTGTGTAATTGTTTGAAATGTCCTAATTGATGTCAATAGTGCCATTTATATTTCGAGGGGGAGATAGCAACATTCTTAAGGTTGGAATTACATTAAAATGCTTTACTGATATTACCTACTTTGACAGTTTTATGTCAGGTGCAAACCCTTTTGCTTTATAGTCCCGCTTATGAACCTTTCAGTAATGCATGTTTTAAGTCAAGTATTTAAATTGCAAGCGATTTGTGAAACATACATTTAAGTTTACCCGTTTACTTTTGACCAACACAACAATACGTTTAATTGTCTTCCATGCATGCTCATTGAGTGGTACTTAAGTTTGCATCTTGTTTGACCAATGTTAATACAACCATGGGAATCTTTAGCAAGGAGGTGTACTATTTTACATGCGGTAAGTTTAAGCTATATATTGACATAAAAGTCATAAAGCACTCTCCGGGGGAGAAGAACAATTTTTTATTAACATTATCACAAAGTAGATCTATAACTCTCGACATCTGTGTCCCGTGTCTTTGTTCTACAAGCCTTTTGTTCTGACGAACGCATTAACTCGTTTTTTTATGCAGAATATTTGATCTCATTGACGGGAATAGAGTGGTACTTAAGTTTGCATCTTGTTTGACCAATGTTAATACAACCATGGGAATCTTTAGCAAGGAGGTGTAATATTTTACATGCGGTAAGTTTAAGCTATATATTGACATAAAAGTCATAAAGCACTCTCCGGGGGAGAAGAACAAGTTTCTATTAACATTATCACAAAGTAGATCTATAACTCTCGACATCTGTGTCCCGTTTCTTTGTTCTACAAGCCTTTTGTTCTGACGAACGCATTAACTCGTTTTTTATGCAGAATATTTGATCTCATTGACGGGAATAGGTTGTTAAATCTTCGAGGGAGTCAAATGTTTTATAAGTGAACGTGTTTCATGTTTCAATCGAAAGGAAAGTTCTCATGCGGACGAGTACTTACAATTTTTTATTCAAAGCACTTTTCTTTTAGATGATCGGACCTAAACGGATCTAGTTTGCGACATTTAAAGACCCAAGAAGAATTCGACCACATATTTATGAATCGGGTATTAGTAGCTGAATCTATGATCAATGTTGAAAAACCCAAACAGAAACTGCAATACTTTATTTCATATACTAGTGTATTCAACTAAGTCTCTTGTTTCATTGAAACTTTTTATATCCATATAAAAGACTCTCCCAGCGTATTACTGCAATGTATTTGTGTAACAATATATCATGGGGCTCAACACAATTGTTTTATTTGGAAATCAAGTGTTATCCTGACAAAACATTTTTTTACAGACTAAACGTTAATACCAACAATTCACCCTTCAGAAACAACATTTTACCATTTTTGATAATTTGACAAAAAAAAATGGTTTATCTCAGGATTGCCGTGCTAAGTGCATATTAAGGTCGACTCTTTGTAGTTGTGAGAATAATGCTAAAGTCTGAAGCCTATCGAAATCATCTGTTTTGTTTACTTTTAAATAATATGAAGTGCTGATGTAATAATGCAAAAAAATGACCAAAAAAATGCATTTTAGATAAAGTGAAGTTTGTACATATTTTGTTTGTACATTGTCCATCTTTAGAAATAATTTCCCTTTTTAATGATTCAAAATAATAGCGCGCCACAAGGCATTCAAAGCTTACAAAACATTGTATCGCATACCCTAACACAGGATTTGCTGCCATTTAAATCGAAATGTATTTTAGTTATTCCTTTAGTAAAATGGTTTCAACACTCATGTTTTGTTTCTTTTAGTTACCTCTTAAAATGTGTATACCAGCTGTTCCGAGCTTGTATATATTACCTACTCATCTGGCACGTGAAATCTGGAGCGAATGTTTACCCGAACCGATAAAATGTAATGTTTCATTCATATAAGCCGGACTACTTTATTTACTACAATATCCTACGACGTAAAAAAACAAGTTCGCTTTAACTGTTATATGTATCTCGTAAAATGATGTATCATGACAATGAATCCTTAGAAAGACATATGTCCTTCATACAAAAGAAAGAGACCATTGGTCATAATCATTGATCTGCCCCGATGATTCCAAGTCTGCTGTTTTCTTTGAACGTGGTTTGTGAACGTAAATACTCATTTCCTACCAGTCGGCGAGTAGTTCTCAGACACTAGCAGTTCTCGAACACTCGCGTTTTTCGTATCATTTTGAAAGTTACATATCAAGCATCTGATTTAAATCGATCAGATGTTTAATAAGTTTCAGCCGGAACCAAATCTATTCATAAAGTATGGATTATAATTCGTTAAATTCCAAAAGTTTCCAGTTTTTTTTACAATCTAATTCAACTTCCGCTGGGAATCACAATTGTTGTGCCCATGCGCAAAATAAGGGCAAAAGTACGATTTGTTCGGTATACGACATTGTGACGTCATTTGAAAATAATGTTTCCGGTTACAGTCGGGTCGTTCTATTCACAGAATGGGTAAGAAAAGATTACCGAAAGGTTTTCTTAAATGAAATGAAGTATTTTGTAACAAATATTGAATGAAATAATGCACTATTGGTGTAAATATAAGTAATGAATTGCGGGATTGATGTCATTATCGGGGATATGAACGCAATTGGGCTGGTCAAAGTACGCGTGGAGTCCGAAGGGACTCCACACACTTTGACCAGCCTAATTGCGTTCATACCCCGATAATGACATCAACTACGCAATTCATTCCTTAAATATCAAATATGTTTAAAAATAAGGATACTGTATCGATCAAACATTCAAAAGTTTCCGAGAACTACTCGCCTACTGGTATCCTTCCCATAAAATTGATTTAGAAATATAATTTGCTAACTGTTGAAAAGGTGTTTCGTTATAATTAATGATCTGCCACAATGATAACAAGTATTTTGCTTTCTTTGAAATGTTTTGTATATGTAAATACTCATTCCCTACCCTTCCCATCAAATTGATTTAAAAATACAATTTGCTAATTGTTGAACAAGTGTATCGTAGCATTTGCAAAACTGATATACCTGTATAGACAAACATTATTGAAATGTATCTATCAAACGCGATGACAGGCCTAAAAATATGGCCCAGAGAGTATAATTAGTGAATGCAATGGATCGTTTTAGAAGCAATGAAACTCCTTTTGTAAAGGTATTTTAAGTGCAGCAGATAGATGTTAATCGAGCTTAGCTAAATTATTTAGTGACATATTACCAACACAAAGTAACGATTAGCTTCAGGTTAATGACCAATAGCCTTCATCCCACGTGTAATTGAACATTTTATCGGCTAAGTACAAGCTGTCGTGCAAATACGGACACCAAAAAATTAAAGAGCTATTTATCATGTAATTGTTTTTGCGATAAGATGAATAGGCTTGGCGAAATATGTGTAAAGCATAGCTGAATTCCTGAAAAAGCACTACATAATTGATAAAGAGGTTTAAAATTACATGTATGAATATTATTGTATATACTGCACCTTACTTTTTCACTTTGATAAAATATTGCTGATTCTGTAGATGATATACGCTCAGGTCTACTTATATCTCTAGCGTCAAGATCAATGCCCTGATGTTATTTTAGTTTCGAAAGCACGCACACGTAATTGAAAAACGTCGTTTCAGAAAATAACCCATACTGTTTAAATTAACATTAGAATCAGCGTCTACCGAAGAGCCTTTTTCCTATTTATAATTGAAAAGTGCTTTCCCCGGCGGTTCATGACATGATCTGATGCCTAAAATTTGCACTCGCATGAAACGTATGAGTATTGTTTGGTATATTGATATTCATTGTAAATTTTCATCTGTGTTTTGGCTAAATTTTGTTCAATAATGTATTGGCTCACATAAGGATCATAATTGCTGAAATTTATACGTCTAATAACGTAACTGTAACTTAATATCCCATTTTACCGTTTATAACAATATTGTATAACAAGAAAAACATCATTTCTATTTTTCGTGCTTTCATTTTCCTTTCAAACAAGGTACCGACGACATAAATCTATTATATCTATTAAACTCAGATGTAAACAATAAAACAATAAATAAAACAATGTGTTATCGGCATAGTTAGTTATGTGAAACAGTGAAAGAAACATGAAGCTGACCATTTCATGCAAAATAAACGTCATGCTTCTGTATAGAAAGGACGAATTATCTGTAAATATTATTAGCAGCTTACGTTATCTAAGGATATTACACTTGATGGATAATACACATCTAACTTTATTTGTTGAATATCACGTTATTTAATTAATTAATGCTCGTTTGTAAAGACAGCTGAAATGGATCACCATCAACCAAACATTGTCTTTAAAGAAAGAATCTGATGTAAAATCATATATTAATGATGGTTATGAAATTATCATATAATATCAGGACAAATACGAATCGTGATACTTTAACCAATAAAATAGTTGAAATTAATTGTCTATATTTCATCGATAACGTTCTTTACTAAGCTAAGATTTACTAACTTAAGCTGATAGAATCGACAAACCCAGTCAAGACTCAATGAGTTCCAAAAATATTTGATCTTCAAAATAGCTGACCAGTTTCTACAATAATTCAGATACATTGATCAGAGAAGTAGGTATAATCAGATAAATTTCATTGATTTAAGAATATAACCAACCTGTGTCCCACTTAATAATATACCCTGATCAGTTTAGTAAGCTATCTCTCTCATTGGATTCACTAAATTTATAACATAATATAACTGACTTGTGTGTGCGATTACTGAGATACTATGGTTGGGTAAGTTAGTTATCTGCCACAATGGATACACTTTCTTTGTACTCTCTCTTTATCAATAATACCATTTTGAATGATACAAACATTATAAAGGGTATCCAGATAATCCAAGTTCACATAATGTTGTATCGGATACCTTGGCGCAGGTTTTGCTGCTATATAAACCTACATACTTTTTTATTCTATTCCTTAAAATAACAAAGATTCCATCACTCATATTTGTATCATTTCATTACATCTGAACATGTGTATACCAGCTGTTCAACGCTTTAAAATAGTATTCACTCATCTATTTAATGAATGTTTTAGCGGACTTAAAGCTTACAAATAGTTAGGCACGCCAAAATGTAATTTATTACTCGCATGATGCCTGATGTTCATTTAATATAATTTCGCACGCAATATAAAACAAGTCCTCTTGAATTGTCCAATACATTTATGAAACTCATAAAAGATCTATCATGCCAATGAGTCCGTAGAAAAACATAAATCCTACCAACTAAAGGGTAACGATCTATGAGCTACATATATGCCAATCCTTCACACTAAGGTTTGTATTCAATACAAGTTTATAATTGGCGTTTTTTTTTTAGGATTTCATTCACAATATTATTTTATGTGCGTTAATAAACAAGAAAGCCACTTTCTTAGGAATGGGAATTATGTTTCTTATGTTAGTCAACATATTATGGAACAACATTTACCCAAGACTTTGACGAAAATGTACAATGAATATCAAGATACCGAACGATACCCATATGCTTAAGCTGATTGCAAATTGAATGCATCTGGTTATTTACAACAATAGTGATACATGGAATTAAAATTTCTTCATCAATTGTGTACGGCATTTTCAGTAAATCGGTTAAGTTTAATACATATAGTTCAAATATAGTTTGTTCATATTATCGCAGACATTATTGTATGATAGATATCTCCTCAATAACTGTACGTCCGTTTTCTCATGACAACTTGTACTTAGCCGATAAAATGTCATCCACGTGAGATGAAGGCTAGTGGCCAATAACTTGAAGCTAATAAGGGCATTGTGTTGGTAATACAAGTTCGATTAATATATATCTGTTGCATTTAGATTGCCTTTTCAAAAGGAGTTTCATTATTTTTATTGTATCTCAAATGTTCCCTGTTTTGCTTAATTTTACTAACGTGGCTACAAAAACAGAGAAAAAGTAATTTGTCATATGTTTTTCAAATGCTACGATACACTTAAGAAACAATAAGCTAATCATATCTATAAATACATTTAATGGAAAGGATAGAGAGAGTGTATTTACAAACCGTTATCAAAGAAAACAACAAATTTGGTATCATTGTAGCAGATCATTGATTAAACCAATGTTCTCCAACTCTTGAAGTGCATGTTATTCCTTTGAAGTGATTTGAATAAACCGTTAAATCGATTGTTATATTTGCATGTACTTGTTTTCTATATTTTATTTTCTATTGGATTACTCACATATCTGAACGAAAATAAGAATGCTAAGCGTAATCTCGATATAAGTATTGTTTAGATAAATTACAACGCTAAACACTTTATCAGTCATTTTAGCAGCATGTAAAGTTATGCACCTTGGATTTGTATGTTGCTTCATAAAAGACATATTAGATATATGGTCATTTACCCTTTTGTATGGAGGACGTATGCCCTTCTAAGGATTCATTGCCATGATACATCATTTGATGAGATACATAGAATAAATTTAGCGAACTTGTCTACTATGGCGTAGGATATTGTAGTAAATAAAGTAGTCCGGCTTTATATAAGTGAAACATTACATATTTTCGTGTCATGCTAATGGATGTCTTTTAAAATGCTAACGACGTCATGAACATGATGAGTGATGTATATTTAAAAACGTTGAACAGATATCTTTGAACTAATTTTAAGACGTAACGAAATGAAAAAAATGAGTGTTCAAACTATTGTTATCATATGGATAGGCTAAATAAGCATGTTTAAATGCAAAATACAACGATGAGAAAATGTAAAACAATTCAAGTACCCGTGTATAAGAACAAACAAACAAACAAACAAACATCATGATCATCTTTTATTGAATATCTGTACGGTTCAAATATGTGTGTTCTATTTCCAGAATCATGCAAGAATTGAAGAAATGGAAAAAAACAATAGAGCAGAGCATTATCTTAGAGAGCGATTTCAACAATGCAAAATGCACTTTGAGCTTTTGAATTCAATTTTAAAACAACAGAGACAAGCACAGTAGCCTTGCTTTTAACACTTCGATAAATGCCAACAAACAAAGAACGAGAGCCATACAACTCCATAATACTTAAATGTTACAAAAGCAACAACATGTCGGTATAAGCAAATGTTTAGGTAACCAACTGAAAGAACTCACCGGGGGTTTCAATTGTATGGTTTATAAATGAAACGCAGATCAGAAAATTAATATTCAGTACTTTGGGAGATGAAAAAACTAGATCTAGAGATCTAATGTGTAGTGTTATTTCTGTTTGTATTGATGCTCTCATTTAAGGCTTGTTAACTTAAACAGAGCTTAATAATTTGTGGAATGCGGCATTTTATTAATAATATTTATTTATTTGATAATATTTCTTCCAAACAATACATATATCCACAATGTGCTGATGTGCCTCCAACGGTGTTGAAAAATCACGGAGGCAATTCATTTAAACATGTAATTTCAAACATCCCATGAATTGAGAACCTTCTTTTTAGTAAATCGGTATTGACATGGAAGACATCTCCTCAATTAGTTTACGTCATACTTCTCATGACAACTTATTCTTAGTCGATACAATGTCTTCATCCACATGAGATGAAGGCTAGTGGTCAATACATTAAAGCTTAACATCTTTTTGTTGCATTTAAAAATCATTTTCAAAAGGAGGTCCAATTATTTCATTGCTTCTCAAAAGTTATATTGCATTCACTTATTATACTACCGTGGCCACATAACATTAAACACCTAATCGAGTTTCTTGAAAAACTTTCTAAAAATATTTGTCTAAACATGTATATCAGTGTTGCCAATGCTACAATACACTTAGTAAATTATATTTCTTAATCGATTTTATGGAAAGGGTAGAGAATGTGTAATTAAATTTACAAACCATTTTCAAAGAAATAACAGAATTGGTATCATTGTGGCAGATCATTGATCTTAACCAATTTTCTCCAACTCTTGTAGTGCATGTTATCCCTGTAAAGTGATATGAATGAAACATTTAATCAAATGTTATATCTGCATGTTTTCTATGTTGTTCTATTCGTTAACTCACATATAGGGACGGCAACAAGATACGGAGCTTAAACGTGATATAATTATCGTTTAGATAAATTAGAAAGCCATTCACTTATTCACTTTAACAGGCATTTAAGCATGTAATTGTATACACTTGTGGTATTGTATCATCAAATCAGATCAGACAAATGGCCATTTACCCTTTTGTATGGAGTACGTGTTATACTCTAAGGATTCATTGTCATGAGATACATTTTGTTGTACCAAACTATTAAATATATTTTTAATTGCTAACGACGTCATGAGCCTGATCAGTGAGTTATATGTTAAAACGTGGAATAGTTTACTAACTTTAAGACGTGACGGAATGAACAAAATGAGTGTTCAGACCATTCTTATCAAACAATTAGGCTGAATAAGCATGTTCGTTTATATGACAGAAAAGTATTCATTAAACCGGATAACACCATATGTTTTTGCCCATTGCATTTTATTTTACTTTGAATATTTTATATCCTTTCACCTGGAAGTATCATGGATATGAACAGCTTTTAGGATAGCTCCTCTGATTCTCTCCGTAATCTAAGTCAATCTGGGGCTTTTGCGTAATGATAAGGTGTAAATATATTATTATAAAAGCATGATTCTTCTGCAAATGTCAGCTTACTTGTTATTAAGTCCACGAATTGAATGATCTATGGCATTAAGGTCTTAATTAAGTATAGAAATTTAACGATGTAACACAGACATATATCTATAAAAATGTTTTACTGGTATAGAATAAAAATTTGTTATCATAGTGTTTTCTTTCGTCATAAACTAAATGATCTTGTAACTGTTTCCCCTCTAAATTTATGTTTAACAACGCATGTTTTAAATCACTGCTAATTATACTAGTTTTACAGATATTCTTCCCGTCACGTATTCCTGACAAGCACTGAGTTCATAAAAACAATCAATTTAGAAATATATCAATACAACATTTCTGATACAAATTATCAAGTGTGAAATTGAAAAAAAAAAAAAATGTTCGTCTAAGCTTCTACACTTGTTTTGAACAAGCTGATTAAAAACTATAGTCTTTTTCTGTAATTCTGGTTTCAAATGGGTGAACATAAATTGGAACATCTGACAGACCACTCCTTGATTTAACATAGCAATTGGACGCAAAACAGAACACATTCTGCATATGTCTTGCATCAAATCAGTTCTAAGAATATCAATACAATGTCAAATTCCAAAATAATTTAGTTTTGATTGAGTTCACAAGTTTTTGTTAAGTGAATATATAAAACAAAACAGGAAACAGGCACAACAATCTTAGATCATTTTATAATCCATTTGTCATTTATTGTTATGTATAATAACCTTCAAAACTGTAATAACCACAGTAGATGTACCATAGTTATTAATATGAATTTTTTATCAACGATTATCATATTTTTGAAATGTTCGCAAATTGCCTAAATAAACAAAAATAGTTTACTTGTAAAAGTTTAAATCAAGATATAAATTAGTAAAAAGATATAAAATTTAATAGCACAAATATAACATCAACGGTGAGTTTAGCAAACAAACATATAAGGTATTGCTTGCATGGAGGTCGATTAAAGCATTACAAACACCTTAAGACAGGCTCACAATGTCACAACTCACGTGACTACAAATTCTGATTGCATAAATACTAAACTATGATCTTTAATAAACGTAGGAAAATGACAGAGTTAATAGTAGTGTTTCCAAACACGCAATGATCATTATAAAAATGAGATCACTAATAAATAGAGAATAAATGTAGAGTTAATAGAAGTGTTTCATAACACGCAATGATCATTATAAAAATAAGATCACGAATAAACGAATAAACGGAGAATAAATGTAGAGCTAATAGAAGTGTTTCATAACACGCCGTGGTAATTACACATGGAAGAGTACGGTAAGTAATTGCATGATTTAAATTGTGTTTCCTTCAAAGACGATACATGAATGGTTAACTCCTAGAATATGCAGCCAACAGCTGCAGTACAGTTCATGTTCATCAACTTTAATCACAATTTGCTTTGTAACCCGATTGATAAATATATAGTGTATTCGATGTCTTATTTTGACTTTGAATATTGCAGAAAAAAATATATCATGATCAATCTCTTTAAACGCATATTATATATTTGGAACCAATCAGACACTTGCTATGTTTACTCAATACCCTATAGCATGATAATTTTCATTTCTACTCAAAAATCTAACTGTCATTTCAATATAATTTTGGTACCTCGAAGAACCAATAACGTATTTCCGTTATGTCGCTCAAGTATTCTTCCGAACTTGAGTCCTGACAAAAACAGCCAAAAACCTATAAGCTAAAAGAGAGATAACGCGAATGTTATATCCAAGTACTTGTCCCCAGATATTTGTACATACCATCACAGTAAACATCAAGGTGAATTTGAAAAATTCGGTTAACAGATCAAGGGGAGTATAGAGTGGGTTTTATTGTTCCATGCGGTCCTGTAAACAATAAACTCTGCTGATGATAATCCTTAAAGTTGTTATCTGATTGTTTCGTTAATATAATCAGGAGACTAGGGCAGGTTTATTTATACTAAACCATGTCTGTGTATGATGTTGTAAACGTTATTAATTCTTTATTTTGACTGATGGTAAAAAACATGTACAATCATAATTCGGTAAAGGATGTTATTTTCATAAATGCTTGCCCAATATATGACTTCGATGCCATGACACGTACTTATTCACTGGTTGCTAATCTCTGAATCAAGACCCGTTCTGAAATAACTCGTTACTTTTACTTATGCCTTTATTCCGTTATGTTGTTCTTAAAATGTAATACAACAATGTTTGCATGACACAAAATTAACGCAACTTTATATTTTATTAACTCTTTTTTTCTTTTTGGCATATAACATTTTAACGGTTTGGAATATTTGGCAAAGCTCCAATCTTAATCTCAAGTTCATTAATTTGGACACAGTTGGTATCATATGTTTGCAAAAAAGCAAATCATCACAAAGAGGGATAATAATACGGTGGAACAGAAGCGACATCCTGAAGTGATATAACATTACATTCTGTTTAATTTCTTAATTAGGCCCTGTAACTAAAACTTAAACATGACTGAATTGCACGTTCTGAAAAAAAATATTACAATGTTTAAAAAGGTCTTAACTATATTTCTGATAAACTAAGAGCTTACATCACAGTTACGATTTGCAAGTGAAAAATAAATTGCCACGAAATGAAACAGAGAATAGTACTTACTTGTAACGTAAGCAATGATATTCACAAAATAAGCTGTATAATTATTGTTTTAAAATAAATGGAGCTTACGAAGGGCATCATCTACCGTAACCTTCTTAAGAAAAATGTATCAAACAATTATAAATAATTTTTATATTCCTGATTAATTTGTAATCATTAAAATTGTTAAATTAAACAATGCATTGAAGGCATGAAAGCAAGTTTATCGACAACATACGTATGTCTAAAATGATCAATTTGAAGATGAATAAAACAAGCCGCATTATTGAAATAAATAATAATATAATAAAACAATGCGGGTTGAACCGAGTTTTGTTTATGGCAAAAGCAGAACATCCGTATCGGTGAAAAATATTATATTACCAATCTTCTATTATAATGAAAACCTGGAACATCATTAACCGATTAAACTTTAATTAATGAGATATTTTCTCGCACTGTGTGTATGACATATGGCGGTCATACTACTTACACTTACTTTGTTATCGTTCTGTATTTTGAAAAAGTATATTTAAAATGTTAATCGTAATCTTTTTCTTCCGCGGGGATTCGGTATTTTTTGTTAAAAACGTGTTTATTAACTAGTTGATAACATGAAACTTACAAGAAAGCAGCGTAAATGTTAGTACAATACTCACACGCGCAACAGTTACAGTTACAGGGAATAGAATCATGTAAAATATCTCGTCCAGAATGAACCTGTATTGAAATCAGATCTTAGTACGAAGGATTGGCTGAGCAGTAGCGCGTTGGCATGAACTCTTTGGTAATGAAGATTTATTTTTAACTAAGAATTTGTTGTCAACATAGATCATTTTATGAACTACCAGAAGACATGCTATTTAATTAAACACGTATTCTATTGCGTGCGGTGAAATAGTAATTAAAACAATGCCCAGCCTGTTATGAAATCAATATTATAGCGAGTTCGTGACCGAAATGAGCGACAAATGTATCTAAATTAAGAAATATTAATGTTACTATCATATTTATATACACCATATGAGCAAAGAGATACATGTTGGTTTATATGGCAGCAAATTCATTTGTTTAAGTATCCGATACGCCGTTGATAACTTTTGGACCATGTATTATGTTGATATCATTTAAAAGGGTTACTTTGAGTAGAGAAATAATACGGTAAATTATACAAATATTTTTTGTTATTGTAAAGTAGGCTTGAGTTGAAATGAAATACTTATATAAAAGCTGAACGTTTTCTTTTATGAATAATGTGGCATTTATTTTACATGTCAGCAAGTAATAACATTAAAAATAATCTAAGAGATCACCAGCTTGAAAGTTGGCTTTATTTTGACTATTATATGTAAGTGTACGTAAATTAAACAGCAGAGAAATGTTTGGATATAAAGCTGTAGACTTTAAGCAAAATTTTAGTATATTATTAGTTAAATAGCGATGTGCGAACCCGATCAAAGCGAGATATTGATATAAATAATGAAATTTTAGCCCAATGCGGGGTCAAAGGGCAAAGATAGATAAAGAGAAATGCAGTCAAAGGCGAAATTCGTTTTTAAATCAGCTGACAATTTGTTCTATGTTTTCTGCAATACAATATGATTAAGCTCAATGGGTTGAATCGAGTTTCGTTCATTACAAACGCAGAACATGTTTATATTGGGTTTAAAACTGATTTTATCTGTTTATTATGTTGTTTTAATGAGCACCTAAAACAATACTAGCTGAATATTAGATTATTATTAATGAGATGCACCTCTCCCTAGGTGTACGGTGTACAGTGTTTTCTTCAATATTCCATAATTTGAATATTGAATACCATTCCAGGTGAGAACACTATTTCAGCCTTTATTACAGAACATCGTGTGTTATGGTATCGGATTTACTTGTTGAGCGTTATGTTGAAGGATCAGTTGGTGTATTAACAATGTTGGAATACGGTGTTGGACAAATCAGCAAGAAAATTATCATTTCTTCGGAAGTTAACATCGGATGAAACGACATTGGCGGTGGGTGGGGTAACGTGTTTAGAAATTAAAACTTTAGCGCTAGGAAAGCTAGAGGACGCGAGAATACTTAGTTAGGAACTGAGCTCATTCATTTGGACGTTGCTGGGTGCACTACATTATGTTATTGTTTCATTTCCTCGATTTCATGTTTTGTCAGATGCTTTATTTTTACCAAATGTCAATTACAAATTTCCATACATCATGAAATCAAAATCTACATTAAAATCAATAAAATTATCGTTGCTCATTTTGTTTAAACTGCTTAACTGCAGATTTTAGTTTTGCAAGTTGCTAATAATTTTACTATGATTTCATTGAGAAAAATAGTTCCGTAGTAAATATGCCCCGCCTATTAGTATTCTTGCGCCCAATGACAGGACAGAAGTAATGAACAAATGCACGCGATTTCGATGGACAATGCCATTGCACTTTATACAGAAATAATGTGAAATTGATTAACAACAACCATCGTTAAGGAACGACGTGTTAATGTAAATATAAAGAAAGATTATGATGTAAGATCATATATAAATGATAAAAAGTGATCATATTATATCAAGACAAATACGAATCGTGATACTTAACAAATATAATAGTTGTAAGTAATTGTCTATTTAACATCGATGAAGTTTTATACCAAGCTAAGATTTTAAACTCATAAATTGACATGCATACGTTTGAGCTGAGTGCAAATTTAATGCATCTAGTTATGCCATAAACCCAGGGCGAAAAACATTAAGGCTCTAAGGGAGACTCTTATTCAAATACTTTTTTAAACAGCATGAGTTATTTGCTAAAACGACATTTGATGTTCACATGAAGATCACGAGTTCGTAACTAAAATATCATCTGGACATTGCTCTCTACGCTAGGATTGTACATCCTCAACACAATCATTAACTTTTTATCGAAGTGAAGAAGTACGGTGAAAGTACTTATTTAGAATAATAGTCATACATGGAATTAATTCTTCTACATCAATTGTGTACGGCTTTTTTAGAAAATTGGTCAACTTAAACAAATCTATTTTACACTTAGTTTGTTAATCTTATCGCAGACACAATTGCATTATAGATATCTCCTCAATAACTGTACGTCCGTTTTTTTGCATTACAACTTGTATCTCGCCGATAAAGGGTCCACATCCCCGTGAGATGAAGGCTAGTGGCCAGTTACTTGAAGCTAATAAGGGCATTGTGTTGGTAATTCGTCACTAAATCAATAAGCCGAGTTTGATTAATATAATTATATATTGTAACGACCTACGAAGTCAAGGCAAAACTTCTTTCAAGTCAGGGAAGATGTTGAAATACAACGAACACCGAGTTGAATGTTTAACGGTTTATAGTGTATTCTTTAACTTTGACTCTTAATTATTAAACACATGTGTAGTCAATAGATATCAGTTTAAGTTGCATGGGCTCTTTAGTTTTCTATATTTGTCAACTATTAATTATCTTTTGTTAAAACAACTTGTTATAAATATTAAAGTAAGGTCAAAGTACTAGACTAATAGATCAGATTTACGGGTGTTTTCTAACCCAAACGAGCTATTCGACATCAAAAACCCAGCTCAAACATACGAGGGTAACCTTACCCAAAACGAGCTATCCGACGTCAAAGATCAAGCTGTTGATCCCGAAAGGAACGCTGTTTATATAGAGAACCAGATATGCCCACGTGATCAAAACTGACCAATGGCGGCCGGACCGGTCAAACATCCAACCAATCACCGGAGGACCGGAGGAACGCTGACCAATCACCAAAGGACCGGAGGACCGCCCTGACAGAACAGAAGGACCGGTAGGGCGGTCCTCACAGTGCCCACCGGGCGGTCCCGGCAGCCATGACAGTTTGTTTACAATATTAAAAAAAAAAATTAAGACATAAAATCAAGCAGTAGCGAAGCGGCTCAAAATATAGATGATTATTATAGGACAACTACTAATAAATAATGTTTATCTAATTACGAAGATGATGAAACAGTTATACTTATCAGTTCAAATACATTCAACACGTATATGTAAGTTGGGTGGAGAACCCCCCTTGTATGTACATAGCAACAGGAATTATATGATTGGATGGACTTTAAACAGACATGACCTAAGGTAAGTGCAACTTTATAAAACATATCATAGTCTTTAAATATCTCTCACTATTGTATATTAGTTCCACAGAAAGATTGCAAGTACATGTCCAGGTGAGTAACCTGCATAATGACAGGGTCATTACAATATGTTGCATTTGGATTGCCTTTTCATTATTTTCATTGTATTTCAAATGTACCCTTGTATTTACATATTTTACTCACGTGGCTAAAGAAAAACAGAGAAAAAGCGAGTTTGACATAGTTTTGCAAACGCTACGATACACCTTTGAAACAATTAGCAAATTATATTTATAAATGCATTTAATGGAATGGAAAGAGATAGTGTATTTACATTCACAAACAACATTCAAAGAAAACAGCAGACTTGGTATGATTGTAGCAGATCATTGAGTATAACCAATGTTTTCCAACTCTTGAAGTGTATGTTATTATTTTGAAGTGATTTGCATAAAACGTTAAATCGAGTGTAATATTTGCATGTACTTCTTTCTTATGTGTTTTTCTATTTGTTAACTTAAATATCTGAACGAAAATAAATTTGTTTAGATGAATAACAACGCTAAACATTTTACCAGTCGTTTTAGCCAGCATGTAGAGGTATGCACCTGTGGATTTGTATGCTGCTTCATCAGAACAGATCAGATTTATGGTCATTTATCCTTTTGTATGGTGAACGTGTGTTATTCTAAGGATTCATTGTCATACTATATCATATGATGAGATACATAGAACAATTTAAGCGAACTTGTTTACTTTGGCGTAGGATATTATAAGTATAGTAATTCGGCTTTATACGAGGTATGTTTGGAAAGTTCCCGGACTGAACGCATTCCTTTTGAAAGGCTCATTGTATTATAATGAAACTTAGTACGGATTTACTACATCTTTTATTCCATATCACACTAAAATTTCGATTCCATACATATAACAGTAAAAAAGTTACTATAAATTTAAAACATGTACCAATGATATGGCGGAGCAACCCGACGTTAAAATTTATAACGTCAACGTCAATTCAGTTTACTCTTTCTCGAAATAGCGGCCATGTGCTTGCACGCAACGTTCATGTCTCCTGACCCATGATGTGTAAACAGTTTGAAACCATTGTTTATCAAATGAAGACATGATTATCTGCACGTGACAACGTAGGCTCTCGAGATCGTCGAATCGGATTCCGCGTAGCTGGGCTCTGACGGCCGGGAAAAGCGCAAAATCAAGTGGCGCAAGGTCTGGGCTGTAGGGGGTGTGCTACAACCTGCCGATCCCGAGAACATTCAGCTCCAACTCTGTGTATCGGGCCCTGTGCGCTGGGGCATTGTCCTGGTGTAAGAGAACATTTTCTATGTTCTCTTCCATGCCGGGCCTCTTCTTGCGCAGTGCTTGGACCATATCCCGCCTCACGACCTGTTCAATAAATAACATAAAATTAAATAATAAGATGACTATTTGAAAAATTATGCATTGTGATGTTACACCGTTTCACTGCTGTTATGATTGAATTTATGCATCAGTTCTCTATATTTGATTCATAGCATGATTATATAAATGTTTAATGTCGTTTATAAATATGTTTATAAAAATGTTTACCTTTGAATAATACGCTGCATTTACGGTAACGCCCGCCGGGACAGCATGTGTCAAGATTACACCGTTGTTGTCCATAAATAAGATGAACATAAATTTTCCTTTCGATTTCGTCACCCGGGCCTTCTTTGGTGGTGGTGAAGACGATGTTTTCCAGACCATACTTTGCTGTTTAGTCTCTGGGTCGAACAGATGAAACCACGTTTCATCCGTTGTGATTATTCTTTGAAGGAATCTGTCCCCTTCACGTCGATAGGACCTCAAAAAGTTCAATGATTTATTCACCCTATCCTTCATCTGATTGTCTTCCAACAGCCTCGGTATCCAACGTGCGCTCACCTTTGTCATCTTGCACTCTTCAGAAATTAACTTATACGCTGTTGCTACCCCAATGTCACATTCCTCGGCCACTTCCCGTGTAGACACTCGTCGGTCCCTATCAATCATCGACTTTACCATTTCGCGCTTTTTCGCCACAAGTGCCGGCCTCCCACATCTCTCGTCGTCGGATGTTGACTCGCGCCCCTCCTTAAAGCGTCTGTGCCACTCAAAAACAGCTGTGCGACTCAAAGTTTGGTCTCCAAACGATTTCTTCAACTGTATCATTGATTTCGACGGTCAAACATCTAAACTCTGGAGAAACTGTATCACGACACGCTGTTTTTCAATAATTTCGCGTTGCATGTTTGCATTGAGCACCTGTTTTGGAGTTTGTTTTGCGAGGCGGTGTCTGCTTAAATGACGTCATGCGTATTTTACTAATGATGTCATGTTGTGGTTTGACGTCAAGATGACGTTTCCCGCGTTTTTTAACGTTACAAAATGCGTTTAATGTGAACATTATAGGAAAACACATGGCTTGCTCCACAACAGCAAATATTATGTTGCTATGGATACAATATTTGTAGAATGTATTGACTTAGGCGAATGTCCGCTTATTATCAAAATGAATATATATGTGTCTCAACTTGGCCGAAGTTTCAAAGCTCTATGTTGAAAAATAACAAACTTATTAGTACAGTCCGGGAACTTTCCGAACATACCTCGTATAAATGAAATATTACATATTGTCGTGACAAACTAATGGATGCTTTTTATACTGCTAACGACGTCATGACCAAGATGAGTGATTTATATATGAAAACGTGGAACAGCTATTAGTGTACTGATCTTAAGACGTCATGAAATGAGAAATAATAATGTTCGAACCATTGGTATCAAATGGATAGGCTGGTTAAGCATGTTGTTATGCAAAGTATTACGCTAAGAAAAATAGGAAATAATGTAATACAATTTAAGTACCCGTGTATAAAAACATAAAAACACACAAACATCATGATCGTCTATTATTAAATATCTGTACGGTTCAAATATGTGTGTTCTATTTTCAAAATAATGCAAGAATTGAAGAAATAAAAAAAAACAATAGAACATAGCATTATCTAAAAGAGCGATTTCAACAAAGCAAAATAGACTATGAGTTTTTGAATACAAATATGTAAACAACTTGCCTTTAACACAGTGATAAGTGGCAACAAACGAAGAACGCGAGCCAAACAACTTCATATGACTCAAATGTTACAAATTATCAACATGTCGGTATATGCAAATGTTTAGGTAACCATTTTTATAGCCCTTAACACAGTGATAAGTGCCACAAACTGAGAACGAGATATATACAACGTCATATGTTTAATAGTTTGGTTAATAGATATGATGAATTTCAGAAGATTAATATTCAGTACTTGGAAGATTAAAGAGCTATCTAGAGATATAATGTGTTGTCTTATTTCTGTTTGTAATGATGCTCTAATTGAATGATTGTTAACATAAACAGAGCTAAATATGTTGAGGAATTTGGCATTTTATTAATATCATTTCTTCCAAACAATACTATCCACTATGTCCTGATTTTCATTCATTTTAAAAAATCACGAAGGCATTTCATTCCAACATATAATTTTAAACATCCTTATGAATTGTGAACGTTCTTTTCAGTAAATCGGTAACAAAAATGATTTAATAGACGTCTCGTCGGGTATTTTACGTCATTCTTCTCATGACAACTTGTACTTAGTCGATACACTGTTTTCATCCACGTGAGATGAAGGCTAGTTGTCAATAGCTTATAGCTAATCTGGGTATAATGTTGGTTATGTGTCACAAAATAATTTAGCCAAGTTAGATTAACATATTTTTGTTGCACTTAAATTGCCCTTTCAAAAAGACTTCCACTATTACATTGCTTCTCAAAAGTTATACTGTATTCACTAATTATACTAACATGGCCACAAAACAGAACACAAACACCAAACCTCTGATGACGTTTCTTGGATAACTTTCTAAAACTATTTGTTTATACATGTATATCAGTGTTGCCAATGCTACAATACACTTAGCATATTATATTTCTTAATCAATTTGATGAGAAGGGTAGAGAATGTGTATTAAAGTTCACTAACCATTTTCAAAGAAAATAACATAATTGATATCATTGTGGCAGATCATTGATTTTAAACAATTTTCTCCAACTCTTGAAGTGCTTGTTATCCATTTAAAGTGATAGGAATGAAACATTCAACCGAATGTTATATTTGCATATTTAAAATGTTGTCTATGCATTTCTATTCGTTAACTCACATATCTGGCCGGAAAAAATACGGATCTTAAACGTGATATAACTATCGTTTAGATAAATTACAACGCCATTCACTTATTCACTTTAACAGACATTTTAGACCGCATGTTAATGTATACACCTGTGGTATCGTATCATAAAATCAGATCAGACAAATGGCCATTTACCTTTTTGTATCGAGGACGTGTGCCACTCTAAGGATTCATTGTCATGATATAGCATTCTATGAGAGACATTGAAAAAATAAGCGAACTTGTATACTCTAGCGTTGATAATTGCCAAACTAATAAATGCATTTTAAATTGCTAACGACGTAATGGACCAGATGACTGATTTATATGTTAAAACGTGGAATGGTTTAATAATTTTAAGACCTATTGAAATGAATGAGTGTTCAGACCATTTTCATCAAACGAATAGGCTAAATAAGCATGTCCGTTTATATGACAGCAAATCGTGTACGAAAATATCTGATAGTCAGTTATGTACATTTACGATGCATTATGACCCTTAAGTATTTGGGTATAATTTGAAGGGGTTAAATGTGTCAAGAAATACTATTAATCAATGACGAGTTTTTATTAAGACGGATAACAACATATATTTTGCCCATTGCATTCTTCCCTAGATACCATAGTTTGTATTATTATTATTATTATTATTGCAATTCTTGCAGGTATGTTTTGTATTTCACTTATCTTCATTTTACTTTGAATATTTTTATATCCTTTCACCTGGAAGTATTATGGATATGTACAGCTTATAGGATAGCTCCTCTGATTCTCTCCGTAATCCAAGTCAATCTGGGGCTTTTGCGTAATGGTAAGGTGGTAATATATCCAATTATAAGAGCATGATTCTTCTTCAAATGTCAGCTAGCATGTAATTAAATCCATAAATTATATGATCTATGGCATTAAGGTCTTAATTAAATATAGACATTTAACGATGTAACACAGACATATATCCATTACAAAAATAACTGATCTAGTATAAAGATTTGTTTTGATGGTGTTTTCTTCCTTCATAAACTAACTAAATGATCTTGTAACTGTTTCCCCTCTTAAATTATGTTTAACAACGCATGTTTTAAATCACCGCAGATAAGACTAGTTTTACAGATATTCTTCCTGTCACGTATTCCTGACAAGCACTGAGTTCATGAAAAACCCATCAATTTAGCAATATATCAATACAGCATTTGTGATGCAAATTATCAAGTGTGAAAATTGAAACAATGTTCGTATAAGCTTCTATACTTGTTTTGAACATGCTGATACAAAATTATAGCCTATTTCTTTAAATCTGGTTTCAAATGGATTAGCATAACTTTGAACATCCGACAGACCAATCCTTGATTTAACATAGCAATTGGACGCGAATAAAAACACAATGTGCATCTGTCTTGCCTCAAATCAATTCTAACCATACTTTTTTTATCAACGATTGTCATAGTTTTGAAATGTTCGCCTATTGACTAAAACACAAATATAGTTAAGTTGTAAAAGGTTTGAAAAATCAAGATATAAATGTGTAAAAATAGATAAATTGAATAATACAATTATAACATCAATGGCGAGTCTAGGAATCAAACATAGAAGTAAGGTCAGACTTGCATGGATGTTGATCAAATCATTACAAATACATGACTATAAATTATGATTGCATAAATACCAAATTATGATCTTTAATAAACGTAGAGAAATGTTGGAGTTAATAGTAGTGTTTTCAAACATGCAATTATCATCATAAAAATAAGATATCGAATAAACGGAAAATAATTGTGGAGCTTATAGAAGTGTTTCCTAACACGGCGTGGTAATTACACATGAAAGAGTAGAGGAAGTAATTGCATGATTTAAATGGTGTTTCAATCAAAGACGATACCTGAATGTTTACCTCCTAGAAAATGCAGCCAATAGTTGCAGTATCGTTCATGTTTAACAACTTCACTGTTAAGAAACAATTTGCTACCCGATGGATAAATATATAGTTTATTCAATGTCTTTTTATTTTACTTTGAATATTGCAAAAGAAAATTATATCATGATCAATCTTTTTAAAAACGGATGCTATTTAATACCAATCAGATAATCGCTATATTTGTTCAATACCCTATAGCATGAGAACATTCATTTATACTCAAACATGTAACTGTCATTTTAAAATTGTGTTGGTACATCGAAAAACCAAAAACGCATTTCCGTTATGAAAATATTTTTTTCCGATCTTGTATCCTCACAAGAACAACCAAAAAGCTATTAGCAAATGAAAGATTACGTGAAAAATATATTCATGTACATGTCCCCGGATAATTTTTCGAAACTTTTATATCAGTAAATAGGTGAAACTGCACGCTTATAATATAATTGTTACAAACATAGTAAGTGAGCTAGCAAGGCTGACATTGTATTATTTATTTATATGATTCCCACAGCATTTCTTCCCTTTTGCTGCATTTAACTGTGATTGGTTAACGTTAAGAGTTAAAATATGTTTTGTATTAAAACCATCTTTTCGAGACAACACTTTCATCAAATATCCATCACAGTAAATCACAGTGAATCAGCAGAACTAGGTTAACAGATCAAAGGGAATAAAGAGGGTTTTATTGTTCCGTGCGGTCCAGTTAACATTATTCTCTACTGATTGATACTCATTCCTATTTTTTCTGATTGTTTCGTTAATGATATCAGCAGACTAGGGCAAGTTTTATTATACTTAATCGTGTCTCTGTATTATGATGTAAACACTATTTATTGTTTGATATTTTACTGTACGAAAACGCAATTGACAGCCAATTTTATCAATGCACATTTAAATGCTTGTTTATAAATAATCTTTATTCGGCAAAGGATGGAAATCAACTTTTCCCCGAAAGTAAAATACATATCGCTGCCATTCGCAGACAACTTTGCTTGAGCATTCTTCATTGAGCAGTTTTAAAGAAACCGTATGGATATAGGGTTTTCATAACATTAGTTGAAGAAATAAATAAATGAATCAACTTTCATATTTGTGATTTGGATTTCTCCATTTTGTTTATGTGTGTGTGGGAATTGATACTATTGATGTTGCTTGCAACTATCTTATGCTTTGTCACTCTTTATTTTATGACTTATATTTACATAAGCAATCCAGACTGACAATTAAATACAATTGAGCATGACACGCAACGAAAAATACTGAATTACAAAGTACCGCGTCAAATAACCAATTTAACTTGAAATTCATATGTGGGCATTCAGTTGTATTTACATGATTTGCCATGAGCGTTACATATTTTACATATCAAAATAACGAAGTTATTGCAGTAAATCGTTTAGGGATTTAAAAAGCTTCGTATTCATGTCGTCAGTTATATTTAAAACTATTATTGAAAAAGAAGCAACTGTGTTTGCATAATGATTGCTAAAGACACAGAACTTACCGTATTTAGCAAAAGTTCAATATTTTCATCATGTTTGGAATGACGATTACTTTAGATACCGATACAAGCTTCTTTAACGACAAACGCAATTTTGAACAAGTAAAAATATTGCGGAATTGGTATGCCAATGAAATTGACGTCGTTAATGTTTAAAAATTTAAGATAATACTTATGTGAAAAACTACAGAAACAAGCTCAGTAGCAAATTTTTTAAACATAAACCCGATTAAATTGCACTAAGACATAGAACACAAAAACACAGAAACATGGAAGAACGGCACGAAACTCCACAAACAGCACAGTGCAAACATACTATATTTAAAAAAAACTAGGTATGTTTATCAAGGATTGTTGGGTACCGCCTTGGAGCGGTCAGTAAAATGTGAATTTACTTGGGATTTAAACATGTTTAAGTGCACAAACCTCACTCTTATCCCAAGAATCCTAAATAAAGAAAAAAAACGCAAAAGGTAAATCTTTTAAAACCGAATTATTGAAATATGTAGATAGTGATATAATAACCCGGGCTGAACAAAGTTTTATTTATTGCAAAAGCAGAACATTTGTAACGGTGAAAAATATTATTTTATCAATGTTTTATAATAATGAACACCTGGGTCATCATTAACCGATATAACATTTATAAATGAGATGTTTTCTAGCCCTATGTGTATGACATAAGGACATACTGCATGCTATTACATTGTTATCGTTCATGTATTCGGTATTTTGTGTTGAAAAGTGTACATTCTTATGAATAACATGATACTTTTATAAGAGAGCAGCGTAAATGAAAATACAATACTCACACGCACAAAAGTTATTTGGAATGCATTCATAAAAAATACTTCGTCCAATATGAACTTGTATTGAATACAGATCTTAGTACGGAGAATCGAGTTACGTTCTTTGCAAACACAGAACATTTGTATTGGGTAAACGTCTGATTCTATCAGTATATTATGTTATATATTATGTTGTTCTAATGCGCAACTTGAACACTATTTACTGATAAGAGTGTTACTAATGAGATGTGCTTCCCTGGGTGTACGGCGTGCATTATCGGATTTTTGTACACTTTCTTCAATATTTCATAATTTGAATATTGAATACCACCCCAGGTGGGTGACATCATTATGATATTTTGGTTGCATTAACAAAACACACACACAGACACAGGATATATTTGGATCCGCTATTACGATTTTCCATATCTACATTATAACCTCCTTAAACATCTTTTTATCTATACACAATCCTATTAGAAACGCCAGTTACCTTACACTTTGTATTCAATTACCGTACTAAAATAACAGTCAACGAAATTTCGATATGTGTCCTATGTGTGTTTGTGAATAAAGTTGTGTTTTGCTCGTATTGGATTTTGTTTGAACTGGCCCAGTGCATTAAAACTCCAAAAATAAATGATATGTTTCATCTCGTACATATATATATATAGTTTGCTTTTACCAGGATAAACTGCTGGCTTTTACACCTGGCATGAGGAAGGGATGTTTCCAAATGTGGGATCCATGTTTGCTATTTAAGTCCAATAATGATGATATCTATTACGTGTAATTACGCACAAAACCCCGAGCAGATGCCTTCCACAGAGCAACAGGTTTCTTGAAAACCAAAACAACACGTAGTTTCAATTATAAGAGAAAGACCGCGAGGTATATATCCACTCTTTGGTAAACTTGATGGATGCATGAACTTGATCTACGAAGTTTAGTTAATGACTTTTTTGTCGTAAATAACCTAACTGCTCGCCTGTGCAAATTGAATTGAAATAAACAGTATAGTGTTCCAGTAAGATGGACATTATACTTATAACAAACTATTTCGACGTCAACTCCTCCCCTTTTTGTTGCAACTCAGAGTGATACCACAAGATAAATTTCAGAAAAACGTTTAAATGGCATTTACATTGGCTGTCCGATTGTTGTTTATAAAAAAATGTTGCTTATGAGCGGTCTGAGTGGATCAACAGAAAGGGGCAAGGGGAAATTGTGAGGGGCTGATTTCCCGGGACTGATTGTTTAATGGTCCATTGTTTTATAAAAAAAAATCTGCTTATTGCTTATCCATTTTTATCAGCGTAACGATTTTGACAGACGGTTTCGTAAACGAACAAGGATCTGCGTGATTTTATTTCAACTAATTTGGTATTATATGTATTGATCAAGGTTTTCCCTGTGAAACATACTTGTCACTGCCAGTTATAGACAACATTGCATAAGCATTAGTCATTGAACTATTATAGCAGTATTAACACGCCTGTATGCCTGTATGCATGTTATAAACAGACTAAGGTGCAATAGCATGCCTCATATAATAATCATACAAACCATGAGGATGACAACTTCTCTCTTATTTGGTGCAATTCAATTTCAATCTCACTATAATAGTTAAGGTTTAGACATAGCAATTAAACCTGCCATATTATTATTACATGGAAACAAACATTATTTTAAATTTTGCGAAACGACACGAACGATAAAAATCCGATTAAATCAACCGAAATATGTTGACAAGGACACTTGCATGTTCCATGTGGTTCTGTTAAATTGCAATTGTACTGATTGGAAATCCATTATACATATTTCGTTAAGACTGTCAGAAATTAGATATGTTTCACTGTTATACGGCATGTTGATATAATTATGATGTTGCAAACGTTATTTATTGTGTAAATCAATGTGACATAGTGTAAGCTATGTTTTATGACAATGTTGTAAATTTTCGTTTCATGCTTCATTTCAATTCTCCTAATTTTGTGAATAATTAGCAAGTTCAAACACAGACACATAAATATCGCTGCTATATTAAGACAACCTTGCGTATGCATGCCATTGCGCTTTATAATGAAAACGCTATTGAGATTTCCTCGGTTGAAAGCTTTATTTGATTTATTTATATGTGTCCGTTGAAATACTTCATTTTTCATTTTTAATGTTGAATTTGACATGCAAGAACTCCCTGTACAAAGTTGCAATGACCTGCATAGTTATAAAGTCCTACACTTTGGTACTGTAACAACGTAAATAATTTAAAAAATGTACGTGCTTAAAACGAAAACAAAAAAGGAATAGTGCTCATACTTGAACATTTACCTGAACACATATCCAAACGCATTCTCTAAAGTACGATTAATAGTTCAGTTACCGCAACAGGTTAACAATTCAAAGAACGCGGCCATGCAAGAAAATATTCAACAAAACAAGACAAATGGCATGTAAAAGGCTGTATAATTTTAGAGCGTCAAGAAAGCTAAATTTTAAGCTAAATTCAATGATGCCCATACGCACAAGCGTTTTGTTTTTAAATGTTTGTCAAGTAAACCTTCATTCGGTGAAATGACCTGATATCCGGGTTCGGGGAAGGAGAAAGGTATGCTTTGGAATGCAAGACGGTTCGAACATGATTGCAAAAAGTTATTGTTATTGATTGGTTTACTAATGCAAACATAAACACATTGGTAAGCACATTATTAAACATGTTAAGCAGCCATAATTAATAGCATGCACTTTTTTTCCTGTTTTAATTCCTCGAGGTGGGAACACTATTCAAAAGGTTGAAAACATATTTAAATGCTTTACTGATATAACGCGCTTTGAAAGTTTTATGTCAAGCGACCTTTTGCCTGAAAGTTCCGCTTATGAACCTTTCAGTAGCATATTTTTAAGTCAAGTGTTTCAATTGCAAGCGAGTTGTGAAACATACATTTAAGTTTACCCGTTTACCTTTGCTCAACACAACAATACCTTTTATTGTCTTCATATTATAATTGTAAAAGGTCAATTTTGCTTACATAAACTATTTATTTACTGGTAATATATGCATTCAATACCTAAGCATCAAAATGAAATATTTCAGAAATGATAATTCATTATTCCGTTCATGAATACGTACATGTATTTCACAGATAAATGTTTCCTACTATAATACTTCGTAATAGTCTTCTAAGAAAAATCTAACCTAATTGCTCAGTGCAGTTCAATGCCATTTAGCTAAAGCCTACTTAGGCTTTTTCCAGGAAGCTTCATCCTTACCAAATCTGTATCACCAGAAGTGTCTGTCAAATTCCATTTTAATGTCATATAAACAAATATCAAACGACGACTTTGACGGACTATGAAAGACGGACTACAGGGTAACCAGATTAAACTATTACACACGAACCTGAATTACGAAGAGGTTCAACTTGAAACAAACAATTCCAAAAATCAATGATAGGTTGGCCATTTATGCTAATAATTAATTTTGGGAATGTATTTTCCTTATGCTATTAAAACTCTGTATTGTAATATCGAGTAGAGAATCATATTAGTGACAGGTGTTTGTTGACGAGGAGTGTTTGCATTTCGTTATATGAGCTTTCCTACATAAACATGATTAGTATTATATCTGATAACAAGTTGACTGAATGATTAGTTGATGTACCTTGTCTTATATGAAGTTTTTAATAATCTGGTACCTGGTCCTTTGAAAATTATGTATTTACGTAAAGCTCGTTTTTTACAACATAGTTTGCTTCGTAATAGAATAGCATTTCTCCAAAATGATGTTATACATTAAATAACAATTGAATTAACAGTTTTGATACATCTGGTTATCAAGGTTTGGTAATTATGAGGTCATTTATATGTTTCGAATGGTTGCTGATTTCTTCCTTAATGTTTGCGTTAATATGAGAAGACGAAATGGCAGAAATCAGCCACAGTCTCTACGTACTTTGCTTGTCGTTACCTTTTGAATGATCAATAATTAATGATTAAAAAGAGGTGTTTCAGTCCCTTTTATGATTGACTAAAATAAATTTGGTATTTTGCAACCTGAACTATACAACACACACCGCGAATGTAATTGCAAATCATTGGCAGTATCAAAATTGCAAGTGACATTGGCCGTTTGACGCGGTTCTTTTCGTTTATTAATTATTATTGATTTCTTTTATTAACATAGTTCTGTTGTTTCCATACAAGCTTGCTGAGTGGAACTTAAGTCTGCTTATGGTTCCACCATTGCAAATACAAGCATGAGAATCTATAACAAGGAGGTGTCATATTTGCAAATGCGGGCAGTTTAAGCTATTTATTGACATAAAAGTTATAAAGCACTCTCCGGGGAAGAAGAACGAGTTTCTATTAATATTATCACAAAGTAGATCTATATTTATCGACATCTGTGTTCCGTTTCTGTATTTTACAAGCCTTTTTTTCCGACGATTGCAAGTCGGGTGTTTTCTATGCAGAATATTTGGTCTTAATGACGGGAATAGAATGTTAAATTTTCGAGGGAGTAAAATGTGTTATAAGTGAACGTGTTGCATGTTTCAGTCGAAAGGAAAGTACTCATGCTGACTAGTACTTGCACGTTTTTATACAAAATACCACATATTTATGAATCGTATATTCGCAGCTGAATCCGAGATCATGGTTGAATTTTTTTTATAGAATCTGCTTTACTTTGTTTCATAAACAAAGAACTTATTTCACTTAGTCTCGTGTTTCATTGAAACTTATTTTGAATATCAATGTTAAAGACTTTCCCAGTGTACTACCGCGATAAATTGATATAACAATCTATCATGGGGATCATATATACAGTTGTTCAATGTGTTTGAGCTCATATACTTGTATTACCTTTAAACACATGTCAAAATATTTGGTAAATTTCAGAATGGCTTACAGAAAATAATTAATCCAAAATTTACAAAAGAGTGTCAATGTTTCTAATGAAACACCATTACGCAGTGAAATATACTTTGTAACAAATTCAGATCTTCAAAATGCCAATGGTTGCTCACTTTCACAGATACTTTGATTTAGAAACGTTTTTTTTTTCGCGCAAAGGTGCGTTTTTCACTTTCAAAAAGAAGTTATTGGGTAAATTAATCAAATTAATGTTTTCTTTTATATCAAATAAAAGTAATTGCTACATGTTTTATCTTGATTTTATAAAAAAAACAACAGTAATAACTGAATGCGCACAATGGTATTTGCACTGCTATACCATTAGACCACAAACTTGTTTTTAATGCCAGGGTTGCCGTGTTACTATTGAAAGTGGATGTTAAGGTCGACCGTTGTAAATTTTGCTGAAAACTATGTATACTGGCTGTCATAATATAGTTTGTAATTATGGTATCCGATGAAAAAATGATCGAGATAGTTTGTGTATTGTTGTAAATAATAGAAATTGCTGATCTAATATTAGGCAAAGAGAATTGACCGAAACTAGATGTAGTGAGGTCTACTATGTGTATAATTGTACATTTTCTCTCTTTAAACATAATGCCTTCTTAAATGATACAAACATAGTGTGCATTACCATAACATCAGGGCATTGATCTTAATGCTAGAGATATAAGTAGACCAGAGTGTAAATCCTCTACAGAATCAGCAACTATTTATCAAAGTGAAGAAGTAAGATGGAAAACCACTTATGTACAATATTTACATACATGCAAATGAATGTTAAACTTCCTCATCAATGGTGTAATGCTTTTTCAGGAATTCAGTTTTACACATATATCTCCAAGCCTGTTCATCTTATCGCAGAAACAATTACATGATAAAAAATCTCTTCAATTAGTTTACATCCGTTGTTTCATGACAACTTGTACTTAGCCGATAAATTGTCCGAAAGCACGTGAGATGAAGGCTTGTGGTCAATAACTTGAAGCTTATCTAGGCATAATGTTGGTAATATGTCACTAAATAATTAAGCTTAGCTCAATTAGCATCTATTTGTTGCACTTAAATTACCTTTTCAAAAGGAGTTCCATTAGTTTCATGGCATTTCAAAAGACCCATTGCATTTACTAATTATACTCTATGGGCCATAGTTTTTTTAGGCCTGTTATCGCGTTTCCTAGTAAATATTCTTATATCAGCTTTGCAATTGCTACGATACACTTGTGCAGCAATTAGCAATATATACAAATTAAATATGTGTATTTGCTTTCACAAACCATTTTCAAAAAAAAAACAACAGACTGTTATCATTGTGGCAGAGCATTGGTTATAACAATACACCCCTTCAACAATTAGCAAATTATATTTCTAAATATATTTTATGGGAAGGGTAGGGAATGAATATTTACATTCACAAACCACGTTCAAAGAAAACAGGAGACTTGGAATCATTGTGGCAGATCAATGCTTATAAGCAATGGTTTCTTTCTTTTGTATGAAGGACGTATGTCTTTCTAAGGATTCATTGTCATGATACATCGTTTTAAGAGATACATATAACAATGAAATCGAACGTGTTTAATATGGCGTAGGATATTAAAGTAAATGAAGTAGTCCGACTTATATGAATGAAACATTACATTTTATCGTGCCATACTAACGGATGCCTTTTAAAATTACTAGCGACCTAGATGAGTGATTAATACATTAACGCGTGGAACAACTAGTAACTAATTTTAAGACAGATCGAAATGTAAAAAAGAGTGTTTAAACCATTGTTTTTTTGTAATCAATAGGCTAAACTTGCATGTTAGTTTATATGGCAGCAAGTAGTGTTTGAAGGTGTCTGATACTCCGTTATGTAAATTTTAGATACCTTTTGACCCTATATTATTTTGGTATAAGTTGAAATAGTTTAATGTGTATAAAAAGAATATTGATCAATGACGTGTATCCGTTTACACGAATAACTGACAAATATGATCTGTGTATTTCAATAATTGGGGATTCAGGTTAGTTATTTCTATTTTTCCCTTGATAAATAAATGTATCAACTAAGGCACATAACTCACTAAACTACCAAAGGTATCTCAATAATTAAAGACACTTTTCAATAATAATAATACAATTTATTTGAGGGGGATAAGCGTATTTCAAAAATTGGTAACACTTGTCTGATACATTTGTTGATCAAAGAGAACAGTTTTGAACATGTGCAGTATTCATTGGGTTAGTCGGCTCGCTCAGCATAAGTGTGTTTATAGTTGTTACTCGAAATTAAATACATATGGATACATTGATAATTTTTGATTTTTTTTTTCTCCGGAAAGAAAAGAGAACTATATGAATATATTTTGCCCAATGCCCTAGTATGTATGTTGCGGATGCAAAAGTTTGTATTATTAGTATTGCTACTATTACATGCATGTTTTGATTTTCATTTTATTCACTATACTTTGTTTATTTGGGTCTTCTTTTACACTTAATGAATATGAGTAAGTACATATTTAAAGACAGCGCCTATGATTCTCACCAGGATAATAATTATTTTGTTTTTATTGGCGTGATGGTAACGTGGTGGAATTATATCCAAATTGAATAATTATTAACACATGATTCTTCTCCCAATTTAAGCTTACATGCAATCAAATGCACGGATGAATCGAATAAATTTAATGATCTAAAGGTTTTAAGTCTTCGATGTAAAACCGACATATACTTATATAAATATGCTTTTGATTTCAGATTAAGATTTGGATTTGTTTTGATGGCGACTTCCATCCTTAACTTGCTTAATGATATTGAATCTGATTCCTTCTCAACTTATGTTTTACAACACGTATGCTTTTATTCACCACTAATATTCGTTTCACATGCACTGTTTCTGTAATTGATTCCTGACAAGCACTGAGTTCATGTGACATTCAAAATTGCATTTGTGATATAAACTATCAATTGAAATTAAAGAAATTGTTCAATCAGCATATACTTCAGCACTTGTCTTCAACCTGCTTATACAAAATTTACGTGTGTCTGTTTCTGTAATTCTTGTTTGATTAAAAACAGTTTTGAAAAACCGATAATCAGTCTTCTTGATTTATCATAACCATTAAATGCCAATCAGGACACAGTGTGCACATGTATAGCATCAAAGTTCTGAACTAAAAATATCAATAACATGCCAAATTCCTAAATTATCATGCTTTGTTTGAATTAACAAGCATTTATTTAGTGCATTAATAATGAACGGAAACAAAAACAACACCCTTTCATTTTTAAACAGTCCATGCAATATTTGTAGTACAGTAAATTAACATTCAAAACTTTCTAAAACAGTTTCATATCTTTAAACCATTCAATTGAAGCCTCCAGTTAAATCTTACTTTCTTACTTGATCATAAAGATGCTTACCCAAACACTTACTATTATCATTATTTGAATACTGGGTAATGTTTGTGTCTCTTGACGTTACGTTTCTCTCGCATAGTGTTTGTTTGGCACTGATATGAGTGCCTTTAAACATCTCGGTTTTAGTTTAGGCTATTGGACTTTTGATGTAGGTGCAAATACACCTGCCATATTATTGTTATATCAAAACAAAGAGTTTTTCATATATGATTCATTTCATTCTGCGTTTGGTTTATCTAGTGTTTGTTATTCCGTGATACTTGTGCCTTTAGCCGGATCTTTGTTAAAAATTAAGGGTACCGGGAAAGTCCCTGTAGTTCCCACTTATGTATTATGTACATGCTTATGTTATTAAATATGTTTGATTAAAAACATATTACAACAGTGGAATTTACCTATTAAATGATCCAGAAATGCCAACGGTTGCTCAAGCTAACAGATACGTGAATTAAGAAAGATTTCCTCCGGCACAGGAGCGTTTTGTTTTCTCTTGACCTCTATTTGTAAAACTCGAGTCAGACTAGAGTGATTGCATTAATAAATGTATATCAAAAGCCACAGCCATTTGATTCTGGAATAAAGATATAGGAATATAAAAATACAATGAAGCATAGCACTAATAAAAAGGGGCGTTTGTTTGAAGACAACAATTAACTACTAGATGAACAATCACTCATAAGCTGGTATAAAAAGCAATACAAATGTGTATGACAAAAATAGAAATCTGAAAACTTATGGAAACATTTGACTGCAAATTGTGTGGAGTAAGTGTGAATGAAACACTTTGGTAGCGGATATGACTTGAGAAAATAGAATGCTTGCAAGACGGTATCCCAGTGTTTATAAATTTACATGTATGGATTGCACAATGTTTTATTATTTGACTTTCAGAAATGAGACATTAAAGAGTTCTGATACTTGTTTCCAACAATCCATTACATTTAGTATTGTAACCAGATACAATTGTCTCGTGACGAACATTTATGTTTCTTCCATGCGACTTGAATACACATTATTCACATAAGGTTCAATTCGTTAATTGTTAAGACAGCTGTTATCTGAATTAAATCATAGATTGCGTTTCTCAGTGCCGGTGTACCTTGATTGGTCAAGAGAACATGCAACGGGTTGGGATTGAATCTACGACCTATTGAATGAGTGAGGCACACCTACATGTACTTATAATAAGTTATAAGTAATAAAAGTTGTGTCAAAGGAATTATATACATGGATGAAAATATACAATTAAGGGTAGTTTTGAATGTTGGTTAAAGGTCAATTAAGTTCTTTCAGGCATATATTGATATACTCGCACAGCGATGTTAAATGTGTACTTATGAATATGATAACAATTACTTCAAAACTTTTCTCTAATTATTTGATCCTATGTGGTGGTTGGACTTAGACTGATACAGAACATAATATGGTGTCACCAGGCAAGTTCACATATGCTCGTATCGGATACCTAAACACAGCCTTTGCTGCCATATAAATATACATGCTTTGTTATCCTATTCCCTTAATAACAATTGTTTTAGCACTCATTTGTGTTTAATTTCGTTACCTCTTAAAATGAGTATACCAGCTCTTCCACGCTTTAATATATTTATCACTCATCTGTGTTCAAATTCGCTTGAGTTATCCCATGACACTCATCGCTTATATATCATGTCAATGATTCTTTAGAATGAAATAAATCCTACAAACAAAAGAGGTAAATATCCCTGAGCTACTGCAATGCCACTCATACACACTAATGTTTATTTTCAAACAAGTTCATACTTGCCGTCTTTATTTTAAGGAGTTCATCCTCAATATAAATGTATGTTCGTTATACATTTTAATAAACATTAAAGCCATTTTTTAAATATATATAATATATTTCAAATTTTATGCGTCCGTATATGCCCTATATGCCCAGGGTGAAAAATCAGTTATAGGTAATAGGCTCATCGGTAACCCCTGATTCAAATGTTCATGTTAACAGCATGGGAACTTCTTTGCTGAAACGACTTTCAGTTTACATTTAGATCTTGAGTGCGCTTTCGTAACTAAAATAACATATGGTAATTAAGCTTACCGCTAGGGATATCAGTCGACCTTAGTGATCATCCTCTACAAGATCAGCAACTATTTATCAAAGCGAAGAAGAACGGTGGAATAGTACTTTTGTACACAAATATTCATACATGTAATTAAACTTCTTCATCAATTGTGTACGGCTTTTTCAGTAAGTCGGCTAGGTTTCACTGATATCTTTTCGAGGTTGTTTATTATATCGCAGAGACAATAACATGATAGATATCTTCTCAACAAATTTACATCTATCTTCTCATGACATCATTTACTTAGTCGATAAAATGTCTTCATCCTCGTGATATGAAGGCTAGTGGGCTGTTACTTGTAACTAATCTGGGAATTATGTTGGTAAGTTGTCACTTACTATATCGATTTATATCTCTCTGTTGCATTTCAAGTGTATTTTCAAACACAGTTCCTCTATTTATATCCACCATTTTCTTTTGTGATAGCCAGAACATCATCAAATAAAACATTTCAAATTATGATTCCATTCCTATCATTAAACATACTGATTGAGTGGAAGCTGAAACCCTTGTTTTATTTGTTGTCCTTCATTTATTATTTTCATTAGCAATATTACTTTAAATATGCTTTTTTAATGATTGAATCTGCCTTCAAGAATGTCTGTCTTTTCATGATAACTTGAACTTAGCCGATACAATGTATTCATACACGTGAGATGAAAGATAGTGGACTGTAACTTGACGCTAATATGGGCATCATGTTGGTAATTTGTCACGAAATAATTAAGCCAAGTTCGATTAGTATCTCTCTGTTACATTTTAATTGCCTTTTCAAAAGGAGTTCTCTTACTTTAATGCTTCTCAAAAATTCCATTGCATTCACTAATTATACTTATCGCAAATGTTACGATACAGTGTTTCAACAATTAGCAATTTATATTGCTACAACAATTTGATGGGAAGTGTTAAAATGTGTTTATGCATTCACAAACCATTTTCAAAGAAAACAGCAGACTTGGTACCATGATGGCAGATCATTGCTTATAACCAATGTTCTCTAACTATCGAAGTGTATGTTATCCCTTGAAAATGACTGGAATTAAACGTTTAATCGAAATTTATATTGGCATGTTTGAAACGTTTTCCTATGTTTGTTTTTTTCGATGGATTTAACTCATATTGGAATGGTAATGAGAAAGCGGAGTGTAATCGTGATATAAGTATCGTTTAGATAATGTTTCTACTTCAAAACAGATAAGAGTTATGGCCGTGTACCATTTTGTATGGGGGACATGTCATATTGTAAGGATCCGTAGTCATGAGATTGTTACGAGATAGAATTTAAGAGAATTTGAATACTATAGCGTATGATACTATAGTAAGTAAAGTAATCCGGTTTTATATGAATGAAATATTACGTTTTGTCGTTCTTACTAATGGATGACTTCTACATTGCTAACGAAGTCCTGACCAAGATGGGTGATTTATTTATCAAAACGTGGAGCAGCTAGTAATTTACAAAGTTTATGACGTAACGAAATGATAAAAAATAAAGGATTGGCTCAACAAGCAAGTTGGTAAACATGACAGCAAATCGTAAAGGAATGTGCCTGATACTCTGAAGTGTACATTTAGGATGCATTGTGACCCTTGAGTATTTTGGTATCATTTCAAAGAGTCTACTGTGAAGAGAAATACTCTTGACCAATGAAGTGTATCAATTAACACGGATAACAACATTAGTTTTGTCCATTCATTCTTCCCTAGTATTTATGTTGCGGTTGTTATAATTTGTAGTATTATTGTTGCTATAATTACATGTATGTTTTGTTATTTACTTTTCCTCATTATGCTTTCAGTATTTTGATCTTTTTTCGCATGGAAGTATTATGGACATATACAACTTATAGGACAATGACACTTATTCTCTCCTGAATCCAAGTCAATCTGTTGTTGTTTTTACGTAATGGTGATGTGAAAATATGTCCAATTATTAAAGCTTGTTTCTGCTACCAATATAATCTTACATGTAATTACATGCACACATTGAATGAGTTAAGGGATTAAGGTATTTGTGAACTATAGAAATGTATCGATGTAAAATGGAAACATACTTAATACATATAACATCATGTTTTTGGATAATATCATAACAAAAGCTTCTCATTCATTTTTATGTATGTGCTATGATTGCGTGTGTGCTCTAATGGCTTTGTGTCCTTAAACTATGTAACGGAAACTTCATGGACAAGTAGAGTAGATAAAAGAAGATAACAGTAGATGCACCACTGGAATTAAGTTTGCATTTATAACAAACGATCATCATAGTTTTGAAAAGTTCGAAAATTGCCTACTTACAAGAATAATTCATTAAACAGTATCTTAAGAGTGTATGAATTTAAAAAAAAAACAAAAAAAAACAAACACGTCTTACAACAAATCATCACTTTATATATGAATTTGCAGCACTTTAGATATATTGTAAAAGTCTTGGTAAATCATGACAGAAATGTGTAAAATAGATGAATACTATATTGGTCTAGCAAACAAATAATTAAGTAAGGTCTTGCTTGCTTGGACGTTGATCAAAGCATTACCAAAAGCTTGAGACAGACTCACATTGACTAAACTTACATAACATTAAATTCTGGTTGCATAAATCTGATATATGATACACTTGGGGAAGTGCAAGAGTTTATGATGGTGTTTGCGAACATGCAATGATCATTAAAATAAAAAAATGTTCTTTAATAAACGAAGATAAAAGGCGGAGTTAAAAGTAGTGTTTCCTAACACGCCGTTGTAATTAAACATAAAAAGTTCGGGAAGTTATTGCATGACTCAAAAAGGACTTTCAATTAAATACAATGCTTGAACGGGACCCCCTAGAATATGCAGCTAACAATATGTATGCGAAAAGCTACAGAAACAAGCTCAGTAGCAAAAAGTTTAAACATAAACCCGGTTTAAAGGCATTGGGTAAACGCCAAAGACATAGAACATAAAGTCCCAAACAAGAAACATGGAATAACAGCACAAAACTCTACAAACAGCACAGTGCATACATACTATATATATAAAAAAAAACTAGGTATGTTTATCAAGAATTGTTAGGTACCGCCTTGGAACAGTCGTAGTTCAATACACGTTTATCAACTTAAACACTGATTTAGGAACGATTTGGTATGTGAACCGGATTAAAAAATAAAATGTTTATTTAATATTGTATTTGATCTTTGCATTTTGCAAAAGAAATTTAGTTTATGGTTGAGTTTTTTAAAAAGCATAATATTTTGTACCAAATAGACAATTGCTTTATTCATTCAAGACCCTTCAATATGACAACTTTTATTTCTACTAAAACATGTAACTTCCATTATAATAGTACCTCGGAGAACCACTTAATGTTTTAACGTTATACAGCTCCAACTGTTTCCAAACATTCGAACGCGAGTTATCACCAGAACAAGAAATTAACACAGTATTAGCGATAAACTGTACGCTTGTACAAATATAATTGTATTTATCATAGAGAACGAACTGGTACGAATGACCGTGTTATTATTATAGATAGTATGTCCATGTAAAATGTTCACTTTTTGCTGCAATTCATGAATATTCGACAAGATTGATTAACGTTAAGAGTTTAAATGGCATTTACCTTTGTTGAACGATAGTTATATCAGAAAAAAAGTTGTGTTAAACAGTCTTTCTGAAACAAAATTATAGACAAACAACCATCACAGTGAATCAGCCGAAATATGTTATTTCTGGTAACCTTAACAAAGTTCCGAATAGTCGGCCTCAAATTAAAGAAAGCTTTACATGAAAGGTACTAACATAAGTTTTACAATTCATTTAATCTATTTTAAGTCTTTTTAGGATTCATTCGGAAGTCCACGAAGTTTTCATGTCATTCCGAACTCGACATTTTTGCAAGTATAAGTGAGCATGCGCAAGGATAAAAAGGGATTTAGTTAAGTTATGTATGGACTTGATAACAAGGACAAATAACGATAGGTTATAAGTTCGTCACTATTTTGTTCATGTATGTCCTTGAATTCGTTTCACTTCACAACTGAATGATAATTGATGCAATTTTAGTCGCACATTGTTCCCATAAATTCAGCACTCGGCAGCATTGTATTACTTTGTACATTCTAAATACCATGAAAATAAGTCTCAATGCAATGTAAACAGTTTTAAGCATTTATTTGCGTCGCCCAACACACGTTTTAAGGAAATATAGTTAACTACTTTATTTTCATCAAAGCAACGTGAGGACATAAAATGTAAGCATAACCAGATCATGACATATATGTCAATACTAAGGCACGCTGAATGTGCTCTTCTAGGAGTATTTAAATGTACTTACAATAATTATCATGATCTTTTTCAGTCGATTGGTCCCCTGTTTGACAGCTTATCAACCTTAAACAAATATATATATAATATGTTCAAGGTCCTCAGGAAGGGAATGGATATTGTAGTATGATCAACGTGTTACAGTTGAATATGAAGGCAGCATCATAACCTTTTGATCGATACATTTGTTCATAAATATTTGAATGTGCATTCAATCACACTATCTTCTAATTAACAACGTACTGTCTTTATTTAAACTTTCAAAAATATTTAAACAACAGAGAAGAGTTGAGAAATAATTCAGAAAACGTTTTGCAAAACTGTATTATACCATTGATTTAATAACGTTGCTCTAACCCAATCAAAGAACAATAATGCAATAAACAATGATATAATAGCCCACTGCGGGCTGAAAGACTAGGCAAAAAAAGATATAAGGCAATGAACTCAAAAGCAATGTTCGTTTCCAAATGAGTTGACTTTCATACAACAATATGTTGTATGCTTTTTGCAATAAAATAGAATCAACCGCAAACGAGTGGAATTAAGTAACTTTAATTGTAAACGCAGGACACTAGTAATAGGTAAAACGCTGATTTTATCACTATTCTTTGTTGTTTTAATGAACACCTTGAACAATGTTTACTGATAATATTTGTATAAATGCGATATATCTTCCCCTGGGTGTACATCCTACAGTAAAGTTTTTATTGTACATTTTTTGTCAATATTAATGTCTTTTTTAAAAGAAAATTTACCATGTAGGAGTAGCTAACTTCTAGCGCTTTTTATTTAGCCTATGTTTCGAAAAGTGTGTATCTTATTAAGAAGTCTTTGTCAATAAACCAGTATATATGTATGGGCCAATTGACGCGGACATATGTATCTTAGCGTGCAAAGAATAGTTGATAGCATATTGTACCGGATAATATAAATTTAAATATGATATTTTTCCTCAACATTTAAAATATTTAGCGATTCCATGACCGAAATGTGTGCATAGCTTCTATACACAATGAAAAAGGTGAAGAAATAAAACATTAAAGGTAAAGTTTGTGAAACCATTGCAATACAATGTTCATATTAAAACAACTATGTGAGATTTCATGACAGCAAATCATGTGTTATGGTACATGAATTTTACGACTATTAAACGCAACAGAGATAGAGAAACCAGTAAAATCTGTTTTTATACTTGTATATCACACGATTATACCACGTTTATGGCATTTCCTGTTTGATGAAATAATTTAAGCAGGCCAGGTCAGTAATGCCTCTTTTATTTTGCTGAACGATTGAATGCAAATCGGGAAAAATTGTATCGAATTATTGCATTTAATCAGGTCGATATCAAACACATTAATATAATTTAGCTCTGTTTCATGTTCCCAATCATTTTTAATGCATTAACAAAACAAACATGGTATATATTTGGATTCTCTATTCGATATTGCATATTAACATTCTAACCTTCTACATACATTTGTTTATCTATACACAATCGGATTCGAGCCGCTCAGAGTTCAATGACCGTACCAACATAACAAACAACGATATATAGATATTCGTGCAATGTGTGTTGTTAAGTGAAGTTGTGTTTCTCTCGTATAGTGTTTGTTTTCTTTCTTTGTCTTTAAACTCTACATGAAAAATATGTTGATATGTTTCATCTCGTATTTATAAATTGATTTTGCTTTTACAAGAATGAATTGCTTGCATTTCACAACTGACATACGGAAGGCATGTTTGCAAATACGGGGTCTCATGTTCGCTATTTAAGTGCGTTATTGATGATATCTATTTAGTGTAATCACCAGCAAAACCCTACGCCAATGCACTCCACAGGCCATAGATTTATAAACATCTATCCGTTGTATTAATTATAGGAATAATATCGCGAGATACATATTTACTCTTTGGTTATTTTGATAGATCCATGAACTTATTCTCCGGAGATATGTTGATGACTTTTATGTCCGAAAATAGCTTAAACTGCCTGCAAAGACTGAATGGATCTTATTAATCCATTCATATATTAATAACAACAACTATTGGATTCTGGAATCAAGGTTTAGGATCCTAGAAATACAATGAAGCAAATGAAGCATAATTTTTATGATTTAGCGGCGTTTGTTTGATGACAACAATTAACGACTAGATGAACAATCGATTATAAGCTGGTATAAAAAGTAATACAAATGTGTATTAGAATATAATTTGGAAACATATGGAAAAAATGGAACACCTTTGCAACGGATTTGACTTTCCTAAATCGTATGTTTTCAAGACGATGTCTCAACGTAGATAAAATTCTATGTTTGGCTGGCAATAAAAATATTTTTTTGCAGAAATGAGAAAATTAAAGTGTTCTGAAATTTGTTTCGAACCAATTATAACATTAAACCTTGTGACAGTTTATGTTATTCCGTTGTTGTGTCAAAGGAGTAATAGACAAGGTGAAAAGTTAAGGATATTTTGTATGATGGTTAAATGTCAATACTTACATCTTCTTTCTGACATACCTTGACATACACGCATACTGATGTTTAATGTTCACTAATGATTCTAATAACGGAACCTTTTACATTCCTGCTAAATAATATAGTTTGATATTTTTAAAAGTGAAATTGTGATTGCTTACAGTCATTGATTCTCGAGAAACGGAGAACATTACCTGTACAACGGTAACAAGTTGTGATTAAAACATACGTGTTGTTAAATCGAATAAAAACAATATACTGTCTACTTATTTGCTAATTTCTATAATATCTGACATGTTAAACTTTCCTGAATATGGTATATACTCATTTAAACTACGAAGTTAAAATACTTTTTGTTGACGTGCAACCAATACCCTAATGAACTTCATTCTTTGTCAAAAATATATTATTGGATAAAATAATCAAATTAATGGGTTTTTTTTAATATTAAATAAAAATAAGTGTTACATGTAACATCTTGATTTTACATTTAACAGTATTAACCAAACGCACACAATTGTATTTGCACTTTTATACCCTTTCACCACAAAGTTGTTTTTAATATTTATGCAAAAAGCTACAGAAACAAGCTCAGTAGCAAAAGTGTAAACATAAACCCAATTTAGTGGCACTGGGCAAACGCCAAAGACATAGAACACAAAATCACAGACAAGACACATAGAAGAACAGCACAAAACTCCACAAACAGCATAGTGCATACATACTATATATATATATATATATATATATATATATATATATATATATATATATATATATATATATATATATAAAATAGGTATTTTTATCAAAAAATGTTAGATACCGCCTTGGAACGGTCAGTAAAATGTAAATTTACTGGGGGTTTAAACCAGTTTATGTGCACAAACCTCACTCTTATCCCAACAATCCTTAATAAAGATAAAACGTAAAAGGTAAATCTTATCAAAGTAGGCGTTAACTTGAGGAAATTTATCAATAAAACAAATGATAATTAACGTAAAGGTAAACCCCAAGTACTTCTATGATAAGAGATCCCAACTCTATCTGCAGACGGAGGGAAACAATTCAGAGCACCTAATGCAAAAACTTTTCAAAGGTACGATGCAGTTATTGTAAGAAACTATAAATATCCCACACAGTCTGCCTTATAAAAAAGGTTTAAACTGTATGATCATAGAGTTTCATAATAAAAAGCATCATTGTACTAAAACTGGGAACAAATAAAGAAAACATTATTAAAAATAAAAGCGACATGTATTCGCTAATGCCACGATTGAAAGTGAATCTTAACGTCGACTCTTTGTTACTTTCGTTGAAAACGGTGTATACTGACAATCATAATATATTTGTTATAAGGGTATCCGATTAACAAATGATCGACAAAGTTTATGCTGCCATTGGTAATAATGTGAAAGTTTAAAGCCTGGCAAAATGTTTGTATATTTGCATCATCATGTACATTTGCATTCTTTAGACATAATACCCTTTAAAATGATAAAATAATAATGCGCTTGTACATATTAATCCTCATCTGGCTCGTGAAATCTAAAGTGAATTGAAAAAAGAACGAATAGGCATGCCAATATGCTATATTTCATTCGAATCATGCCGGACAATTTTCGCTTGTGTCCCATGAAATTCATCAAAAGTTCATACTTGCCGATTTTATCTTAGGAGTTATTTCCAATATAAGTGGATTAGTTAATATGTGAATTATAATATTTATTAAAAGCCATTTTCTTATGAATGTATTATATGCTTCTTTAGTTAGTCAACGCAATATTAAACAAATTTAGCCAAGACCCTGACGAAAATGCGCAATGAATATCAAATAGAGATACAGAACAATACGTATACACGTTGGGTGAGTGCATATTTTATGCGCCAGGTTATGCCGTAAACCAACGGCGATAAAAATCATTTCAATTATAGGCAATAGGCTCATCGGTAAATCCTGATTTAAATGTCATTTTAACAGCATAGGTTATTTGCTGAAACGACTTTCTGCTTATATGAAGGTCACGAGTGCGATTTTGTAACATAAATAATAAGAAGGGAAAATCAGAAGACCTAAGTGTACATCCTCTATAGAATCAGCGACTTTTCATCAAAGTAAAGTACGGTGGAACAGGGAAAAGTCGTACAGGTTATTAAACCTTCATCAAATGTGTACGGCTAATTTAGTAAACCTGCTAAGTTGTACACATATATTTAACATGTAATTTGTTCTGATCGCAGTAACAATAACATGATAGACATCTCCGCAATACCTGTACGTCCGTTTTCACCTGAGAGGAAGGCTAGTGGTAAATGATTTGATGCTTATCTGGGCACTATGTATCATGATTTAGTTTGTTTTGATAGTTTTTATCTTCGTCATTAACTAACTAAATGACCTTGTTTCTGATTCCCTCTAGTTTTACAACACGTTTGTTTTAATCACCACTGTAACTAATTTTACAAGTATTGTTTCTGTCACTGATTCTGGACAACACTGAGTCCATGTAAGCAATCAAAATAACAATTGTGATACAATTTATCAGTTCTAAGTTTAAGATTTGTTTTCAAATATATTTCTTCCATTGTCTTGCACTAGCTGATACAAAATGCACATATATTTCCTGTAAGTCTGGTTTCAAAGTAATGAACATAATATTGAAAAACAATTCAAACTCCACTTCCTTGACCATTGAACGCAAATCAGAACACAGTGTACACTTCTCTTGCATCAAATCAGTTTTTAACAAACACTGCCAATAAAATGCAAAATTCCTAATTGATTTACATTTCTTAGAGTTAAGAATAATTTATTAAATGCTTAAATTAAAAAAGGAAACATACACAACAGCTTTAAATCTTTAAATAGTCGATTCATCATTCACAGATAAGTATATCAAACATCAAAACTTAAATAAACAGTTTTAAATTTATTAACCATCCAACTGAAGCCTCCAGTAAGTTCTTACTTGTTTTTAACTGACAAAAATGATGGCTACCCAAACGATTACTTAGAACTTTATAAGGACATGAGTGTAATGTTTCTGTCTTGTGACGTTTTGATTCTTTTATTTAGTGTTTCTTGTAACATTTTTGTTTAATGTCAGGTTACTAGGCTGGCCTCTGCAGTGTCCATGTTCTGTATTAAATTGCTCACATTCCGTTTTGCCTATCTTTTGATGCATTGTCGGAGGCCCTCTTTTGTATGGTATCAATTTAATTTCTCTGACATATTTTGAAAAAGAGAACAAACACACTTGAGCCGAACATAATTTAAATAATAAATGAAAATGATGTTTGTTTGTTGTTTTAATAACGTAACATCGTTTTAGGCTTTACCTTTTTACTGATCGTTTTATATTGAAACAACTATTTACTACCATGGATGTGTTTATTATAGTCAAAATACTTATGGACTTAATCCCATACCAACAACAACAATGGTTACAAACTAAACGGGTTCATTGTTTGCTCTTAAACATTGTAATGGAAACTTCAGGAAAACGCAAAGTAATTAAAAGCTCACAATGAGCTCGTTTAGTGGTACATGCATCAAACAAGATCACAGTAGATGTGCCACTGTAATTAATATTGCATTATTATAACCAGCGAGTATCCTACTTTTGAAATATTTGCAAACAGTAACTTATATTTATTTGATTAAAGGAGCATCCAGCAACGGATCCTCACTTTATAATTGTAGTATGTTTGGTAAATCATATCATTTATGTGTTAAATTTAGAAAAAAAAATATTTAATTAAATATACATAACACATCAAGAGTGATTCTAGCAGACAAGTATATAAGTAAGTTCGTTGCATGGACGTTGATCAAAGCATTACAAACACTAAAAGACAGACTCACATGACAACAAATTCCGATTGCATAAAAGCCAAAATATGATATTGTATAAACTGAGAGAAGAACCGGAGATAATAGCATTGTTTTTAACACGCAATGCTCATTATAATAAAAATGATCTTTGATAAACAGATATAAAAGCTGGGGTTAATTGCATTGGGTTTTTTTTACGCAAGGGTTATTACACATGTAATTGCTCGAGAAGTACTTCCATGAATCAAAATGAGTTTCAATCAATGACGACACTTGAACGGTAAACTCTAAGAATGTACAGTCAAACTGTGCAGTTCAATGCTTGTTATTAACTTTATTAAGTTTTTGTTCAGAAACGATTTGCTATTTAATCCCAATTGATAAATATGTATTTAATTCGACAGCTGAGTTGGTATTTAAATATTGCAAAATGAAGATAAGTTCAAGCTAATTTAAAATAACATAATATCTTTTTGACAAATGCTATGCTTGCTCAATGCCCTTCAGCTTGAAAACATTCGAATCTGCTTAAATATGTAACTGTCATTCTAATACAGTTTTTGTACCTTGAATAATCAATTACGTGTGTAGGCCAACTGTTCTTCCAAATATCCGATCTCATGTCCTCAAAAACAAAAGCGTAAAGAGAAATGTCGCGAATGATGTATTCATTAATACTTGTTCACACATTTTATGTCAGTTAAGGGGTGAAACGGCACGCCTGTAGACATATGATTGTAACAAACTTAGCAAGTGAGCTGGTAAGACTGACATTGTTATTACTTTAGAAATAATGTCAATGTAAAATGTTCACTTTTTGCAGCAATTCATGAATATTTCACAAGATTGGTTAACGTTAAGATTTAGAATGACATTCACATTTGTTTTACGGTTGTTATATCGAAACAAAATATGTTTTAAACTATCTTTAAGAAGCAAAAGTATCGACAAACAACCATCACAGAGAATCAGCCGAAATCGGTTTACATATCAAGGGGAATAAAGACAGGGTTTTATTGTTCCATGGGGTCCTGTAAACATTAATGTCTTCTGATTGATAATCCTGTTATTTTCTGATCGTTTCATGATTATTATCTGGAGACGGGGCAGGTTTTATTTTATTATATTTATTGATTATATCATGTTTGTGTATCATGGTGTTATTGTTATTACTTGTTCATTTTGACTAAAGGTATAAACAATGGACAGACTATTTTGTAGATGTACATTTAAATGCTCTTATTATCATTATAAATAATCTTATTTCGGTAGAAGATGTGATCGACAGAATTGCTTACCCCAAATATGACTCAATGTTATGACTCGTACGTTTTTCACTGATTACGAAACTCTGAATCAAGACTCGTTATTGAATCATGATCGTAATTCTTTATAATACCCTTATTCCGTTTAGATGTTCTTTTACTCTAATACCATAAATTTCTCATGAGCCAAAAACAACGTAACTTCACATTCCTTTTACACATCTTATTTTTGGCCTAAAAATATCATTAAAATGATTTGGAATATTTGACATGGACCTTCTTATTTCACGATCATTCATTTGGACACATTATTCGATTTCTATCATATCTTTTCATAAATAGCAATTTATTACGAAAAATGATAAAATATGATTGCTCAAAACCACATCACGAAGCGATATATAATATTTGCTCAAATGCGTGTATTTAAAATAAAATGGTCCGAAAACATTAACCCAATTGGTCACCAGCAACAATGTGGCGTCTTTCATGGCAACCTACCACAAAGGGTTGAGCCATAGCAACTATTGCAACATTAAAGGAATATAATTCCTATTCCTTTCAGCAAAAAATTAAAGAATAAAGTCATAATAAAAAAAACTTTGACTCTAATTGAAAAGGAAAAAATAATAGATATGTTATATCATTATCCCGTCCCATATATTCATGTTAATGAGAAGCATTGACAGGGGCCATTTATTCTGTTTAACAAAGCCATTTTAGAAGAATTACATTACGAGGTCATAGCAAAATATAATACATGCAGCACTCCTTGGTATAAAATTCTCTCTAATTAAGGCTTTGATAGTATTAGTACATTATTATTCCCAAATTGTTAATGTTGGTTTATGATCGCAATTAGATAGAACTGCACCCTAGTAACATCAGTGTATACTGAAGACTGGCATTAACGAGCGTTTAATAGTCGCGAAATGAGCAGATACAATGCTTGAACTAAGCAAAATATGATAAAAAAAACTTAACTAAAAATAAACGATCTCGAATAAAGTTCCTTGGGTTATGAAACAACCTTCTAAACAATGTTATCTGTCAATCTTATCGCAAGTCATACTTGTCACTGGTAATAAGGTATCGTTTTTATTCGATTATTTGTTTGGTAAATATAGTTGAAAAATATGATATTAATGTAGAAATCATATTTTGTTTGAAATAACTTATATTTATGTCTTCTTTAAATCACTAATAGTGTTTTGGAAACACAGGATTTTTGTGCAATAATGAGTTCATAATATGCTGCTGGTAGGTTCATCAGGAGGTTAAAGGTGAAAGCAAAAAGATATTCATTAAATGAAACTTTGCATCCAAAGGAAAGTACAACGGTTAGGCTTGTGAACGTATTGAAACGAAACTATATGTGAATTATAGGACATAGTGTCAGATTGTCAGGTATCGAATACCTTTAAATTTTCAGTTTTACTTGTACCGCTAATGAGCATAACAACGCAAAACACTGCAATTTCTCACAGTATATGCATTTCCGAACCGGAAGAATTGAAGACTTTATCCGATCTTTGTGATGATAAAATCAGTAAACTATTGGTAAAATTGTATTCTTTTAAATTGTGACATTAAATGTGTTTTAATGACGGCTTAATTGGTTACCTTATTCATAGCACGATCTGTGAATAAAAGTGATATGATACTGAACAATTTTAAATATGTTTTCAAGAATAAAAATACGATGATTTTAATTACGAATGTGTTGCAGAATACAAACAGAGTCATAATAAAACACAGCTATCAGAAACATATGAATTGCTGTTAAGTTACCAAATCGCAAATATTTAGTTAAATTGAATTGTTTGCAAGAATACAAAACTATATTTTCTTACCAAAAGTAAAGAGCAATGCTAAATTAAACATACTTACTACAAAACAAACGAAATTATTGTATTGAACCGGAATCAACGAGTGGCGTGCGATAACAATATGTATCAGAAGTCAACAAAATTGTCTATATATATATATTTTTTTAATTTAAGCAAGGTTATCTACAACATACATCTGTGGAAAATAATGGACGATGATTGTAACGAAACCGCAATACTGAAATAAATAATGAAAGACTAACGCATGCGGATTGAACAAAGTTTTGTTTATTGCAAAAGCAGAATATTTGTATCGGGGAAAAATATTATTTTATCAATGTTCTATTATAATGAACACCTGGAACAACATTTACTGATAAAACGTTTAATAATGAGATATTTTCTCGCCATCTGTGTATGCAATAAGGCAGGCGTACTTATTGCACTAACCTAAAACGCATTGTTATCGTTCTTTTATCTTGAAACATTATATTTAGAATATTAATTGTAATATTTTCTTCGGTCATTCGGTTGAATCGAGTTTTGTTTATAATAGAAGCAGATCATTTGTATTGGTGAAAACTATGATATTATCAATGTGTTATGTGATATTATAATATCTCTTTTAAAGTGACACTTTTATTCAAAATCATTACATACCTATGTATGACAAACATAAATTATGACTGATAAACCTTAAACTACTTACTAAATAATGCATTTATGGAAAATATTTACTACTGCTAACAAGATTGTAACCATGAATTGAATAGCAGAAAGCGCAAAAATATTAAATGATTGGTGAGTGCTTAAAGATTCACTGTGGTCTACCATAGTGTCATAAGGTAGACATAGTGTCATAAGCTGTGTTTTTCTGCTCATTTCTTTCAAATTAAACTCGATATCCTTCATAGGAACCTTTAGTTTTCGACTTGTTTTCATCACTTTTGAAATATTCAAACAATATTATTAATTGTGGTTAATCTTATTTGGGAGTAAGAGTGCTACTTAAATAAACACCTGGGTTATCATTAACCGATAAAACTTTTATAAATGAGATATTTCCTCTCACTGTGTGTATGACATAAGGCGGTCATACTACTTACACTTATATTGTGATCGTTCTGTATCTTGAAAAAATATATTTAAAACAAAAATTGTAATATTGTTCTATGTTCATTAACTTATGAGTAACATGATTTTTTATAAGAAAGCAGCTTTAGTGATAATACAATATTCACGCGCACAGGCGTTTCTATTGTAAATACATTCCTGAAAGGTATCTCGCCCGGTATAAACTTGTATTGAACAAAGATTGTACGGAGAAAAAGTAATTAAAAAATACCAAGCCTTTTGTGAAATCAATATAATATGTTTTGCCTTTTTAAATCTGTAGTCATACTACTGAGCTTGTTTCTGTAGCTTTTCGCATACATATTCATGGCAGAGAGAAGCTACAAATATATCAAAGCTTGGAACAAGTGGTATATAAATTAACACGTATGGCTGTAAATACCATTTGTATATAGATATCATATGAGCGAAGATAAATGGGTTTATATTGCAGCACATCGTGGAGTAAAGTATCCGATACAGCGTTGATAACTCTTGGAAACTATATTATGTTGATATCATTTGAGAGAGTTATTGTCTGTAGAGAAAGAACACGTATAACAATACAAACAAGTTTTGTTTTTATCATATAATATAGGCTTCAAAGTTGAACATTATGGTCAACGACAAGATGCAACATGAAACACTGTGATACAAAGTATCACAGCGCGCCCACAAACATATCTACCATGTAAATATTTTGAAGTTGGTGATGGCTGATGTCGAGTGAAGGCTATGAAGGAATTCAAAGAGACCTAAATTGGTAAAACATTAGTCTATGCACAACTACAGTCTATATTAAACACTTCTTCCAGGTTTCAGTACAATTATAAGTTTTACGGGAGACAATGTTTTGTGACAGACAGACAGCACTAAATCAATATGTCTCTTGCTTACTCGGGAAAAGACATAAAGAACTCAAACTATTTTCTTAACCTAAAGCATACCGCCAACAACGGATACCTTTATCCGATAATGATACCTTTAAAGGGCAATAAAAAGGGGTCATGTCATAATGAGATTAATCATCTGATAACATTACGGTAGCACATAATCCGATATCGAAAGTGGTACCGGGTACCGGGCGATACCATATACCGGGTACCGGCTTTTAGCACCACCCGCCAGAAACGTTGCGAAAAACAGAAACTCGCACGCTTTTGTCAAACGTACGAAAGACAACTCTGTAAAAAAATAGACTGTGTCTACATTATTAATGTCAAAAGTAACATTGTTTATTTAATGACGAGACAATCATTATGGTAAGAACGACAAGTTATGTATTCAAGGGAAAAATTGACTGTGTCTACATTTTCAGCTAAAAAGTACTTGATTTCTTTTGGGAAAAGAGCCGCATATTTTCAACCAAGTTTTTAAGTCTCAATAAACCTTTTACTCACCTCGGCTCGCAATAACTCGATGCATGGTGATATGTGAAAATGCGCCAATAAACCGCCAATAAGCCGTTCCGCGATAAACATTGCGATCTTTGAACATAGTGTAAATATTAGACATAGACGGGGCGTTTGCTTAATTAAACTGTTAACCTCTGCTTTTCTTTAGAAGAAAGGATGTGAAACGCATCAGATGTTAGTGAGTGTTGCTTAGCGAAAAGGGTATACAGGTTTACATATATGATGCGTTTCATCGATGAAAGTAAAATAACAGTTTCTGTTTTCGATTGCAATGTAACGTTTTTTAACAGTTCGTCGTATGTATTTGATATATAGGAGGATGTGCATTTTACAGTTACTGTATTTTAACAAGATTTGTGACAACAGATTCAGCTGACTTTGTTGCTATTTAAATGTGTGGGAACATTATTAAAAAGTTCAAGTTGAACGTAAACAACGATGACGTTAATCAGGTCGTGAACTTTAACAAAGTTGTACAGGACCGGCCCAAATTTTAAAAACACCTTACTAGAAATGTACTCATTGATTTATTGCAGTATTATATATTTTTATTCTATTAATTACCCGTTCGGAAGTCCATGAGGTTTTATTGTTTTTGCGAGCAGGAAATTCGTCCGAACTCGAATACACGCATTTATTCGTGCACCTGCAATATGATTAATGAGGATTTTGATTAAGTTGTTTATAGAGTTGATAATCGGAACAAAGTACAAATAACGATAGGTTATAAATTAGTTCGAGATTTGTAACAATTTTGATTCCGTAAAAATATAATTTATCTAATTAAGCTTTGCTGAATATCAATAGCATCGATTAATTGATGAAGACGAGAAGTATGCATGCTTGTTTTTAATTGTATGTTTAACGTTTAATTCGTTTAACTTTACAGCTTAAAGAGTATTGATGAAACTTGAGAAAAACTTTGTTGCCATGGATTCAGCATTCGACAGCATACTTAATACCAAATTCATAATACAATGACAAGTGTTCAAAGGCTTTATATGCGTCCCCTGACTTATATACACATACAATGATTTGTTTGGAAGTAAAAAAGAAATGTAGTTCACAAGCATCGAGGCGAGGACGTAAAATGTCAGCATCACCAGATCTAGACATAGATATTTATACTAGAGCACGCTGTATGTGATCTACAAGTGTTTTTGCATGCACTTATCATAATTGTCTCGACTGTTTTCAGATGATGGGTCCCCAGCTGATCAGCTCAATCAACATGAAACAAACTTGGTAGAATACTCATAAGCACAGAAATTACTATTGGGAATAAATTCATGAAAATTATCTCGTCTAGTATGACCTTGTATTGAATAAAAATATTTCTTTCAAGGGAGTGGCTAAACAGAAGCGTGTTTTAGTTAATCTACTGGTATGGACGATATATTTATATATTTTATTACTAAAAATTCGTTGTCATAATACATCATTTTATGAACTAAAAGGGAGCTATTTAATTAAACATGTATACTATTGCGTGCTCCGGAAAAGTAATAAGAAATTTGCCCACTCTTTCTTGAAAACAATTTGACATTGTTTGCCTTTTAAAATCTGTAGGGATTTCATGACCGAGATGAGCGACAAATATATCAAAGCGCTGAACAACCGGTATATAGATTATCAAATGATAATGTACATGACATTTATCAACAACAGATGAGAGAAGATATACGTTTTTCTTTACAAAGTGTGTTCAAATGACTTTAAATTCCAAATTTAGGCATATAACAAAAATAAATATTGTTTGTTGCAGTGTACGATAGCAATAAATTTCACCTCGTGAACACTAAAGGTGAATAGTTCACTCGTGGCAACGCCAATCAACGGACATGAAACACAATTCCAGAATTTTTTATTCAATCTCATGCGAAAGGGAGTGTGTAGTGTATGATCAACATGTTACAGTATAGTATGAGGACAGCGTTTGAACCTGTTGGTCCTTGGGTTGACACACTTTTTTATAATGATCTTAATATGACTAAAATCTCCAGCACTATCAACTGACAATAGAAAGGTACTTAAATGGTATTATAACTGCATTTATTTAAAAAACGAATGAGCAGTTATACATGTAAATAATTTATGGTGCATGCACAACTCCAGTCACAACATTATGTATTTTACTGAGAAATTGAAATATTAACAATATATAATGGTCGTCTTCATCATAGCCCAACTCAACATTTAAAATAATATGCCTGATATCTCATTATCTTCTAATTTTAAACCTACCGTTTTCATTGAAACTTCTAAAGGATATCATCTAACAATACTAAAGTTGTATATTTGTAATCGAGAAATTATTTAACCCGTTCCATGACACATATAAATCCTTTCATTAGATTGGCTTATGGTTGCTGAAAAAAATCATTATAAATTTACAATATTGTATAATGTGTCTTTAAAACATAAATTTACTTTTGCCGTCGACTGGGCATTCATCTTTACTATATATGTACATGTTAATTAACAGTGTGAGTATACCACGTGATAAATTGCGTCATAAATGCTACGTAGGAAGGCAATATTTTGCATCGAATGACTACTTTAAACAAACATAACTTTCCTTTCCTTTCTTCACCATTTTAATTGAAACATAGCGCAGTCTACGCCGCTTCACGTCTTCGGTCTTTTTCCAGAGTTTGATTGAGAGTTTGTTTCTTAAAACACTTCGACAAACGTTTTCACAATACGGCCGTCTGACGGAGCACTGTCAAAACATTATTTTGGAAACAGGTTAGTCGAAGTGTTTGAAGAAACTAATCACCTTATCAAACTCCGCTAATAATACGATGGCGAGGCTCTTTAAGCAGCATTGACTGCCCTTTGTTTCATTTAAAATGGTGATGTAACCGAAAAAGTTATCTTTGATTTAAGACTTCATTTTAGGCAAACTGTTGCCTTCTGGTGTAAACGTAATTTATCACGTGGTATACACACACTGATTAAACAGCCGATTAAAAGGCCGTCAACTTTTAACAATATTGTAGTATAACATCAGTGAAATAACTCTGCGCTTACTCAATCAAAGCGCAATATTAGAATAAAAAAATGATACCAAAGCCTACTGCGAGCTCAAAAGACAAGGTGCAGATAGAAATAGGGAAATAAACTCAAGGGCGATATTCGTTTCAAAATGAGTTGACTTTGATAAAACGATATGTTTAGAAGTATCTATTTTATGCTTTCTGCAATAACATTTGATCACGCACAAACGAGTTGAATTGAGTAGCGTTAATTGCAAGCGCAGAACATTTGTATTGGCTTATTTTATCAATATTATATGTTGTTTTAATGAACTCCCGGGCCAGTTGTTACTGATAAGATTTTTATTAATGAGATATATCTTCCCCTGTATATGACGAACAGTATCGTCTTCATTGTACATTTTGCATTATTATTTACTTCTGATCGACATGTTACTTTTATAAGAAAACATCTTAATTGAAATGAAAAAAAGGTATTAAAGTTAAACTATCACACCGAATATGCATTTGATTTTATAGCAACCTTAGAATGTCGGAGCGCGGAACACTAGAACGTTCTTATTTACTCTTTGGTGTGGAAAGTGGTGATTTTATTAAGAATTCTTTGTTTCAATATATATATATATCATTTAATAAACGTGATACACCAATTGACGCGGACATGTGTATTATAATGAACACAGAATAGTAAATAACAAGTTGTTCGGGCTCATATGAACCGTTGTATGATATTTCTTTGCACATTTAAACTATTAGGTGATTTCAGATGCGTGCAAGGTGTCTGTAAACAGCGTAAGAGACAACTAAATAAAACAGACCTGGCATGCTTTGTGCAACCATTGTAAAACCATGCATTTGCTCGAAATACTATGTGAGTTTATATGGTAGAACATTTACTGTTAAGGTATTTGCTAATTACAACCATCAAACGCGATCAAGATAAAGATAAAGATAAAGAACCATCTGTTTCCGCGCCTGTGTTGCACTTGTTCATACAATGTTCACGGTATTTTCTGTTTGTTGAAAAAAACAGTTACTTCTGAACACCATACCAGGAACGCCTCATTAATTTGACTTAACGATTGAAAGCAAATCAGAACACATGGCATCCGTTTACTGTCTTAAATCAGGTCAATTCTTCTCTGAAAGTGTTTTATCTATACAAAATCCGATTTTAAACGCTAGTGAGTTTATACTCGGCGTTTGAAGACCGTACCAAAAAAACAAACAGCGATATATCGAATTACGTGTAATATAATTATGACGTTTTGTTTTTTTCTAGTTTAGTGTTTGTGTTTGCATTCAAACATCACAAGACAACAATAAATATTATGTTAATAGGTGTTATCTTGTTAAAAAAATAATCATTGAACAAAACAATTCTAGTAGGAATTGTATAACATTGATTTAGATCTTTTGAAAATGATCGTATATCAAATAAGAAACGAATGTTTATTTGTTAATTTAACACCTGAAATTTAATATCTATGAATAAATATATTTTAACATAACTATAAGTAATGCTCGCCGTTCCTGTAGGGAGTTTACAATACAACATGTAATTAAGAAATGTAGTTAATTATTTTATTTATGTCAAATCTGTGTATGTTTGTTTTGATACCCACAAGTAAATATTGAAAGTGTAGCAATCATTTGCTGTTGCGAAAGTTTGATGGTACATGCAATAAAGCTAATTGTTGTTGTTTTCGTTTGGCTTTCACAAGGATAAATTGCTGGCACTGTACGACTGACATGTTGAACGCATGTTTTCAAAGGCGGGGGTCTCATGTTCGCTATTTAGGTATTTCCGTTATTGATGATATCTGTTAAGTGTAATCACCTGGCCCAAATTTTACGAAACTCCTTAAGCTTAACAGGCTTAAGTAGCTGATTTCACTTATCTATAATTCATACTTAAATTTGATTTCGATGAATGATCTTTTTTAATGGTGACAATCATAAACATTATTCCTATTTAAAGTCTGAACTCTCTAACAACATAATATTATATAACACAAACAAAAGGAAATAAAAAATAGAGAGATTAGCATAATCCTGTTATAAGTGACGTATGAAGTTTCGAGAAATTGGGGCAAGCACGAATATATACTATCTTCGAGTATGGTTCTCTCATTCACACTAATTAAAAACAATAGATATCGGCCTAATCATAATTTCTTGCTGATAATTATTTTAAATATTTAATATAAGTGCTTAAATGAAGCTTTTGCTAATGTTTACCGCTTAATGTTCCGCAAGGATACATAATGGCTATGCATTTTTTACCTGTAATGGGACAAACGCAATGGCCAAAAAGACATGATACTTGAGACACGAACATTTTAACACCATCTACACAAATACTAACACCAAAAACCATATATCATCACAAACACAAAACCAAAAATCACAATTAAACCACACCAACATTAAAATGTTTTACCGTTCACCTGAGCCTACTGGGGGGATGGGCGCAATATAAAATTGAATATTTTATACCTTGGGATAACATACATATCAAATAAATGTGGAAACAAAGACATTGCATAAGAAGTGATTGTGGTAAGGTAATGACGTTATCAGTATCTTTGACTACAAACAGTTCCGAGTGAGAGTTCGGGCTTAGTGTCAAATCTTTATTTCAATTTATCTTTTTCCTCTAGATATCATGATGCAATTTGCTGATTTATTTTTTCTTTTTACATTTGTATCTATTTTTTTGAAAAAAATAAGAATGGAATATTCATAGTTCTTTGTAATTTTGAATTAATAAAAGTGCCTTGATACGTCTGTGTCTAGACTTCGCTTTGAGACTAATTGTTATTATGGCCCGAGGCCCCAGTATACAACAATATTAAAGTGAAATTGTGCTTAGAATCTCACCTCAATTTACAAAATGAGATTTCAAAATCTGATACGATTTAACCCTTTTTTAAAGCATATCTTTTCAAGATTGAGTTCGTTACGTACCTTGTCAAAATGTTAAGAAAACTTCTTATTAAACAAAAAATTTAAGCGTCTACTTTATTAAAGTGACACTGTTATAACAAAAAGAATACATGTGTATGACGAATATAAACTTTGAGTGATAAACCTTTAAATTATTACTAAATCATACTTTTATGGAAAATATTAACTACTGATAACAGGATTGTAACCGTTTTTTTATATCTGAAAACCCCCAAAATATTAAATGATTGGTGAGTGTTTAAATATTAACTGTTCTACTATCGTCTCATAAGGTAGAAAAGACCGTGTTTCTGCTCCTATCATTCAAATTAAACTCTATATCTCTCATAAGTACAATTGTTTTTGACATTTATTCATCCCTTTTAATGTAAAAAAAACCCAATTTTATTAATTGTGGTAAATCTTATTTGGGAGTAAGAGTGCATCTTTAAATTTTAACTATAGGATATTTTTTCTTTATCATTTAGGCCACAAGTTTTATTTATCGAATTGAATTACATTTAAAATGTTTAAAACTCGTAAAATGTGATTAATTTCTGATTGAATTAGCAAAAAGTGATTGAAATGCGTTTATCTGTAAAAGTGGGTCCAAACATTTAAATTTTATTTTTTTATATATTGAACTGCAAATATTTCGTTGGATTTTGCTTATTACCAATTTCCTCCTTTTTGTATGTATTAAAATAGAACATGTTAAAATATCAACAAGTCTCGTACGCTTTGACCCATGGGCAAATAGGCAACCATTTAAATGAGTCGATAAAGTGAACCAATTAATTGTTCGCTACATAATTAATAGACAATAATTGAATTGATTTTATCCTCACAGGAAAACACCTTTAAGGCAAATTCACTGGACGATGTTTTGATTAAAATCTTAATAGGCAGTAGGACGTTTTCAAGTTTCAAGTTTTGAATCGACCATATGAATTAATTAACATACTTGACCCTAGTAAATAGCTTCAGTCAGTGAAATTCATTGAAGACAATATGGTGCGGAAATATATATTTCCATGTTTGGTGATATGTTGTCATGGTAAGAATTAACGTTTTTATATCTATTTTCATTTGAACATGTTTTTAACAATATTTGTACAAGGGATCCAACATTATCCTACACATAAGCTTTATGAAAATGGATACACTTTAAAGCCCTATGATAGTCACAATACACTATTTGAGTTATTGTAATGATAAAAAGCGTGTGTAATTAAAATAACGAATAGTGTGTAGTAACTGTTTAATACTGTTTTTTCATAAATAACACATCCGAATTAAACAAAGGCAAAGAAAAGCTAGAATAAAACATACCTCAGTTAACAAGCCAATATTGATTTTAAATGACTTTGTTGCAAATAGACTAACTAAGAAAGCTAAATACTTATTTGACGTAACCATGAATTCTAAACTAATTCCACTTATCTGACTCAGCAGCTAAGCCTATGTAGTTTTGTGGTATTTTGGTGCTGAATATAAATTGCCGAGATGTTTGAGCAAAATTAAATCAGTAAATAAATGTCGTGCGATGGAAAATTCTCTCGGTTTTGTAAATATTTCATTTTAACAAATAAAATCAATTGTTTGTCGTACGAAAATGGAAGATCACCGAAATATATATTGCTTGAGTAAATGTCATTTAAAATTATAGATATTTTTTTAAGGATTTAAAAACGGTTATTTCCACTAATCCGGCCAACATGTTTCTGCCATAATGTTGATTCATGTTCGTAATCTCCTAACAGAGATGCATTTTTAGTGAACATGTGAAAATTGGCATTTCTGTCTAAAACTTTCTAAAGTAGTGATACTCCTTCATGAAGGTCCCTTTTGAAGCGAATTCCGGTTCTCCAAAAAATGGTTATTGAGAAGTTAGTGGAAACAAAAAAATGTTGGCCTTATTATAATTTTAACGGTGAATGGTACAGTAATGGGGACGATATTGTTTAATTGTTAGTAATAATGATGTGCTCTTTTCAAGTACGATGTACTGATCTATTTTTGTGAGAACGAATATCTACAAAAACCAGCACCATTTGGCACTTTGTTATGCTTGCTTATTATTCCAGAAGTAGAATATATTATGTTAATGTTTTCTTATTTGAATGTCGTCACATAAATATCTGAAACTTGTATTGTATAGTCGACAATACTATTCGATTGCTGAGTTCACATCTATTTAAATTATATTTCAAGACTTAAGGTTCGACTGCCTAATGACAGCGGCACTTCTAACTGTCAATCATTAATACTTCGTACATGTGCAGAGGGAACAGGAACTATGGAAAATAGACGATTGTATCAAATCATGTAGACAGGCAAAGTACTCTCTACGAAAAGAATGTTTTTATCAGATCTGCTCTACATGACATGAACCTAAATGGTGTTAATCTTCGATTCACATTTGCCAACAGATATGTTCTCACAATAATTATCTCTTTCACTGTTCAAATTCAATAGCCCAAGGGTTGTAAAAATGCACTTTTTAATTACGAAATAAAGTGTGGCAAATCTAAGGGAGTGTTAAAACAAAAATGACAAAAACTGTAACCCTTCAGCAAATGTTGTTATTTGCTCAAACATCGTCTTTGAAGACCACAACTTTCATAAGCGTTAATAACGCGATTGTAAATTAACTACGGCTTTGGTGTTACATGATGGGTCACATTATGTTATCAATGTAACCTTTACAGGTCAACATATCCTGCAACTTTGTCGAAGTCAGAGTTGCCTTGTGGACTAGCAGGTGGTTTTCTGATTTTTTCTCTACTTTATCGGCGTGGGTTCGAACCCCAGTCAAAACCAAAACACTTTTTTATAGCTGTATTTTTTTCTGCGATTTCGGTATCATATATTTAAATTATGATAAAATAAGTGTTTTCAGACGCATAAACGGGAAAACTTATTTTTAGTAAAAAAACATGAGCGAGTCACTGTAAAAGCATAATGCCCATTTCGGGGAAAAGGACAAATGTGTTATCCTTGCTGACGCGGAGGCCAGCGATACAGCCTAATTGCATACTATTTAATTTATCATTTTAGTTTTAGGTTGCGATGCGGAAATCAGAGAAAGACCCAAAGCGCCATTTCCGACTGTGTTGAACTCACGCGACAACAGAGATGGAATGATGACCAACATTGTTGGTGGAGGAAACGCTGACGTGGATGAGTACCCGTACGTAGTTCTATTTTTCCTTCAAATTAGAAAATATTGCAAAGGTCTGCAAAACCGTTCGAAAAAAAACGGTATTTTTGTCGTCGAATTTTTAAGAAACACAGTAAGAGTCATTATCTACGTGTTGTTTTTGCTTTTCTTGCAATCTGCATATCTTATATAACCACGATTTGATATGTTTGAATTTCTTACACGCAGGTTCTACGTGTCCTTTCTAGAAGATGGTTACTTTTTCTGTGGAGGAAGCATTTTGGACAACATGACTGTTTTGACTGCTGCGCATTGCTTTCCAGAAGGACTTAAGTATAAGGCCTCATTATTTTGATATAAAGCATCCATAACGCAAGTAATACTGTTGCCAATATTGCATATGTTGATATGATAATACTGATATCATTATTTTACGACTCAATATTTTCATGTTCTTTTCATCAATAATTTCAATTACGAATTGATACTAATCTAATTTAAAAGACGTTAACATGTTCGACTTCTATTCTAAGTAAAGTCAGTGCCATCTGTTTTTCAAAAATCACCGCCCCTTATATACCGTATCACATTCATTTAATACAATAAATAGATACAAAAATTATTTTGTCTCATAAAAATTAATACATTCATATCAAGAAAATGAACACTATTACCTACATATTACCTTTCTTTATGTATTATTTTTTGACGAAGATGTTATTCATAATGTGCGTGGTGTATTAAATAAAATGGCTTTGGTAAACAATTGCATGCAAGACATTTAAAAACGTGCAATCAAAATCGATTAAATAAGACTTTACAATGACCACTTTAAAAGTTCCAACAAAAAGTAATAAACGCACCCAAACCCAAAGATTTTTTTTCTTTGGCAACCAATCAGAAACGGCCATTATATTCAACACTTGTATTTTCAAACAAAGAAAAGCTATATAGATTTGACTGTGTAGTTCTAATAATTCAATGATGACGTTGATATAAAATACCTGTTTTCACCCAATCACTTATGTAAAGACATTGAATAATTTAATTCAAATCAACTAGTATTTGCTGCTATAGATAACCAAACCTTTAAACCATTCAGTAACTATAACAAAAGTTAACTATGTTTTAATATCCAAACATGATTGCTACTATATTCAACATATCATTTTTATATACTACTTAGGTAATGGCTACTTTTTATCGTCAGAAATGGTTACTATATTTAACCCTGTATTTCATTATCCAAACAATAACAGCTTTTTTTGTTAACCGTGTAAATATTACCAAAAAATGGCAACACTATTTAACGTGATTTCAACCAACCATCGGTGATTCTAAATATTACCACATATTTAAAAACAACTTATACTTTATATATCACTGTATTTTATTTTAACAGCAAAGACTAATACATTTTGCCGACCAGTTTCATTAAACCAGAAAATACTTCTATATCAAACCCCACAAAATCATTTATTTAGTATTTTCTATTTTATTCACCTGTTTATTTTCAACCCACTAGTAATGGTTACGAGCACAAGGTTGTGGCGGGTGACTACAATTCCAACATTTATGAAGGAACGGAGCAAGAACGAGATCTCAGAGCACTTGCCATTGTAAGTCTAGATATCTGCCATAATGCTTTAGCTTCATATATTGAATATTACCAATATTTAGTACTTTATAATACAATAATAATGCCGAACGTGTATGTAAAACCATTCATAGGCATTAAACGAATACATGTAGTGATATTAGTTCCAATATTATTATATTTTTTGTTTTATGAAAAGATAATCATTAGATTTTGATATTCGAGTTAACAGCCATGTGAACGTCTTGCATACAAATTTGCTTAAATCATTTTCTTATCACGTCAAAGATCATATTTCTAAAGTATATTCGTGAACAACTTTATCTTAAAATACTTTTGTCAAAGATCATATTTCTAAAGTTTGTTCGTGAACAACTTCATTTGAAAATAATTTTTTTTTCTATTTTTTGGCATTGTTTATTTATATCTTTAGCCTTTTTCAGCTTCAGCGTCATGTATTTTATAAGCTCATGAGCATTTTATTCCATTTTTGTTGCATTTTTTTTATACAAAAAGTGTGTTACATTTCTTAAAAATCAGCTTATAAAATAGGAAATGCGCTACTTATAAAAACACAAGCTTCCCGAGAATTTTCTCAGACTAATACTCTTAACTGGATACAAAAAGTTGAAGCGTCGGTGTTTAAAGCTTTAAAGCTATTGTTCATGTTCTAACTCACGGTCCACTTGTAGCATCCAGATTACAAACCGTCAAAGTTTGTGACAGCAGATATTGCAGTCCTTAAATTGGCCACTCCTTTTGACTTCGATACCCACGTTGGACGTCCAGTTGTGATACCGAGTAAGAATTTAAGTTATCTCCATTTAGCAATAATATTTTTCACTTTTACACGCGTAAGTACCCAATCATCAGACATCATGAGGACGGCTCACTAAGCTTAAATATCATCCGCCCCCCCCCCCTCAATTAGAAATAAATATACATCTATTTATTATACAGGTGTTGACAAGCATCCTTTTTATAAATACTACAATAAAGTGTTGATAAATATTACATTTGTACCTTGAAAATTCAACCTTTCATTTGGCACCAGCTTTATGTTTCTCACTCTTATAATGTAACACATGACTTTATGTGTTAGCTATATAATTGTATTGCTATTACAAATGTAGTCATGACAATATTTATAATGGCTTTAAGCATTCATATACCGGTTTTGCCAATAAACTTTGATGTTTGAGTCATTCTATTATTATTTTTTTTTTTTCTATTTTGAACTTTTTTGTTATCATTTTAAAACAGTGTCCATTATAATGATGTACATATCTATCTTAGATATTTCATAATGATATTCATTGTGCCATAATGATGCAAACGTTTCTTTTAAGAGCTTGTTTCTTAGTTTTTATTACTGCTACTGGTAATTCACAGACGTTGTAATCTTTCGTTTTGAATATGTTTTAAACATAGTTTACCAATTATTTTCAGTTTAATCAGAATTTGAAAAAAACGATACTTTGCTGTTGTCTCTTACATGTGTTCAAATTATTGTATTGTATAAGTGTACCTATATTATTCTTATGCTAGGGGTTTAGCAAACCACAAAACAAAATATGTATTTGTGACTTCCATTAATCAGCCCTAAATTGTCTGAGAGACGGTATAAACCTTGTTTGAATTTAACGACCGAGACACGTGTTGTTTTAGTGTGTACTGATGTATCTAGCTATATCCTTTTACAACTGCATTCTGTACAATTAGTGATCAGATATACCATTAAGTGCATTTTATGTTAATTCATGTTTCTTTTCGTTCAGATAAGAAAACTGAAAGACGTGCGAAAAAGAAGAGGGACTGTTGGGTGGTCGGTGGAGGACTCAGTGGTCAAAGTGAGTGATGTACATGTTAGAAATAAGCAGATACATCTATGAAACCTAATATAATCCATAAACACAAAACTACATTAAAATCATCATTTACCTAAGAAACATGTTTGTAGACAACAAAAATAAATTGCAGTTATGACAATAAACCCGGGACATTCATGATCTTACGGTCAATTTTAATTGCATGCTTTACACCTTATACGTCAATTACTTGGTTATCTGATACCGTTAACTCTCTTTTGAAGCCATATGCTAAACGGGTTTTGTGTTTCAAAATGACTGGTTAATATAGATTTTTTGAAGTGAATTTTCCGCCTTAGTTTTTCATGTAACTATTATTATGACGTCATACGATATAACTGTTTCGGGTTTATCAATAGACCTGTTATTATAATTATATTGTGCTTAAAAATTGGTCTTCGTCCAATCATCGACGGTTTATTTTTTAGATCACGTAATATTACTCAATATTACGTTTCATAGATGTGACACTTCTTTGTATATATAGAGTCGATCGGTTCGTATATCACTGTATGTTAATTAAAAATATTGTCTTATCACATCAGCGGTCCATATCATATAATTACTTTTGTGGACCTCGCGAAATATATAATATGAACCGCTGACGTCATATCATGTAGACCATTGACGTCATAAAACTGGTGCATTTGCGATTTCATCAGAGCAAAGACATGTCGCAAGAACAAATTGTTTTCTTAGTTCAATAAAGCACATCAAAGCGCTTTCAAAATATTGATCAGTTCTATAGCATGTTCAGTGTTATATAGGAAATGCTATGCACCACATTGTGGCATATGTCATAATAAGGTCCAGCCAGTCAGCCACCGAAGGTGAATGCCTCAGTCCATTAACACTTGAGATGGCTGACTTGCTGGTCCTGCTAATGTTCAATGACCCTCAGTGTTGTTTAGTATTTCATATGCGTGATCATATTCTAATAGGGATGCAAACGAATATTCGAATATTCGAATATTCGATCAAACGTTTGGTATTCGAATGTCAAAATCGGTATTCGAATATTCGGAAAAAGAGTAATGATACTAATTCTCAATAAAGAAAGTTTGTTTGTCTTGTTTTTACAACGACTGGCCCCTAATGCCAGAGGTGTGAATGTGATGACAATACACTAAACACGTGTCATTTGTCATTAAGGGACATATCGTCGGGTACTGTAAAAAGTCCCCTTACTTTTACAATAACTGACTAGGAATTGGCTTTAACGTTTAAACACCAATGTTTTGTCCTGGCTGCAAATTAAGCTGGGCAACATAGCTCAAATCGCCGTGATGATATGAATGCCATGTGCTACAGTAATGTTGTTACATATATGTGCTTTAAATTGTATTCCATGTTTCGATACAACGTTCGCGCTTTAAAATGTAAATGTATAGTATAGCGTTTTATGATATATTTCCTCCATTGTTGAACACTGGATGAGTCAAATCCAGATATGTTTTCGTTTTATTTTTTTACTAGTTCCCGAGTTGGTTTGGGTTTTCCATAGTTACATTTAGTCAATTTAAAGATCAATCTCAGAACGAGGCTGCTTGTCCTATGGAAAGACCCTCTGTTGGCGCAAAACGCTATTTGACTAGGACTCTGGGACAGCTAATTTCACATTGTTTACACATATAAAGGCAGCGGAATTGAAATTATTTGATTGTGTTGTTTGTCTGTTTATAATGTATTCTTTTTTCTTCCTGAAAATTGCGAATTTCAAAGGCATATTTGGAGAAAATCGGGGTCCGCCGTTACGACAAATACGGTCAAATTGCCCCGGCTATTACTTAAGCGAATAATAATAGTAGTTTACTACATCTTCCAAAATATTGATTTCGGTAAACGAATATTCGAATATTCGATCGAAAGAATTACCGAATATTCGAATATCAATTTTGCCATTCGTTTGCATCCCTATATTCTAATATGATAATCATATTTCTAATGACCTCAGAGGATCGTTTTAAAGCATAGTATGCTTTTGATTACAATACATGGAGCTCCATACTGACAATATGTATTTATGAACACAAAAATAACCTATCGTCAAAGCTGATTTCAGTTAAGCAGTAAAATGACACCATCTCTGTGGTCTAAAAGTCAGGGATATGGACCGACAATCCAGCGATCCGGGCACATTTTCCCTTTACGTCATCAAATGTCTCTCTCCGATTTTCTATTTATAAACATTTCAACATAAAAATGCCATCATGTTATTCTGACTTCTGCTTTTGCAGAATTCACAGTAATAACTATGAAGTAGAAATATTCAATTATCTGGCATAAAATTCCACTTTTTATAGGACCGGACGCATACCGTCCACGCTTGCAAGAATTGAAAGCCGTTCCAAAAGCTGACTCTGCATGTAAGAAAACTGCGAACAATAAGTTCAGTGAAACATGGTCTGCAACGTTCATATGCACCATTCACAGTGGAAAGTCAATATGCGGAGTAAGTATGTGTCGTTTAACAGTTGTATACATTACCATGACAGGGCGTTATTCTGACAGCGTTTAGCATGTCCATTTAGTTGTAGTGTATTTTATCGGATGCATTTCACTCATCGAACCAGACATGATTCAAGACATCAAAAAAGCGTCTGTTTGTTTTCCTATTATAGTACGAGTCATTTGATAATTTCCATGTGTGAAATCGTAGATTGTGTTTAAACCCACCAAACGGCATTTCATTTGTTCACAACATTCTCCAGAATGTCCATTTCGGAAATTATGTCATAGAGCAAAACACAAATCAGAAGTGGAATACTTTTCTGAATATGTATGCCAATAAATAGGAAGTTTATATTGGTGAAAAATTGATTATAGATTAGTCTGTAAAAGGATGCATTCTACTCATGATATCAAGCTGATACATATTTTAAATACGACGGTTGCATGATACGGATTTTTCAAAACGACACGCTGTTTGCCCGCTGTTGAATATTGTAAAGGAATTGATAGGCATATGATAAATAACATTATCTAAAACATGAATCATATTCTAGCCTAGACAAACACACTGACAAGGTTTATTTTAATTGTGTCTTTGGATAGTCGTTTTTAGTTGCATATGCATTATAATAGTTATTCAGAACCGCACTTCAGGAGGTTGCTTAGCTCCGAAATATCATTCAGTACTTAATTTACATATGGTCATCAACGAGAATATTAAATGTATATTTTAAAAAAGTAACATTTCTCTTAGTGGTTAGCTTTCATAGCAAGAACGAATCTCAACTATTTCTCAAATCTAAACCGATAAAAGTTCCGCCGAAGACACTAGTGGCTGTTCTCGTCCCGTTTTCAAAAGAACTCCGGCATAATACAACCGACCTGTTGCATTTATACAGAGAAAAATTCCGGCATAAATCACCCGAATAACTAGTCTTTATCGGAAACGGTACCACGAGTTGTCCGTTCTGCCCCGCAACACATTGGAAAAGATTGGCTGTACGCAGCAGTATAATTTAGCACTTTCTAACGGCACCGAAGTAAACATCCCATTGTTAATAGAGTGGTCTAAACGAGGTGCAACCTGTCTGTAAAGACTAGTAAAGGTATATACAATTGCGTGAAAACAACCACGCTAACAACGTCAAAGAAGAACATTGTGCAAGAATTAAACATAAACCCTTTTTATCTTCAGCGGCGGTTTTCTGATGATTTGTTAGAAAGGATTTGAATATGGACGGTGATTTATACACAATCACGTATAAGTATTAAGTCCTCGTCCAAAATTGAGTAGTAATCCTCGTCCTTCGGGAATATCAAATACTTTTTCAAGGATTCTTAAATATAGAATACCGCTTAAGCCGGTGCATTGAATTGTTTACTGTGTTACGTCTTTCTTCATTGTCAGTCAACAGTTTCAATCTTACTGACACAAGCCCGAAATTCTCAAAACATTTAAATTCTTTTGTTACAGGAATAAGCTAAGCTCATCATTCGTTATAGAAACATTTGCGTACTATATACTTCCCTACGACCTTTAAGACAAATAGAAATCATCCTGAATTTGTATCATTATAAACGAATTCCGTTAATCAATATCTCATTTAAGTTTGTATTTTGTCTAATACACATGCAATACACGTAAAGTGTAAGAAGATTCGAGACAATTGGACAACCTTTTCTTCTTTTATTTTCTTCCGAAAGATCAGTTCCCCAGAGTTTTTTTGTTTTTTTTTTGAGATGTATTATGCTTCCTAAACGCTATTAAGCTAGATACGTTTTGAGTTTAAACTTATTTGTTTTACAACGATTTGGAAACACATTGTTTCAACATTTTATCAATCACTTACTTTACGATATTACGCGAGAGTATACTATTGTGTTGTTGGGAAAACCGAAGTACCTGCAGCAGATCCACTTGTCCGGTGATTCAATTACTTTAAGAAGATATGCTGATGTAAGCATTAATAAAAAATGGCAGTGTTTGATACGTTAAAATAGTCCTGTACTTAAAATATAAACGAACAACAGTTGAAAACAAAGTTACTATTGAATATGCAAGGGAACCGTCGACTGCCAAATATTAATAATGTTTGCTCTTACCTTTGCTCCATTTCTGACATGGACGTGAGGTGAAAGACTGTGTACATTTATTAACCAGTAAGAGTAAATAAGACATTCAAATTTCTCAAAGAATTTTCGATTGGAGTTTGATTGGAAACTGATGTTATTAAGATGTATCAACAGAAGAGAGCATCAGTAATATTAAGGAACACAATTTGATATGAACGGCATTTCTAAGTTTTAATTAGATGTTGAAAATATTTTGATATGTATGTTAACATAGCTTTGGGTGTGGTAATTATTTTAATGGTGCAAAACGAATATCATTAACAAAACGAAAAGGCTCTTTTTCTGATGTGAACATTATGTTAACAGTAAAGCATAAGGCTATGAGACTCTTAATTCAAGACTCGATATGTTTTTGTACTATTATACATACAGGAAGTACAAATTTAACATATGCTCAGATTTACATATACACAAGAACGGCATAGGGTAAAACAAATGGAAATAGTTATAACAAAAGACGCATTATTCTTTAAAAAAATGGTCAGTTATAAAATATATAAACCATTTACGTAGAGCACCGAAGATGAACGATACTAGCTGAAAGCTGCGTTGTACCTCACCATTGTTTATTTAGTCCATATAATGTCGCTCTGAAATGCTAACTAGTATTGTATTTGCATGTATTTTTACTAGAGTTAACTCTGAATAAAGGTAAAAGTATAACACGATTTACTATTTATTTCACCTGTATTGATATACGTTGTCTAATTTCAGGGTGACTCTGGTGGTCCGTTGGTGTGTTTCCTAAATGACCAGCCGGTACAGATGGGTGTGGTATCATGGAGCGGTAGAAATTGTGCTAAATTTGGCTTTGGGGCGTACGTCAGGCCGCGATCCTACACTAATTGGATAATGAACAAAATTGCAACCCTTTAGAAGCATACGAACCAGCTATGAAAAATGTTTCCCTAAAATGAGACGAAGACAAATTCTATGAACCAATGCTATAACAAATATAACACGTATCTAATGAATGTGGCTTATACGTATGCTATGTACCCTTCATTAAAAGCAGAAGCAATGTATTGAAAAGTTATGTTGTATTTCCTTAAGTGTGTTACTGTCCTTCAAACTTCGTAACAGAAAAAAATTCACAAAGTAATATTACGATCATCGATACGTATTCGTCAATGCTATTTTAAACAAATATTGGACAATTACTCGAAATAATTCCAACAGTACATTTTATATCATTATTTTAAATCCTTTTTTTCTTAGTTAATTCCATAATTGCATATCCTATCAATTTGCCCGCACAATAATTTACTTTGTTACATTACAAACAACACGTACGAAGATCATGCCTTCGACAAAAATGACACAAAGCGAGAAATCACATTTTATTTTTCAACAATGTGACATTTGATTTTTTTCTGTTACACTAACATTAAGACAACTGTCCCGTTTAAAACATAAAAGATCATATGCAAAGACATGTTTCTCAATCGTTATATAACTAACTAGTAAATGATAAAGACTATTTATTGTCAAACGATGGTACATATATTTCTATACATAGTCCGATTTTAATGAAGAACTTGGCCAAAATGATAATGATTTCAATCGTGATACTATCACTGTACGCGAATGCGATTAATTATTATAACATACTTTCCATAGGAAAACAGACACGTGCATCAGTGACATATTCTGTGGGTTTTTTTTACTTAATTAGTTGAAAAAATGATGAATATTCTAAGTTAACAACACCCTAGCTTATGATAAACCAAATTTTACCGAGTATGCTAGTATGCAATGTAAACAATTAAAGATTTTGGGGTGCCTTATTGTCTCTATAATACCACTCGGCTCTTGAATTCTAGCAAAAAAACGGAATTGGAAAATGTATTCAGGTCATGAGCAATATATATTAACAGCATTAAAGAGCATTTTAACTCATTATCTATGAGACAGTTTTAAAAGTATTCATACATAAATTGAGAACACTAAATAAATGATCTCCTAAATTTAAAAACAGTCAAAATAACCACTTTAAAAAAAAGACGCCATGTATTGTCAGTGTTCCGTTCATGACAAAACATAAATATATGATCTTATCTTATTTATGTGCTGTTGTGAAAAAATTATTCCCAGAATGCATTATTGGGAGTATGCAATGTCGTTCAGTATGCCCGCTTCTTCGTCATCGTCTTGTGTATATTTTGTTGGTATTTTGCAAAGTCGTCCTTTTTAACATAGGAGGCTTACTCGAAAGATGGTAATACCAAATCCGATCATGATCAACTTTCCACTCTTATGTTTTTGAAGTTGAATTGATTTCCTTTGATAAAGGTCGCTGAACATGAAGTTCTACTTTATCTACTTTCAACACAATGTATAATGTATCCCTAAGTCTTATCTGGAACAATTTATAATACACATATAGTCGTTACGTTCAACCGATTTTATTTTTCTTATAACTAGTACCCTTACTACAAAGGTAAGTCTACCAATGGTATCGCCTTTATGTGGTCTTGTAGGTCGTAAAAATGTATTAATAAATATATAACCTACAAATCGATAATTCCACTACAGAATGTACAAATAAAATTTGGGCGAGTTCTCACCAGATAACACGATATAGGGCTATGTGGAAGCTCCTGTCCAATACAAGAGATAAGAAGACTGTGGAGCTCTAGGCTTAATATGCTTGCAAAGAGTGTTGTTTAACAGTGCTTTAGCCCGCTGTAAAATTTCAGGATATCCCTCTTGTAAATAATGTATTTTTATAACTGATCAGACGTTTTGAATTAAATCAGCTTTCATTATTATTTGATCAGAAATAAAACTTGAACCACTTAGTGGCAGTTTTAAGTATTTCAAATCCTTAAACAAAATCAACATAAACAATCGGCTTATAAAAAAGGTGCTCGACAAGTAATAGTATTAACCCAAAATTTACTTATCTATTCCTTAAATCACAATTATCCCGTGAGATTGTCTTAACAATAAGTATGTACTTTATAATAATAAGTAACGATAGTTATAAGTAAGCCCGTCCCTGCATTTTTATGAAAAAACTTTCGACGAGTCTTTCATACATACATGAACCTAAAACCAACTTTATCTAAAAGTACGTGTCAGGTTTTCGAGTTTCATTATGTATTTTTCGAAACACCTGTTCGTCTGTACTTTTAATGCGGTAAAGCCAATCAGGCCATTATTTGAGGTTTTTCAACTGAGCCTGGATTCAAAATAGCATTGTATGCATCCAGTGGTGCATTCATTCACATATTTACATACATTTCAACTTCTCACAGACATATTTTTATCGTATTTTGCCACTTTAGAAGCTCGAAGTAATGCAGATGAAAACAGGCTAATTGTTGCACCCAGGAAATGGCATGTTTGGTTAATCGGACAAGATAAAAGCATTTTATTGTGATAATATGCCAGACATAGTGAAAAAATCCGATCTTGCCACAATTGACACTCTTGAAGCAAAGTAGTTTGACCACCTTAGGTTATACACTATTTTTTTTTATTTCAATATACATTTTAATGCATACAGACAACACATCTGATTGGAAAAATGCTATTTCTAGGGTTTCATGACTATGGCAAACATACTAGTCCCTGAAATTCAATCCAAACTCAATTTATTTAAGCAATAAAACAGTTTTTTCTCACTGTAAAGTTTAGCACCGCTTATGTTTCAAGTAATCAATGTTGCATCAGGCCCGAAGGCAGCCAAGTAAGGCAAAAACGTAGTTATTTTCTATAGCATTTCAATACTAGTTATGTATCTTCTTCACTGATTCGGAGGCTGTAGGCTACTAAACCCGGTGGTTATGATTTGATTTTATATGAACCAGAAACATGCTATGATATACTCATTTCGTCTCAGATGTGTACAATTCATTATGATTTATTTTAGTACCTTGATGAACCAGTTACTCATTCCCGTTATAGAACTCACACATTGTTCTGTAGCGAAACCCCGAACGCATGCCTTTGACCTTCAAATAGGCTTCTAGGACACTGAAACGAAACATAGAACTATTTAAAAGAGAAATATCGGAAGTTATATTTTTACTCTTAAATCGTTTCCATTGAAACATGAACTTGTTGCTCCGTATATTTGTTTATGACTTGTATGTCGGTCAAAAGCATAAACTACCCACCTGTGCAAAGTGAATGGAAATAAACACAGTATGGTGATTTAGTAAGATTGACATTATATTCATTTCAAATTATTTGGAAGTCAATTATTCCCCTTTTCGTTAAAAGACAGTTTCATTTTCGTTCTATGATGTCTCCTAATTTGGTAAAGCATGTTATTTACTAAGTATCCCCGAATAAACATAACTCCCGCTGCCATTTAAAGACGAAATTGCATAAGGAGCAGTGATTGAACTATAAAAGCTGAGTCAGCACACCTGCGTGGATGTTAAAAACGGACTAATGTGTGCTAGCATGACTGTCATTGTAATCATTACTTAAATCATAAGGATGACAGCTCCTTCCCCATTTGGTTCAATTCCGGTCAATCCCATTGTATTTGTTACGGTTTAGACATAGCAATTAAAACCGACATATGATTGTTAAATCAAAGCTTTCGCGAGACATCACATACGACAAAAACATCAATTAACCGAAATCGGTTAACAGGGAAATAGGAAATCTTGGATTGATTAGCATTATATGTACAGTGTGGTTCTGTAAAATAAAGCTGATTGAAAGTCCACTTTTTATGTTTGAAATTCGTAAAGATTACCAGAAAATTAGATATGTTTCACCGTTATAGGACATATAAGTATAAGCTGATGTAAGCGTTATTGTCGAATAAAGAAACAAACATCACAAAGTGAAAAACAATTAATTAATATCGTATTGTGTGGACTATGTTGACATAGTGTAAACAATGTTGACAGATCAATTTGTTAATGCACAATTTCACGCTCGAGTTCAATTCTCCTAAATTTGGGATATAAATCAAGTTCCACCGGAGAAACATATAAATCGCTGCTATATCTAAACCAGATTGCCTACGCATTTATCGATCTAAATTTTGAAAGTTATATGGATATTTTTTGTTGAAAACTTTATTTGATTTATGTATATGTATCCTTTGGATAACCTTTTAATCATTGGTAAATTTAACTCTCCTGACATGGCACGCAAATGCCTGTTTAGTGTATATAATCTGTTTTGTTGTACGTTGTAGCGAAACAGTAGGGTTAACATTACAACCCATCAAGCATGAATCGCAACACAAAACTGCATTTAAAAGCAAACAGGTCGGTAAGTGCAATTATGATGCCTCAGTTATGACGAACACCCAGTGCGAGAACATATCGAAATAATGAGAATCCACTTCAGGTGTTTATCATAACAACATCAATATTTTGATGGAGGCAGTTAGTCGACTTACAGAATTTACTGTTTTTGCACCTTCGGTTTAGTGTATGTAACCTGTTAGTTTACATGAAACAAAATATATCTTAGTAATGCTCAAGCATTACAATTGGAATCAACAGCCGCCTTTCAGTCCATAGAGTTCATTTTCCTAATAACATCTTCATTTCATGAAATGCCTATTTTGTGTTATATTCAAAAATAGGGAAATGTTCATTATCTAATTACCCGAAGCGTTGAATTCTTTCATAGTCAACATCCTGTTTAAAGGAATTATCTGCAAAACTTATATATAACCAGGATTGTATGTTGTCTCAGATGATTGCCCAGTGGAGTTCTCGGATTTCCTTGTTAAGTGAACTATTAAGGATATGATTCAGACAGAAGAAAACAAAAGTGTACGTGATTCGATCTCCTGTAAATTTACCCTTGATCGGTTAAAAACACAGCTGTAAATTGAACTCAAAGCAACATACATTGAACAATGTTCAAGAGCACTGTGGTAACATCATCAAACTAGTGTCACATAATTACTATGCATTTCTTCATTGGCTCACCAGTTAATATGTTCCAATTTACTCTCTCCTTCATATTTATCTGTATTGTTTTTAAATACAAAAAATGAGAGATTGCATTTATTGCATTTATTGTCCAGACATTGGTAGCATGAATTCCTTTTAATGATCATTGAAAGAGTTAAACCTGGAGTCTGTAAGTTTGATACTATAGCAATGCTTATTGGAACACTTTGTAAATTTCCATTTACACGTACTAACTTTAATAGCTTCAGAAATGAACATTACAACAAAACGCATGTATATTAATTACGCATCAGTTGCAAAATAATACACACTTGATTATCGTGTCTTCACTACTATGAATAACAGCAACAATTATATTTCATCGGGTACTACGTCATAAATCCATCCACTACCAAATATGGAGATTTGATAAACATGATGATAATGATGAATCAACCTTAATTGCCCCAAAAGTGAAAGAGTTTTCATGATCATAGGTTATTTATTTCTTACACACATTTCGTTATTCGTTACAGTCATATCTGCACTGTTAACTGTGCAGTTTAAGCTGCTTACGGACATAACAGCCATAAAGAGTATCCTGAAAACAAGTGCAGATATATATTTACACTATACAAGTGCGGCCTACATTTCGCGACATCACTCTTTTAACGTATATTTGATTCAGTATTATTTTCGTTGTATACTATTTGAGGTACATAACGGAAACAGGTTGCTGGTTCTTAGAGGGACTAAATGTTTAATAGAAAATGTTTCAGTCAAAATAAAATGTCTTAAGTAAACGAGTAACAGCAACAGTCAAGATTATACAATACCTTTTTTAAACTATTAAACTTAATTAATATTGCTGTCAATATATACGGACAACATAAGAAAACATACCAAAGATACCAAATATCTTGAATTTTGGTTTCAGTAGCAAATCGTGTCTGAATCAATGACAAAAATTGAGAAAACTTGTATTACACTGAAAGACTTGATAAATATCCCAATCATCAAGTATCGTTTTTGATTGAACACTATGATGAACATCCATACAATGACTTTCCCATTGTATTATCACGACGTTTTTACGAACCAATCTAGTATAATGGCAATACAATATTTTATTGCGAAATCCCGCCTGTACTTGATATGACATTTTATGATAGATAAAAAGGCCTAGTAGGTGAAGTCATGCAATTATTACCGGGCTTATTTCACGTCTAAAATTCAAGGCGCATAAGGTACAATATAATTAAACATAACTTTTCTCAAGGTTATTTGAAGTGTATTTTATTTTTCATGCAATCTGTGTATGTTGTCTTGTGACGTTTAGTTTAATGGAATGGCAAAGATTTGAAAATAAAATTGGAATTTTGATAACATCCGTATGATTGTTTTATAAACATTTACTTTACATTAAATTTATGCATTGTAAAGTTCTTGTTATAAACATCTTCACGAATGTGTTCATTAATTAATCGTCATTTCGGTTTTCATGATGACCGATTTCGGGCTGTTATTTCACAATGCTGCAAACCGCTATGTGTATAACGCCTGACACCAAAAAGCAATACTCTAAACTGAATCGCGATTTCTGAACTTAAAATGTACCGGTAAACTAATCACTGTAAAATTACATAGTTTGAAAATTGAAATCGTATGTTGACGTTGCAAAACGTTCTGTGTCTAACACTTTACACCAAATCTGAATGCGCTTAAACTTCGATTTCGAAACTAATCACGAGCTTGCCACTTCTAGCTCCAACTTATAACAGAAAAAATATATTTCCCTTTCTTTGAAGTTGTTAATTTAACTAAAGTAAATCATGATTAGTTAAAGCGTTATGATATTAATCAAGAAAACCGGGACCGATATAACTTCCTTATAAAAACTTTAGAAAGATCACGAAGATCTTGAGGCATTATTATTACAAATTGCAGAATCATTTGAAATGTTTTCAGTAGCATATTGTTTATGCCATTTCTCACCAAAAGGCACAATTGTTCATATTTATAGAATTATTCAAGACGTCATTTGCGTCTTGCCATGATACAAGAAAATAAAAGATGCAATGGACTCTCTTTTCACTGAAGATACATTCAAGTTGCCTTTGAAAATAAAACTCAATCAATTTAATGGTAGAACTGAAACCCATCGCGCGAGTATAATAAACAAACAAATAAGAAAAGGCTTGTTTTGAGGAACTAATGTTTAAGGCATAACATACATTTAACGAGAGACACACACGTCCTGATACAATATATTCTGATGCATGACTTCTTAAATATATGTTTCTATAAACCGAGAGAAGAGCGATAGTTAATAGTAATGTCACACGCCATAATGTAAGGCATGAAAGTATCGGTGTAATAATTTCATGAGGAACACGTACTAGGATTGTAGTCTAAATTTCAAAGTCTTATCAAGTTAAGGCGTCATCACCCAATACACATATTTTCATGACAAAATACAATATCGTTGCATAAATACTTCGCGGGAATACATTGGGCGGGTCTTGTTAATTGATGTCTAAAATTAGTTTAAATTAAAGATGATATTATAACAAACGAAGTGTTGCAGTTCAATACACGTTTTTCAACTTTCACGTTTATCGCTTATTCAGAATCAATTTGTTAAAGTAAGCCTTTCATCATTATTAGAAATAATTGCTATTGGTAAAGTTAAATATTGATATACAGTTGCTATGGTATGCTCAATACTTAACAGCATGAGAATTGTCATTGGATTCAAACATGTAACATGTATCAATTGAGATACATGTCGCGAATTCACGTTTAAAATCAAGAAACCGTGCTACGTATTAATAACTCAATTCAGTGAACACACTCGTATGTTTGAAAGTATAACCATGTTCTATATTTTTTTATCTTATTTTGATATAAAGGTTTGTTTTGTATATGAGATTATCCATTTTCATCGTCACCGTCATATTTTGCTCTGGCTTAAGATACTCCGACTTTGATGTTGTTTCCGTTTTTGTCGGAAACATAAAAGTTTGTTTATTGACTGTCGCTGGAAATAAGACATTTGGAAATGATTTTAGCTGTTCATATATTATATCAAGTAAAATAATATTACCTATCTTGACGGACTAAAATTCTGACTTTAGAAGCTAAAATGATTTGGGTGGTAAATTCAACTGCACTCAAGTGAATCTCCATTAGCTTCTTCAACGACAAAACACAATTTTGAACAAGCCAAAATACTAAACGAACGGGTATGCAAATAAACTACCAAAAAAACGTGAATCTCTAGACCAACATACTCTTGCAAGAGCGCTGTTTAACAAAGCTACAGTAACTTGCTCAACCCGCTGTAATATCTCCGGAAATCCCCCTTGGAAATATTGTATTTTTTATAACTGATCAAACGTTTTGAATTAAATCAGCTTTTATTATTATTTCATCAGAAAGGAGGCTTCAACCCATTAGTGGCAATTCTAGGTATTTCAAATCTTAAAAAAATAATCAGCAAAATCAGTTGGCTTATAAAAAATGGTGCTCAACAAGTAATAATGTTCATTTACATTTCATTTATTTATCCCAGAAATTGCATTTATCCTGTTGGATTGTCTTAACAATAAATATGTTTCCTTTTTCTCATAATGTAACAAGAGTTATAAGTAATGCCGTCCCTGCATTTTTATCAAAAAACAAATTCGATGCGTTTTTTATACATAAATGCACCTAAAACGACTCTGTCTCTTAGAATGTGTCAGGTTTTTGTGTTTAAGTATATTTTTCCAAGCACCTATGCGTCTGTAGTTTTAAGGCAGTTAGGCCCATAGGGCCATTATATGAGGCTTTTTAACTGAACTGGAATTAGAAAGGGTATATCAAGCATCGAATGTGAACACATTTCAAGTTCTCGCAGACATAGTTCCACCTTATTGTGACACTTTGGATGCTCGAAGAAATGCAGACGACTCAATTTTGTTTTACTAAATTGGCAAAAGTTGTTAATTCCTGAAAATGGCATATTTTGTGTATCCGGACAAAATAAAAGCTTGCTATAGTGATAAAATACCAGACGCAGTAAATTACAATTCCTTTTTTGCCAAAATTGAGACTCTTGAAACAAAGCTGATTGGTCCCTTTCGGCAATACACTACTTTTTATGACCGTTTACATTTCAATGCAAACACACAACACTTCAGATTGAGAAAATGCAAATTCTAAAGTTTCTAGGCTAATGCCTTGAAATCCAGTTCAAACCAAATTCATTTAAACAATAAAAAAGTTTTCTCTCACTTTAAAGTTAAGCGCCGTTAATATTTCAAGAAATCCATGTTGCATCAGGCCGGAAGGCAGCCAAATTTAGCTAAAAAGCAGTTAATCTCTAGATGAGATATTTATGACTTATTTTACTCACTGATTGCAGGTCTTGGAGTGCATTTAAAGCATAACGATTATAAAGTATGTGCGTCACACATAATTAAACAAACTATCATTATTTCCCTTTTCGTTAAAGGACAATTTCATTTACGTACAGTATTATCTCCTACTTTGGTAATGGATGTTATTGATCAAGCTTCTCCGAAGAAACATATATCTCGCTGTCATTTATAGACAACATTGCGTTAGCAGCAGTCATTCAACTATTATAGCTATATAAGTAGGTCTGCATGCATGTTATAAACAGACTTAGGTGTGCTAGCATGACTAACATAATAATCATTATATAGATCATGAGGATGACAACTCCTTCCCTATTTGGTGCAATTCCGGTCAATCCCACAGTATTGGTTACGATTTAGACATGGCAATTAAAACTGACATAGGATTGTTATATAAAAGCTTTCCCGAAACATCACGAACGACAAAAACATCAGAGTCAATCAACCGAAATCGGTTAACAGGGCAATAGGAAAGATAAGAGGGATTAGCTTTATACGTCCAATGTGGTTCTGTAAAAATGAAGCTGATTAAAAATCCATTCTTTATGTTTGAAATTCGTTATGATTGTCAAAAAATTGGATATGTTTCACTGTGATACGACATAAGTATAAGCTGATGTAAGCGTTATTGTATTGATTGTGTAAACTATGTTGACAGAGTGTAAACAATGTTGACAGACACATTTGTAAATGCAACCTTTCACGCTTAATTTCAATTCTCCTAATTCTGTAATGGATGTATCAATCAAGTTCCACCGGAGAAACATGCTATATATAGACCACCTTGCGTATACATTTATCGAGCTATACTTGGAAAATTATATGGACATTTCTTCGGTTGAAAACTTTATTTATATATATATTTATTTTTATATATCCTTTTAATAACATTCTAGATTTATGTTGGCAAATTCAGCTCTCCTGACATCATAGCAACTATCAAATGCCTGTTCAATCAATTTATATAATCTCTTTTGGTATACGTTGTAACGAAATAATACGGTTGAAATAACCACCCAGCAAGCATGAATCGCAACAAAAATATAAACAAACAGGACGACGTAAAAAAAAAATCTTGAAATTCCTTTCTGGTATGTTGCAGTAGTATTTGTGATGTGCGGTAGATATTTAACATTGGATAATACAAATCAATTTTAGAAAATCGTATAAGTGTTGGAACATGTCATTTTGTTTCAAAAAAGAAGATATTCACCAACACGAATAAAAATCAGCAACGGAATAAAACATGTGAATGTTCTTATTATTACATTATCATTATGAGAACTTAAAAAAAAAAAGTATAAATAGTGTTCAGTTTAATGTAAGTTAAAATTATAACTGAGAAATACCATTATTTCTATTTCATTATATTGTGTACGATAAATGTATTAACAGTTGATATATAAAAGGAAGCATGTGTCATATGTAAACATTAATCGTTTAACTATTTTAGTCAAACGGCAAATAACTACAGGTGTTTATGAAAACATATCGGTAACGTTACCAAAGCAAGTTGTAGTAAATTTATTTACGATGATATATTTAGGAGCACAAACAACAGGGACAGTATGAAACCAGCACTGAAACTGTTTAATAACTGAATTTAGAGTGCCAAACATTAACTGCCAACTGAGACTGTTCAATAACGGTATTAAGAGTGCGTCATATTCAATGCCAACTGAGATTGTCTAATAACTTTAAGATTGAACTCCTAAAAATAATGCCTTGTCACTAATCCTTGTTTTAAGATAATACTAGAACAAACTATTATTCATTGATCAAAGGATATGATTGAAATATTGATATACACTAATCAGATTAGTACGACCATTAAGTTTCACTATGTCTGATATTCGACACCGAAGAGCAAGAATCACACTTACGATCCTTAAAGGATTAAGAAACGATGACTGGCATAGTTATTATAAGCAGCAAAACAATTAGACTAAATAACAGTTGACATAAGACTGAGACGTTAAGTTCCATGTTGGTTATACTTGCAAACAAGAGAATTGTAAAGTGTACTTATGAAGTTGATGAACAAAGGGAAGAGTTCTATTTAATAGAATTCCACGCGCAATAGTATACACTTCGTCATGACAGTAGATCCTTAGCATACATTCGTTTATAATTCATCGCGGTAATGAAATTGATAGCGATTTTTAAATGCTATCCGTTATTTGTGAACGGAAAAATACTATTCGTATTACACCTTTCAACTATCTATTTACAATTATTCCGTACGCACGTTTGTACATGTTCTAATGCGTTTTGTCATGCTAGTTCACGACATGATATTATATGTTTATTATAAATATGATGGATTATCCAAATAACGTAATCATTTTCGTTTTTACGTATGCATTTATTATTTCATTAAACAAACTTTATGTACGTATTTGCCATTCCTACACATCACCATGAGGTTTCATTTCAAGCAAAGTCATATAGTTTTTGTCAGGAAAACAATTCATTATATCAAACTATGTGCGTTTGAAAATACATTGAAAATAAAGCTTTTTTGCGAACTTGATCCACTTTTTATAAGGTTATTAACACAATATTGAACAAATATTTTGAAAGACAACGAAAACTTTTGCAATAGATAATCATTACCATCATCAACCACGGTACTTTCTTCCGTTACACTTCATACATACCATGGGACAAATGACTGGCAAAATATCGTTTTAATGAATATGCATGAGGCAGGAGAAACAACTTTTCTTCCAATGAATTAGCATGTTACACTCGAGTATTTGTTATTAACCTAATATTGTCATTAGCGTCCGTGGCCGTGTGGTCTTGACTGACTTCTTCCAACTATAGTTATAGTGAGAAAGCGGACTCGGTTCAACACCGGAAAACGACAGATTTATTTCCACCATAAGGCATCTGATACTTTGCGTAACCAATGGAACTGCCTTATTAGTTATTCATGAATACGAGATTGTCCTAGCCAAATTGCCCACGGTACACAGCGAAGCATAGCGTAGTGTGTATCAGGGGTATCCGACGATGACTCTTTATTATCAAGATATAGAACGATCCTTAATTATGAGAAAGTGCAATAATTATGCCTCAGGTATGACAAACACCCAGGGCGAGAGAAACTTGTAATAATGAAAATCTACCTCAGGTGTTCATCAAAAAAAACCATCGATATTTTGATGGAAGTTGTTAAACGAATCATAAAAAAGTCTGCTTTTGCACGAACGATGAATCTGTACATCATCCTTGGGTTAAGTGTCAGTAACCTGTTAGTTTACAGGAAACAAAATATTAAGTAAATATCGTATTGATGCTCAAGCATTACAACGGGAATCAACAGCCGCATATTGCTCCTCAGAGTTCATTTTCCCAATAATATCTTTATTCCATGAAAGTTCCTATTTAGTGTTTAAACTAAGGATTGAAAATCGGACCAAAGTCATAATCGATCATCGAAAATAACAAGACGAGCCGTTTCGATCAATCATCGATTATATAATCGAAACGGAACAAGTGAATATATTACAAATATATCAAAAACTATATTGGTTTACACATACATGTCTTTAAATGAATAAACATATTTCAATCAGTTATGTTTTATATGCTGTTTTGTTATACATTCAAGGTTACATTTGATAATTTAGTAAAATGATTTTAGGGGATGACTTAATTCTAAAATAATTGAGAATAAATTGTCGTATAACCCCGTATAAGACCGTACCGTTTCCCGTTTTAAAGAAAATCAGTACATACACGACACGGTGACTTCCCTTTGCCGTTCATTAGCGATTATCGATAATGGAATATGAAATCGATCATCGCCGACCTTGGACACAAATAATCGTTATTTGACAATACTCGATCATCGTTTTATCCCTAGTTAAACCGCATTTGGCGAACACGTTTTTGGCTGACTCGGAGTGTATTGGCATGTGACTTCATTTTCTTCAAATATTTTACATTTTCAAAACATTTAGTAGGAAAGATTAGCTAATACATGTCGCTTTTATTTTTAATAATGTTTTCCTTATTTGTTCCCAGTTTTAGTACAATGCTTTTTATTATGATACTCTATGATCACACAGTTTTATACCTTTTATATTATAAGGCAGACTGTGTGGGATGTTTATAGTATCAAACAATGACTGAATCGTTTCTCTGAAAAGTTTTTGTATAAGGTGCCCTGAATTGTATCCCTCCGTCTGCAGATATAGTTGGGATCTCTAATCATTGAAGTACTTGGGGTTTACCTATACGTTTATTATTATTTGTTTTATTGATAAGTTTCCTCAATTTAATGCATGATACAAGAAAATAAAAGGCGCAATGGAATCTCTTTTCACTGAATTTGCCTTTGAAAATGAAGCTCGATCAATTTAATGGCAGATCTGAAACACATCACGCGATTATAAGAGACAAACAAATAAGAAAAGGCTTGGTTTGAGGAACTAGATTCAAGGCATAACCTACATTTCAGGAGAGACACACAACGTCATAAAACAATATATTCAGATAGAATGAATTCTAAAATATAGGTTTCAATAAACCGAGAGAAGAGCTAGAGTTAATAGCAATCATTATGTATTATGTTTCCTAACACGCCATGATCTAAGACATGGTGTACGTGAAATGATTGCATGAAAACAGCTACTAGGAGTGTAGGTCATAAATCGTATCAAGTTAAGACGTCATCTCCCAATATACTTATATTCATGACACCGTACAATATCGTTGCATAAATACTCTGCGGGAATACAGTGGGCGGGACTTGTTAATTGATTTCTTAAAGTTTGAGTTTAAATCAAAGACGATATCATAACAAACCAAGTGTTCAATACACATTTTCAACTTTCACGTTTTCGCTTATCCAGAATTGATTTGTTAAGGTAAGCTTTTCATCGTTAAGAGAAATTATTGCTTCTGAAAAAGTTAAATATTGATATGCAGTTGATATGGTGTGCTCTATGCTTAACAAAACGATAAATGTCACTGGATTTAAACATGTAACATTTATATTATGATATATATTGTAATACCTCTAACTCCCTTTGATGAGGTTCAAATATTTTTCAAAAAAGTACGAGCTCACAACCTCGCCTGGCTAACAGGCTTCAAGTGAACAAAACACAGTATCAATTAAGATATATGTCGCGAAATACACGTTTAAAATCAAGATACCGTGCTACATATTAAAAACTCAATTTAATGAATATTCTCGTATGTTTAGAAGTATAACCATGTTCTATATTTTAACTAACATTTTTATAAAGGTTTGTTTTGTACATGAGATTATCCATTTTATTGATACCGGCATATTTTGCTCTTGCTTAAGATACTCTTACTATAATTTTGTTTCCGTTATTGTCGGAATCATTATTTTTTCTTTGAAACAATTGTATTCTTCTATATAATTCAAAAAGTAAGATACGTTAACTTTACATTCTGATTTTGGTTGTAAATCTCATGATTCAACTGCACTCATGTGGATATCCTCCATTAGCTTCTTCAACAACAAAACACAATTTTGAACAAGACAAAATACTCAATAACAGGTACGCGAATGAACTATTAAAAATCGTAAAACCTTTCATTCTGAAGAACGATTTACAGTAAAACCATACTATTATAAATTATTACAGACGATTTTTTTTCTCCGATATTCCAAGGAAAATGATGCTCTGTGTTTGTTTGTTGAAGTTTCTTTAGAATGTTAGACTTCATATCAATTTCAAAAGCAAAATATCAAATGTGAGCAGCAAATACATTATGTTAATTTGGCAAAAAATATTCGGGATGGCCGAATATTGACCTCTTAAGCTAATAACTGGTTGTAACTGCTATCATAGTTTCAAATAAAAACAATAACTAATTTCGCATTTCTCCGTAAATGTGACATTTGACAGACATGGCAATTTTGCTTGAGCAGAAATGTAACAGTAAGCGGAACTGGAAAGGGATGAAATGCTAATGTTACACAAATATTAAATGCCAAATGTACTCTTTAAACCACTCAAGTAATTTGTCAAATTGCATTCCTTGTAAACAAGAACCCCACGTATAATCCACAGGGTTTTCTTAAATCAGATTGCATAATGTAAAGACATGAACAGGATAGATATAGAAACAAGTGTCCAAGTTACCTTGCAATACGAACCAGATGAACCCTTTGCAACTAAAATCGAAAAATGATCTGGGAATAGTCACACGATGACGACAGATTGTTTGTTAGTAAAATTATTGGACAATTATATAGTAATTACGTGATTAGAAAAAAAAACAATCCCTAGTAATGTCTTATTGGCACATTACAAATAATATTTTGCTATACACAACTTGTTTGTATTGGTATTATTTATGTCATCGTAAATTTATTTACTATCCTTACTTTCTTGTCAAAGTGTAATTCGAAGAAAAATATACATTATTTAAAAAAAAAACTCGAAACCCCCTTTTAATCAAAATTATCATACAAAACATACAAAATTTCTATCTGAAACACATAAGCAATCTTTGGAGACCTATTTTCCCATGATATGTTTGATCAACCGTATTTGCATAGCTTGCGTACATTTACAAAGTTGATATAAACATTTCATAGCAATATAGCAGATCATTGAGGGTTAACTTGTCTAAACTATTTACAATTTAAAGGTTTTTGTAAAAGGAATGAAACAGTGCTAATTGGTTATTGTATTGGAATTACTTCCTGAAGTTGTTTTACGCTCGCTTGATCCTATGTGTAAATATTAACTCATCTTCTTAAATCTGTAATAAATTCGTTAGTTAATATCTGTTTCCGTTTGAGGTAAACATTATTTTTGTTTCCCATAATTAATACATTCATCATAATCAATTGAATTGATACCACTCACTGCGATGTGAATTGATAGCTTGGGGAGTTTTTTTAATGTATATACGACGCTGTAAACACTCACTCGAACTGTAATAAAATGGTCCGTAATTAGACTAATTTCCTCCACCCAACCGTTCAATATACTACATTTATCATGATTCATTTTGTTGGACCCTAGATATATTGACTACAATACTTAAAAAATATACAATTACTATTCCACAAGCACGATATCATCAAGATCGTACAAATAGAGTTCTCCGTTTGATTCGAACAGCACGGCATGTTCCTTTATGGGGAGGAGGAGACGAATTGATATTTCCTTCGGCGAAATAGAATGTTAAGCTGTAATTATATAAACGTCTGTTCAAAATACTTTACCTTTTACGTTTTTACTTTATTCAGGATTGTTGGGATAAGAGTGAGGATTTGTACACAAACTGATGTAAACCCCAAGTAAATTTACATTTTACTGACCGTTTCAAGGCGGTACCTAACAATCCTTGATAAACACACCTATTTGTGTATAAAGTATCTATGCACTGTGTTGATTGTGGAGTTTTGTGCTGTTGTTCCGTGTTTCTTGTTTGTGTTTTTGGTAATGTTATATGTCTTTGGCGTTTACCCTGTGCCATTAGTTGTTTCATAAAAATATTGAATCTGAAATAGATCAAACGTGTTTGTTTCTGTCGATTGGTGGGAAAACAGGAGATAGAAAACAGCGCAACAATACCGTTTTGATGTCACAGCCTCTGCGAAAACCAATAGTGATACAAACCCACGCGAGTGCAGTGAGTATATATTGGAAAATATTGAGAAACAGAATGAAAAGGATATAAGTCGACTTTATTTTGCTTTGGAAATGATACCGGTGTAATAGTGTTACAATAACGTGTTCCTCGACATTATTCATAAACAATAATTGGTATATTTCAAGTAATCAAAAAAGTTAAACTGTAAAGAATCAAACTTTGAATTGGGATAACAAAATGTATTTACTGAGACGCATTAAAACGTTGATCACTGAATCTTCCCAGAGAAGAGATTACAAAACTGCTGTGATAAGTAGTAATAATAACGAACTTTCTACCACTTTTGATCCTCAAAAACCGCCGCCTGAAATTAGTGAGCGTGAGAAGGAGATTCTTACAGAATGCTGGAAAATAGTTCAACAGGATGTTGCAAAAGTCGGAATAATAACGTTTGTAGGGTAGGTCATACTGTTAGCAAACTTAATTCTTTCGTTTGGTTGCAAATAAATTTAGTGTTCATATTCGTGTAGATATTAATTATTCGTACATTTCAATTCATGTACTATTGTTGTAAAATGATAAAAAACCTCTGAATGTAATAATAAACTAACTTTATTTATTATTAAATTGACACATCTATAACGTGTGTGTTAATAATAAATAATATAATTATTTATGTAATCATTTTTTTTATATAATTTGTTATAATATTAAAGAACAATTTAACTACAGTAACTATGCTCCACTGAAAACTAATACTTCGTAGTCTCGAACGATATTGTTTTCGTCATCTCAGTTTTAGAGTTAAGATCACTGAATACTTAGGGACTTCCACATAAAAAGAAATTTATTAAGACAACACTAACAAAATACCGATCAATCAGTGTGTGTATATCACGTCATGTAAGCTACGTCTGAAGGTAACATTTTGCTTAAAATGAAAACATAAACACTTACATAGCTTTTCTATTTCTTCACCATTTTAAATGAAATAAATGGCAGTCTGTGCCGCTCAAACAATCCGCGCCTTCGTTTTATTACCGGAGTTGGATAAGGTGATTGCTTTCCTCAGGGGCGTTAAAGACCGAAGACGGGGCCCCGTAAGCGGCGTAGACTGCGCTATGTTTCATTTTAAATGGTGAAAAAGTAGTCAAGTTATCTTTATTTAAAGTTTTCATTCAAAGCAAAATATTGCCTTCCAGAGTAACATTTATTACGCTATTTATCAGGTGGTATACAAACACTGTAAATATGTTAACAACGAACGCTGTACCTCAATTGTCTTTTTAAAATGGATGTTCAAAAGACTACTATGCGAGATGTGAAGCTGCTACAATATCCGTGCTGCGATAAACAAAGCTTTCATTGGAAATATTAGGTGTAAGCCTGAGACACATACGGCGCGTGTCATCGATTACACTATTGACCCCTTCATTAAGAATATCGCTTTTGATGAATAATTAATGATGTGAAACACGTCAGATGTGAAGTTGTTTACTATGGAATGACAACAGGGTTACGAATTACGAATTATTTCAATATAAATTGATCAGATTCTGTTTTGAATTGCGAGTACTGACTTTTGCTCTATCTGTTTGTAATTTTCATTATTGAAAGTTCGTCTTTTTTGTCTTGTTGGAGAACATGCCTTTGCAATTTCATTGAATAGTTTGTATTGAATTGTTACAAAGAAAGAGGCTTTATTTTAACTATTCCGTTCCATTTTCCTTCATGTTTGAAAACTAAAAGGCTTAAAAAGCAAGAAAAAATCAGTCTTATACAGACCTACCGTTTTGAATAAAGCAAGGGTTGAACAGTCAGTTATTCGTAACTCATTGGTTAGATGAACTCTTTTAAAGATATATCCTAACATTAAGTAATCTATTTATGTTTTGCCTATTTTCAGTCTATTTGAGACCCATCCGGAAGTTCACGAGGCTTTCATGTCATTCCGAGCAGAAAACACGTCCGAACTCGAATACAACGCAATTCTTCGTGCGCATGCGCTAAGAGTAATGGGAACAGTGGACAAGTGTATTTATAGACTCGACAACAGGGAAAAGTTACGCGATCTGATGACTGAATTGGGAATTCGCCACAAGAATTATTCCGTGAAAATAGAATTTATCGACGTAAGCGTTTATCGTATGAATATCAATTTCATTTTTGCCTTGCCAAGTCTAATAATATGTCCGTCAAACATATATGGAACTTTAATTAAAGATTCCCTTACCTTTTGTCATTCATTTATTTCATTAATTTAGCTTCCCATTAGCCCCAACAATCATTTATAAAGTAAAACGGCAAGCAAAGGTAATTTGTGATAGATATTGGTGTTACAGCCTTGGAACTGTCAGTGACATCCCATGAACTCATAACGGAATTCGTGTGTTTCCGTACCTGAATATCTCCTTTACTACTGAAGTATTGATGAAACGTGTCCTTTTATTTAGTGCCTACCCTACATCGCCTACACACATAAATACTTTCATTTGAACTTAAAAAAGAAAAAGCCAACTACTCGTTTCATGAAAGCGATATGAGGACATCTTGTGAGCATCTAATGTTCACTGTATAGATAATAATACTTAGTCACGTTGCATTTGCCCTTCTAGGGTTCTATATATACACTGACCATAACTGTTTGGACTGTTTTGTAGTTGATGGGTCCCCAATTCATCAGCTCAATCAAGCCTCATCTGGTAGCAATGTGGACAGACGAACACGAAAAGGCCTGGGAGAATTTGTTCAAGCTCATGAGTTACTACATTAGGAAGGGAATGTGTAGTATTTGATTAAAATGCTACGGTAGAAAGTAATGGGCAGTGTTTTGACACTTTTGACCTTGGGTCGATACACTTGTGTATAGGTATCTAGATGCTGACGAATTATTTCAGAACTGTTAATCTAACAGGTCTATAACAAGGCTGTATAAATTGCATTATAATTGCAAGCATTTGAAAAACAATAAATAGTGATAAAAGAAAGTAATGCATAAACAGCTCCGTCCACAACCCGTTTTGTTTAACTGCGAGGAACTTAATACTACAAGATGAGACAAATGTTCATTGTAATGTTGTATACATGTATATATATATATATATTAACACAGACTATACTAATTATGAAATTGAAAATGATCCTTTTCACGGCCACTTTTAAAATTTTAAATATTATTTTATAATGATATATACATTATTTACATTATTTACATAAAAAAATGTATTCTCAGCCGGGAGGAACGATATAAAGATATAAAGATAATACGCAACATCTGGTGAATTATTGAAACAGCATAGAAACAAACACCACGATGCCTTCCTCCCCGTAAATGTGAGGGGTTTAATGATAGAAAATGAAAATATAAAAAGGGTGAATGCTTGACTAATCAAATTTTACTCATTAGCAAGAGTGTGCCTATGTTTGCCTTGTTATTCACAATACAACAGATTAAAGAGCAATATTTTCTTAATTAAAATGATCAAAATTAAAATAATTGATTTCAAACCATTCTAGATGAAACACCTATAAATGTTCTTAAATCCGTGATATTTTCTCATATTTACACCAAACCAGCAACATATATAACTCAATTCATTTCAATGAAATACCATTTTTAATAAATACACAAGCATCTGTCTGTACGTACACATAAAGTTAACATTAAGTCTTGAAAAATATTTAATTTCAAAACTTTTTTTTCCTTCATTGTCTTTATGGTCAGCAACTCTCTTCTATTTCTATATTGTCAGCGAATTCGTCAGCACTTTACTACGTGCCTGTCAAAATGGCGCGCGTTTGTTATTCCCACGTGGGCTATCACGTGATGTTTTAAGCGGGGAAACTGTGCGATCACTGTGATCAATGAGATCATTGTGTCACGTGATGGAATGATGCGCTTAGAGTGGATAGTAATTCTTTGTTAACGTTTCGATGTTCATTCATTTTTGGGCGCAGGGATACTACTTTAATATTATCTTTATTTAAGTTCAAGAAATTAAATTATTAAAATAGATATTACGTTATAAATGCTTCTTGCTTTGTCAAATATAGCTCGGTTATTGGAAACATAGCTTGCAATTTATATAGTCCGCACTATCTCAAACTTTCTAGCACACCGGATAGGCATTTCCGGTGATTTCAGCCGTGCTGGAAAACTCCATCTGGCATCCCCCCATGCCAGATGAGTCACGCGCTGTGACGTAATACTTTAAATTTCTTTTATTAAACATTTAATGTAACCATAGTTATGAGATTTCAATAGATGAGTTCCATTGACATTAACTTTACAATAATATTCCTTAAAAACAAAACAAAATAACCCTTAAAAGACGTGATAGCGAAGGAACTTATTGACGTATGCAGTGAATACAAATTAATGCGCGTCATGACGTCAGTAAACATCATCGCACGCGCGTTTTGGTGAAATGTACAAAAACGCGCTTTCTTATGTATATTCTTCACAAAAAATGTAATTTAAGGTTTGCTTGAAAAAATATCTATCATGTGTGTCCGTTCCGGATAAAAAAATCCGACCCTCGGGCACGCTGCGTAGCTGGTTACTCGGCAAGCCTCGTTAACTGGCAACGCAGGTGCCCCCGGGTCATATTTTTCTATCCGGAACGAGAACAAATGACAAATATTATTAATATGTTTTTGTGGTAAAGAAGCAGACGTCACTTGTTACTATTAATAGGCATTTTATGTTGTGAGTTTCGAGTTTGTGGCTACACTGAACAGGGTTGAAAACAGCTCTGATGTTCGTATGTGCAAATGTACATTTGTAATATCTTGATTTTTTGTTTGAAAGTGTTCAAGACCAGAACTCTTTGGTGATTTTTATTACTCATTATTTGACCAATTTCATGATTTAAATAATCGGTGTATGCGTATCACATGACTCGATATATGTTTTCTTCTTGTGAAGGAGGGAATCAAACTAAATACAACATTCAATAGTTATAAGAGAATTAGTTGTTATAATTTATTGTAGAGTTGGAACCAAATAAATGTGTGAACTGTTGCTTTAATCAATACGGCATGGTTTCAGATTAACAGTAGAAAAGCCGCTGATAGTGACGTCGCATATCGTAGGTTAATTAACGTTGCGCTTAATCAAAGCGAGTTCAAAAGACTAGGTAATGATTGATATAGGAAAATGAATTAATGGGCGACATTTTTTTGTTCGAGATTGGTTGCCTTTGATTAAACAAATTGTGTTTTCCTTTCTAGTTTCTTTAATAATTGAACTGGTAACTGAAACCACACACAAACAAGTGTAACCGAATAACCGAGTTACGTTAATTGCAAACACTGAACATTTATATTTGTAAAAAATGGTTGTATTTTTGTTCCATGCTGTTTTAATGAGAACCTTGAATTATATTTACTGAGAAGACTTTTATTAATGAAATGTTTTCTCGCCTCGGTGTATGACGTAAGGTATCGTTTTCATTGTACATTCTGTTTAATATTGTTATCATTATCCTTTAAATGTCATGCTGCATTTAGAAGAAAACAGGTTCATTGTACTGAGCAAAATACATAAACGTAGAGAAACTGTCATGGAAAATATGATTGTTTTTAATAAAACCCCTAAACAGTAGAAATAAATTTAGCGCGTTGTTATTAACCCTTTCGTACGAAAATATTATTTATATTATTAATTTCTTGTTATGATCAACAATTTTATGAATCGGTAGTGACCAATTTACGACATGTATACTATACCGTGCTGGAAAATAGAAAAAATCAAAGTTGTCTAGGTATGATTTGAATTAAAATTCGAACGTTTTTCTTGCATATTTGAAATCGTTAGCCACTTTTTGTCCGAGGTGTGTCCAAAGCCTCTATACACATTGTAATAGGTTAAACGATGAAATCAAACGTCCAGGTAGGTGAAAGGAATGTAACATACTTTATATATGTAGTAAAAAGTGTGAGTTTATATGGCAATAAATCGTGTTTTAAGGTGCCTGATTGCAACCATCAAACCTTACAGAGAAAGAGAAACCAGCAACAAAACTTCAATAACATTAACAATTATTAACTAACAGTATTGCAAAAAGACATTTTAAATATGTAAAATGAATATATAAATAACACAATTGAAGACTATTGTCGATAATCCAAGATATTGAACACACTGTATCCGCACTTTCATAACCAATCACCAATTGCAGAATAATGTCCAAACAAGGTTGAAATGTAATACTCACAGATTAAATTAATTCAATCCAAGATTTTAGAATAATTTTATGACTGGTGTTGTCGTATTTGTCCTGATATTGTTTACTTGTTTCATGAAATTAATAAATGATTTTAAATCTGATTATTTATTGATGTATAGCAACACACGTATTTCTAACAACCTTTTATATTGTTCTACTGCTACTGTTTTGTTTACCGAAAAGCAAAAAGGTACAATAATAAAAAAGTCATTAACCTTGTTAAATTGAGTTTATTGCTATAAAACACATCTGTTATTGCGCTTGTGTTGCAACAAATTATTCCATTTACGTTATTGCCTGTTTATTATTTTTTAATAATTGATAATCAAACACAGGAAACATTTGGATCGTCTACAAAAACTGTGCGTGTCAACCGTGAAACCTTATATTAGCAATTATACAAAATCAGGTATTTTCTATACAAACGAATGCTCTCGGTTACAATTCTTTCAGAACAAATACTCAGTTGAAGAAGATACTGCTAATTATTAATCGTAAGGATAATTATTTAAAACGTATAATAAAACTATAAGTATTGGTCGCATCCTTTCTTGTGTTTATGTTGTATGATTGCAGTTAGGCAAGCAAGCAAGTGACCGAGAAGTGTTCAAGGAATTTGCTCGCGTGCAATACTATTTATTAGTATTTGAAAGTGAATACCATAAATTCCCGATGAAAAAAGAAATGCAAAAAAGTTAAACACATTTAATATAAAGTGCACCTCTTGAAATATGCATATCATTAGTTACACAAAGGTTTATCATATTTTTATTATATTAAAGATTAAAATAACCGTTGTTTTATAAATTGTGGTGTTTTATTGAGTGTCTCTCGGCGTGTACATGATGTAAATTGAAATAACCTAAATCGTTATGTTAATTAAACATGATTTGTATAGAATAATTAAATTCAAAACAACAATAGTTCTTGTATCGAATGGAAACTTTTGAAAGAGGCTAACTCTGCTAATAATGACAGCGTGTTGCTTAAACATTTATTGGCGGTGTGTGAAACGATCACATAACTTGCTAGGTATTCGGAAATACTATCCACGTTTTTTTTTTAAATTGGAAAACCATTATGCACTATAATTAAAACGGGAAACGCAGCTGAGAAAGCGAAATGATTTATGTGTTTATTATTCAAATTATGTAAAATGATGCCTTATCCTCCTCATACTAGCATGCATTGACAATTCTAGACTTGTTTTGAGGAAATATTGTATTTTGTCCTTTTCTGGGAACATCTGGTGTATAATCCCTTTAATACACTTTAATACAGTGTTCTCACTAAGAACAGGTTGCCGACTAAAATGGACAGGTCAATTGGCACTAGGGCCGGTTTGAATTTGGAAAAATAAATGAATATAAAATTAGAACAAGAGGAAGCAGGCCGGTTACTTTACTACTTGAGATTGATCAACCAAATCTCAATGAGAACCCTTTTATATTTACGGTGGCATAGACTGAGTTAACATACCCGCTACGTCATATTTTTCGTATCGCCTTATAACGAATTATGTATCTTGTTTAAACGACTTACGTTTTGTTTTGTTTTTAAATCGACTTACTAACTCGTTTAACCGACTGACGTATTGTACATAGGGGTTATAATGATTGTATTTTGTGATTTTTTTGTTCATATATTTATTATCTAATTCCTTAACATAACTTTGGTAAAAGGTGTGAGGAATGATGACGGACCAGCCAGCCCAACTTTACTCTGTGTTCGATATCATGCGCTTATTTTTTAGTTTTTCACAATCACATTACGGAAACGTATTGAAACTGAAGTATTGTGTGTAAGTTTGTTTCTTTAAGTAGATTTATTCTATTAGTTTTATTCATGATTGGTTTTGTTTCATGCCATTTTTGGTCGCGGCTTTGACATAATATTAATATCAATATCATAGAGTTGGTTCATATTATATATATATCTTAGTTCATATTACAAGCGTTCATGTGTAATCATTAAAATGCTTGATTAAACAATACTTTCAAAGCGTTGAAATTGAATTGGCGATTCGATGCCAACGCGAAGAGAGTCTTTCTAGAGTTGATTTAAACACTAAGTCCTATTCCAGGAATATCCAAATTCATAAAACAATACGGTTTGTTATACAACGTATGTAAGTCTATACGTTGGAACGCGAATAAATATAAAGTTTGGAGCCAAATAATCAAGCCAAGTTTTGGTGATATGTAGATAAAGCATCTAACGACTTACAGTAAGAACTGCATACATTGGTGTTTTGAAATAGTTCACCAGCGTCCATGATTTGCGTTAATTGCTGATCTAATGGGGAAAATGCAATACAATCATCACCATTTTATGGTATATCTGATAAATTACTTCTACAACAAGCAAGTATGTTTACATATGAAGATTTTACCAGATATGGTAAGGGCGGGTTGATTTTTTTTAAATGGCAGTAAATATAAATAACTAAATCTTAAACACACCTAGTCTGAATAGCGTCTTGGTTCAAAGGACAGCTTGACTATTAAGGCCAAATGATTTTATAGCAAATATATATTATTCAATAAAAATACAGAAGAGCAATAAACAAGTTGTGACCCTACCTTGACCTGGATAAGAACCAATTAAACTTCGATCTGCATATAACGTCGAAATAATCATGGTTCCCAACGTCAATCCCCAAACGAAGTGGAATGTGTTTATTAAATATATTAAGGCAAGCCATGCTTCATTTGTTTGCAGCTTCCTTGAATGCCGACTGACGAGAACATAATATTGTTACATACATACATACTATACACAATGGACATATACCGTTCAATTTAACACACATTTCGAAAAATGTATAGTACACTTTATGGAATGAAATCCACTAATAAAATTCTGACTAAATAAGTCCATTCACATGTCAAAAAAAGAATTCTTAGAAGGAAACAAAAATATTCATTAAATACAAATTTAAGAAATTCAAACTTCAACTTATTAACAGGTTTTACTTGCTTAAAGCGACCTTGGATACCGACTGAATTTATAGATCGGAATGGATTATCAGAACAATCAAAGAGCCAAATAACAAATCTGCATGAATATAGTGGTTATCAACTAAGCCATCTTGAAACAATAATTTTTGAAGTACAAAAAACGTAAAAAGACGAATTTACCGTACAGTTTGCCAAGGAAAATTAATTCGCCATGTTCACGGCCAGGCACAAAAGGTTCCGATTTGAACTATTATGATACAGCCACTAAGCGACTGGAAAATGCTGATTTCCTCCTTCTGTTGAAGGCGCTAGTGTATGCATTTCGTGTGCCGTCCGCTCTTGAATGAAAGAGTATTTCCGGCAGTAGGGTCATTGTCCACCAAGAACGTCCGGCAGCTTATCTATCTCCTCTTAATTTGACTTAAAAAATAAAAATGTAAGTACCTTTTAAGTAACATAAATCCAAACGACAATAAAAATATAATGTTTAAGAATCCTATTAAAATAGATATTTGATATAATTTATACGACTTGGTATTCTCGAAGCTGCTTAACCATTAAAAAGGTTTGCATTTAAAGCTATTGTAATTCTGATAGGTAAAACATTACATTTTTAAAACTGCTTTGTCGATCAGAACTGTTTTTCAGAGCTACCGAGCCAAACGATGCTAATCTCAGGGCTTCCAAGCTTATTCTTATAGATGCCAGGCCAAAACACATGCTCTTCTCAATGTTGTAAAGCCAAACAAACTATTCTCAGGGCTGACACGCCAAACATTGCTACTATTGTCAGGACTGCCAAGCCAAATAACGACATTCTCAGGGCTGCCAAGCCAACAAGTGTTATTCTCAATGCTGCTAATCTAGACAATCTATGGTCGAGGCTGACCGTCCACAGTCAAACGAAAATGTTAAAAAACTATTCTTTAACCAAACATTTCTATTAATTATTTTAAGTTGTATTAATTTTAATTGATATAATATGATTGTTAAATCAGGATCAATAGTTCGAGAATGGTAACGGAACTTTGTCCACATTATTTGTAAATATCTGATTCCTTTTGAACAATCCTGCTAACTGCCTGATTGTCTGTAAACCAAATCATCCTTCCTTTAAGCAAATGAACTCATGACTTCAGGACACTAGACCGCAGTTATTTTCGTCCAAGTAGAATAGAACAACATTTATTCAGGTCATTTCCCTCCAAGTATAGGAGCACAACATTTTTACAGGGTCTGCTGTGAGCTGTAATCTCTTCGTAGACATCAACACCATACGAACTAGCATCTGAATACACAACCCTCGTTCTAGAGGGCTGATCAAACAGGCATTTCATATTTAGACAATAACGTGCATTGACCCAGAAATTTATCTGAACTCTTCTTTATTTTGAGATTTTGATATAATAATCTCAGTGAGAGTTTTTTAAAATCAAGGGCAAAAACGTCATCATGAAGGCTTAGGGGTTTTTTTTGTCTTTAACCTTTGATTTTGCTATTTAGGGCGACGAACCTTTGCTTAAAACAAAAACACTAGAAAATAAACCAAACGATAATAATAAACACCTTTAGTATTTCGTTTTGCCTCTTTCACCAGGCAAAACAAAACGAAGAACGTTGTTGTGCTGTCGGAAAATTTCTACGAAATGATAAGCCTAGTGAATATCAAATGTTACCATCCAAAATCCTTATACAAAAAAACAAGGAATACTTTGATATTGTCGCATTTGCAATATATTTTTCTAAATTATTCGTTAACTGCTTCAAAATTTAGAAGTTAACGTATTTGCAGCTAGAACGGATAGAAACAGTTAGGATTAAAAAATCGTTAGCTTTAACCAACTTCCTATCTTTCTAGTCTTGCATTTATTTACTAAATCTGTGTTTTCTAAAGCAGATTTATTGTTGCGGAGACATTACAAATGTGGCATGAAATAAAGTGGGATTTTGTATCCGTTAGCAATCATATTCATGTATATGACAAAATTATTTGTATGTATGCATTTTTAAAAATCTAAAATCTTAAAGTTGTATCAATCAGCCCCTAACAATGATTTTTTTTCTGTCCAGACCATTATTTTTGCCCTGACCGCTTGAATTCCTGAGTTGGGATCAAAGTTGGGTTCACCGGAAGTAAAAGGACAGAAGCACCGGTAGTGAATGAAGGAACCGCAGAAGAAGCATGAGCCGTAGGCTGTTGATCGCATTGGTTGGTGGAATTAAAATCGAATGAACGCAGTGCCCCTAGGCTTGAAGGCCAGATAAAGCGGAAGCTGTACCTTTGTATCGAAAAGAAGAAGACAAAAACTAGGAAGTAGCAGTAGCTGTAGGAACCGTACGTGACGTCTGCAAACGTTTGACTGCTTTTGATTTGCGTCATTTGCGAGCTTTCGCAACTTAGATTTATAATCCAAATCAAAGGCTAGCGAATAAAATGTATAGCAGTTTAAAGTGTCCGAGCCGCACTCTGAGAAATAAGCTCACTTTATTACGCTTGCTTGCTTTTCAAAGCCAAGTCTAGTTTATTTGAAATTTCTTGCACATCACAATTAAAATTGTACTGTATTTTATTTCCCTTTATCGTCCATTAAAAAGCACATTTCGTACAAGCCTTACAGTGATAAACACTCTGAAGAAATAATGACGGCCGCCGGCCCTTTCTCTCTGACACATGACACCGCTACACAGAAATGCTGGTGTCGCAAGTCCTGGATGGGCATCAATAGGCTGTACAAGATAATGACAGAAAAGAAGGTTCATGCCCAAATTGAGCTCCCTCGCATAACACCACACAGGTCATATAATCATTATTGTTGTTTTATAACCTCTGATATTTTTTATAACATCTGGCAATAAGAAACTGTTTACTAACTAATTTGTTGAGTCAAAAAGCAGTATATTTTGTTAAAAATGAAGAAATTAAACGGTTTTTTTAAAAAAAAAGAGGTTTATTTTAATAGATTATATTATATAACAATAGGTGATAGAATTTCATGCGGCTTATATTTTTCTGTGGAAAAAGAGGCTCATTCAAATGTTGAGTGATGAGCATGTCTTGGTACATAAGATAATACAGATATCACGACATAAAAATGTAAACAGCATAAATAACTATCGCCACTTAAATAATGATCAATCAAATCTAACATACTTTCTTCAACGTACACTTCTTTTCAGTACTACCATGCTCTTCCTATGGCATCTTCCAGTACAAGTGCCGGATCTTTCAATTACACGAGGGTAATTTTCAGCCATTTTCACGGAAATGTAAATTTCCACTTTCAAATCACACTCGATTTGATTTCAATGGTATTCAATCCGAAGCAATCTACTGACGCTACAACGCCAACGGTTGAATACAGCCTTCCGTAGGTCCTTCTTTCAAAGAGATTAGACTTATATCCGTTAGTGGAAGTGGGTACGTCCTGCTCTAAAAACATTCTTCTTAATTTCTACTTAATTCAGTGTTTATTGCAGTTCATCGTTCCTTGTTGTTTTCAATTGTATTGCCATGTTCGGTACTTGTGTTGCCTCGATACTTTTTTAAGAGGAAGCGTATGCTGATCGGTGTGATCGATAAACTCACAAATATAAATGACGTCAAAAAAAACGGGAAAAAGCGATCTTGTGTTTTTGAAGTTACTACGCCGCTGTTTGTTGATTTAAAAAAAAAATACGATGTAATTTCTTTGAAGAAATAAAAGCAAATGCTTAATTTGGCATTATATTTAGGTGTCTTAGCGTGAAATTTATATATATTTGAATATTTGCGTTAAATATTGGCATTGTTTTGTTGACGCTACATTGAAACAACGTGTCGTTCATAGAAAAAGTCTGAGGGGCCTCCTCAACGAATCTATATACGTGTTCAGCATGTGTCTTCAGAGCTATGAACTGAAACAACCAGAATATGGAGTGGTACTTTATTGTCAGGTGTTCAACTTCCTTCAGTCCTGACAATAAAGGAGGTAAAGATACAAAGTGCCGCAGCAATGGCCGAAAATTTGTATTTGTCTCTTTAAACCTGTTTACTGCTGATCATTTCAAATGAGAGTGTGATAGTTGATATTTTAGTCATCTCCAAAACCATTGAAAATATTTAATATACAACATGATAGAATGCCATTACGGAAATGTTAAGAATCATCAAGATATGTTTAGTCAGAAGTCGCTGCATACACAGCTATTAAAGTTACTAAACTTTTGATACCTTTTTTTTCTTATTTGCTCCTTTGTTCGTAGGTGCAGAAACTGTCAATCATCGGTGATTTCAATGTGAAAGAGCAAGTGCAAGCAAAATAAAAGGTAAGTGTTTAGAATTTGATTTACGAACGTATTTGAAGATTCTAGTTCAAAACATGTGAATGATTGACAGAATCAATGTTCAAAATAATCAGACATTTTAAATATGCCATGACAAGTAATGTAATCAATTTACTTAATTTCCTTTTATGCCTTCTTTAATTCCCTTATGTTAATGTTTGCTTATGCTTTTTATTACAGCCAGTGCAATGACAATAGCGGACGGGTCTGCCATAGAGAAAAGCGTTAACATCACTGCGCCTTAAATGATGCTCCATTAGACGTGGTGGTGGAAAAGATCCCGTAGTAATACCTGATACATTCAACATGTAATGTTAATTGAGTCACGCTTAGTGCCAAATACTATTCAGCAGTGACAGTAAGATTATGATTATGCGGCGCTAATATCAAAACCTTGATATTTTATAATCTCAGCATATACATGTTTACCACATGACACATGATTTAATGAGTAGATTTCACAATAAGTGAGTGAAGTTTTAAAACTTTGGATTGAAGTAAAAGTAGAGACATGACGTTTCGTCCATATACGAGTTTTCAACCCTCCAATCCTTTATCTTCAAAGTTGACACTAAATTAAACCATTGCTTACAAAAAATAGTATGCACCATCTTAAATCATAATTCGAATAAACCATTTTATATACGACACTTAGTTGGATTCCCTTTCCTCCCTTAGTTTGACCCCCCCCCCCCAGAACAATTGAGTTCCCTGGTTAAAATAACTTTTGTAGAACATATAGGCTGTAGGGGCTGGATCATTTTAACAAACGTTTATCGAAGGGTAAATTTATCGTAATTAATACTTATCGCAGCTAAACCAGTGCATCGTATTCGTCATATGTACATTTTCTGTAAACGTTTATGTGCTTAGTCGAATCCATTCATGTGTATGTACTTTGCATCGATTATTAATGGAAAGTTGTTGAATATTCGTCTACAATGACTGCATTGCGATTCGGTTTCTTACGCGTAACCATTGTAAACAATCAACCAAAGTCAATAGCTCAACTGACGTCGGTGTCAAACGTCTGAACAACGTTGAGGCGATGCCAAATACTTGCTGGGACAGTTCCACATAATGTGATCGTTCCCAATGCGTCGAGTGGTGCTATTTGAATAAGTTAACAAATTCCCAACACTATGCAAATATGATGAAATTAAAAACTCATTGTAAAAATCGCACCGGCTTGATTTATGCATTGGTAGGTGAATACTGTTTCTGGAGTAGTCGTTGAGTACTTGAAGTTTATTAATAAGTTGATATTTACTTTAGACTTCACGCCATTGTTGAAACTGTCTCCGATGTGGCTTGATAGTTTAGTTTGCCCTTATTGATGAATGTTTGGGAAAGAAAGATGTTTGGCACCCGTTAACCGGCTTAAATCACCAATGAGTTCTTATTTAGTTAAACTGACATTGCCGATTACCACAATATGCACCAATGGTGCTATTTTAAAAGCTCTGTATTGTACTCTATACACGATCTTTAACATACTACGTTTCATCACTATGTACATTTTTAAACATTACAATATTACAGTTTTATCAAAGATATTGATCGGAAACCAAACATTTGTCATGCCTTTCCACCAGGAGGCCGTGTGCCTATCGACATCCACATTCCAATAACCACATTTTAGTTTAAAGACTGGTTATGTATTGACATGGATTGATAATTAGTTTTGAGAACACCAATCCAGTTACGTTCATTATTTGCAAAACAGATAAACAAAGAACAAATACAACAACACGTATAGTGCAAAGACGGATTATATTAGGATATTCGAAGAACAGGGATTGAATATACTACAATCATACAGAACAAGTCATGTTTTCAAGAAAGTAAAATATGAAATAATTGGCGATGTTGTCTTTGTACTCAACAATTTATAGGTCAATACTGTTTAAACTACAAGCCTAACGACGTTCGTTTGTCGGGGATTTTTTAAAAATACAAATGCATTTTGATAAGTCAGATTTTTGCCGAAATTAAGTTAAAGTATGGTAAAGTAAGAAACACTTCCTAAGGCGAATTAATAGCTTACCTTGATCTACAATGGCCTTTTAATGGTTTATTAAATTGCAAATACATCTTAGACGAGAAATATGTCGGAACCTCAAATTACGTGCAAACTATAGCAAATATTAAGATATATTTAAATCAATACAGAAACATGGCCAAATCACTTCATATCAAATGCCTTTGAGCAATGTTCGTTTAATTCATCGATGATTGACTCGCAGGTTGGATTGTCTTTCACATTATGAGGAATACTGGTCACGAATTTGCCGTCTCTGTAGACGGATATGTGGGGTCCTGTTTTTAGCGTGCAACCTCCTTTTTTGGCAAAATTGATAAGCCTTTTCGTGTGGCAATCTCCAGGGTATTCCAAAGGTCCCTGTTTGTCAACGTTAAAGTCCACTACCTCGTCATCGATCGATGGTTTATCATCGAAAGCAAGATCTCTTTCGTCAGTATCTTTGAAATAAAAAATGACAGCGTTCTTTTTGACGATCTCTGAAATACATTCAATATAATTTACATGTAACATTTGTGGAATATAAAAAGCCAAAGAGATATCTTTGAAATAAGTCATACACATTATAGCCTATGATAACTGAAAATGGATCACTATACATATATTTTAGCAATAATGTTCACTAAACTACGCGTGCACAGTAGATATTTAAAAACACACAATACGTTCATCCTATATTTGTACGATCAATAGAAAACCCCTTACCTCGGCTGGTACAAATGTGCAAGAATGCAAACGCAAGGAGGAAAACTATCATCATTTTGCTTGTCCTGAAAAAAAGAAAAATCGTCTGTATTACACGCTGCTACACTGAAAGGATATATTCTGTAAATATATGGTTGTAGCTCAGTTACCAAAATGATAATTTCTAAATCCCTATATTTGGATTATTTAATTGTATAAACATTGTTACAATATACATAATATACATTCAATACTTTCATACACAGACTATACTTTCATATTGATATCTTTATACTTAGCCTAAGGTATTCAGATATATTGAAATCAAAAGCATCTTACTTTGTATGGTGAGAGAGTGTAATTTTGGACTTACAAATACAATACAACACGTACAAAAACACATCCATAAATATTCTACATAATCATGTTTAAAAAAGCACATCTACGATAGCTGAATGGTTAAACGAAAAACATATACATATACAACCATATATATATTATTATATTCAAACGAAAAACGCACGCACGCACATACATAAACACACGCACACGCACACGCTCACACACACACATACACGCACGCTCGCACACACGCAGACAAGCACTTACGCACGCACGCACGCACAAACGCACGCACGCACGCACGCACACGCACACACACACACACACGCACACACACAAACACTTGCGCGTTTATAGAGAGAAAAAAAGAGATGCATGACCCTATATTATCTGACTCAATCTATAATTCTATGGTGGGATTTTGCTATTAGAGCCTGAATCTTGAATCGAACTTTTAAATAGTTCAGATATACATTGAAATGTGGTTTGTGTTAAATATTTCACCTTCATTCTTTCGTTTGACCATATTTTGTATTTATTCCAATTTTTGTTCGATCGACTGTGCCGAAAGCTGACAGCGTATTTTAATCACGCTAGAGCCTGTATCCTTGTAAGTAACCAGTATTGGTGTCCATTTTAAAAGGCTATGAAAAGATACCTCTAAAACCTCAACTTTTTGGGTGAGAAGTGGAAATCTATACCACTAGAGCACTTTCACTATAATTTGCTATTCGTAGTATCATTTAAGGTAAAACAGATTATCGAACCATGAGCGAAAACTCCTATAATGATTCCATACTTTTTTGTAAAACTTGAAACGACATTGCTTTATTAAAATGAATGAGTAAAATTGACTTCCGAAAATGCATTGCACATCGCGCTATATCATCTTATTATTTTATTATTTATTTCCTATTTAAATCAAATGCAAAATGTCATATTTATCTTTCTAAGCCGCAAAGGATATTGTTGTCAGTATAGAACGTATGATGAGATATTCATAAATTTACATAGCATGGAAGTTTATACAATTTATCTACACATTCAATGCTTTCAACCTTAAATCCCAAGATTCGTAAGTTATAATGAACGCATAAGTATTATTACTAATTATATGAAATGTATTAAACAATCGTTGTCGACGATTTTCAATCTCTAATAATCTAAATATCAATATAAAATACCAGTATATTTAAAATACGACTTACCTTGCTTTGGATACGAAACTGCTACGCCTTGTTACAAATGCGTAACCGTAATGTGTCCTTTATTCATACTTAAAATAAATCTTGTTATCAAGCATCATCCTGCGATACTATCGAAACTTAAGTATGAACACTTAATTGCGGAAATTTGTTAGACATTTCAACGATGGTGATTTGGCGTGTAATTCTCGAAATATCTTCCAGATAACCTTGGCCTAGAATATTTTAATTTGTATTATGTTATTAAGACGGCGATGGTAGAAATGACAAATTTAAGTCTTATTAGCCAGACACGTTAAGTTAAGCGATGGCATTGCTTTACTACAGTGCATAACTTGTAGTGTTGATGGCGGCACTTTCAACAGATATGTTGTGACAACGTTATAAACAAGCTGAGTGAATGTGGCTGAACATACAACAGAAGTCACGGATCCGACATTCTTAACCTTTGCGTTTTATGTTCTAGGTATAATTTAAAAATATGCACAACATTGGCAAACCTTCACGAAGAAGGCGTTAAGGACAAGTGTACAACATTAATAACATCCGCTTCAAGTCCAATTTGAAATCAATTTATAATTGCTCTTTAATTGTCATAATTATATTTCTGCACGATTGATTGTAGGATTAGTGAAACTATGATCGTACAATTGATTACTCAAGCGCGTCATCGGTTTGTATTAATGGGCTACTAGATATATATACTTGATCGAACAAAGATTGGAGCGAAAAAATACGAACCATTTTCACATCAAGTCAATAATCCAGCTTGGCTTGTATACGCCAATAATAAATGAGTATTGCTTATATATGTATAATTGTAAAACAATAATAACAATGCAGTCAAACTTCCAGTCGCGTACTGAAAGTATTGAATTCAGCAAGTATCAGGTTTCAAAATATGCATAAACTAGCATCAGGTAAAAACTTACGTTACTTAACAAATTTATGGTTACCAGAAAGGTTGTGTTGCAGCAAAGACAGACTCCCACATGTGACCTTGATTTGAATGCAACATACTTAAAATAGCATGTATCTCTTAGCATAACGGAACTAATAGTACCATGTTTCGCTTTCCACTATTGTTAACTATAAATTCTCGAAGGTTCTCATTCAATGACTTTTTTGTTCCGCTGCACCTGAGCCAAACGGAAGTCATCATTTACGCGAAATATACAATTAATACTACTTTTCAAATGTTCTGTCAGTGACAGTTTTTATTTTATTTTGCCGTGTAACTGGACCCATAGTATTGGATTACGCAATGTGTTTTTTTTTCAATCAACCAACATGTTAAACAACTTACTTGAACAACTTATTTGAACATAGTAAATAACTAAATATGTTTAAGTTAAATATATTGAAAGCATACAACACGGAGAGAATATAGAGGATAACTTAAAATATCATGTTCTTTCAACTTGTTATACCTGAACTTAAACCGACCTATTGTTTAAGTGTTGCAATTCAGGTAAATATATCATGTGTTCAAGGCTATAGTGACAAACGAGTTCAATTATTTAATCGACTTAGCCACATATAAAATTAACCAAAATGGAGTGCACACGAGCGTCGAGATATTGTCATTGCCTTGGTGCCGTTGTCATCTGTGCTGTTGTGCAAATAAACCCACGGCCAAAATTTATGAAACTTTCAACATATTCTATTTAAGCAGGACTTCAGGCTCTGACTAAATAAGTTGTAAGGTTATGCTCAATTTTCAACTTTAAAACAACAGAACATCGTTTGCGCTCCCTCCATTTTTTTGCAGCGATAAAAGTAATACTTTTTAATGTTATATTTTTGCTCTTAAGGTGAATATGACTTGACTTTATAAGGAGTTTATCTATTGAAGAGTTAACTCTTAGTCATTGAATACAAAATGTCATAGCACTCAAAGGATGTTGCAGTTGTCCTTTTAAACTGAGAATGAATATTTGATCCTGTTTTTTAAAGGTCATTTGGTTATTTAGAGTAAGATGGAGGTAAAATATTTACACCTCAATATCCATATGTATGTGAAAAACTACAGAAACAAGCTCAGTGGCAAAAAATTTAAACATAAACCCGGCACTGGGTACACGCCAACGACATATAACACAAAAACAAAAAAGAAACATAGAAGACCAGCACAAAACTCCACAAACAGCACAGTGCATACATACTATACATAAAAAGACTAGATATGTTTATCAAGAATTGTTAGGTACCACCTTGGACCGGTCAGTAAAATGTAAATTTACTGGGGGATTAAACCAGTTTATGTGCACAAACCTCACTCTTATCCCAACAATCCTTTATAAAGATAAAACGTAAAACTTAAGGTAAATCTTATCAAAGTATGCATTATCTTGAGTAAAGTTAATAATAAAACAAATAATGATACACTTATGGGTAAACCCCAAGTACTTCTATGATTAGAGATCCCAACTCTATCAGAAGACGGCGGAATACAATTCAGAGCACCTAATGCAAAAACTTTTCAAAGATACGATGCAGTCATTGTTTGAAACTATGCGCATCATACACGGTCTGCCTTATAATATAAACGGTTTAAAACTGTAAGATCATAGAGCTTTATAATAAAAAGCATCATTGTACTAAAAGTGGACGCCCCCCCCCCCAAAAAAAAAAAAAAAAACATTATTAAAAATAACAGCGACGTATATTAGATAACATTTTCTTCCAAATGATTACCTATGAAAAAATATTTGAAGAAAATGACGTCACATGCCAAATATTTCTTAAACGAGCTACCTTTCGGCAATTGCGAATATTTTCCGATGAACGCAACATCTTCGGTTATGTTCGGATCGCGAATCTTCGCATTACAGTATACATTTAAAGTAAAAATTGTTTATCTTGTTATCTTGAAAGGTTAATTTATGATTAATATGTTGAATGTATTGTTGTTATTAGTATTTACAATTTACGTTATTGTTGTTATTAGTGTTTAGAATTTACGTTAAAAATTATTTGAAGTGATTTTCCCGCGTTTTGTGACGTAATCTGATTTACTCGAGTCATTCTTATTTAATAATTTGTGAGTAGAAGTTACTGTTAGGTTTTCTTAAAATAATAAATATAAGTTATGAGTATAAATAAGTAGAAGTCTTTCTGACTACACACACTTTAACCAACCCAATTGCGTGCATACCCCGATAATGACATCAATCCCGCAATTCATTCCTTTGATAAGTACTAGGCAGCGAAATCATTGGGTATCTTGTTTATTGTTCATTTATAACAAATGAAACAAATTCATGAAAAGAGGGCAATAGCGACAGCTGGAATAGTAGTGTTGGTTCATTTTGCAATACAAAAACTAAAACTGGCTTATTATTGCTCTTAACTACGCAAGCACTGCATGAATCGATTCTAGAACGGACAATGAAATGTTCAATGTTATAGGTCTAACGAAAACAATAAACTAGTTGTTAACACTATACAGGCAAATTGCATGATACATAAACACTACGCAAAATTTGGAGTCAAGAAATCTCGCACGAGCCAAAGTAAAGCACATTATATACGGTTCAAAAGCGCATTTGATACAGAGAATTACATTAGTCGTAATCTTAGAAAGAATGAAAGATCACTGTTGTGTCAACTAGGAACGTGTATCTTACCACTGATGGCAAAACTGGACGTTATACAACAGAACAATTATATCAGAGAATGTGCAGATTGTATGAGCTAGACAAAAACAATTTCCTATTTGAATGCGATATATTTTATTATTTGAGGTTAATTTACTTATGATGAAATACCACCTGAAATTATTGGCAACTATTTATATATCAGTTATATTATTAAAGAAATTAGTTGTAGTTTTATGCACTTAACGATACCAGCAACATATGTTAGCGAAACTGACACTAAACTGTGAACAATACTGTTTATTCAAACATTCTAAAGGTTAGAGGTTGATAGAAAGGCAATAGTTCTTGGATTGGAATTCAATTTTTAAATTTGTCACTACATGTGATAAATATCAATAGTACACAACTAGCTAAGCAATATTGCCTGCTAAGTGTTGAATAATTGACTGGTTCGATTTCATAGACTGATTTTCTCAAAATGATAAGTCTAATGGGCAATTAACTAAGACTGATTAAAATGAAAGATAACACATGCAATTCACTTATCAACAGCTATCAGCACCATCACTACAAAATATAACAATCTGTGTATATTTATAGTAATAATCTGATTAATCCTAGATGTATGTGCTGATTTCCCAACGTTATTAGTTATTGCGCTTGCTTGTAGTTTTTTTCTGTTTGGCGGGCTCCCAATTAAGACTTCATCAACTAAATTATTGATACGCAATTAAAGATATTTAAAGTAACCACACAGTGAAACTGTTTTGTCTGTAAAGACAAACTTAAGTGGCCGGGACGTGGAAGCATTAAAACTTATAAACAGTTAACAATGCAAGGAAAAAAAGGAAGACATTCAGTGCTGTATCTGTATTAACAATACTGGTATAAATATATTAATGTTCACTTAAAACAATTTCAGCAGAAACATAAACATTTGATAAATAAACTGAGATTCAAGTATTCGCTTAAATCTTATTCTTCAAAAATATTGCTATTTTTATTATTAGAACGCTCTTCCCCAAATGGTTATTATCACAAACAGCCTTCCCGGAGGTGCATACCATTGTCAGGGACAGTAAATGCTTCATACGCATACTCTGATAGTGGTTTTATGGAACAAAATCTATAATTGCAGTGGTTTCAATAAAACTTTCCTGAAATATAAAGTACCACTATGCCCGGTGCTAATAGTCCAATACGGTGCATCTTCCACTGTAAGCGCTTCTCATGCAAGGTCCATAGTAGTAAATGATTTCATCTTATAATGTCGGACATTAAAAAAAAAATTGCCGTCTATCGCAACATATAAATTGAAACAGCAAAAGTCGTGAGTCAGGCTAAAATGGTAAAATCCTAAATTTGGATTACAAAGAAATAGGTTAGTGTCGTCCTTCTTGATAAATTGTATCCCCAGGGGTGTGGTATCTACGCGTTTGACCCAAATTAGATGAGAACAACACAAAATCTACAAGCATGCGCTGAGGTTGATCCAATCGATCCGGCTACGCAACAACAGGAAAGCGAATACGATGAATTAGTTGCACAACTGTTGATTCATTAAAGTCGCAGTAGTGTCATAAATATGTGCCCAAGATTTTATCGTTTCAATAAACGACCATGTGCTGTTAGACGTGAGTTTATTTTTGGTAGTGACAACGGAATACTAACACTTGAACAAACAGATGTGGCTACCATATCTTCACCGGAATTTTGAAATTAACCTTGTAGACATTACGTGTCCATAAAATCTAACTATGATGCTTGCGTCTACTATTGATATGCATAAAATATCTCCATTCATGATAACGACGTTCGTCTCCATTCAACCTAATACAGCAACCCTCGTCAGCCCGCCACTAATAGCTGATGTACTCCCGCCACCAACGTCTGTTTTCCGTCCGCCACCAACACCATCACCCACTTGTCAAGGCAGGAGTGTTTCCACACGACTTTGCAAATGGTCTAATTTTTCCTACGCTATCACAAAAATCGATGAATGGAACAGACTAGGACAATTGAAGACAGACACTCACATGTTCTGATGTATTGCCGGAGCTTAAAAAGAAGGAAAAATAAAATCACCAACTTTTGGAGGGAAAGAGAAACGTTAACAACGGAGAGTTGATGAACTTGTATAAACAGAAACCGAAAAGTTAAAAAGAAAGGCCGAAATTGAAAAACGTGACAACAATGCAACTTTCTATGTCGGCTAGAATAATCAATTTACGATATAATTATGTTTTGGTGTATGTTTCGTTATCCTTCTTGAATAAACACTGCTTTTTGCAGCTTCATAAATATTTTGATTATACGGTTTAATTTATAGGCTTGTATCATCACAACAGTTATTCAGAATTAAAATTGTAAACATTGTGGGAATACCATATGGCTTCTCTTAACAAAATTCTGCAGCATAATGTACGGATAATTAAACTATTAGCAATTTTGCATTCTAGTAAAGGAAAAAATGCAGCAATGTATTTTGTATGACTGTTGTTTGGGTTTTCGCAAATAGGGTATTTCATTTAGAGGTCTGAATTTGGACAGACGTTCCATCCAATTCAAAGCTTCCATAAGATCAAAATTAACTGTCTGTTTCATATCTTCGTCGGGTATAAACCGATACATTGTGATTTATATCTCAATTCGGACAGAACATGTTTATTTTGTTTTAAATGAATAACAATATCTAGGGTAAAAGCTATTACAGATGTTTCTAATCGTTTACTTGCAAGAAAAAGTCTTAATTGTCATGAACGCCTAACAAACCATTAAACTGTCGGTCGCACGACACACAGCAATACAACGCAACAAAAACAGGATGAATAATAGGTATAAGATTTTTTTATTTATTTTAAAAACTAGACTTTATTGGTTTCAAACTCTGCGGATTATTGTTTTCCGCCGAGAAATTGTTTTCACAACGGAGACCTTATACTTAAACCTGACATCGTTAACGTTGTACAATTTGAAATTTGTTCGTGTAATCAGATACTTATTTTGTGAAACGAGAGCTAGGTGTCATTTCTGCCTGTGTATATTTCTTCAGATGGAAGTCGTTTTTCTTGTTTTAAGTATTTGATAGACATTATCAAATGTAATGCGTTAATATTATTAGTGAGCGGGCAGAATATCGAGTATTGATAGTTTTTGTTTGGACAATTTTATTAAAAGTGTATTTTTAATATGTAAAAAATGTAGGTGAAGTATATGCTTTGTATGTGTGTGTTGTATAGTGTTTCTGTATTTGGTTTGTGTATTTCATTGATAATTGTGTATTTGAACATGTTCTAAATAAAATGCAAATAACTATAGTAACTGTGCATGTCCCTTAAATTTGATTAACTTTTATTGTTATATTATTTTAAACTGAAACTATCGTATGAATGTTTCATCTTTAATGAAAGCACTAAAACGTAAGCTTTGATATAAGGAAAGACAGCACAAGTACACACAGTGGTAATTTCTTACTTTGACTTAAAATGTTTTTCCGTCTACTGAAAGTGAAGAAGACCTTTGATTTCATCAAGGCCATTTGCGCCTGAATAAACTGCTGATTTTGCATAAATACGTGAAAAAACGTAAAGGAAAAAAAGAGTTATATTCATGTTAATGTTTAAACATCAGCAGTTTTTGTAAAAAGACAACAAGATAAGTTATCTACTGTCAAGTTTGGTTACTTCGATCACAAAACTCGACTTAATTGGTCAGCGGTTATACCTGAATGGCGTTCAAACAACAAGGACTACCCGCGTATACGTAATCGTAAAAGTTGCGTTTCTCAAATATTTAGGACTTCAACATTTAAATACACGTACACGCATTTTCAAGAGGTATACACGTGTGCTTGGGTTTGCTTCAGTTTGCTTAGGAGAAACGTCGGCTAATCTACACACACTTGCACGTTTAGATTTAATGGTCGAAATATCAGTTTCAGTTAACACTGTACCTTCCTTGTTGTCTCGTAATGGATCTATTCATGCTGCACATTATCCCATGTTTTTTGAGTAATTGTAAATCTTTTAGCGACATGAAGTGTAGACTGTGTTCTGTGCCATGCTTAAAGTAATATTCCTTTGTGACATTTGAATGTTTTTTATGTTGCCAAGTGCGATTTGCACGCTATTTCAATCTGGTGTAATCATGGACGCATTAACATTGAAACTCTAGATCCAATTAAACAAAGTCGAATATAATCATAATGATACTGTGGTCTTCGGAAATATCTTAGTTTGTTTGTGTGTATTTTTTATCTTAAAGCAGTCCATTTATGTAGGATAATATGTATAGTCAAGCCGTTAAAACAGTCTTTTTACCTATTCAGTCGAAAAAGTCCAAGTATGTATAGGTACACTGTATTCAATATATACACGGGTTCAGTGTACAATGTTCGAACACATACAAGAACAAGTGCTTACAACCAAACTTGTATTACTTTAGAACGATGATACCCTCGTTAAATGCAAAACACTTAAAAAATAATATACAATGTTACGATCAATCAATGATAACAACAAAGCTGACCTTAAATAAAGTATTTCCAAGATTGAAACACGAGAAATGTCACGTTTAAAAGCTGCGTATTGTAATCATATTTCTTAGATTCCATCAATAATGAAATTAGATTACTTGGTGGTATTTGCTCCTTTGAAAAGACTCTGCTTGTTCAAGTTATTTGATATCAAACGGCAGTACAAACGGCATGTTCGATATTATTCTTTAGGCCTAGATTGAGGACAGACTACAATAAATAAGGCACGGCTTGTCCCTGCAGTTTAATTGAATTTTTAGCGATGATATGTAGGTTGCTATAAATGTTTATATCTGAAACATCTCGACATGTTACTGCACGATTTCTCTTAGAAATTGGACATCAAAATCAACAATATGACTTACAGTTACTTCTAAAGTGTGTTAATGAGATGCATATTAGTGCATTATGGCTTATGGGTGACATTTACATACCAATTTGTGTTACAAACAACAAATCCTCGTGCGTTCACACATCAGGTATCAGTATGAGCTTTAAACTTTTTTTTAAATAATTGAAAACCTCCAAAACGTGCACCCAACCCCATTACGTTTTAAAATGTAAACCTCGGTTACACATATCCGAAAGTTCTCACTAAAAAATGATATCCGGAAGACTAAGGAAACATACTTCCGGAGATAGTCCTTTATATACCAATTACACCGAATAACCTTTTTTTATATTTGTCTATAGTTAAACAAATATTAACAATTACTTCATTATATTGAAACAACATATCATCCAATCAGCTTATCAAAATAAACATCTAAATTTCGTCGTTCCATCACTTGTCTGTTTACGTTTGAAGTTTGGTCGTATATATTGAAACAGTGGGTGAGTCAAGAAAACTATATATTTACATTGAACAGATTTTGAAATAACATTGAATTTAAACTATTTACGTTAGACTTTTTAATATAGCAAGTGATATTTTATACGTTTACGATTATAAATACATCGAATTTATCTACGGGACGTAAACGTGTGCCGATATATCATGAACTATGAGAAAAAAGATTTTATGGAATTAAATAACGAATAAAACTTATGTTGCTCGATGTTAAACAATTGCGTTATTGACAATAATGAATGAGTCAAGTAAATCAACAGTGCCAAGAACATTAATTGACTTCATACATTGGTTAAAATGCATTTTATAGCGAGAATAGTTAGTCCAGAGTTTTGTTTCAAAAACATCCTAATTAGATGAAACAGTACTCTTTACAGGTACATGATAGCATGATAACAACTGCCTACAACAACATCATATATTATTCATGGATCAATTTCTATCGGATAAATACAACTTTTCTATTTGCTGAGGTCAGAACTAAATCAACATGCACGTTTGAGTAATGTCTTAAGGCTGCTGCACTGTTTTTTCTTAGACAGGAAAACGGATCACCGACTGTACTGTACCGAGCCTGTAATGTATTGATTACAAAGTTCAAAGCATTGTTTGTGTTATATTTTCTTCCAACCCTAATGGGTGCAGCAGCTTTGCTAGTCAGTCAAAATGCATATTTGATGTCATTATTATTTTTACATCAGAGAATTTGTAATAGTCGGCGTGTACGCGAAGATCACCGTTTATGCACTGATGCGTGTAGTTGTGCATTGAACAGTATCAAACACAAAGAAGAAGATTTATGTTGGAAACAGCGAACCTTCAAGTACACGTTTTAACTGATATTGATCAATCAACCTCACTTATATCACGACTACTAGAATATATTATCAGGGATGCTTCATTTGTATTTGTTTATCGTTTGCTACAAGCATAAAAAATGAATTATTATGTAGGTATCCTTTTCAAATAATATGTTGTCTATGATATTTCAGAAAGAGATTTTCAGGAAGTTTTGTAGATGAAACAATACATCATCTAACAGACACAGTGGACAGCCCATTTTCCCACGCACTGCTTTATCCGATGTGGAGATGTATTATCGTGTCCTTCGGGGAACGTTAGATAAGACTTCCATGACAGTCATCCTTAACAGCATCACAGACTGAGTCGCCGAAGGAATTTCAAAGTGAACAACCTCTTGTAACATTATTGATAAAATAAGCTGTTGAATAGTTTGCAGAATTTATTTCGAGTTATTATTTGTTAGAATGTCAGGAACATTACTTGAGAAATATTGTTATATCTTGATACGTGTAATGCCTGTTGATATTTGCATATTTTATTTGCATGATTATGATATGATTAATCACTTCTGTTTACACAATTAACTTATTTTCTGCTGGTTTATATTCCAGTAAATCTTACTTAAATGATACATATATAATAGTTATATTGGATCTGATTCTATTTTTAGTCGGTTTGAGAATCATCCAGAAAGCCATGTGCATTCATGTCATTTCCAGCAGAACTGCGTTAAAATCGAATATCACATTTTCATATCAAGGGTTTCCTTAGATAAATTAGTGAAAATATTGTTAAGGTCATTAAGTTTAAAGGTGAAATAATCTGGTTTGGCCACAATCAATATCACAATTCATTTGATAGATTTTAGTTAGCAGTTGGTGATCAATAATTAAAGTCATACCCCAGAACTCATTAAAGAATATTGCAATATCAAAGTCACATTCTAAGGTAGTGAAATCGATGACTACAAGTTTTATGTGATCCTAAACTCCTTGAAAGGTACTAAGAATATTCGGAGTGCAAATCATTTTCCTTTAAAGCGACGTGAAAAGTATATTTTGTGGTGAATACGGTCAAAATCTGAATGTTGTATGATGGTTATCTTTAAATGAATTGATCGTTCCGCTAAGCACTCATGCTTCGGCTTGAGTAATTCGTTTACAAACGTTGTTGGTATTTGGAATATCAGTACTTGCATTATTTTATCAATTCCTATGCTATGTTTTGTTTTCAAGTTGATTGGTGCTCTGATGAGGCTTATATGCTTTAATTTTGTAATTATTTAGTAACTCCCCCTAGTGGAGTCCAGCTCATTCTTTTATCACTAACGGTTTCAAAGTGGTAATTCCAGCATTGATCAGTAAAGCAATTTTGATGATTGTGCGGTCTGTTTGTGGTGTTTGGTTTTAGTGAATGTGGTGTTTATATTATCGTGTCTCTAGTTCATTGTCGTTTTGGCTCTTACTTTGGCCCCTGGCACGGTTTATTTTTGGAGTTTCGACCACTTAGCTTGTACTTGGAGTTTTATGGAACTACATTATTGTCAGAAAATAATAAGAAATCAGTTATTCGTAATGGTATGATAAATATGAAATGCTTTTCTCAGTGTACTAAACTTAACGTGTCTAACATTCTACAAATTGGTCAGTACAAAAATGCTTCCAGATATGTCATATGGTACCCATTTCCATCAAATACGGTTTATCACTCGGTACTTTTTATTTGTGACATTTTAGGTATAATATAAAATAGATATGCAGATATGAAATATATATTTCTATGTTATATGTCAATAATATGTAACTGTATCGAATGTATTTTGGGCAAAAATGTTTGTTGGCACCTTATACAATAAGGGGGCAATTTATAATCACCTTTTAACTAGCGTTACCAGGCAAATTAAGATAGGTCCACTAAATCATACAGAGTTTCAATATTTTATAAGACACCTTCGATGACAATCATACATGTTAGAATCATTTCGAACAATATGTTTTGCCACTTTATTCAAATGACCATTGTTAAGTTAGCAATTGTTATTTATCTGCTATTCAATGTGAGTACGTAGTAATTATTTGCATTGCCTCATTTGTTTCCAAGGAAATGGTTGTACCACTTTACGTGCTTGTTATCACTGTCTTGATGCCACGCAAATGAACTAAGCAGGTGTTTTCTTTGTCAGTATTCCTTTTTTTGCGTTACATGAATATATGAACTGGTTGTAATACGTTTAATTTGCATGAATTGCAATAACTCTTACCCATTCCACTCCCAACTGATCAAATGATTAAATGTCAGATCAGGTTTGCCTGCCCCGTTTGAACCCAATCAAATCCATTATTTGTGTTTTACCAGTCTAGTTATGAATGTATTCATTAAGTTTTCCCCTAAGAATCATAATCATTGCTGTCACTTGTAATGACACTCCTGTAAATCACTATTTGATTAAAATATATTCGGATACAAATAGAAAATCATTATCTGAGTTGAATGATACGTTTATCTTTTGGAATGTTCAATTTTGTAAATGTAATTGTTGCTTTTGACACTAAGTATGCCTTTTGAAACATGTTCTATGCCAATTTACAATTTGATTGTCTGCAAAACACAAACAATAAAAATAATAGGGATAGGTCGAGTAGCATTAAATATATCCAAGATCAAGTTAAAGGAGAGATCAAATCCAAAATGACGCAATAACCCAACAACCTTTGCATAATTGTCAAAAAATGTCATTTTAATATGTTTATCTTTTGAAATATTCTTTTTAAAAATTAATTGCTCAACTTGACACTAATTATGCCATTTCGAACTATTCCAAACCCTTTCAAAGTATATCTCTCTATTCTCTAGGCTAAAAGAAAACAATGGTAAACACAGGGATAGCCAGTAGCTTGATAATTTTCCAAACTCTTATTAATATGTTAAACAAAAACCGAACGACAGTTGATGTATTTACAATTAAAACATTGCACAACAATCAAACTATTGTTTGTGATCAGTTTCTAAGTGATCAATCTTACACTTGTATCAGCCTTTACCACCATATCTAACGCTGAACATTTCTTGACATTCGTATCAAACAAATAGCTTACTTTTAGGAATCACTTACCTAATATGTGACAACTTAAACGCATTTATCTTTATCAACAGACGATTCAATACACCGTCAATAAAAAGGGAACATAAATGAATGCAATTAAAAGCTTTGTTGTACATTGAATACCTAAACTACAAACTAATACTCATTAAAAATGCAGTAGAAAAATCTAACCGGATACAGTTTATTGATAAAACGATACAACTGGTGCATTTAAAAGTTTAGTTGTACATTGAATACCTAAACTATAAACAAATACTTATAACAAATACTTTTAATACTATTTTTGCATATGTTTATCGTCGTAAATGTACACAGATTTGTCGTCTAGACGTTCATATGTTCGGGTAATTTAAATCGTTTTGGTAAAAAGCAGGAATTTGAAAGTGATCCGAAGAAAAAACAAACAATTTCATGTGCGCTACCAATAACAATAGCGAGTTCATATCGTATGCAAGATATGGTAACCATGTATGTATGGGGTTGTTGTGCAAAGTTCATAGTGTATATTTTGACACTGTTATTTTGTTTCAAAATTACATGAAATGAAATCCTTCCGTTTAGTTGTGATGACAAATATTTTGAATTGTTCAATTTCAGCTGAAATATTGTTGAATTATTGTGAAGATGAATCGAACATAAAAATTTATACTTTTAATAAAATCTGCATTTAAAGGGACTGTGTCACTGATTGGCACCAACCCATTTTTTTCTGTAGCGAATCTCAGGAAAATTATCTAATATAATGTGTTACGTTTCGATTTCATAATTGTAAACAAAGTACCAAAATTTAAAAATAAATTGTGTCGGTGGCCGGGTTCGAACCCTTGGTCATATTTCTTATACATGACGACGAAAAATAATTATGAAAATAATCTCTTTTTTTTTGTCTTTTTCTAACTAAGATCCGTTTTTCCTATGCCACATTAAAAGAACAACCCGTACTATAATCTTCTTTATGATATAATTGCAAACTTTTTATTTTCTCCACATTGAGAATCGTGACCACAGTCATATGTCCCTCCTTGACCAGATTCAACAAGGATACAGAAAAAAGAGTGCCAGTGTTAAAATATCAATATTATATAAACGTTGAATCAAACACAAGGAACCAGTGGTCTTTCTGCATATAGCGTAATTCGACAATGTGTTGCAAAAATGGAGGGTTTGCAGTGTAAGTAATGGAAAACCCATAGCAAGAAGAAGTTTGATAATTAATTGTTTTGCTTAATACCGAAAGTACCTTTTGGGTTAAGTAACTCTGCTCTATTTTGACAGCCGAGTCAACTTAATTTGCTGTCTTCTATTTTTCTACAGGTACGTTTTTCATATACAATTATTGCATTAAATTATGAAGTAAGGTCAATGAATGGCATGCTTTTGTAACTCCTAGTGTAAAAATGTACACATATGAAAAAAATGACGTTTATTTTGATCCAGAACATTCAAAAACAAGATAAATATTCCTGAAAAAGCATTTCGAACGGTTTCCAACGTTTTTGTACTTTCAGTTATAGTGTCAAAAGCAATAATTGTATTCAAGAATCTAAACACACTGGTGCAAAAAAAAAAAATCTGCAATAGTTGAATATTTGTTCACGGGCACTTATTGTTCATTAGCAACATTCAGTTTGATGCAATGTTGTGATTTTGTCATTAAGTTCCAAGAAACATTTTTTTAAATGTTTAGTTTTTAACATGATATCGCTTGGCCTTAAATATTGCAAATTGATTTAATAATTGTTAAATTACGGAGATGAAAATGCCTGATTGAAGAAATTTTTTGTACACGTCGAGAAAAAGCAAAGTAAATGTTGTTCTCGCTTTAAATTAAGTGTACAATACAAAGGTCAATTACTTGCTGACTTGATGACTTAATATAAAAAACTGGGACATGCCAAGTTGTCTCAAATTAAAATGACATAAGAGATCATACTAACCTTCCTAAGTGAATACTTTCAATCGTGTTGTGTGAATAAAATGGTATGTGTAAACTACGTGAATATCCAAGTGTATAGTAGCTTCAATATTTGATAGTGTAAATTATTACGAATCGTATGGCAAATTGTAATTGGGTATGCATTTGAGTAAGTAACAGAGAATAAACGTGTAACGGGATATGAAATGAAATAAATAAAAGGGTACGAGTAATTGAGAAAAAAAGAGAAATGGCAATTCAAGAAGTAGGTGGTAGATGCCAAGTCTGTTTATAAAAGGTAAATGATGAACTATTGAGCTTGTATTCGTGTCTTCTACAACTGACGACTGTTCAAGAGGGTGCTGTCAGTGCTGCACTTATCATTACGGTTTATCAATGAGAGTCTATCAATCAATTTGAGTCTTTTGTTATCATCATTGAATGTATTCCAAAAGATAACTTAAGTTCCATTATATTATTACCTTTCAATACATCACGCATTGAGTGGTGTTATCAACTGTCAGCATCGCTTTGTACTTCGTCCACCGGGTAGGGTTTGTCTACTTGAGTCCTTTGACATGTCTAAATGATTCATGGATACCAGCAATCAACACGCTTAGCCTTACCATGCGATTCCGGAAACCTCTTCTCCAAATTGTAATTGTTTAATGCAACAGTTGATTTTTGTACTCTGAAACGTTCCGTTTGCAATCTAATTTTACATTAAAGAACGTCGAAAATCATCGCACACTTTTTAGAAGGGTACAGGATAGCAAACATATTGAACAACACATGTGGGTGGCAGCACATCATTTGGCCTTTTCCTTTACCTATGAGACATTCAAACCTGTCCATATTTCAACTGATTTCGGCTCATCAGTACGCTAAAATCACGGTGCATCGGTAGGCTAATTCTCATACCAATCACACATTTAACTAGATGCTAGGTCGCAATACATGGGTACACTTATCCAAGTTCCATCATACATTTATCAAGGTACTTAGATGGCGGCACATCAGCACGCTTAACCTTATATCACCGGAAAGGTAATCCTCATACATATCACTCATTTAAGGAGATTTTATGGTCGCGGTCACCGGTACGCTTATCCTTATACTTTTAACAAATTAAACATTATACTAAAGTCGTGGTACATCAGTACGCTAGTCCCCATACCCATTACACAGACAACAACATACATGGATGGTTGTTCACTGGAAATTTAATCCTCATACCTATCACACTTTCAACTACATACATGGATGGAGGCAAATGTTTAATCTAATCATTATAACTATCAAACAAGTACACTGGTAGGAAAATCTTCATAGCTATAACATATTCAACTTGGTACTTAGGTGGCAGCACATATGTAGGCTAATCCACATACCTTTCACACTTTCAACTAGATACATGGTGCTGGTACATCGGTAAGCTTATATTCAAACCTATCACACATTTAACTTGAAACATGTATGGCGGCTAATCGGTAAGCTTAAACGCATAGCTATTGAACGGATTTAACTGGATACCTGGGTACATTTGTTTGCTTTTCCTAGATATTTATGTCGCGGTACCTCGGTAGGCTATTCCTAATATTTATCACAAATTCATCAATTTCACGTCACATGTTTTGTTCAGATACTTTCTATGTTATTTGGCTATGCTGTCATTACTGGTTGTTTTCATTGCGGGTTTTGAATGACAAACGAACGTTATGTATTATATAGCTTACTTGTAGGTCTTATTTTTGTCATACGCAAATCCATGTTTATTAGCAATCACTCTACCCTTATTTAATATCAGATTAGTTTCGCCTTTCACATTTGTACTGGTTTATTTTCATAAATTCCATCATTTAGATTGAGCAAAACAGACAACTATAAACTACCGACAGCGGATTTTTGTCCATATATAGTCGAGCTACTCATTTGTTGTATCAGAATGCAATACCTACAATACCTACAAAAAGCAAGAAGCATTTCTTTTCTGTCGATCCTATGAAGTTGAAAAATGAAGGCTTCAGTACAAATGATACACGAGGGTCAATAACAAATACGTAGAACTTCTGAATAATTTATTAAGTTGTTGAAGTAAAAACCAAACAGCACGATTATTGATTCTGGATTGTATCTATTTCTGTCTAAGAAAGACGAAAACTTCAAATGTTTTTATCATTTGTGTCCTTTTCACAATGTTCTGTGTTGTTTGTAGAGTTTTATGTTGTTGTTCCATGTTTCTTGTTTGTGATTGTTTGTTTTTGTGTTCTATGTATTTTGGTTGGCGTTTACCAAGTGCAATTCAATTGGATTTATGTTTAAAAAAAATGGCAACAGAGCTTATTTTTTTATTTTTTATATAAATATTCTTATAATATTTTATAATTATAAATAATTGATTTTCTTTAAAGATATTGCAAGAAAGGTACATTATATGTTACATATGTAGGTAAGCGCTGTTGGTCCTAAATATAAGGAAAACAATCCATTTTCTCTTGTTATAAGGTCGCATCTGTTTCTCATATAATACCTATTGAATTGAGGTTTACACTTTTTAATCAAAATGATCTTTATTATATGCAAAGAACCCATCAACATGTAATGAGCCAGAGATAATGACACCTAACACGTCGTCAAGAAAGCCGTAACAATATTATCACATTATTGTCATCGAACTATGAAATAAAGACTTGCTCAGCAATAGTGAAGTGAATTATCATTGACTAAATGTCTCCAGCAGGAAATCACCTCGATACCGTTCATTCAAATGGCAACACTTTTAAACACCATATTGTTATTTTAGATGTTTGTCTCAAATCTGGAACGTCATTAATTTTCGATAACGTATGGCTGCGATTGCCTTTTAAATCTCGTGCGTTTAAACAGCAGTGACATTTGAACATTATCTAAGAACAATAGTACTGCTTTGTAGATGTCAATAGTGTATCCATTTCAAAGCTTGCGACAGACGTAAACGGATTAGACTAAGCTCAATAGTTTTGTTCTGGTATGATTAGTGTATCATTTATGTTTTTATGACTTTGTGGACTTTAAAATGAAGTTATCTTAAAAATGATCACAATTAACACTTTATTGAAGATCAATTCACTTAAAAAGGCTTAATTAAATATGCTTCTAAAGCTTGTGATGCATATGAATGTTCGAGAAATTTGGGCAGGTTTTCACCAACGAGTCTCTTATTGCGACAGATACCCTTACTTAATTTCCCTACGGTTTACATATTGACTGTTTGTAACATAATATTCACACTAAACTAAATGTCTGAAAATTGTATTTGACAGATGGATTTGGAACAAGTTTTTCAAAAGTTGTTAAAATGAAACAAATGCTGAAACCATTTCAGGTTTTTGTCCCTATGAAGAAAGTAATAGCAATCGACATAATACAGAAAGAACTATCGTGCTATCTGAGTTTTACTACCAGAACTATGTTAATGTAAACAGGACAAAGAAATCATTGCAAATGAAAATTACCCATTTGTCATGAAACATAGGATACTTCTTCAGAGCAGCCGAAGCACTTGGTACTTGATACATTGTTATTTTGACCACAGAATAGTGTTTATTTTTTGTTTGTTTTAAAAGACTCCTTATGCCAACAAGCTCTATACGATAATCGTTGGCTTTTAATACCCTGCTTCAACACAATATAACGATCATATTTATATAAACATGGAATTATTTGTTATAATGGATGTTTTATTACATGTATACCTCTATGTATTCTGACTTAAATTTGCGCAAGCAGAAACAACATACAATGCATATAGAAGCATGTTCATACATTTCTTTACAAAAAAACAATATTCAACTATTTTTTACAAAAGTTGGAAAATCCTCTTTAGAATATTTATTCAAGAATATTAATCAATGATTTAAATACTTAAATTGCCAATCGTCAAAACTGTAGACTCGATGCCGATACGTTAAGAAAAAAGAAAATGTCATTGTTCGTATAAATGTACATTTCGGCAATTATACAGAAGCCAGCCTAAATGGAATATTTGGCTAATGAGTAAAACTGTTTTTCATAAATATAATGCATGTTCATGTTTCGCATTGTTGTTGTAAACTTTTTTTTAATTCTTTACCACGACATTATAGAGATGTATTGCATGTAAAATCGTTGTTTGACTAAACCTGGCTGATGGTTTCTTACAATACCATTACAGAGCACACAACTAGTAATAACCGGAACACTTTTTTTTAAATACATTTTAATTACTTTGGTTATTTCTTGATGAGCTAGGAGCTGTGGAAGTATGATGATTAAATCCATTCTGAGTTATATTTAAGTATTTTTAAGCTACCATACAGAAGGGTTGATGCATTTTTGCTCCAGCTTGAGTATGTTTTGGTGGTCAACTACCTTTTTATGAATTCAGCTATTTTGAATTATTTCACAAACTTAATATAATTCATTTAATCATATCTATTTAAAGACAAAACCAATACCAACAAACCTTTTACAGCTATAAAATTATCGTTGTTTTAAAGCAGTTCGTGGGTGAGAGAGCTTACACTTGTTTCAGTCCTTTCCACAAAATCTTCGAATCATATTTGCAAAACAAAGAAACAAATACAACAAATAAGCAAGAGCTATATTGATGAACATGTTGATACCAACTCGAAACAGCCAATGTGTTTTAAAATATTTGAAAAAATAATCTTATTTAGCCCTTGGGATATCGCGTTACGCGGTTAGATTGATATCCAAAATGTTTAAAGTCCCTAATCATAATCGAGTTTTGAGGCCGCCATCTAATTATACGTATGTGATTTTAATGCACCTTTTCATTTTTTCCCAAAAGAAAAGAGTAACATATTTTTACTGATGTTACCTCGGACAAGATGCCGGCTTGTACACTCGATTTCAAGCTTTTTTTATCTTATTTTTGTCGATTTAACTAATGCAACTTATGTAACCACGCAATGAAATGTATACTTGTTACTAATTGTAATAATTGTAACAGCACATTCTGATCAAATGCCGTTCTGGAAACTCAAGTTCTAAGAAATATCAAGTTGCCGATGATATTACTGTATCCGCGTAACTTGATATTCCACAGACCATAGGAAACACCCTATTTAACCATTGTTACATATTTGATATATTTAAACAAGATAGCTCTGATCAGACAGCGGCCTCAAAAATTGATTTTGTGTGGGCAATGTGATACATAATTCTGTGATGAACATGTTGTTGCATCTTTTCAATCAATGTACAAACTAATGTAATTGGTTGTCAAGAATAATTCATTCTCTGATGTTTTATTGTTTTAAAAAACAGTTTAAAATTTCGTTGACAAAGAAGCTCTTGTTTTTGCTATGAATCAGAAATTGTACATCATTTTATGAAATTGTACTGATTGTGTTTTACATTTGAGTTCCGTGTCATTTTTACTGGCTAAGGTCACAAATCCGAACACTTTTTGAGTTTTTTTTTTACAATTATCGTGGAGAATTTTTGTTGTAGTAACTAAAAAATTCGTATGAAACATCTTTGATTCATTTGAACACAGCTGTCAAAGTACCGATTCACGATCTCATCAATTTTATGTTGTAAATCGTTCATTTTATGGACAGTAAATCACCCTTAAAATTATGCTATGGTGGGCACAAATACCGAACACTTGAAAAGCGAAAATACATGGTCATACAAAAATAATTAAAAAGTATGCTATATTAAATAAACACTTAGCTGTAAAGTGATTTATTGTTTCCGATTTTTTTTTCCAAACATTCCCTTCCAATGTAAACCGTGATTTCTATTTATAAATATCTTGAATGTAGGTCAACATGACGGCCCAACAAAACTGCAAAACATAAAGATGCGCGTGCGCCCTCTGACGTCATTCCCCCGAGTGCTACATTTTGATCTTTAAGCGTATAAACATTGAATGGCATTTTTTAGAAAAATACTCAACAAAACAAGATAAAACAAGTGTGACCAAGGCAAGCCTTTGTATTGCTCTAGATCATCGAATAATCGATCACTGTAAACAAACGCGTGTTTGAACTGGTGTTCGGGATTTGTGCCCTGTTCGGAAATGTACCGTCAACCAGTATATATACTCTTGCCAATTGGTTTTAATTGATTTAAAATATATCAACTCTGTTATATTAATGACTCAAATACAAGTTATGTTTACTTTTACCGTTGTTGTAGTAAGTATGGCTTGTTAATCATTAAACTAGTTTTCCCAAGCATAGTGTTTAACATTATTCATTCACCATGATTATTTTTTTCCAACTTTATATACCAAATACACAAAGAGTAATGGATATCCAACGTTTGAAATATCGTCAAGGTAAACCATTCAATAAGTTTTCCACACCTAATACTTTACCTCATTGTATTAAAACGGAGCTTACGAGCTAGATGAGAAAAGTACAATTGCTATCCACAGAGTAAAATGTAGTCAAGGTCAACACAAAAACGTCTCTAGTTTTCACCTGGCAAAGACTTAGTTGTAATGAAACAGGCTTACGTGTTTGTTATAGAATTATAAAATGTGTGTACCAATAGCCTGTATAAATGTGTTTAATTCTGTGATTTGATCAAATGTTATGTATGAAGCAAGCACAGCAATGTATATTTGATATCACAGCAATCGCATACAAACCCATTTTGCTCTATGAATTTACAAAACAGCATGAGACTGACATTAGTCGTATTATTTTGGAAACTATAGCGACGAAATAATATTTCACTCTACACAAAGACGTGATCCTTGGCACTGTGCATAATTTGTTTATAGTCACATGAATATTAAATTGCAAACGTGGAAGTTTTATATGTTTAATGTGGCACTGCTAAATTTAGACTAATATATTAATACAACAAAACAAATTGAGTATGTCTTTTAATGAAACTAAATAATTTCAAACACAACTACGTTAGCCATCAATTTAAACAATGTAAAAGTACATGATTTGAAAATGTCCTGTCTATCACAAAGTATTGTACGATTTCTAGAAAACAGCAGTAAATAAGTCATTTCTCATACTCTAGCTTCCTCAACTCGATGCAGAATATCCAGTGAGCATTGCCCCATGAAACAGTAAGTAGCCTGTGTTTAACCAATCCAAACTTTTTTATCTCCACTTTCAAGAGTTGTTTGCTTGACCTGTACATTTAAGCTGCCGTTTAATTTTCAATTCAGAACTCGTTGTTCTGAGAGGGGGGGGGGGTAACTGCTTATAAAAATTTCACTACGTGCAGTACCTGTCAGCTGGTAGTGCCTATTTACTCGAGTAGAATGTATTGTCTTTGATTATTATTAGGCTGAGAATCTTTGTCCATATTGGAACTCGTCTCCTTTAACGGCCGTCAAACGTCGTTTGAATGACTAACATTTTAAATCTATTTCTATAAAAAGTCAATAATTATTATTGTTTCAGGTTCAATGTTCAGCAATCAAAATTCCGTTGCAACATGTAAATAAGGAGTTGAGATTTTTTTACGAAATAATTTTTATTCCACACAATTTTAATTTCCACACAATATGCATTTACATTTTCCGTAAATCTCTTAACACATTGACAAAATGAATATGTTTATGAGTCCAAATATTCAAAACTACCCAATCAACAATGTCTGAAGGCTTTTTGGTGATTGCAGCTATTTTTGTAACCAGGAAACGAATTTCATCCACTATTTGCCATTATTATTTTAGTTACTATCTTATTTATACTCTTAAGACATTGTTGATAAGGTAGTCGGGGTCATTTTGACACAAAACAAAATAATAATGACGACATAAATTTCCGAAAGAATGAGAATGCTTTTTGATCCAAAATCTGATGAGCGTTTTAGATATCAGAAAACGTGTTTTTTGTTTAGTACTATTATTACCCGAACAACAAATTATGCAATTAAACTATAACCATAACAAACACTTTGCTAGTTGAATCGCTAAGTTTATACTTATAATGTCCTGACCAAATAACACCAGTAGTCCATTGTTGTATGCGCTTCCGTTTGAATAGGGTATGTTTTACTAAGAATTTATTATGATGATTCGATATTTTGTGAACTGAATCAGGCGATTACCTTTTATATGTTTACTTTTGCGTGCGGAAAAATTGTAAATAGAACATTGTCCAGGATATAATGAAAGAAAATAGTTTGTCGTGAAGTTGTGTTTCTGTTAGATCGCATACGATGTTATGACCGAGATGTGCACATATCAAAATGACGAAAAGCTGGTATATAAAGTGTAAGGAGTTACAAAATAAAAAAAATAAAAAAAATTCATGAAATAATTGTTATACATTTAATGTTTATGCTATGTGGGTCATTACTGCAGCAAATCATATGTTAAGGTATCTGTTACACGATTATGGTATTTTGTGATGTCTAGGGACACTATACTATTTTGGCATCATTTTAAAGCGTCTGACGGGAAGAGGAAATATGTCAAGTAGTACGAACAAGAATTTATGCTGTTTAATGATTACAGTGGTAACATTTGTTTCAGCCTGATAATTAAATAAACTAAGCTTGACTCTCCTAGCTATACATGAATGTGTGAATTTGAAGTGAATATAAACAGTTTAAATAACCAAGCAATAACAACAAAGAATAATTATCCGAACAAAAGACAGGACACAACACTATCTACACCCAAATTTAGCTTTCTCTCACGAACTTTCAATTTACCAACGATAATAAGTGTCTGAAATTTGAGTACAGTTAAACGTATTTGATCAGAGTGAATTGTTAACAAATTACTGGGCTCGGCAGTTCTCCGCAAAATCTCGAAGTTTTCAAATCTGGGCAATAACAAACAAAGGATGAAAGGAATCCCACTCAAATTCGGATTTGTTAAGCAAACACTCAATGATCTTTCTCCTGACCGGGCAAAACCAAACGGATTAAGTTGATGATAGTGTAAACATGGCAGCTATTTATTTAATTATATTCAGCTGTATACATGTATGTTTTATGTTTAAAATAGAAATCTGCCCTTCACGTTGCATATATATTAAATGATCATTACAATAGTACAATGTAAACTACAGTAAATTTTAAAAACAAATCGCAAGGGAACATAAGGATTACAATTACAATTTCAGTTAAACATCGGACACATTAACTGCGAACTATTTCAAGGACGGCAACCTTATTAAATGTTAAACAACATCGTTTTCAATAAAAGTTACAAAGGTTTGACCTCAATATGCAACCTAAAAAATCAATTGCATTGTATCCACTGTGGCATTGACCAGTGAATCTCAGTAACTGGGGACTCTTGTCATTTATACTTTTTGATCAATGAAGTTTATTTACTGAAAAAGATAACGTACTTATTTGATCAGTCTATGATAGTATATAACTACAAACCAGTCCCAAGAATGCCCCTCTGTCAGCTCAGATCTTTTCAGGAAATACAAACAACAGTTTTTCTTTCCCCATTTAAACAGGATCAAATATAAAAAAAATCAACACATTTATGAATGTCATAAACATTACAATCCTAGCTGGAAAACAACTAATGAAACCAATACTTTTTCGTTCAGTTTATGTCATCTTTGCACCAAAATAGCAAAGGTATTTAAACCAAAACAACAAATGACAAAGACAACAATAATACAGATAAAGGATTTGTTGGAATGAGAGTTATTTCAAATACACTGTGCTTTAAAATTGCCTGTTGGTATAACAACGTTGCTCTTAGATTAAGTTCCCATCAATACTGTAATGGAAATCCCGATATTTGATTGTGTTATCAGATAGTTCATCAGAAGGGAAACTGCTTCATGTTTTATCCAATTAAGTCTTAAATAAACATTGTTAAGTTGTTAAGGTCTTCCTAGATTGATAAACTCAACAAAGTCAAGCGAATTTTAAACCTTGTTTCAACCGTCACGAGCACCAACCATAAATAGTATTGATTATAATTGCTAAAAGAAGTATTTATGAAATATTATACAATGTTTTAAATACTATTAAATGGAAGACCTAAATATGTTTTATATATTTATTTATGCTGTATTTTCATAATGGCTTGTTTAACATAATACATTATTCTCAATTCCCTTGTAAAACTATTGTATTTACCATGAGGCTTTTGTCATATCCAAAATGTTTTATTCTCCAGGTACCATCTGTTATTCTACCTTTTTAATGTTATCAAGGTATACCGAACATTCATTTCATAGAAACAGCATGAAAAAATTATTTATAAGACAATAGTGTGATCCTTCGGTAAGATTTTACGTACTTCAGTGATGTTTACCGAAAAGAAATGTACTAAGTACATAAACTTGTGGTTGGCTTTTTTTATCTGATTTTAAATAAATCTTTATTGGTGCAAATGTACTAAGATTATTTTACGTCTGTATATCTTATTGCATAATGCATTTAATGAGAGGTATAAACAGAAACGATACGATTTATTGGTTGTCTATTCACAGATTGTTTGAGACCCATCCAGAAGTCCATGATGCTTTCATGTCATTTCGAGCAGTTAACACGTCTGACCTCGAATACAACGCCATTTTTCGAAAACATGCGCTAAGAGTTATGGAGACTGTTGACAAGTGTATTAATAGACTTGTCAACAATTTTAAGTTACTAGGGCTCATGACGGAGTTGGGAATTCGGCACAAGAATTATTCAGTGAAAATTGAATTCATCGATGTAAGTTTATACCTTAGACTAGCACTATTACATTTATCCTGTTTCTTTAATACTAGGAAAACGTCAAAACAAGTATAATGAACAGATAATGTAAGAGAGCTCGTTCGTCCTTAATATTTGCCCTACCATCCACTCATCCACACATATTCCACATTATTTACTAATAAGGATAGAGACACAGATATACATACTGTTGCGGTATGATTAATTTCTACGAGTGCCGCCTTCGCACGATCAGTGAATTCTAGGAATTGAGATGTTAATGAGCGCTCAACCTTACACCTGCATTAATACAAATGTCGATATACTTTTTATACTTTCTGAATGCCAATGTCACATGTCACCATGTCAATGGTTAAACTCATATCAAACATAACTAAAAAGAAATTTCATTACACCTTAAAGATTATTTTCGCCAACTACTAAGTTGTGATGTCAGATATAGATAATCGAGCATAAAAAGATCAAAGGTAAGTTCATAATGCGTAGGACTTTTGCATGTACCATCTACATGTACTTATTGTAATTGATTTTCTATATTCTCTGCAGTTAATCGGCACCCAATTCATCAGCTCAATCAAGCCCCATTTGGAAACAATGTGGACAGACGAATATGAGAAAGCTTGGGAGAATTTATTCAACATCATGTGCTACTACATGAAGAAGGGAATGTGTAGTATATGATAAAGGTTTTACAGTTGAATTTGAGGGCAGCGCTTTGACCTTTTAGACCTTTGGTCATGAATGCACAAACGTGTTTGTGAATAGCATTTCAAGCACGTACACCATACTGAAGCTATCCCTTGTAAAGACAGTACAATTTCAAACAATTGAAATATACAGGAATGTTAATAAAATAAAATATTTTTTGATTGTGCCCAACTGAAGTCAAGTTTTGTCTAATACGAAAATAACTTTATTAATACCAGAAATCTTAATCCAAACTCTGAAACTACTTTGGATTCATTGTTTTCACATAGAACACAAAGTTTAATGATTTGCATTTGATAAAACGTGAAGATGTTGAAACAATTCCTACGTATTACATGTGCGTCAGAAATAAGCATTTCTTATTTAGTATAGCGATAAAACAGTTTAGGACAATTGCCCTAATTAACATATCAGTGTGCATAGTGCCTGTCAGTGAAGTAGTTATCATCGGATTATTGATTGACTATATACGCTGGAGCATAACTTTTGTGTAAACAATGCCATTGAAGCGTTTACTTGTATTTATTATGAAATATGATGGCAATTTCGTCAGAAAGACTACATAAGTGGATTTTATTCACCTATAGAGATGTGTCTCTAAAAACAAACATTTATGTGTTCAGACCTTCAATAGATGGAATTAAAGTTAATATTCAGGGCATTTATTTTGGATGTAGGTCAATCATTGACAGTATTATTAGTGTATATATATATTGAACAGTCAAGTTTGTATTTGTCAACTTTTGAAGTCAATTCACTGCGGCATTATACATATTTTTTATTTCATTACCATCAGTGTCCTACAGAAATCATGTCGTGCAAAGTTAACGATAAATAAACTGTACATATTGAATATTTTGCTATGTTTTCATTTGCGGTATTTTAAAGTTCAATATGTTACTTTTTATTGACACTCTTCGGACCTTACACCCTATACACCAATAATATTTGTAAAGTGAATATGCTTTTTATTAATTGAATGCATTTACTAAATTCAAAACGATGTTAAAAGGCATATATTCCAGACAAGATTCATTCTAACATGAAGTTATTACCTTATGTATTGCAGTTTGATAGGAAATATATAATATGTCAGAAGGATCGATTTAGTTAACATGAATAAAATACTGTAACATAATAATACATTCATTATTTGGGAGTAGTAAATATATACAAAACTGAACACATATTCTTTCGTGTATATGTATAACAACGTACTCAATCTGAGAAGTATTATTTATTCAAAACACAAAATAGTAGTTTTCAGAGAAATTGAGTCTGTACTAAATATGTTCTTCTAATGATTAATCGGATTGATATATTAAGCATGTTTTTTTTTTTCTGCTAAAACATTTTTAATGCAAACGCTACGGATTCCCATTAACATCAAGAGACTTCTCACACTGTTAAGTATACTTCAAGTCATGCAGTCTTTTGATTTCCACACGTACCCGTCATCCTAAATAATCGGCTGAAGATAGATTTGTAGAAATGCGTGATAAAATGTTGTTTATTTTAAACTAAATGTTTATGATAAAGATTAGCAGGCAATTGTGTAAACAAGTATTAATTATCTTGGGTTTATGTTTTGGCTAATTGAAAAACAAACTTATTTAATCGGTCAGAAGCAATAATTGAATTACTATTGATCATTCTATATACATTTTGGTTCACTTAAGCCAAACCAAATCATTAACATGTTTTAATAAAATTCCTGCTGGTTTTAATAATCATATTATCGCTGTTTGCTGAATGTGCCAAGTTTCCTTATTGGCTGATGGGCTTATACCTGTTATTCAATTTATATTAAACTAGGTGAATTATAAATGTACAAACATTATTACATTCAGAAGCTAAAACAACATAATATAAAAAAAGAGTATCGGTCTGATTTAGATTGTTTCAGCAAAAATACACACATTTCCTTCGGATTTTTTCAACTTGAAAATAGTATAAACTAAATAGGATAACTTGGCGACATAAAACATAGTATCGGGTAACAAGTCACTTACTATTATACTATATTGACTGCTATTATTGCTAAAGGTTTGGATAAAACTCAATTTATGAAGTGAGAAAACAATTTCGGTTGAATGTCACTATATCATAAATAGGCTTTTCTATACTGAAATTTAAAACAACATTTCTGTTTAATTCTGTACCTATCCCAGGCACACTAAAATCAAAGTGTAAACATGAAATATTATCTACAAATCATACAAAGAGTAATGCATCCTTTCATTTATTCTTGTGTTCATTTATTGATGAAATAAGTATGTACACTTTATTTGATAAACGTATAATAAATTTATTAATTCAACAAGTGATATTCTCTTAATTGAATTTCATAAATACTTCAAGATTTGCTCTTAGCAGTACACATGTGCCAGTATATCACAACTTATTGGCAAAAAAATTGAAGCCACATTAAAAGATTAATGAAATAAGTTTATAATAATATATTTATTTCTTTATGTAACAGCATTGAAATGTTGAAACCAAGTAATGAATATGAAATATTTATATCGCAAAGATTGTTAATCGACGGCGGTTGCGGGCTCAATTATATTTTATACAGAAATAATTCGTCCAGTGTTCTGTTTTAATACTACTCGATTTTAATCAGACATTACTCACTTAATGTAGTTGAACGACATCTCACGACTGCGTACAATAACTTCATCTTTAATGCATTGATCAATCGGAGAAAAGAAACGTTCCTACTGATAAGGTCAGTACTCGAACTGATTTATTGGACAGCGATACTGATTTATTTAGACAGCGATATCTAAGACGTCTTGTGTCTGAAACAATACATCTCCTAACATACACTTGGGACAGCCTATTTTCCACGCACTGCTTTGTATAATGCGGAGATTTATTATGTTGTCCTTCGATCATTAGATAAGACGTGATTTATGAAGGACTCGTAAATCCGTGACAGTGGACGTTAACAGTGTAAGAGTTTCCGAGTATTTGAAAGTAAATATTCTCTTACAACGATATTAGCAAATAAATAATTCACTAAATTACTTTGAAGTTATAATTTGACAAAATATTAATCAGTGTTTTGAAACGAGGGAAAAATACACAATTGCTTGGGAATAATGTAATATCTTGGTACGTGTTATGCTTTTTGCTAGTTGTATTTGTATTTTTATTTCTTTCTGTGTATAATCATGAGTATAAGCAATCAATTCGGTTTATATTTGTCAATAATTTAGTTTACCATTCTTGACTGATATTTAAAAAACAATTACGTTGAATCTTTGTTTATTTTAGGACCGTTTGTAACCATTCAGGATATCAATGATGCATTCATGTTATTCTGAGCAGTTGACACGTTCTACCTCGAATACAACGCATTCTTGGCGCGCATTACGAGAGCTCATACCGGAGTTGGGAAATCGTCCTTTAAAACTATTTCGTAAACGCATCTATTTCGGTCTTCTCTTAATTGAGAGCTACACATTTGGAACGCTGGTAAAAGCTACGAGTTGCCGAAATATGATCACGATTAACCAATAGATTGAAACACGATATAACAATATGCTGGACAATATATTATGTTCATTTATAGCTTAAGTCCCTCTTATGTTGTGTGAGTCAATATAATGATCTATATGAAGTTGCTCTTAAAGCTCTGATTGTATCCCATTGAGAATATATACAATAAATACCTAACATTTTTCTGACAATCTATCAATTGTAGTTGTAATAATTTACATTCCGCCAAAAATAGCCTTCATGGAGAAGTAAAATATTTACTTGATGCGAGCTGTTGGCAACATTCGTTTATGACAATATGATAATTCAGTGAGGTCTTCCTTATTATCTGGATATAGTATTTACCCTGAACGTGATACTAAGATAAGGAATGATATTTTTCTTCTTTAGCATGATTAAACGGCCAAGATGATATACACATTCTCGGTAATTCCATCAGAAGTCAAAGCAGATGTTTATTATGCCAGATAAGTAACGTGTTACAATGCGCCAATTCGTTATTTTATTGTAAGGCTTGTGAAATGCACACTATGTCATTTCTACACAGGGCATCTTAGTATGTAAGTACCTAAGACCTTAATATGTGACGTTAACAGTGATCTAGAATTATTGTGCGTCATGATGTCAGTAAACAACGAAGCACGAGCCTTTTGGTGCAATATACAAAAATCACTTTTTACGGCAATTTGTCCAGACAATTATAATTACAGGTTTGCAAGAACTCCTATCAATCATGTATTACCGGTTCGGATCCGGCACTTGTGTAAGCTGAGTGGCCAATAACTCGACAAGCCTTTTGGAAGGCCTTCCTTCGTGTCCTCAGGTCGGATTTATCAATCCGGACATGAAACACCTGATATATAGATTATCCTGTCACTTGCATTCAAATCGACCCAATAACAAGGTGCCGTGTAAATGATAGTTTATTAGGATGGTAGCCCTCGTGATGTTTATCTACAGTCAGTTGGTCATGTGACCGCGTACGGACTTCTTTTATATTCTGAGATTTCAGAGGAAACGTACACATTGTGTTTAAGTATCTTATCAATAGTCTACCTCACAGTCATTCGCCCAAAAGTTCTATTCCTCTGCATGATTATGAAACTGGCAAAGATAATCGGTCAGAAAAAATATGTGCATTTATCCCACCCACAAATGCTGAAAAATGTATAGCATTCAATGATAGTTAATTCTGTCTCTGTGGTAAATGACAAAATCTTACTCGCAACAGAAATGAACTATATATTTGCTGGTCATCCAACACGTTATTCTTTGATATAAACATAACTTAAGTCCATTAAACATGTGGCATTTTTTTAACAATCATGGTCATGAACCATTACCTGTGTAGTATGTGACTTGTGGAACAATTTGTACATCATAACATAATGTTTGGTGACCGATCAATTTTGAATTGATTTTGAAGTATAAAAATGCAATTACTTTCAATATTAACGTATTAAATAGATTTGAAAATTGAGAACTATTTTCGCGGAACAATTAAACATGGGTCAACAGGGAAAAACAGTTGTCTCCCTTTTTAAAATTTTAATAGAATGAATCGTCCTTTCCCGATAAATTATCCCCCCTTGCCAGATGAAATTTCTCTATCCACGGAAAAAACCTAGTAATCCTATTTTTACCTTACTAGTTAAATGAGCGTCAAATATATGTGATATAAAATGACTGATAGATTATATAGTGTTATATTAAGAACTTTTGACGCACCATGTTTCCATGTGTACAAGAAATCTTTTAATGTGAACGTAAAAGGTACTGAACGATGGATTTAAGATGAATATTTTCTTTTATGAATAATAATTTTGCTGTGAATATGTTTAATAAATGAAAGCGTAGAATAAATGTATGCATTTACGAATTAATAAAACTATATTTACACCTTAACTTCCATTCCTCAATCGATGAACGCAACATCTTCGGATATGTTCGGATCGCAATTCATCGCATAACAATATACATGAAAACTATCGATCTTGTTATTGTTGTATTGTGTCTGCAGGTCCCGTAAAATATAAATCAACATTTTAAAAGTACGAAGTAATTATATTTTAAACGTTTTGATGCCCAAAGTGTTTCAATTTTACGTTTAAAAGTAATTTCAAGTGGTTGATCTTTTCCCGCGTTATCGTGACGTCATTTGAAAAAAATATTCCGTTAACAGTCGGGTCGTCCTATTTACAGAATGGGTAAGAAAGGATTACTCAAAGGTAGTCCGAAATGAAATGAAGTATTTGTTAAACGTATCTTGAATAAAATAATGAACTATTGGTGTAAATATAAGGACTCCACACACTTTGACCAGCCCAATTGCGTTCATATCCCCGATAATGACATCAACCCCGCAATTCATTCCTTAAATGATTTTTTTTTTCGTTTCAAGCGTTATTATTTTATACAAATTATTTCAGTGTGCTTTAAAATAATTGCAGATTTGACAATGTTCTAGTCTAAAAAGTTATCTCCTTAAAATAAAAACACGCTACATAATGAAAACTACATGAACGAGCGATGTTTAACCCGAACTTATGCCAAAAACACTTTATTATTTACCCTTTGCAACATTCTGTGGAACTAGTTCATAGCAGATCTTAACAATCTCGTTTGAGGTTCAAACGTTGTAATTGTGGTATTATTGTTACAGTGCATCACATGATATTTCTAATCACTATATTGTGAAGATCCAGTCACAAACCTTTAAATATGGTTACTTAATTATTTATCTAAATTTACCAAACCCAATATTACCGAACATTTTACGATTTCTTCACTTGTTAATTACAATAATATAATAATGTGCCTGGTAATACGATACTTTATATTCCATCGTCATTTTACAAAACGTATTCTAGCACACCGTATAGGCATTTCCGGTGATTTCAGCCGTGCTGGAAAACTCCATCTGGCATACCCCATGCCAGATAAGTCACGCGCTGTGACGTAATACTTTCAATTTCTTTTATTAAACACTTAATGTAACCATAGTTATGAGATTTCAATAGATAAGTTCCTTTAACATTAACTTTACAAAAATATTCCTTAAAAACAGAACAAAATAACCCTTAAAAGACGTGATAGCGAAGGAACTTATTGACGTATGCAGTGAATACCAATTACTGCGCGTCATGACGTCAGTAAACATCATCGCACGCGCTTTTTGGTGAAATGTACAAAAATAGAAGGATAGAAGAATCGGACTCTCGGGCACGCTACGTAGCCGGTAACTCGGCAAGCCTCGTTACCTGGCAACACAGGTGCCATCGGGTCGGATTTTTCGATCCGGAACGGGAACACATGACAGATATTATTAATACAAGTCCGGCAATATCATTTAACACTAAAAATATCAGATTCATAATTAAGCTTTTAAATATTTTTCAATTTTATTTCCGGTTTTATATGAGCTTTTACCGATTTTGACACCGACGAGGGCTGCGACACAAAATTGGTTATAAGGTTAAATAATTAAAATATATTTATGATTCTATTTCATATAATGTATAACCTATGTTATACCATGTGATTGTTTATTTGTTATTAATTTGTGGTTAAGAAGATGATGTACTTTGTACTAGTCTAAATAAAATATGTGTTCTGTTCTGATTAAATAACACAGACACTTCGCAATTGCTTAACTATGTTGCACAATGGGACTGATACTAGGCGAACCTGATATGTTAGGTACGCTAAAAGGCGTTAAAAAGCATTATGGTATAAACAAACGTAACCTAATATGTTGAACGTTTAGGCTGAGGCAACGGCTGTGATATGTGAACAAACCACATAATTAGTGCAATAAATATTCCGGGAGTTATATATATGTAGGCGGCTAGACGAAATATAAGCAATGTATACAATTAAAACAAATAAGTCATACAGCAAATACTCTGATACAGATAATACTAGGATAATGCCATGGATAAAAAAAAATGTTTATTTGACAAGCGGGGAATTGATCGGGTGAGCCGATGAGTGACCCTTTAATTAACCATTACATTCAAAATAGGGGGACAACTGTTGGTTTGTTTTACCTTTTTGACGTAGGCACATTACTTATGCAGTGCTCAATTGTGCCAAATCAATAGTTCTGAAACTGTTCAAATGTATTTAATACGTTTATGGTAAAAGTAATTGCATTCAAATGATTCAATATCATTTCAAAGCAGAAAAGAATTGAAAAATACATACACGTATTACAGTCACCATGCAGTTATTTAATTTTCAAATAAAACATGTTTTGCAAATCGCGGGACGTGATTCAAAATCACGAGTATGTTATGCGACCTATTCAATGGTTTTAACTCTTGTTTATGTTAAAGGATAAAGTGGTGGAAATTCAGAACTGTACCGGCGAAAATATAATTAATGGAAATGACTGTCGATGAATTCTGTACATGATTCAGAATTTGCGGGTGGGATGCATGACGTTTTTTTCTGATTGTTTTTGTCAGTGTCACTATCTCGCAAAGTGATTTGAATTTCTAGTCGAGTGATTGTTGAGGTCGGTTCTTTCAGTACGTTTGATTTTGTGACACTATTTGTGATTTTCCTCTGACATTTAAGAATAGATAAAGTCCGTTCTCGCGGTTATATGACCAACTTACTGTATATAAAACAATACGTGGTCAACTATCCTAATAAAGCAAAATTTACACGGCACCATGTTATTGTATACAAGTGACAGTATACAAATCAACATGCAGCAGCTCGTTTCATGTACGTATATAAGATATAAAAAGTCAATATTTTAAAACAGAACATTATTGGTTAACAATTCAGTACTTTTGCACTAATTTATATTAATATGATCTAGCATCTGAATTAAACAAAAATAAATTTCTAATGCAGAGTTAAACCTTTATAAATTTTAATCTTTCCTCAATCTAGGCATACAAAATAGTATATAACATGCCTTTTATAGAGAATTTTGATGTCATAGTTCTTGAACAGAAATGAAACAAAACAAACGCATCCTAGTTATCGAATTGCATATTATAAGGATTTATAGAACTGTTATTTCAACACGTTACATTACAACTTATAAAACGTGTCGTATGTCGTGCTATTACGCATGAAATTGTGATCAATAGTTTGTGATCGTATGGGTAAGCAGTAAACAGTCATTTACTATCTTTGTTTGTTTTGGTCTAAAGTTTCAGCATCAATGCAATGGTAATTTTCTTAATCACTCAACTGTCACCTAGGTATATTATCTAACCTATAGCATAACACATGGTCTGCAGTCGATGACGACATTAAACAATTAACAGTAACTCAAGAATCCTAGGGAATATTCTACAATAAAAGAACCATTACGAGACAAAACGACCGATATTAAACCAATCTTGCAAACCTGCATTTGATATCACGACCATTTAATCAACATCTGCAAGAGTGAACGAATGTCGGCTAACCTTATTTATTGGAATCATGCAGCATCGCTCGTTTCAAACATACATACTTTTAAGACAATCATGAACGATGATTGTTTAAGTAAAAACACGCTTAATAAAATGTAGTTCATGGTTATGCATGCACAAATCTTTCGTCAGTCATTGGGTTCTTGATAATGGGCAATGCAAAATCCAAAGTCGGATTTGATAAAACAGAGCATCACGCTATTCGTTTCTGTGGACCAGGAAACTGCGTATGTACAATGCAATATGTTGGTAAAAGTGTACCAATACCAGCTTCTAGTAGTTGTTGAATTATATTTAACATTATAAATGTATACTAAATGTTAAAACAGAAATCTGATCTCCAGTTGCATGTTACTAAGATAATACTAATATTACAATGCAAAACAGACAAGACCAGTATTAAAAGAAATCAAAGAAAAAACACTTCTTAGGGAGACAAGGAAAGGGCTCTGGTGACAATGAATTAGATACCAAAACAAGGAGGGAATACAAAAGAGCGAGACGCAAAAACAATATTTCACTGGGACCTGAGTCTACTGGGGGTTAAACACTGCACTTATCTCAATATCAATACATGTCTTGGCAATTATATGAGTGTAAACATGGTCGAATAATACGCAAGTGTAAAATGAAATTTAAGATGATTTAACTAAGATTTACACATGTTTGTAAAATGGAATAGGTCTCGAATAATCGGGACAAATATTCACATAACAATCAAGTCAATAACATGTTATGACCGAGTGAAGCACATAACATTTTCTTAGTCTACGAATCACCGATATCCTTTTGGAACAAGGGATATTGAATAAATGCATTAAAATTCTTGTAAATTTAGAAGCTGAAACGATTATTAAAATGGAGCTGTTAATTATTCACTATGCAGAAAACGTTAATAATTATTTCAAATTCGCCTCCCACAAAAACAATCTTACAACCGGTAACCTCTTTTCCAGTATAAAGTGCATTTACCAATTCTGTTGTACATTTTTGTACTATTTAGATAAGCGCTGTGAAAAAACGTCACACTCACACAGTAAACATGCTAGTTTGTTTGTATCAAAACAGATTCGTATTTGTCTGGATAATTTAGGCAGCCTTAAAACTAAATGATAACACCATATTATTAATATATAATGGCAACGTATTGAATAACCTGTTGAATGGTACAGCGAAAAGCACGCGATGTATATTAAGTCAATATGGCAGGCATGGGTAATGTATTTCAATAAATGAGTTATTGCTCTGAAGTTATCGTTAAAAGAAGAACACTGATGCTTTTGTTTCAACCGTCACGAGTACTTCCGAAATATTATACAAGGTTTTAAGTACTATTAAATCGAATAACAAATTATGTTTTATATATTTATTGATGTGTTTTCAAGATGGCTTGTTTAACATAATAAATTCTCCTCAATTCCCTTGTAAAACCTATTGTGTTTACCATGAGGCTTCTGTCATATCCAAATTGTTTTATTCCCCAGGTACCATACGTTATTTTACATGTTTAATGTTATCAATGTCTACCGAATATCCATAACATAGAAACAGCATGAAATGATTATTTATTTAAGGATTAAAATTAAAATGGGGCTGTTCAAAATCGGTGGAGTCCAAAGGACTCCACCAGCATTTTGAACTGCGCCATTGCATACCATACCCCAATAAACTGCAACATGTCGAATTTTAATACTTAAATTTACATTTATTTAAATCTACATTTCTGCTAAAATAAAAAGATTATTCAAGAGCATTTTCTCTTTCTTCTTTCTCTCGTTGTTCTCAACGGTGGGTAAATTAGAACAGCTATCGTAACCTAATTTTATACAACAATAAATGCGCAGATAAATTAGTATCTTATTTATGTGTTTATTTTCTATATTTTCAATGTCAAGTATATTACAAATACTTATTATAACTGCATTAAAACTAGAAAAATACAACTGAAAATTAACAATAACAAAAATATCGCCACCTTCAAAATTCTCATTATATCTCGGGATAATACCCGATACTAGCGTTTGTTAAGTCACGATCGAGTTTTCAAATTGGAGAGAAATTCCAGTCTATTTACTTGTTGAGCATTATTTTGAAGAATCAGTTGGTGTATGAATCATGTTGGAATACGGTGTTGGAGAAATCAGTAAGTACAATGTCATTTCTTTGGAAGTAAACATTCAATAAGGATGGAACGTCTCTGGGAAAACGACAGTGGCGGTGGGTGGGGTAACGTGAACTTTCGCGGAAGAAAAGCCAGAGGACGCGGAAAGACCTAGTGTTGAACTGGGCTCTTTCTTATGGATGTTGCTGGGTGCACTACAATATGTTATTGTTTCATTTCCTCGATTTCATGTTTTGTCAGATGCTTTATTTTTACCAAATGTCAACTCCAAATTCCTCAATAAGTTGTCATCATTGTATTTTAATATTTCTTCAACTGTTTCATCCATCATGAAATCATCTACATTAAACCAATCAAATTATCGTTGCTTATTTCGTTTTAACTGCTTTACTGCAGATTACAGTTTTGCATGTTGCCAATAATTTTACTACGATTTCATTGAAAAACATAGTTCCGAAGTAAATATGCCCCGCCCATTAGTATTATTGCGCCCAATGACAGGACAGAAGTATCGAACAAACGCACGCGATATCGATGGAAATACCATTGTACTTTATACAGAAATAGTGTGAAACTGATAAACAACATCCATCGTTAAGGAAAGAAGTGTTAATGCAAATATAAGACAATAGTGTGATCCATTGGCCAAATATGCATACTACAGTGATGTTTACTGATATGTTAGAGGTGGGTTTATGAGAACACTAATAAAGGCCAGAAGGAAACCAGCGCAACATGTCTTATTATTTGATATCACAGCCACGGCGAAAACCAATAACCATTCACACCGGCGTTCGTTCAGTGAATATATATTGGAAGCTATTGGGAAACAGCTCGAGACGGATATAAGCGAGCATCATTTTGCTTCTAAAATGATAGCGACTAGATATGAATCCTTTTTTATAACGTGGTCTTAGTAATTGCGGTATATAAATTGTGTTTTCATACAAGTCTACAATAAAGCTACATATAATTTGATATATTTTTTTAAAATAAAAAATGTCGTTAATCAAACGCATTAAAACCTATGTGACAGGATCTTCACAAACTAGTGAAAAGAAACTTGCTGTGATAAGAAGTAACAATAAGGACACTTTTACCGCTTTCGGTCCTCAAAGTCCGCCGCCGGAAATTAGTGAGAGAGATATTGAGATTCTTCAAGACAGCTGGAAAATAGTGCAACAGAATGTTGCCGAAGTTGGAATTATTACGTTTGTTGGGTATGTGTTAGGTTGTATAAAATGTTATTATATATGGGAATACATTAGATTGTTTTCCGATTCCTTCTACACTTAACTTAATGTTTTAAATATATCAAGTCGTTACTAATCTGTGAAATAAATGTTAAATGCATTTTACTTGTATTCATTTGTTCAATCTGTTCCAATCATATGTAATTTGTTACACTGCGTCCATCAAAATTGTTTTTGTATATAATATGTATTCTTTTTCGAATGTTACACATTGTAATGTATCAAAGGAATATATTGATTCGTCGGATATTCTATTTAACAACCCCTTGAGTGTTCTTCTTTATTACAACCTGCCAATGTGATTTAATAAATTCATGTACTTAGTACATAAAATTGTGGTTGTTTACTTTCATCTGATTTTAATTAAATATATATTGTTGCAAATGTACTGATATTTATGCAAAAAGCTGCAGAAACAAGCTCAGTAGCAAAACGTTCAAACATAAACCCGGTTTAATGGCACTGGGTAAACGCCAAAGACTTAGAACATAAAATCACAAGCAAGAAACATAGAAGAACAGCACAAAACTCCACAAAAAGCACAGTGCATACATACTATATTTTAAAAACTAGGTATGTTTATCAAGAATTGTTAGGTACCGCCTTGGAACGGTCAGTAAAATGTAAATTTACTGGGGGTTTAAACCAGTTTATGTGCACAAACCTCACTCTTATCCCATCAATCCTTAATAAAGATAAAACGCAAAAGTTAGATCTTATCAAAGTATGCATTAACTTGAGGAAACTTATCAATAAAACAAACAATAATAAACGTATAAGTAAACCCCAAGAACTTCTATGATTAGAGATCCAAACTCTATCTGCAGACGGAGGAATACAATTCAGAGCACCTAATGCAAACACTTTTCAAAGATACGATGCAGTTATTGTTTGAAACTAATAACATCACACAAAGTCTGCCTTATAAAATGAAAGGTTTAAAATTGTGTGATCATAGAGTGTCATAATAAAAGACATCATTGTACTAAAACAAACAAGGAACACATTATTAAAAAGTAACAGCGACATGTATTAGCTAATCTCTCCTTCCAACTGATTTGAAAATGTAAAATATTTGAAGAAAATGAAGTCACATGCCAAAACACTCCGAGTCAGCCAAAACGTATTCGCCAAATACGGTTTTAAAGATACATGAATTAGCAAATGCTTCATAAAATCAAAGGACTGAAAGCTTAGTAATGAAAGGATGCTATATTCAACCCTATATTTTGTTTCAGGTCTTCATCTCCAAAAACTAGAAGGCTAGTGACTCTTTATATCCACGGTTAAAATAAAATCGATTATTTAACGTACATATGTCTATATTGCATAATTCATTAAAAGACAGGCATTAAACGATTCGATTAATTTGTTGTCTATTTACAGCCTGTTTGAGACCCATCCAGAAGTCCACGATGCTTTCATGTCATATCGAGGAGTCAACACGTCTGACCTCGAATACAACGCCATTCTTCGTAAACATGCGTTAAGAGTTATGGGGACTGTGGACAAGTGTATTTATAGAGTTGACAACAGGGACAAGTTGCGAGAGCTCATGACGGAGTTGGGAATTCGGCACAAGAACTATTCCGTGAAAATGGAATTTATCGATGTAAGTTTATACCTTAGACTAGCAATTATATAATTGTCTTGCGTTTTTTTTCTTCAAATACTGGAAAAACGCCAAAATAAGTATAATGAACTGATAATGTAAGAAAGCCTTTTCGTCGTTAAGGCTGGTCCTACCATCCACTCACTCACACATTTCGCACACAATGTAATAAGAAAGGATTGAGAAACAGAAATATATACTGTTGCGTTATGATTAATTGCTTCAAGTGCCGCATTCGCACTCTCAGTGAATACTAGGGATTAAATAATTAACGAGTGCTCAACCTAACACCTGCTTCAATTCACATGTCGATATACTTTTCTTATACATTACGGCTATACAACTGGAAGAGTATTGGTTACAGGTAGGTCACACGTGGTTTACATATGTAAACATTCAACAACAATATTTGCATTACATATTATGACTGCCAACGCGACAAAACCATCTGAATGGTTTAACTTTTATCAAACATAACAAGAAAGGAATTTCATCAAATCTTGAAGAGTAATTTAATCACCTACTCATTTCATCAAAGTCAACTAAGAAAATAATAATCGAGCATCGAAAGGTCAAAGTTTAGTTCATAATGCATAGGACCCTTGCATGTGCCATCTACATGTACTTATTGTAATTGAGTTCCTGTATTATTTGCAGCTAATGGGCCCCCAGTTCATCAGCTCAATCAAGCCCCATTTGGAAACAATGTGGACAGACGAACATGAGAAAGCCTGGGAGAATTTATTCAAGCTCATGTGCTACCACATGAAGAAGGGAATGTGTAGTATATGATAAAGGTGTTACAGTTTAATTTGAGGGCAGCGCTTTGACCATTTAGACCTTTTGTCATGAATGCACAAACACGGAATGCACAAACGTGTTTGTGAATAGCATTTTAAGCACGTACACCATACTATAACAATTCCTTGTAAAGACAGTACAATTTCAAACAATTGAAATATACTGGAATATTAATAAAATAAAAATAAAATATTTTGTGCACAACTGAATTCAAGTTTTGTCTAATACGAAAATAACTTTAGTTATACCAGAAATCTTAATCCAAACTCTTAAACTACATTGGATTCATTGTTTTCACATAGAACACAGAGTTTAATGATTTGCATTTGATAAAACTTGAAGATGTTGAAATAATTCCTACGTATAACATGTGCGTCAGGGATAAGCATTTCTTATTTAGTATAGCGTTATAACAGTTTAGGACAATTGTCCTTATTAACATATCAGTGTGCATGTTGCCTGTCAGTTAAGTAGTTATCATCTGATTATTGATTGACTATAGACGATGGTGCATACTTTTCGTGTAATCAATGCCATTGGAGCCTTTTATTGTATTTATAATGAAATAAGATGGCAATTTCGTCAGAAAGACTACATAAGTGGATTTTATTCATCTATAGAGATGTGTCTCTAAAAACAAACATCTATGTGTTCAGACCTTCAATAGATGGAATTAAAGTGTATATTCAGGGCATTTATTTTGTATGTAGTTCAATTATTGATAGTATTATTAGTGTATATATATTGAACAGTCAAGTTTTTATTTGCAAACTTTTGAAGTCAATTCACCGCGGAATCATACATATTTTTATTTCATTACCATCAGTGTCCTACAGAAATCATGTCGTGCAAAGTTAACGATTAATAAACTGTACATATTGAATATTTTGCTATGTTTTCATTTGCGGTCTTTTAAAGTTCAATATGTTACTTTGTATTGACACTCTTCCGACCTTACACCCTATACACCAATAATATTTGTAAAGTGAATATGCTTTTTATTAATTGAATGCATTTACTAAATTTCATTCAATGTTAAAAGGCATATAGTCCAGACAAGATTCATTCTAACATGAAGTTATTACCTTATGTATTGCAGTTTGATAGAAAATGTATAATATGTCAGAAGATCGATTTAGTTAACATGAATAAAATACTGTAACAGAATAATACATTCATTATTTAAAATATATATAAATAAATAAATATATAAAAAACTGAACACATATTCTTCCGTATATATGCCTAACAACGTACTCAATCTGAGAAGTAGTATGTATTCAAAACACAAAATAGTAGTTTTCAGTGAAATTGAGTCTGTACTAAATATTTTCTCCCAATGATTAATCGCATTAATATATTAAGCAAGTTTTTTTCTGCTAAAACATTTTAATGCAAACGCTACGGATTCCCATTAACATCAAGAGACTTCACATACTGTAAAGTATACTCCAAGTCATGAAGTCTTTTGATCTCCACACGTACACGTCCTCCTAAATAATCGGCTGAAGTTAGATTTGTAGAAATGCGTGATAAAATGTTGTTTATATTAATCCAATGTTTATGATCAAGATTAGCAGGCAATTGTATAAACAATAATTAATTATCTAGGGTTTATGTTTTGGCTAATTGAAAAAAACCTTATTCGATCGGTCAGCAGCAATAATTAAATTACTATTGAACATTCAATATACATTTTGGTTTACCAAATCATTAACAGGTTTTAATAAAATTTCTGCTGGTTTTAATAATCATCTTATCGCTGTTTGCTGAATATGCCAAGTTTCCTTATTGACCGATGGGCTTATCCCTGCTATTCAATGCATATTAAACTAGGTGATACTTTTAAATAGGTAATTTTCAGTGCAATCCAATGATTGTTGATTCAACAGCAAAAATAACGGACTACGGGAAAGGAACACACATTTCATTATATAAATGTGCAAACATTTCATTCACAAACAAAACCAACATAACATAAAAAACAAGAGTATCGGTCTGATTTAGATTGTTTTATCAAAATAGATACATTTACTTCGGATTTTTTCAATTGAAAATAGTATGAACTAAATAGGGTAACTTGGCGAAAGAAAACATAGTATCGGGTAACAAGTCACTTATTATACTATATTGACTGATATTATTGTTAAAGGTTTGGATAAAACTCAATTTATGAAGTGAGAAAACAATTTCGCTTGAATGTCACTATATCATAAATAGGCTTTTCTATAGAGAAATTTAAAACAACATTTCTGTTTAATTCTGTACCTATCCCAGGCACGCTAAATTCAAATTGTAAACATGAAATATTATCTAAAAATCATACAAATAGTAATGCATCCTTTCATTTATTCTTGTGTTCATTTATGGATAAAATAAGTACACTTTATTTGATAAACGTAAATAAATGTATTAATTCAACAAGTGATATTCTCTTAATTGAATTTCATAAATACTTCAAGATTTGCTCTTAGCAGTACACATGTGCCAGTATTAAAACATTAAAAGATTAAAGAAATAAGTTTATAATAATATATTTATTTCTTAATGTAACATCATGGAAATGTTGAAACCAATGAATGAATATGGAATATTAATATCGCAAAGATTGTTAATCGACGACGGTTGCTGGCTCAATTATATTTTATACAGAAATAATTCGTCCAGTGTCCTGTTTTAATACTACTCGATTTTAATCAGTTATTACTCACTTAATGTAGTTGAACGACATCTCACGACTGCCTACAATAACTTCATCTTTAATGCATTGATCAATCGGAGAAAAGAAACGTTCCTATTGATAAGGTCAGTACTCGAACTGATTTATTGGACTGCGATACTGATTTATTTAGACAGCGATTTCTAAGACGTCCTGTGTCTGAAACAATACATCTCCTAACATACACTAGGGACAGCCTATTTTTCCACGCACTGCTTTGTATAATGCGGAGATTTATTATGTTGTCCTTCGATCATTAGATAAGACGTGATTTATAAATGTTTCGTAAATCCATGATTATGGGAGTTAACAGTGTAAGAGTTTCCGAGTATTTGAAAGTAAATATTCTCTCAAATAAATAATTCACTAAATTACTTTGAAGTTATAATTTGACAAAATATTAATCAGTGTTTTGAAACGAGGGAAATTTACACAATTGCTTAGGAATAATGTAATATCTTGGTACGTGTTATGCTTTTTGCTAGTTGCATTTGTATTTGTATTTCTTTCTGTGTATAATCATGAGTATAAGCAATCAATTCGGTTTCATGTTTATATTTGTCAATAATTTAGTTTACCATTCTTGACTGATATTTATAAAACAATTACGTTGAATCTTTGTTTATTTTAAGACCGTTTGAGACCAATCCGGATATCAATGATGCATTCATTTTATTCTGAGCAGTTGACACGTTCTACCTCGAATACAACGCATTCTTGGCGCGCATTACGAGAGCTCATGGCGGAATTGGGAAATCGTCCTTTAAAACTATTTCGTAAACGCATCGATTTCGGTCTTCTCTTAATTGAGAGCTACACATTTGGAACGCTGGTAAAAGCTACGAGTTGCCGAAATATGATCACGATTAACCAATAGATTGAAACACGATATAACAATATGGTGGACAAAATATTATGTTCATTTATAGCTTAAGTCCCTCTTATGTTGTGTGAGTCAATATAATGATCTATATGAAGTTGCTCTTAAAGCTCTGATTGTATCCCATTGAGAATATATACAATAAATACCTAACATTTTTCTGACAATCTATCAATTGTAGTTGTAATAATTTACTTTTCGCCCAAAATAGACTTCATGGAGATTTAAATATTTACTTGATGTGAGCTGTTGGCAAACATTCGTTTATGACAACATGATAATTCAGTGACGTCTTCCTTATTATCTGGATATAGTATTTACTCTGAACGTGATACTAAGGTCAGGAATGATATTTTTTCTTCTTTAGCATGATTAAACGGCCATGATGTTATACACATTCTCGGTAATTCCATCAGAAGACAAAGCAGATGTTTAGTATGCCAGATAAGTAACGTGTTACAACGCGCCAATTCGTTATTTTATTGTAAGGCTTGTGAAATGCACACTATGTCATTTCTATATAGGGCATCTTAGTATGTAAGTACCTAAGACCTTAATATGTGACGTTAACAGTGATCTAGAATTATTGTGCGTCATGATGTCAGTAAACAATGAAGCGCGAGCCTTTTGGTGCAATGTACAAAAATGACTTTTTACGGCAATTTGTCCAGACAATTATAATTACAGGTTTGCAAGAACACCTATCAAGCATGTATTACCGGTTCGGATCCGGCACTTGTGTAAGCTGAGTGGCCAATAACTCGACAAGCCTTTTTAAAAGCCTTCCTTCGTGTCCTCAGGTCGGATTTATCAATCCGGACATGAAACACCTGCTATATAGTTTATCCTGTCACTTGCATTCAAATCGACCCAATAACAAGGTGCCATGTAAATGATAGTTTATTGGGATGGTAGCCCTCGTGATGTTTATCTACAGTCAGTTGGTTATTTGACCGCGTACGGACTTCTTTTATATTCTGAGATTTCAGAGGAAACGTACACATTGTGTTTTAGTATCTTATCAATAGTCTACCCCACAGTCATTCGCCAAAAAGTTTCATTTCTCTGCATGATTATGAAACTGGCAAAGATAATCGGTCAGAAAAAAAATGTGCACATATCCCACCCACAAATGCTGAAAAATGTATAGCATTCAATGATAGTTAATTCTGTCTCTGTGGTAAATGACAAAATCTTACTCGCAACAGAAATGAACTATATATTTGCTGGTCATCCAACACGTTATTCTTTGATATAAACATAACTTATGTCCATTACACATGTGGCGTTTTTTAACAATCATGGTCATGAACCATTACCTGTGTAGTATGTGACTTGTGCAAAAATTTGTACATCGTAACATAATGTTTGGTGACCGATCAATTTTGAATTGATTTTGAAGTATAAAAATGCAATTACTTTCAATATTAACGTAATAAATAGATTTGAAAATTGAGAACTATTTTCGCGGCACAATTAAACATGGGTCAACAGGGAAAACAGTTGTCTCCCTTTTTGAAATTTTAATAGAATGAATCGTCCTTTCCAGATAAATTATCCCCCCTTGCCAGATGCAATTTCTCTATCCACGGCACAAACCTAGTAATCCTGTTTTTACCTTACTAGTTAAATGAGCGTCAAATATATGTGATATAAAATGACTGATAGATTATATAGTGTTATATTAAGAACTTTTGACGCACCATGCTTCCATGTGTACAAGCAATCTCTTAATGTGAACGTAAAAGGTACTGAACGATGGATTTAAGATGAATATTTTCTTTTATAAATAATAATTTTGTTGTGAATATGTTCAATAAATAAAAGCGTAGAATAAATGTATGAATGTACGAATTAATAAAACTATATTTACACCTTAACTTCCATTCCCCAATCGATGAACGCAACATCATCGGATATGTTCGGATCGCAATTCATCGCATAACAATATACATGAAAACTATCGATCTTGTTATTGTTTGTATTGTGTCTGCAGGTCCCGTAAAATATAAATCAACATTTTAGAATGTACGAAGAAATTGTTTCAATTTTACGCTTAAAAGTAATTTCAAGTGGTTGATCTTTTCCCGCGTTATCGTGACGTCATTTAAAAAATAATTCCGGTAACAGTCGGGTCGTCATATTTGCAGAATGGTTAAGAAAGGATTACTCAAAGGTAATCCGAAATGAAATGATGTATTTTTTGAACGTATCTTGAATAAAATAATGAACTATTGGTGTAAATATAAGGACTCCACACACTTTGACCAGCCCAACTGCGTTCATATCCCCGATAATGACATCAACCCCGCAATTCATTCCTTAAATGATTTTTTTTTCGTTTCAAGCGTTATTATTTTCTACAAATTATTTCAGTGTGCTTTAAAATAATTGCAGATTTGACAAAGTTCTAGTCTAAAAAGTTATCTCCTTAAAATAAAAACACGCTACATAATGACAACTACATGACTACTACAACTACATGAACGAGCGATGTTTAACCCGAACTTATGCCAAAAACGCTTTATTATTTACCCTTTGCAACATTATGTGGAACTAGTTCATAGCATGTCTTAACAATCTCGTTTGAGGTTCAAACGTTGTAATTGTGGTATTATTGTTACAGTGCATCACATAATATTTCTAATCACTATTTTGTGAAGATCCAGTCACAAACCTTTAAATATGGTTACTTAATTATTTATCTTAATTTACCAAACCAAGTATTTCCGAACATTTTACGATTTCTTCACTTGTAAATTACAATAATATAATAATGTGCCTGGTAATACGACACTTTATATTCCATCGTTATTTTACAAAACGTAATACAAGTCCGGCGATATCATTTTACACTAAAAATATCAGATTCATAATAAAGCTTTTAAATATTTTTCAATTTTATTTCCTGTTTTATATGAGCTTGTACCGATTTTGACACCGACGAGGGCTGCGATTGCCATTGTCTCACAAAATTGGTTATAGGATTAAATAATTTAAATATATTTATGATTCTATTTCATATAATGTATAACCTATGTCATACCATGTGCTTGTGTATTTGTTATTAATTTGCGGTTAAGAAGATGATGTAATTTGTACAAGTCTAAATAAAATATCTGTTCTGTGCTGTTCTGATTTAATAACGCAGTCGGCGCAATTGCTTAACTATGTTGGAAAATGGGATTGATATTAGGCGTACCTGATATATTAGATACGTTTAAAGGCATTAAAAGCATTATGTTATAAACAAACGTAACCTAATATGTTGAACGTTTAGACTGAGGCAACGACTGTTATATGTGAACAAACCACATAATTAGTGCTGTAATTATTCCGGCAGTTGTAAATATCTAGGCGGCTAGACAAAATATAACTATTGTATACAATTAAAACAAATCAGCCATACAGCAAATACTCAGATACAGAGAATACTAGGATAATGCCATGGATAAAGAAAGTTTATCTGACAAGGCGGGGGAATTGATCGGGTGAGCCGATGAGTGACCCTATAGTTTACAATAACCTTCGAAAAAGTGGGACAACTATTTGTTCGTTTTTCCTTTTTGACGTTGGCACATAACTTATGCAGTGCTCAATTGTGCCAAACAAATAGTTCTGAAACTGATTCAAATGATTCACACGTATTACAGTCACCATACAATTATTATATTTTCAAAGAAATCGCGGGACGTGATTCAAAATCACGAGTATGTTATGCCAGCATTTGCGGGTGGGGTCCATGACGTTTTTTCCTAATTGTTTTGGTTAGTGTCATTATATCGCAAAGTGATTGGAATTTCTAGTTATTTAAGGACTTTTGATAAGATTCTGGAGCATTATTTGTGGCTTTCCTCTGATATTTAAGAATAGATAAAGTCCGTTTTCGCGGTTACATGACCAACTGACTGTTTATAAAACAAGACGCGGTCAACTATCCTAATAAAGCAAAATTTACACGACACCATGCTATTGTATACAAGTGACAGTATAGGTATCAGCATGCAACTCGTTTCATTTACGTATATTCAGATATAAACAGTAAATGTTTTAAAACATATCATTCTTGGTTAACAAATACAGTACTTTTGCACTAAGTTTATATTTAAATGATCTAACATCTGCATAAATAACAGACAAAAATACACTTTCACTACAGAGTTAAATCGTGCCTTTAGAAATTTTAATCCGTCCTCAATCTATGCATATATAATAGTATATAACATGTTTTTTATAGAGCATTTTGATGTCATAGTTATTGAACATAAATCAAACGAAACACACGCATCCTAGTTATCGAATTTCATATTATAAGGATTCATAGAACTATTATTTCAACACGTTTAATTACAACTTCTGAAGGTGTCATATGTCGTGCCATTACGCGTAAAAATATGTGATAAAAGGTCTGTGATCGTATGGGTAAGTAGTAAAACAGTCATAAGCTATCTTTGTTTGTTTCGATCTAAAGTTTCAGTATCGATGCAATAGTAATTTTCTAAATCACTCAAATGTCACCTAGGTATATTATCTAACCAATAGCTTAACACATGGTATGCAATCGATGACGACATTAAACAATAAAGAATACCTCAAGAATCCTGGGGAATATTCTACAATAAAATAGCCATTTCGAGACAAAAGGACCGATATTGAACCAATCTTGCAAACCTCCATTTGAAATCACGACCATTTAATTAACGCATGCAAGAGTAAACGAATGTCGGCTAACCTTATTTATCTAAATCATGCAGCATCGCTCTTTTCAAACATACATACTTTTAAGACAATCATGAACGATGACTGTTTAATTAAAAAACACGCTAAATATTTTAAGTATTCGTTTTCTTTTAAACAAACGTTATACTTCACGTCTTGGTATACATTGTATTTCATGGTCATGCATGCACAAACCTTTCGTCAGTCATTGGATTCTTGATAATGGGCAATACAAAACAACGTATGCAAGGATTGCCGTCCAAAGTCGGATTTGATAAAACAAAGCATCACGCTTTTTGTTTCTGCGGACCAGGCAACAGCGTATGTGCAATACAATATATTGGTAAAGTGTACACATACCAGTTTCTAGTAGTTATTCAATTATATTTAGCATTATAAATGTATGCTAAATGTTAAAACAGAAATCTGATCTCCAGTTGCATGTTGCAAAGATGACACTAATATTACTATGTAAAATAGACAAGACTAGTAGTAAAAGATATCAAAGAAAAAAAACACTTCTTAGGGAGACAAGGCTAGGGCTCTTGTGACAATGAACTAAATACCATAACAAGGAGTGAATACGAAAGAGCCAGACGCAGAAACAAGATTTCACTGGGACCTGAGTCTACTGGGTAGCCCGGCGGATTAAGTAAATATTGAGAAAAATCATTCAGTGGGTTAAACTTATTCATAAATCTATAACAATGCACTTATCCCAATATCAATACATGTCTTGGCAATTATATGAGTGTAAAAATGGTCGAATAATACGCAAGTTTAAAATGAATTTTAGGTGATTTAACTAAGATTTACACATGTTTGTAAAATGGAATAGGTCACGAATAATCGGGACAAATATTCACTTAACAATCAAGTCAATAACATGTTATGACTGAGACGAGTGATGCACATAAAGTGTTCTTATTCTACGAATCACCGATATCCGTTTGGGACAAGGGCTATTGAATAATGCATTAAAATGCTTTTAAATTGAAAAGCTGAAATGATTATTAAAATGATTATTTCACGATGCAGAAAACATTAATTATCATTTAGATTCGCTTCCCACAAAAACATCATTTGCTCAAACGAAAATAATAATGACACAAACAAATAAATATCATAGTTTTAACAACGCTAACATCTAGCCCTATCAGGATTGAAATGAACGATTAAAATGACATGGCAGATATGCAAATGAACATATAACAGTGTGTGTATATCACTTAATAATTTAGGTCATAAATGCTACGTCGGAATGCAAAAATTGCTTCGGATAAAGACTTTAAACAAAGATAACTATTTCTTCACCATGATACATAGCGCAGTCTACTCCACTAACGGAGTCCCACCTTCGGTCTTTTACCAGAATTTGATTGTGTGTTAAGTTTCTTAAAACCCCTCAACAAACAAATTCACAATACGGCCGTCTGACGGAGCACTGTCAAAACATTATTTTGAAAACAGGTTTGTCATAGTGTTTGTGAAACTAATGACCTTATCAAACTTCGGCAATAAAACGAAAGTGGGACTCTTTAAGTGGCATAGACTGCCTTTTGTTTTATTTAAAATGGTATTGTGAAAGAAAAGTTGTCCGTGATTTGAGTCTTTATTTAAGCAAAATATTGGACATTTTCATGATTCGTGTAAACGATTTTAAAGTTGGTTTCTAACAGGTTAATAGGAAAACATTCATATAATCAATGCTAATATTTGCATTATACTACACTAGTTAAAACCAAAGTGACTCAATAAAATTTTGTTTTTCTTGATACATCTAAGATTAGTTTTACATGCGGTTAATGTACACAGAAATATCAGCTCTATTGAATGTGACAACAATTTAAAGTAATGAGGCTATTGTTCATAGGAACAAGTAATCCATTCAGAAGGAAATAAACAAATGTTGGGAACGATACAGCATGCACACGATTATTTGTCTTAGCATTTTGCTGTTTTACTAAAAGACTTTTTTAAAACGAGACTCGTTATATCGTATGACTTACTTTGCCAAAACTACTACTTTATCCTCAATTAACGAACATATAGAAGGATTTGGCTTCCTTTTGGTATTCCTAAAACTATTAAACATCTCAGTTACCACTTTAAACAAATCACTTCCTGAACATATGTCTGATGATGAACACAAATATCCATTTAACCCGTACAGGTACGCCAGTACCACCCCGCCCCCTCCTAAAAAGCAAAGTTTAGAGAAATGTTGATTGTGATTATCAAATAAGCAAGTTCAACCATCATGTTTGAACTTACTAGAAAGAGACCTCTATATACAATAACGTAAAGTTTCGAAGAACTGCAATCAAATCCAATTTCATCAAATCATGTTTGCGTCTAACGTTAATGACATATTTTAGCCATTTAAATACCGCTTTTGTACATATGTAAGAGTTTTAGGCAGCGAGCGAGACTGAAATGTCATCCCGAATTTAGTCAAGTTATTAGAAAAAGTGCATTCATAGTAAGCGTGGTTCTCGTTACTGCGTACTATGCTTTCTCAAGCCGCTTGTACAATACCGAACATTTATATTATGAAATAAGAATTAGCGGTTATGAGGAAAAAACAAAACATCAGATAAAACTGCATAATTACATGTTTTAAATTAGAAGCAGAGAAGCATCAATCATTTCCGATAGTTTACTGCTACGACCACAATACGCAACAGCAAAAGCGAGGCTTAAATAAATTTTAGACAAAAAACATTCCATCTACGTTCAGTTTGAGTGATTTCAAATAAGTGATATGAACAGTTAAATACCTAGAACTGAGATTTATGTTTAAATGTTCACGAAATATTTTGACTGATCCTAATATTTCCGAATGTTAAAATTATTAAATCTACATGAAGTAATGAAATATGCCAGCATTTTTTGAATCCCAAATACATAATAAAAAATTTCCGCAAAAGATTGAAAATGTATCTAATATTTATATGAAAACCTACAGAAAAAAGCTCAGTAGCCAAAAGTTTAAACATAAAGTTTAAACGCCATATACACTGCATACACAATCACAAACAAGAAACAATTCGAATATTTATTTAACAATTTTACACTGGTGAATTTGATTTTTTTTAACAAAGACCAATGCTCAGATAAGTTTGCCCTTATATACAAAAGTCAATGTTCAATTACATACTTTAACAATGCTAGATTATCTTCTCTCAATGTATATGTATGTATTCAGATACTTCAATGAATAAACAATACAGAAAATAATCGAAAATGCTGAACAAATATTGGCAATTACATGCTCAAAATATCAAATGGTAAACTATAATTTATTCAACTGAATATTAGTCACCATGCATATAAATTATAGTTTGTATCAATGAAGTACTGTATATAATATATAAATGCATGTAACAACATACATATTATACCATCAGAACTTGTAGGTAAAAAATCGTCACCAATTTTAAATTGTTAGACCAGTCCAAAAAATGCCCCTCTGTCAGCTTAGATCTTCTCAGGAAACACAAACAATAGTTCTTCTTTCCCCATTTAAACAGGATGAAATATAAAAAATCAACACATTTATGATTGTTATAAACATTACAATCCTAGCAGGAAAACAACTACTGACACCAATACTTTTACGTTCAGTTTAAGTCAGTTTTGCACCAAAATAGCTAAGGTATTTAAACCTAAAACAACAAATGAAAAAAACAACAACAATAATACAGATACAAATTTATAGAATTGTTGAAATGGGAGTTTTTTTAAATAAACTGTGTTTTTTAAAATTGCCTGTGGAATCGTACTTATACTTTATGTATAACAACGTTGCTCTTAAATTAAGTTCCCATCAAAACTGTAATGGAAATCCAGATATTTGATTGTGTTATCAGATAGTTCGTCAGAAGAAAAACTGCTTCATGTTCTATCCAATTTAGTCTAAAATAAACCTTGTTTAGTTGTTTAGGTCTTCCTCGATTAATAAACTCAACAATGTCAAGCAAATGTGTAACCTTGTTTTAACCGTCATGAGCGCCAACCATAAATATTATTGATTATAATTGCTAAAAAAGAAGTACTTACGTAATTGTATACAAGGTTTTAAGTAGTATTAACTCGAAGACTAAAATATGTCTTATTTATTTATAAATGCGGTGATTTCAGTGTCGCTTGTTCAACATAATACATTCTCTCCAATCTCATTGTTAAACTTGTGTTTACCATGAGGCTTCTAGCATAGCCAAATGTTTTATTCTCCAGGTACCATTTGTTATTCTACATGTTGATTGTAATCAAGGTCTACCGAACATTCATTACATAGAAACAACATGTAAAAAAATATTTTTAGGACAATAGTTTTATACATCGGCAAGATATTACATACTACAGTGATGTGTATCGATATGTAGCAGGTGGGTTTATGAGGATACTACAAAAGGCCAGTAGAAAACCAGCGCAACATGTCTCATTTGATATCACAGCCAAGGCGAAAACCAATAACGATTCAAACCGGCGTGCGTTCAGTGAATATACATTGGAAACTATCGAGAAACAGCACGGGGCGGATATTAGCGAGCATTACTCTGCTTCTAAATGATAGCGACTTAATAGGCATCCTTTCCAATAACGTGGTTTTAGTAACTGCAGTATATAAATTTTGTTTTTATACTAATCTACAATAAAGCTGTATATAATTTGAAATATTTTTAAAATAAAAAAATGCCATTACTCAAACGCATTAAAAGGTTTGTGACTGGATCTTCACAAACTAGTGAATTGAAACTTGCTGTGAAAAGATGTAACAATAAGGACACTTTAACCTCTTTCGATCCTCAAAGTCCACCGCCTGAAATTAGTGAGCGAGATATTGAGATTCTTCAAGATAGCTGGAAAATAGTGCAACAGAATGTTGCAGAAGTTGGAATTATTACGTTTGTTGGGTATGTGTTAGGTTGAATAAAATGTTTGTATATTTGGAAATGCATTTGATTGTTTTCCGATTCTTTCTACATTGAACTTAACTTAATGTTTTAATTTTTTCAAGTCCTTACTAAGCAGTGAACTAAATTTTAAATGCATTTTACTTGTATTCATTTATTTAAATTTTATTTGTCAACCATATGTAATGTGTAACATGGCGTCCACCAAAATTGTTTTTGTATTTAAATGTTACACATTGGAATGTATTTACGTAAAACATTGATTCGTTGGAGATTCTATTTTACTCGTTGAGTGTTCTCCTTTATTACAAACTGCTAATGTGATTTAATAAATAAATGTAGTTAGTACATACAATTGGGGTTGGTTACTTTTATCTGATTTTAAATAAATCCTAATTAATGCAAATGTCCTAAGACTATTTAACGTTTGTTTGTCTATATTGCATTATGCATTTAATGATAGGTATTAACAGAAACGGTACGATTAATTTGTTGTCTTTTCACAGACTGTTTGAGACCCATCCAGAAGTCCACGATGCTTTTATGTCATTCCGAGCAGTTAACACGTCTGACCTTGAATACAACGCCATTCTTCGTAAACATGCGCTAAGAGTAATGGGGACCGTAGACAAGTGTATTAATAGACTTGACAACAATTTCAAGTTATGCGAGCTCATGACGGAGTTGGGAATTCGGCACAAGAACTACTCAGTAAAAATTGAATTTATCGATGTAAGTGTGTACCTTAGACTAGCAATAATACAATTATCTTATTTCTTCAATACTAGGAAAACGTCAAAACTAGTAATACAACATGTAATGTAAGAAAGCCTGTTCGTCTTGAATATGTTAACGAGAGCTTAACCTAACAACTGAATCAAAACAAATATCCATATACTTTTTTATACATTACTGCTTTACAACTCAATGAGTGTTGATGACATGTAGGTCACACGTGATTTTCAACATTCGAAATCAATATACGCATTAAATACTCTGAATGCCAATGTCACAAAGCCATGCTAATGGTTAAACTCATATCAAACATAACTAGAAAGAAATTTCATTATACCTTGAAGGTTATATTAGTCAACAGCTCAGTTTAATTTAGCGATGTAAGAAAACAATAATAGAGCATAAAAAATAAAATTTTGTATATAATGATTAAGCCCCTGGCATGTGTCATCTAATTGTACTGAATGTAATTAACTTTCTGTATTTTTTTTGCAGCTAATGGGCCCCCAGTTCATCAGCTCAATCAAGCCCCATTTGGAAACAATGTGGACAGACGAACATGAGAAAGCCTGGGAGAATTTATTCAAGCTTATGTGCTACTACATGAAAAAGGGAATGTGTAGTATATGATAAAGGTGTTACAGTTGAATTTGCGGGCAGCGCCTTGACTTTTAAACCTTTGGTCGTGTATTCACACTTGTATTTGTGAATAGCATTTTAAGCACTTACACCATACTAACTACTATTCCTTGCAAAGACGTTATAATCTGAAGCAATTGAAAGATACATGAATGAAAATAAAATATAATAAATTGTAGTTTGTGCACAACTCCGGTCAAGTTTTGTCTGATACAAAAATTACTTTAGTGCTGCAGTAAAACTGCGGTAGCACGAGGACGCCGGGGTCCGAGCTGAAACCTCGAGGGAACCGATGTTTCGAACAACCCGAGTTTTAAATTTCCAGTCTGTTTTGAAATATCTTTCAGTGTATTTTAAGTTTGAAGTCGTCAAACCGATTGTTTACTACGATACCGATTATGTGTTGCGTTGTGGAAATCGCTCATATGTTCAAAGGCTGTCGTATAAATGTAAAAGAAAAAAGGCAACTACAAATAACTAAAAAGTTATGTTTTTTTTACAAAAAGCACATTTTCTAAAAAACAACATTTAAATATGACGGTACATATTATGGCATTAGTCAGATTTAAGTTTCGCAAAATCAAGGATTGATGAATGGCGCATCTTGTCTGTCTCGCAAAACTGTTCAAACTCATAATTAACTTCTCAAATGCCCTTATCAACTATCATAGGTCATGCGTAAACAGTAATAAACGGTTGTTCACAACCTATCAAATTTTCTTTTAACTTATCATTAACTGCAATTTTTACAACTTTGTTTATTTTGGAATACGCATTCTGGATAAAGTGTGAAATTATGACCTCTGCATGATTTGTGTATTTGGGACAGGCTATAGAGCTCGACTCCTCGACTTATTTAGGTTTCGATGCAGCGTCAGTATATTTTATATGAAAATAGAAGGAAAAATGTTCGGGACCAAGGTCCGATATCAAGGGACTGCCGGTTCTCGAACAACCGCCTGTTCGAACGACCGCAGTTTTACTGTACCAGATATCTGACAGCTTAATTCAAACTCTTAAACTATCTTCATTGTTATCACATGGAAAACAAAGTTTACTGGTTTGCAATTGATACAACGTGAATATGTTGAAATAATTCCTAAGTATTACCTGTTCGTCAGGAAAAAGCATTTCTTAGTTAGTAATACAATGACTACTGTTTAGGACAATAGTCCTTATTGTCATATCAGTGTGCATAGTGCCTGTCAGTTAAATAATTACCATCAGATTATTGATTGACTAAAGTCGCTTAGGTTAATATGTTATGGTAATAGTTTGTCCATGATTGTGCGAGGAATTTATTCTTAGCCATCAAAACAGTCACCGATGGTGCATACCTTATGTGTAAACAATGCCATTGGAGCGTTTTTTTGTTTTAATATGAAATACGATGACAATATTGTCAGACAGACTACATTATTAAGTTGAATTCATCAATTTAGAGGTGTTTCTAAAAACGAACATTTATATGTTGCGGCCTTCAAGAGATGGAACTAAAGTGTATATTCAGGGCATTTATTTTGGATGTAGTTCAGTATTATTAGTGTATATAGATTGAACAGTCAAATTTTCATTTGCCAACTTCTGATTCATATTAACCGCGGCATTAGACATACTTTTATTTTCATACAATCAGTGTCGTACAGACATCGTGTCATGCTATATAAACGATTGTAAAACTGTACATTTGAAACGTTTTGCTATGTTAAATGTAAAAATATGTTTGGGATTAGGACTATTGCAATTGTTGTCTTACATATTGTTTGCCATTTGTTATCATACAAGATCGCCGAACGAATGACTTGGTTAGTACACAAAGTATTCCTTATTGTGTAATTGCTTATCAGAATGCACGCGTGAAAAATAACGTGTTGTTGATTGGCGTATGCCACGTAACTTATAAACTATAACCCGTTTAAGCACTTGTAGTTTAAAGAATTGCTACTGAAATGCTCATAAGTTTAGGATATACATGTCGAAAATATATAATGGCTGATTTAATGACTTACATAAAAAGAAAATACTTATACCAGGGAATCGTTTATACAGTCTTTCATTCGAACCAATTGTATTGTCCTCCTTTCCGAAAGAACAAAGCAAACCATTTGTTGATATTGGCAATGTCTGTTTATCAGAATGTCTTTATATGATTATTAAACGTTCATTCCCTGGAATTTGTACTAAGTTATAGGTACTCAAATATAAGATCGAAGTTTGAATTCAAAAGAATCGGAACTGGTAGTTGACAACTTGGGCTCCAAAGTGACAATCAATGCGAAATGTCTTTTACGAGCAAACGCAGGAGGATAAGTAAAAGTTATTGCAACTAGAACCCCGTTTATGTCATAATTATTTCATTCACAAGTAATGTGGGTTGCGTAACTGTTTGTACATGTACAATGTTATCAAGGACAGCATTCAATAAATATATTGCGTTTAAATTAAAATAGCGAGGAACATTCACCCGCATCAAAGTGATATAAAAGTCAGTGCTACATGTTACCACTATCGGAGTGGTAACAAAGACAACACTCTTATGAATGTTACAAGTAAAGGCATTATTCATCGTTTCCAATAGTATAATCTTCACTGCTTACTTCTCATTTTTGTTGTAACTATGTGTTGTGCATGTACCATTTGTCTATTTTAATCAAACTTTGATTATATTAAAATTTAAGTTTGATATGTTGAAAAACGGAGTGTTAAAACACACAATTAATGTCTGTTATACCGCTAATTCTGCTTTAGTACTCTATATATGCTTTGCCCTACTTTTCAAGAATAGAAGTACCCCGACCCGACTCATTCGGAAACGTTATTGTTAAAAAAAAACATTTGTAAAACATATGTACGAAGATGTTCTAGAATATGGATGGTATGTAAAAATTGTTTATCTTTCTAGAGGTCACGTTAATATCATACGTAGATTCATTCTACGACAGTATCAAACTTCAACACAATCAAAATTAAGGGTTATATACGTATCTTTCGGAATTTAACCTAATTATCTGCAATTGTTGTGTGTACGATTTAGCAGCTGATATAAGTTTAAGATGTCTTTTGTTTAAAGAATATCAAATGCAATTTAATATCGAAATACTTATTACATGTGGCATTTGTAGATGCAATGTAAGTGATATATTATTTTTCAACACTGAATTGTTTCTTTTGAATGTATAACTTCATTTGGCAGCTATATAAATACAAAATAAAGATATAGTTATACAAACCTATTTCAAAGATGTTCAACAATTCGCGTTACGGTATAACCCCGCACAATAAGTTCAAAATCTTTGTTGTACGAATTATTTTAATAATTTATCGACTGATTATTAAACAGAATTACGATGGTCAATTGCCAAAATGAAGATAATACAAATATACTGTGGTCAATAGTTAATTTCGGGCCTAACATTTACTACAAAAATAAACACAGTATACTTGGAACTGTAATGTATTGTACTGGAAAGTATAAAGTTTATCTAAATTCATATTGTAAGCAATACATATCGATTAATTCCAAAAAAAATGCGTACTGATAAATCTTTGAAACAGACACTTTGCTAATATAATTTAATATGTTACATTGATTTGGAATAGGATATGTCAACTAACAGTTCAGCTTCCTACCTGATCAATAAAATTTATGAAGTTGTTAAAATCTCATATCGGTGAACACCATAGATGTCAAACAATCAAGCGGTGTTTTGCATCTTTAACTGACCAGATTTCCACGCAATGAATATTCATAGGTGTATCAGCTTTCTGCAATCGAACTTAGAGCCATAGGTTCATATTTATGGATGACCCTTTATTTAAAACTTCTTAAAATATAAGCTAAATATAGCAGCTATTTTTATATCATGTTTTCCTGACAAACCATGGTTCACAGCTAATGCATGGAGCCTTCCAACAAACCAAATGTCAAGCAGGATTATACAATCTTACAATTCTTACTATTTTTTTGACCCTGAGTGTCTAAATCATTTATTCACAACTGAAAATATACTTGCGATTCTATTTTTGCCTTCGATTCAATCCGAATAGTTTGCTTTCGAAATACTTGTTCTCAAGCTAAGACTATACAATGGTACAAATGCAACATAATTTGAATAAAATATTTAAATAAACATTTTCAACATTCAATAGCTCAAGCACGAGCCTTTGTTTTCTTTTCCGCTCTATTAACATTAATTTTCTGATTATGCATGCTATGCTATCTACTTTTAGAGTGTCATTATACTCTCAATTTTCTGAATAAATAAACAGTACATAAAAGTTATGTTGTGCAGTGTAAACCCCTTGTCTAAAGCCGTATGGATAAAACTGCTCTATATTCGACATATGTATGCCCTTTTAAATTATTACATCATGACTAGAGCATCTGAAATGAGAAAGTGCTTCATAATACAAATATGGCATTAATAAGATATTGACTTGAATTCACATAACACAATTGCTTTTTGCAGATGAATTATATGGGATAAATTTATGTAACACTACTTATTCTATTAAATGCTGTTATGCATGCCATTACTTTACCAATCTCGTCTGTCATGCATCAATTACAGCTATTTTTATTCTAGATGAACACGTTGTAACATTGACTTCTTCTTGCCTATGTAATATCATATAACATTGTCTTAGAAAACGCTGTTCTGGCACAAGGTATAAGTCACCACAAGTTTTTAAGGCACTTAGTCATACTATTAACTTATTTGTTCTAATATATCTTATTTGTACATGTTATGAAGTTTCATATCGCTATATTTTAAGACAAGGTTTGTAAACGCTGAGTTGGAAATTGACGCTCAGTTTACATGAAGTGATCAATAAGATAATAAAAATATTTTTGTTAATTATACTTCTCAAATTGAGTATGTCATACATTTATATCGAAGAACGCATGTTCAAGTTATATATATATATATATATATTTGCTACTCAGAAATAATAAAAGTATCATACTATTACAGTATTTTATTAATGTTAACTATTCCGATTCTTCTGACATCATACTACAATACATTAGGTCTATAACGAATCTTGTATGTGAAGTATTACTTTAAACATGTTCACATCGTGTTTAAATTAACAAATGCATTAAATTAATAAAAGCATGTTTACATTACAAATAATATAGCTGTATATAGTGTACGGTTAAAATATGGCAATTAATAACACGAACAACCACCTGAACACCTTTGCGAAGCGGCAACGTCATTGCAATTTAATTCGCTAGTTCAAAAAACGAATATATAGACTAGATGCAACTAGCCTCGATGGGAGAATTCGCTGAATAAAACACATCTACTTCAACCCAAATGCCGATTTTTTAGTATTTTAATGTCTTGATTGAATCGTCGTAATACATTACTGGGGGAAATATCTTTCCCATTGATGACAGTGAATTTCGATCTATCTATGATCCATCTTAGAATTAAAAAGAAAAGAGTAGTTATTCAATATAATTGGTGTTGGTCTTTGGACCAAGAAAAAATGCACGAATCGAAGTGTGGAATAAATATCCATAGAAGAGGAGGGTAACCTGTTTTTATCTCCAGGACTAACACTACTCACAACGCCACATCATATATCCAACTTTGGTTTATATGCATGAACAGAAAAGCAAAATGATTTACAATTTAAGCAAACATCGATTGAGTTCTATATTTGTCCAAAAAAGGAAAATTTCGTTTTCAAAATGTGCATTAAACCTGATGTGAAATCGTGTAATTAAAACGGGTAATTAAAACAGATATAATCTCAATGTTGATCCAATACCTCTACAATCATTCCGTCAGTGGCATTCCTGTCATATGCAGAAAATTTCATGCAATCAGTCGTCTTGTATTAAAGAGAAAATGCCTACACAAGCTTTTGTTCGTTTTTTGACTTTCAATGTGACAATGTTCGCCTAAATGTCTGCACTGTGGTATAAGATCAGATCGCTTTATCCTATTTGATTCCCATGTTTACAAACAATTGAGATATGTTGTATTTTGAGATATTTGCTATTACTAAATTTAAGGCATTGATACCAAATTCAGCCAATCTGTAAATATTCGCTTTGTACAAACGGTTATATTGCATAGCCCTGAGAAGTTCACGGCTATGAATAGTAGATCAAAACAGGTTTTACCTTGATGCCTTTCTAAATTCAAGTGAATGTACGGTGCCGTCAAAGTTAACCTTATGCAGCTTTAAGTATCGTAAAATGAGAGTTTTTTTTAAAATTTAAGGTGTGGTTAATATAGAGTTTAAGTAAGGATGAAAAATCGAAAATTATCCATTATGCCAGAGAAAGAACTGTTCGAGGCACGCAGTAAACAACGAGGTCCAAATCATGAATTTCATGGCATTTTTGTCAACATATTGGTAACTGTCACAAAAATTTTGAATATATACTAATTATGTAAATAATTAACTAGGCAAACCAAATTGATTACTATTTGAAATTGTCATTGTTTTAATAAAGTTTCAATGGATATGAAACAAGTGCAAAACGTGTTATTGTTGTGCATTATTCGTTTAATACGGAAACTTTAAAGTTTTTTTTTTTCTTTTTACTCGTAAAAGGGGAATACAACAGATACACATTTTCCTGCGCAAACCTGAATCTCATCTTTATTGGACATTGCATTGTTCAACATAAAAAAACGTTTTTTTATAAAAGAAAATGAACCTAATTTAAAAAGGATTTTACAGTTAGTATCTTCAAGGAATTTACACAATGTTGATTGAATTTACCAGAAGAACAAGTTTGTCATCACAAGATTCTACAGTATGTTCATCACACCACATACTACTATTTCTACTGAAGGTCAATTATTTGAACAATGTCTGTCAATTATTGATATATTACATATTTCATTCCTCAAACCTTGTACAGTTAGTAGGAATAATGTAAGAAAAGCAGTCCAATAACCCATATAGAGTACAACTAGAACAAGGGTTAAGTCACAAACATGTTTTAATGTCTGTTTCACATGTCATCTGGGTTACAGTTCAATAGTTGAAGCTTGGAATTGTAAATATTCTGTTTTATCCAAGCTAATCTCGAGGTACAAACAGCATTGTACTGTTTTATTAAACATACATTACGTTGGAAACAACGGAATCATTTATACGCTACATTAAAATCAATAGCTTGAATTTCACCTTATTATTTGTACCACCATGGGAAAATCTAGTTATGTGAACTCCGGGTTACATGTATTTGTGGCACGTGGTTCCCTGTAGTTTACATTATATAAAGACAAGGGAAAAAACAATGTTGTCATGTCATCTTTAAAACATGTGCATTTCATAAAGCCTCTCACAGTGCCCGTTTCAGTGTGAATTCAGTCTTAAACATGTTCTCGTTCTGATTAATAACATTGATTTTAAACATATTATTCTGCTAAAATATTTTTATGCGGCGCGCTTCAAATATCCAGTAAATTAGAAAGTGTGGATAACCATTAAGCATGATAAAAAAACTCATCTTAAATGTATTCAACTTATTTGGTCTCGCTAGAAACTTCACACTCTGATAAGTATACTTCAAGTCAAACAGTCCTTTGATTTCCTCACGCACCTTTTCTCTTTAATAATGAACTGACGATAGTTTTGTAGAAATGCGTGATAAAATGTTATTTATTTCATCCAATGTTTTTGATAAACATCAGCAGGCAAATGTATAAATCAGGATAAATTAATAAGCGCTTGTAGTATGGCTAGATTAAATACATAACTTATATGATTGGTCAGCAGCAATAATTGAATAAGTATTGATTACAGATGCACTATTACTCCCTAATAATATTTACCACAATTAATACAATTGATTTATTATACTAAAAAGAATGCATAAATGTCGAAAACAACTGTTCCTATGAAGGAAACTGAGTTTAACTTTAAAGCAAGTGGCAGCAAACACGATTTTCTACTTTATGAGACGATTGTAGATCAAAATAAATCTTTAAGCATTCACAAATTACTTAATATTTTAACGTCAACAGCTATCAAATACACCATTACAATCAGGTTATCAGATATTCATATTTTCTATTAATGCATTTTTTAGTTGGTAGTTAAAGGTTTATCGCTCATAGTTTATGTTTGTAATACATGCGTATGTATGGATTTCGAATAAGAGTGTCACTCTAATCAATATACATTTTGGTTTTACCAAATTAAACCAAATCATTAACATGTTTTGATATAAAAATGCTGGTTTTAATATTCATCTGATCGCTGTATGTTAACTATTCCAAGTTTGCTTATTGACTGCTAGGCGTATCCATGTAGTTTAAGTTGTGATATTGAAGTCATATATTAATGTTTAGTTAAATATCAATGCAAACCATTGATTGGTCATTCCACAGTAAATGTATTTGGACTACAGAAAAGAAACCTATATTTCATCTACAAAGATAATTACATGCAGAAGTTAAAACACCATAAAAGGTATCAAAGTAACAGTATCGTTATGACTCTTACAGCAAAAACACATACATTGCATAGATATTCAAAAGTGCATCGTGTTTTGTATTTTTTATATTAGCGAATCAACAAAAAAGAAGAAAAAAACGTTGTTGCATCTTGAAACATGTAACTTTAAGGTAAAATAAACGCTTAAAAGTCATATAATATTTTCAGTTTTAACCTGATTTAACAAAATATTAAAGCGCATGTAATTTGTTTGTGACAAATCAACATCAATAATATGAAATCTACAACATGATTCAATTATGAGGTAGATAGGCAACATACTATTTCGTTATTATTGTTGTCTTAAAGCGTATAGGTGAACAATACAATTATGAAAAGGATTGTCATTCAGCGTGATAAAATATATACAAACTGGTACACTCACACTCAGACAATACTCACTAATGTAGTTGAATAACATCTCACGACTGCCTTCACTTGCTTCATCTTTAATGCATAGATCAAGCGGAGAAAAGAAACGTTCCTATTGATAAGGTCAGTACTCGAACTGGTTTATCGGACTGCGATACTGATTTATTTGGCAGGGATATCTAAGACGTCTTGTATCAGAAACAATACATCTCCTAGCATACACTAGAGACAGCCTATTTTCCACGCACTACTTTATATAATGCGGAGATTTATTATGTTATCCTTCGATCATTAGATAAGACGTGATTTATAAATGTTTTGTAAATTCGTGACAGTGGGAGTTAACAGTGTAGGAGTATCCGAGTATTTCAAAGTAAATATTATCTTTCAACGATATTAGCAGTTAAATAATTCACTTCATTACTTTGAAGTTATAATTTGACAAAATATTAATCACTGTTTTGAAACCAGGGAAAAATACACAATTGCATAGGAATTATGTAATCTCTTGGCCGGTGCTTTTATTTGTATTTCGTTCTGTGTATAATCATGAGTATAACTAATCCATTCGGTTTTATGTTTATATTTGTCCAAAATTTGTTTAACCATCCTTGACAGATATTTACAGAACAATTACATTGAATCTTTGTCAATTTGAAGACGTTTTTAAAACCATTCAAGATATCAATGATGCATTCATGTTATTCTGAGCAGTTAACACGTTCGACCTCGAATACAACGCAATTCTTGGCGCGCATTACGAGAACTCATGGCGGAATTGAGAAATCGTCCTTTAAAACTATTTCGTGAACGCATTGATTTCAGTCTTCTCTTGATTGAGAGTTACACATGTGGAACGCTGTTGGTGAAAGCTAGGACTTGACCGAAATATGATCACGATTAACCAATAGATTAAAACACGATATATCAATATGTTGGACAAAATATTATGTTCATTTATAGCTTTAGTCCTTCTTATGTTGTGTGATTCAATAGAATGATCTATATGAAGTTGCTCTTAAAGCTCTGATTGTATTCCATTGAAAATATATAAAACAAATAACTAACCTTTTTATGAAAATCTATCAATTGTAGTTGTAATGGTTAACTTTCCGCCAAAAATAGCCTTCATGGAAAAGTAAAATATTTACTTGAAGCCAGCTGTTGGCAAATATAAGTTTATGACAACATGATAATTAAGTGAGATCTTTCTAATTATCTGCATATAGTATTTACTCTGAAAGTGATACTAAGTTCAGGAATGATACCTTTCTTCTTAAACATGATTAAACGGCCATGATAGAAAAACACGTGTTATACACATGATCGGTAATTCCATCAAAAGACAAAGCAGGTTTTTAGTATACCAGATACGTCTACGTTTCATTGTAAAGCTTGTAAAATGCACATTATGTCATTTCTTTATAGGGCATTAAAATATGTATGTACCAAAGACCTTAATATGTGACGTTTACAGTGATCTAGAATTAGTGTGCGTCATGATGTCATTAACAACGAAGCGCGAGTCTTTTCGTGCAATGCACAAAAAATCCATTTTTATGGCAATTTGTCCAGACTATTATAATTACTGGTTTGCAAGAACAACTATCATGTAGCATGTATTACCGATTCGGATCCGGCACTTGTGTAAGCTGGAACGAATGCTGATCCACTATAAAAAGTATTAAGCTGGTTTGGCCAGGCATTGTTCATGATTGTTATTTACATGTTGAAAATTAACGATACTGTAAGCTATAAATATAATACCGATGTTAGCAAACATTCATACACCTTTGTATGCGTGGAGTAGAGGATTGAATTATCAATAGCAGTTAAATATATGGCATCCTTATTAGCAACATCTGTTCCTTTGTGTCGTAATTGATTTTATCTTGTTGCACATTTTCCCTAGATTATTGAGTAATTGTTATTTTTTGAGAGTGTTCTAGAAGTTCTACAATGCAATTGACACGCTTTATCAATCTGATATAATTATGGATGCTCTACCAAGCAAGTTACCCTATTGATAGTTACGTAAACAGTGTACAATGTCGGAACATAAACACTAACATGTGCGTCTCCTCAATCAAAAAAAGACAAAAAACAAAATGCTAATTAAAATGGCTTTTCCTGGTAGTGGAATTGCATTGATATAAATGATATGTCACTAAATATCATTTTGATTTAAACGTAGTTTGAACCTTATGTAAATACTTATCTTTGGGATTCTGTTTTAAAATATCGACCAATTACATGTCAATATACGTACCACAAAACAGACGCTGCCACAGATAACTATTTTAAAACAATATATGTGAAAGGTATGCAAATGTATATATTTATCTCCTAGCTTAATGGCTTTGTTGATGTAATGGTAAACAATTGCTGTAAGTAGTAAACAGGTGCCGATATATCATTATCTATTGGTAAAAAATGTTAAAAATAAATTGACATATTAAGGAATTTAAATGGTAAAAATACTTTTGCTTCTATAAAAATACGTATATATCTAAATGTTATAATTTTGAAATGGTTTTAATAATGAATGGATATTTATTATTAAAAATGCATAGACAGTTAATTGACGACGCGTGCTGGCTCAAACATGCTTTATACAGAAATACTTTGTCCAATGTTCTGTTTTAATAACACCCGATTTTAATCAGACAATATCCACCAAATATAGGTGAACGACATCTCACGACTGCCTACACTGACTTAATCTTTAATGCGTAGATCAATCGGAGAAAAGATACGTCTCTATTGATAAGGTCAGTACTCGAAACGGTTTATTGGATTACAAAACTGATTTATTAAGAAATCGTTCTTTTAACTGAAACAATAAATCTCCTAGCATACACTAGGGACGGCCCATTTTTCGCGCACTACTTTTTTTAATGCGGAGAGTAATTATGTTGTCCTTCGATCATTAGATAAGACATGATTCATGAATGACTCGTAATTCCGTGACAGTGGGCATTAACAGTGTTAGAGTTTCCGAGTAGTTCAAAGAAAATAATCTCTCGCAACGATATTAGCAGGTATAAAGTTTACTAAATTCGTTTGAAATTATAATTTGACAGAACACCAATCACTCTTTTGAAACGAGGCAAAATGTAATATCTTGGTACGTGTTATGCTTTTGGTTTTTGTGTTTTTATTTTTTTTCTGTGTATAATCATAAACATAACCAATCAATTCGGTCTCATGTTTATATATGTTGATATTTTAGTAAACCATTCTTTAATGATGTTTACAAAACAATTACATTGAATCTTTGTCTATTATAATACAGTGTGAGACCCATCCGGATATCAATGGTGCATTCATTTCATTCTGAAACGCAATTCTTCGCGCGCTTTACGAGAGCTCATGACGGAGTTGCGAAATCGTCCATCACAAACTATTTCGTGAAAGTATCGATTTCAATCTTCTCTTGGTTGAGATTTACACATGTTGAACGCTGCTTGTGAAAGCTACATTGTCACCTTGAAGAAATATGATCACAATTAACCAATCGGTTAAAACACGACTAAACAATATGCTGCAAAGATTAAAACGTTAATCTATATATATTGTCCTAATATTGTGAGTCAATATACTGACCTATTGAAGTTGCTCTTTAACCTCTGATTGTATCAAATTGGGAATACATAAACTAAATACCTCTAACATTTCGCTCAAATATATTAAGTGTAGTTGTAATTATTAACGTTCCGCCAAAAATAGCCTTCAGGGAGAAGTAAAGTATTTAGTTGATGCGTGCTGTTGGCAAACATTTGTTTATGACAGCTTGATAATTAAGTGTAAAAATATTTACTCTGAAAGTGATACTAATGTCAATAATGGTATGTTTATGATAGACAAACCATGTTTTATGAACATTATCGGTTATTTCATAAAAATACAAAGCAGATGTTCAATATGTTAGATAAGTCATGTACAACAACGTGCCAACTCTTTTTTTTATTTTATTGCAAGGATTGTGAAATGCCATTTCAATACAGTGAATCTAAATATATATTTAGGATATAGAAATATAAATAGACCGTCGCCCGAAACGCAATTTTTGAAATATGTGACGTCAATAACTGTGTGTCATGGCGTGAGAAAACAACATCTAACACGCCTTTTGATGCAATGTATAACAAATATTTTCTACGGCAGTTTTAGGTATGCAGAAACAACCATCAGTCTTGTTTACCGGTTCGGATCGAATGTCAGGCACTCGGGCACGCTGCAGGACCACTAACTCGATACGCCTAGATACAAGCCTTCACGGGTGCCTTTAGGTCGGACTTATCAATCCAGACCGGAAACATCCGATATATATATATATATATTTATAACCTGCCACCATCATACAAATTGGTTCAATAACAAGGTGCCGTATAAATTTTAGTATTTTAGGATAGTAGACACTTTGATGTTAATCTACAGTCAGTTGGTCCCGTGACCACAAAACGGACTTTTTTTCTATTCTGAAATGTCAGCGGGGAAGCATAAAGTATGTTTATATCTAATGATTGAATAGTGATACGTTATGTATACTATGATATCATGAATAAGTGTTTTGTAATTGATTGATGGAAAAGAAAAGTTCAATAACATATGTCTTTCTTGTTGTTCTTTTCTGATGCGTGGTAAATTTATGTTTATCAACACCAATCATACCCTCCTGGTGAAATATCAGATAAGTTTTCCATTTAAACCAGATCCATTCCATTACTTTGTCTAAGACTGAGCAGATCAAGTAAAACACAAACTGTCGACAGAGGGTTTTCGTCTGTTTATAATTGATCCACTATAATTAACTATTATTTGACCAAAAAAAGAGGATTTCTATACCTTCCTTCCTATAAGATATATTCAACACAACTTATATACTGGGGCCTTTTTACAGCATATATGTTTTAATACTCAATTAAGTTATTAACTTTGTCCTATATTATTTGGTGTTTATATGAAAAATGATATACAGTTCGGCATTTGGATGATTGTTTTAACAATATAACTGCTGTAACAAGAAACGGAGTACACATTTTATCGTATTTAATCGTTTAAGTGATAAAATATATATGCATGTGTATAGTTCTATTACAGTTTGTGACTAAAAACCCTGAATAAATGTACAACAGATACAAAACTTATGTTATAATATTAGTGTGCGATTTAGAATGATGACGTCGAAATGAGATTTTTTGGATGTAAAATTTTCATTACTGTACCTTTGTTGCTAAAAAAAACCCCATAAAAAACATGTTTGGATTTTTCGCAGCGTGAGGTGCTCTTTATGCAGACATGTTCATGATTAATGTTACTTTGCAATGTTTATGTTGTTTTCTGATAGTATTCTATATAGATATATATTTTTAGTCAACAGTTTATATAAAAATACAAATAAATAGTATATTGACTTTGCGCATTTGAAAACGACAAGATTGCACACTTCGGAATAACTCTCAGCTGACTTTGCTTTTTAGTACTCGTTTGTTTGAGGGGCAGTGATATTTAAACGGTATGATCAACACAAATATTTTGTTTTGCAGAATTCGGTAATGGCTTCATTTCAAAGCTTTCAACAGACGATGAATAAAACGTACACATTCAGTTGCTTTTAAGAGGTATGTTTTTTTTCTAATTGAGGTGTTTTTTTATGTGGTCTGTTGGATTATCAATGGTTCTGTTCATCAAACAGAAACTACAGATAAACACTTACATAAACTCAGTTCAATCTTGAGAAAGGCCAAATGCATTCCTTGCTTACCTGGTTATCATCAATATTTAAATAGATAGTATCGCGATTAGAAATCAATCTCAGATTAATGTAATATATCCATTGAAAGTTATGAAGTAAGCCAATATCTTTACGACAAATATCTGTATTTATACCATTTTCACAACAATTAAATTGATGCAATATCTCTAATCCATCGATGTACTCAAAAACCTGTTCGCACGTATACTCACTAGTCTTTTTAAATTAATATTTGTTAAAATTGGTATATAAATGTTTTTTTACTTAGTTATTCGATAAGTTTTAAATAGGATATATGCTAACGGACACATTATGCAAAACATATTAAGAGTAACTACAATTCAGGAGGAAGTCAGTGGCGTCATCAAATTTATACAGCCGTATAAATGATATGGAATCAAATGGAAAAAAACAACATACACACATAAAAGTGAGCTAGGGTGGAAACCGATACGATGAAATGATAGAATTATTATTATTATTAATAAAGACACTGCTAAAAATTCAAACCATAGCATACGAATAAATAGTTTGCTGTACTTCTTCTTTTTGCCCGGGCCAACACGTCAAAGCAAAAACAAAACGTCTTCTTATGTCTAAAACAATGAATTGTTAGCATTACACAGCTGGTCTGTGGAGCTCATGTTTCTGTTCGTTAGTTAAGTATAGCCAATTATAATTCATCAAATGTAACCACCGGCACTTATCAAAGAAACATTGCTGTATGGTGGAGCTCCCTGTTCCACAGTAAATGAAAACAAATTGTTATCTTTCGTGTGGTGAATACTCATTTGCTTATATTTATTGTGTGATTACAGACTTAAAAAACAGCTTTTTGCCTCTATTACGGTGAGAGTTTATCGTCAAAACATTGAATATGTCCTTTTATTTTTACGAGAAAAAATCTGACGATTTGCATTAACAGTCATAATCATGACTTTATTGTTTATTTCATTGCTGCACTCTGACTTGAGAAGAACAACATAATTTGACAAATGGTAAACGAAGTTTTAAAAAAAAATCCGCCTTTTCGTTTTTCATTTGTTAATTACCGATAGGATTTTTCTCATCTTAATATACGCTGAATTGTTTGATATCTGAAATTTATTACGCATAACCCATTTCATAAATGCTTGGAACATGGATTGCACTTTTAGAAAAAAAAACGGTTTCTTTTCTTCAAAATGATTTACATTAATATAATACCAAATTCCCTAGCCTCAAAGGTATGATAGGGGGTCGATTTAATCAAGTACATTATCTTCCTAATACCCAATTGTGCAAATGTTACTTGAGGCGTTTTCAAATAAGAGACCTACCAAGCAATCCTTGTGTTTATATATATTTCTTACTTTCGTTAGATCATTGTCATGCCAATGAATTTGCTGTCCCTTTTTGTATAAAAATATATATATTGAGAACATAAGCTACATATAGCTACTTACAAGCTACGTATGCGTTAACATTGTGTAGCTGGTTAATCTGCTTGGTTATATTATCATACAGATGTGTCTCTTAACTATAGAACGGAAACAACAGGAAAAGGCCTGTAGTCCGATTCCTCCTTTGAACGCGTTTAGTTAAACACGTATCAATCACTGTAGATGTATATATATATCAGCTGACTAACTACACTTACGTTGTGCTAATTATTAGAATAAGCAAACCGATGTGCCGCCACCAAAGTACCCCTTGAATATGTGATAGGTAAAACGTTTAGCTAACCAGTGCGCCACCATCCGAGAACGTTATTATCGTGTCAATGTAGGAGGTATGAAGTATGCCACCATCTAAATACCTTGTTGAATGTGTGCTAAAAGGTATAAGGATTAGCTTATGTAACCTACTCCGGATGTACAAAATCAGCTCCGTCCAGTTACTGTACTAAGGGTCCCGACTGAAGGTGTACGAAAACCCTGAAATATAGCAAATCAACTAAAATATATAAAGTACAAATTAACGTTTAAATATTATCAATAATCACATATACCATTGACATATAAATTATTAAATGTTATGTCCCTCTAATGATATCAATGAAATAACTCATTTTCCTGGCATATAAAAGTCTTGCAATTCAGTCTTAAACTAACACAAAAACGTGCTGTTCGTTGGAAAAATTATTATGATATATTTTTTTCTTGCGATTAATGAAAACTATTGATTGCAACAAGGTTAACTAAAATAACAAACTTTATTAGTTCCTGTAGAGTTTAGTCACTCTTGTGCCTTGTATGTGCTAAGTAGATTTTGACCCGAAGTCAATTCTACACTCTTGATCATTGCATTTACTGGCGAATATTTGATGTAGTATGCATGTGCTATTTGTGGAATAGCGTATCATCACCTATAATTGCAGTGATCAAGACCGTATATTTCACTTTAGGTTCGTTCTATTTAAATGAATGTAACGGGATTGCTACCCGAACCCAGTTGAAAAAATTCTCGTGTAAAAAATACTCATGGTTACAACTTTAAAATTTGCAGATAAAAAAAATCGACTTGAACACTTCTTTTTTTGACTTATAAACTAACACTTTTTTTTGTTTAAATCCAAAAACGTATATCTAGATTGTCTAGTTTTTCTTCCTTTCAAAATTAGTCGCAAGTCACTATATAAAACGTCGGCGTGATATCATGGCCGCATTTCTGGTGTTATCTCTTTATCCATCCACCGAAGAAAAAGGTCTAAATATAGTATAAATCATGTGTTAACTTTTTTATTATTACTAATTACTTCACATAACACAATTCATCATATAGCCAATAAATGAAAAACAAAAATCTAGTGTTTATCATGTAATGCTAACACTGAACAAAACAAATAAATCTTCTATCATAAAAACAAAAAAATAGCGTATATAAACTACGAACATGTAGAAAGACCAAAACACTCTTCTAGTTGTTGTTGATTTAATATAATTCTTCTATTTATACATGCTACTTTTTGTTTGTTCGTGGACTGGTAATTTGTTATTCATCAATGCAATTTCATGTCCGATTTTGTATCGTAAACATACGCAGCTTTCACAAGATGTAAGAAATTTATGAGACGACTAATATTAAATTTTTGAAAAATTCCAAACTAATTGTTTTAATATGAAGATATATTGGTATATCTATTGACACAAATCGGCAATTTAGACCGCCTGAAGTCTACTTTCCGAAAACCTATTGACACAAATGGGTAATTTAGATCGTAAACATACGTAGCTTTCACAAGATGTAAGAAATTTATGAGACGACTAATTTTAGATTTTTGAACAATTTCAAACTAATTGTTTTAATATGAAGATATATTGGTATATCTATTGACACCAATCGGCAATTTAGATCCCCAAAAGCATGTTTCATTGGCTGTACATATTCCAAACAGAATCGGAAGCTGAAGTTTCTTAACTTTCATTGATACACGTATTTGTTTGTTGGTATAAGTATATAAATGAATGTGTACTGGAAGGTTCTAGAAAGTATTGTGGAAACTTAAGATACATACAATAATGCAATGTACAGATCATCAAATGCTACATAAATGGTAAATTAACCCATTTTATTCAAGAATTTGTCAAAGGGATCTGTGCATTCAGTTGTGTGCTTACATCGTCTACAAATAATGTTTTGATATATTCCCATTATCGGTTACAGCTCATGCCAGAAAACAAATGTTCCATGCCAGTTATTTTGCACAATCCCCATTTTAATTGAAAAAGTTGCCTTAACATTTCAATAATTAATAAATTGTTTTATATTGTTGCAATATTTCTAAACGTCGCGTCTGATCTCAGTGTTAGGAATACTCTCCCTATTCCGGTAAGACTATAAGATGCGGTCACAAGCTGCTACTAATTTACGAATATATTTTGTTTTGATATTGAACGCAGTCAGACGAGATTCAAACGTAATTTCCTTTGTCAGTTTATCGACCTGAACATAACTGTCTATATTGTTTTTCATGATGCACAATAAAGGTTAATGTAAGCAAAGTATTGTTTTAATAAAAATGCATTATCATGTTAAACCTATTTGACAAAACAAAACTAGTATATGAATTAGATAACAGCCGCAAACCTATTCATTGAAAAACACAAATAATGTTTTAAACTGAGTAAGCAGAACATTATAGACTCGGTAAAGCACGGGCTATGATAAGCATCGCGGGCTTGAAAAACAATATATGTAACCTTAAAACAAGAATCAAAAGAGATATCAATAGTGACCTGAACATAACGAGACGGTTAAATTGATGAATGAATAATATACTATATCATTCTGGTCAGGTGCAAGCTGTTGCTCAATCCTAATCAGATAGAACTGTTTTTTCGACATCGGACGATATTAAAAACACCTCTAAAAACTATGGACCATATTTCTGTTGGTATGAAATATATTTCACCAACTTTATGACGTCAAATAACGCTAACTGCATTAATAATTTACCATGCTCAATCGTAATTGTCAACAACTCAATGTTTCAATATGAAAAAAACAACAACATAATATTAGTTAAATTCCAGAATCTGACATTTCTCCCTAACGTGATTTTATTTCAAATGTGATTAATACATCGACACGCGTTCACATTTCTCAGCGAACATTAATGTGTTTATAAACATTACTTTAGACAATGTCATTAATTACATTAATAAGCCTAATCTACATTCAAAGAAATATTCTTTCAAACTTTATTCAGTGTAAATATTAAGAATTATTGACGCACCATGTGTCCATGTATACAACCCAGTTTGAAGTATGAACTGCACCACTTGGAAAACAAGACGGCAAAGAAGTAATTTATAATAACACTAGTATTGAATCTCTAGCATCTGCCACTGATTTTATTACAACAACAGGTCATTGTATTCAACGTCTGCAGTATGGAAGGGAAGCAGTTAAAGCTGAAGGTTTCATCAAATGATTTTGTTCTTTAGTATCTAACTGACAATGCTTGCCACACAAATACATAATAATTTTGGTTTCTTCATGTAAGGACGTGGGTTTGATTTGTTAATGAATGAATCTTGATGATCAAGAAATAGTCATCGGCCAGACGAGCTGCTTCTTCAAAATGATTTTTATTTCCTTGGCCAATACCCACCCATTTCTTAGTTGTTGCATTTAAGTCTCAGGGACCAACGCAAAACCCTTTAGAATGAGAATTTAATTGTGTTCTAATTGGCTATTTATTCAACATAAATCTGGGTGTAATTTGCACAAGATTTGCAAATCAAAACATACGGAAATGTCAAGTGTGTTTTTTTTAGGAAATCTTGAAAAAGCCTAATTTGCCTCTTAACATCAACGTGAAACACTATTTTTTGGTTCAGACCGATTTGCTTGCTGTTTGATTTGAAACTACCGCTTCTCTTTACGATTTTGTTATAACTGCATTTTTCATTGATTCTTTCATCTGATTCTTTTTAACTGAAGTAAATACAGTAGTTAAGGTTTTCATAATTTTACAAGAGACAGAACACTCTCGTAAAAACCTTCCCATCATCTAATTAACGGACCAAACATTCGTATTGATTGCTCACACATAGAAAATCTATTTTTAATGCGTTGCAAGATTGACCAATATTTAACATTTACAACACTTCTTTTCAATCGAAATCTGATAAAAAAAAATTACATTCAAACGAAAGTTATACATGACATAAAGCGTTCTTTTCAATATAAAGGTGAACTACTTTTAGAAAATATTTATCATAGGCTTGTAAACTATAAGGATTTCTGACATATGTGTTTCATGCTAAATGTGTTCGTATATATATTATACACTGAGTTCATGAAATTATCAAGAAAGTTAAGAAGAACAGAATAATGCAGTGAGTTGTGAGGATTTATTTATGGATATGTATTATAAACAATGATATTGCAAGCAAGTTACTATGTCTCACGCATGTTGCGGAATAATCATGATCTTGTTGTGGTGTTCATTGTCAATGCAACGGCTAAATATTGCAATAAAATATTGAAAAAAGAGCAAAGCTGCTTATTGAATTTATATGGCCGGAATAGTAAATTTAACAGCGCCATCAGCTTGCATTTTTGAGCCGCTGGAAGGTAGTTATAAAAATAAATCTTCATGTCTTAAAGATTCTTGTAAAAATTCACGCTGAATCCAAGGGCGTCGAAAGAGCTGATATTGTATTTTGATTGATTTTAACTTCTGTTATCATATTCTTTTAAGCACTTTTACCTCCTTTCATTCATAATAAATCAACATTCACTACTTTACGGATAAAGTATTGTAACAACTGTTTAAATGCTCATCACTTCCAGAACATCGTAGTTACCTGTTACGTTGTATTTATCAATCATTGGACATGTCTAAATGATTCATAAAGACACATAATTAACCGTCTCAGCAAAAATAAGACTGTACATTTTTAATTATTGATGCATTTTGTATTCCAAATGACATCTCTTCCTGATCATAATTGTTAAATGACAAATAGCGAAACTTGAGCAAACAAACCATAATGAAGATACAATTTATAACACAGACAAATATATACATAGGCGGGTTATATTGGTAAGCATTCATCACATTTACGTATTTTTTCGTTCAATATAAAACTAGTTTTACCTTTTTATCACTTGTCACCTGTTACCTATGCCATAGCATAGTTATAACATTTGGTTGGTGATGGATATTGCAGGCTCCTTAAAATAAAAAAAAATAAAAACATCGCCCTCCTTTTTGGTACTGTCTTGATGACAGGTAAATGAATGAGCGAACTGTCAATATCAACACAAACGTAATTAACCTTTATTCGAAATAAGTGTGTTCAGTACATCATGATTGTAACTTCATGCTGCATATAATATATCTTCGTCTAAGACGTTAAAAACAGGGTTTTAGTAGACTTCAGTGAAAATGAAACTTAACAAACCCAAAAGCTATCAAGCAACTCGCATGACACATGTAGTCAGAAGCGTAGTATTAGAAAGATGATTTTTTTTTTGAAATCCTTATAGCGTTTTACAATCGTCCACTTTTACAGAAATGTTTAAAATAAATTCATTTTAAGCTGTGTTAAGTGATTTATAGGACCCTACCAACACGCTCCCCTTTCCGCGACAATGTTGACTACCTTTGGCCTAAAATGATGCATTCTGGTGCAATATATGCATATAAGAGATACCCCTTCCAATGATACCAAAAGTACATGGGTTCAGCAGGCATCACTAGCTAACAGTATGTTTAATTAAAGTGGCACTCTAGTTCAAAATCAATACATACACATTGATAACAAACATCAATTTTGAGTTATACATTTTTAACTACTTTCTAAACAATGCATTTATGGAAAATATTAATTTCGGATAACAAGATTGTAACAGTGTGTTTAATAGCTGAAAACCCAAAACTATTAAATTTTGGTGAATGCTAAAAGATTTAAAGTGATCTACTATAGTTTCATAATATAGTAATACCGTGTTTTCTGCACATTTCTTCCAAAGTAAACTCGGATTCCTTCATATGAACAATTGTTTTCGACATTTATTCATCCCTTTTGGTAAATTTAAACAATCACATTAATTGTGGTAAATCGTATTTGGGAGAAATAATGCATCTTTAATTATGTGTACAAAATCCCAACTTCTCGAGATATCTTACTAGGTCCCTTCATATTAAATAAGCCTTTGGTAAGATTCGTTTTGATATCATTTTTGTTGTTTTTATATCCTTATAGATTTTAGATTGTAAAAGGATAAATAAAGTGATGATAAACTAATTATAAATTAAGCTAATTAAGCTTGTTACGCTTAAGAAATCTCGATAAGTTTTAGCCTGAAGCTTATTTTTTAAAATAACGCATGCTTCGCCCTAGAATGTAGTGTTTTTTTACACCTTGATAAACCTATATACAATGAAATATTCCAAAATTGTATTTTTGAAGATACTATATAGTTTAACTGTTATGTGTTGGTTCTTGGGGCAGCTTTGATTCATGGCTAATAAATACTGCAATGGAAATGTGAACATTTGTTTTCAGTTATCAGATACATAATCTGTGAAACGTGAGTTTCGATCCAATTGTTTCTTAGGTGAAATACTTATATGTTTTCAATAATTACTTAAACATATCACAGTATTTGTTAATCAATGTCATTAATATTCTGGTTTGAGCAGAAAACCAAAGTGCCATTTTCGAAAAGGTTTGTGAAATGCTAGAAATATTACTTGTGTATATTTTTCTTTCATTTGTGTTGATCTCTTTCACTGGATGTTAGATATTGTGTGTGCCTTTTGATATGTTCATAATGTTACTGGGTTAGATGACTTTTTTGAGTTTTAGTTTTATAAAACAATGATAATATCATGGGATTTATTATATAAAATGTATTATTAAAATAGTGTTGTTTTTGTCTAGACATCGTGTCAAAACATGTAAAATTTGATCGAAATCTTGTCGAAAATGACAAAGATACAAGGATTATTAACACGAGTGTTAAAGGCTCACTTAACCGATTAGCGTGACCTAAAACTTCGAGGTAGGATAACGTATGCTTTGCGCGAAACATCTCTGTTTTTGAATTCCTGAACCTCTTTACAAGTACGAACGAAAATGGTATCTGGAATCTATCAATACTTGTTAAACATATTTTTTTTCTAAATCATTTACCACTTAGTGTTAAAAACTGTTTATTATGTACACGTATATTACTCGTTTATTTGGCGTATTCGAATTGGAGAATTATCCCATACTATATTCCTTAAATATAAATTCTCTTCCATAGATTTTGATAATTCGCATAATGTTATTTTTTCTGATTTTAAAATGATTCAACTTGACATAATTTTGATTCTGATTATTGATACTTGTATTTCTATTGTAATCTGACATAATTTAAAACTCAATGTATTATTCCTTTAAGACAACTTTAAACTCTTTAAATACTGTTTTTATATATGTATTCAATTTAAGCCTGCATACAGCCTCGTTATACTTAGCATTTACAAAATCATCATGTTTGTTAACTCTGTTTGCATTGAGTGTATGAATAAACTTTAAAACTTTGAAACTTTGATAACAATGCGTAGACTTATCAACCAATAAAATGAACTTTTGGAAAAAACGTCCATGATTTATGAATCGAGTTTAAAAGCATCTAACGGTGGGGGTTTAGGTGATTTTAATTAGTAGTTTTATTTCACATACAGATACATATCGTTTAAATACGGTCTGTCATTAAATCAAAACTTTTTATTTCGTCCAATTCAATCAAGTATGTGAAAAGTTATGACTATTTTTAGTTTCGCTATTGGTGGTCATTATGTAAACAATTACATCATTGAAATATGAAGGGTTTACGGCACCGTTTTGATAGGCTTGTAATTCAATTACATTGTAAACCTTCTTGCATTATAAATATGAATATTTTTTGCTACAAACATATGTAGCATGCTTATCCTGACTTATCTTTTAGACTTTATCATATCTAAGATGTTTTACTGTCTTGGTCATGTATCCATAGCAACTGCTTCGGGGAAATGTAAATTTGAAAATATCGATGAAAAAACAAAAACAAAGAACTTGGCCGAGGCTACAACCAGATACGAGTGACTCCTTATGTTGACTTATGTTAACTTCATGTCGAGTTATAATTATGACATTGTTTTTTTTTATAAAACAGGTTTCCATAGAAACGATTTTTTGAGATTCATGGAAGTTTTAAATTATTTTATTGGAATGCAAATGTTACACTGCATCCAATACCTTATATTGAGCAGAACTCAAAAACATAATCGCTGACAGGAATTATCGCATATCAAAATATAATATAAGACATGCACGTATAAAAAACCGTTTTTCCACATTCTTGACAACTTCAGTAAATTTGTCTGCAATCTCAAATTTAACATAACAAGAACAAAAAAAACCCGAAATCATTGGGAAAGCATTATGCATATCAAATCTGTATCAAAAACTTGTGTTGCTATGGAAACAATTTGCATAAATGCAGATTTTTTTGTTTTGGTAAAATTCATTATAAATACTTCCATACTGAATTACATACTATTGATAAGAAACATATATTTTTAAGACCAAACATTGATATTTAACCCATAGCAACAATGTACTGTTTCCATAGCAACTAATTCATTTAAACAAAATGAGTGCTCTTCAATCACCTGTACATGTTGGATTTGTTCACATTATGTTCAAAGTTACATTTGAAAAAACAAAAACAAAAAAACAATTCTTATATTTAAAACTCATAGGTATGAGTGTCGAATTATTCAATTTCTAACCAGATGAGTGAGTTACTTTGATTGATCACGCTTTTGTTGCAACAGTATTTTTTTCTATTTTCATCAACTTTGTGGGACTGACTTTCTTTTACACTTTCCAGTTTTCCCTGAATCACCTCATCTGAATTATAAGTCAGTGAGAGGGTTTCTTTTGGAGATTTTTCAGAGTCTGTGTTATTCAGTGACAGGATATTTTTTTAGGTTTGAGGTGAGAGTGTCAATATAAGAAGTGTTTTGTTTGCTTGAAAGTTGAAACATTTCTTTTGGGCCTGTACTTTGCAAGACATGCTTGTGGATAATAATTTAATTTTGAACATTTTTCCTGTATGTAGCTTCTTGTTGTGATCTCTGCCTTTCATCTATTTCGCGTTCATCGGTCCAAAGTCCACCCATCTCTGTTATTTTCTGGGTAAGATTGACTTTGTTACTCTGCTGTTTTATGTTTTGTTTTTCCTTCTTTCTTTGCCTTTCCCTAAGCAGTTATATTTTTTTCAAATATTTTTCTTTGCTTTTCTTTAATCTTATCTTGAATGACAGGGGCATTTTTTCTTGCATCTTCCAGAACACACATTGTTTCGTCTTCGGCCAAAGTAGACAGCCACTTTGACGTTTGGTTTGATGCCCACATAACAATACATTCGTAGGTTGGAGTAAGTGCGGATGGTTTAGTTCTCAAAAGCATATCCAAACTGGCAAAGTCCCTTTCAGAAATGGTGTAAGTGCATGGTATCTTCTGAGGACTATCACGATCACCTTGAATGTCAACAACCCAGTATTTTCCACCAGGCAGTTGGTATTTATGCTTTTCTTTCAAGTATGATAACCATACCACTGCAACAAATTTATAGTGCCATTTGAGTGTAGGTATCATGCACAGGATTGTCACTGGCCTCAAGAAGTGATGTATATATGAGGGTATAGCCAGAAATTCGTGGAATTGCTTAATTTAACATTTTTCAACGCTGGTGCATTATCCTGGTCAAGAATCCACCCATCATGCAACGCCTGTGGTCTCTTTAATGTCATCGCCCTGTACAAGTCACGCCTTAAACCCTTAAGTGGAGAACATAACTGAGGCTTATAACCTTATGCATTTGTTTTGTACAGATTTAATCAAGAACTAAGTATTGATAAAAATGTATTTTGTTATATATCACTTTACCTAAGAATAGTAAGCACCCGTCACAGATTGGCCCTGTGGAACTGCATGCAGTAGATAACACCATGCACATCAGAGAAGACAATGAACATATGCTTTCCTATCGAGCGGGATGATCGTGCCTTCTTCGGAGGCGGGGAACCTGTTGTCTTCCATTGACTGCTTTGCTGTTTTGTCTCAGGGTCGTAATAAAACAGCCAGGTTTCATCGCAAGTGACTATCTTATCAAGAAAACGGTTTCCTTCCTTTTCGTACCGAGCTAAGAATCGGCGTGATTCCCGTACTCTTTTGCTCATCTCATCTTTTGTCAGCAGCCGTGGAACCCAACGCGCACTCACTCGACTCATTTTCATTATCCTCCGTACCGACCCATAAGTCATGTCCAACATCTTGCATATGTCATGAAGAGTGACTCGACGATCAGCGTCAACGATGTTTTTCACGGCCTCGACGTCACTCTCCGTAGTTTGTGAAACCGGCCGCCCAGACTTCACGTCGTCACAAATGCTGTCCATGTACACGAGCATTTGTTTCACTGGAGTTTCACTCTATGCTTCATTCATCAGTTTAAGTATTTGCGATGGAGTTTTTCTTAGGTTCACACTGAACTGTATCACTGCCCTTTTTTTCAATCTGTCTTCTGGCGTCATTTTAAACAATATTTAACTATACGGTTCAGTCTAAAATGCTTCCTTTGAAATAAACAAACAAACGCACTGACTTAAAACTTCACGTCATCACACGTTATATACCTCACGTCAAATGTGCAAACTTTCGCGCCGTTTCATACGTTCAATGTGAGCGGTCAACAAAACAAGTTATTGTCATGGGTTATTTTAGTAACTGCGGAGGAATGCGCGACCACCTGTTTCCATAGTAATTACTACGTTTTAAAACATATTGTTTTCATTTTATCAAGCTTTTCCACGAACTTCTGGCTATGCCCTCGTATTTCATCTTTTTTTTATTTCAACAGAGGAAACACCAACTACAATACTTCTCTCATACGTTTTTAGGCTTTTCTCAACTTATGTAGCTAAATTGACAATTAGCTGCATTTTGCAGAAATATGAGCACACATTTCCTAAATCTGACCGCTCATTTAGATTCATGCCTTCCCAGTTGTCATATGCTACTGGGAGAATACTTTCTCTCAGGTTTTCAAGCTTCCTGATAAAATCAATGTTGGCTGACCCTTGATCGGACATTGTGGTTCTAACAGAACTAATATTTTTTGCGGTCTTTACAGCATCTACATGGCCATCATTATTATTGTTCTTGAGAGATCTTCCACCAGGTTGAAGAATTCATCATGGAGAGTGTCTGCATCACCTCTACCTTCTTCAGAAAGGCCGGTTGACAATGATGTCCCATCTTTAGTTGTTACTTGGAAGCCTTGATAATGTTTGTGAAATTTTGTAGTAGCATCAAAATGAAGAGTGTTGCATGCTTCATCCTCTAGTAGCTTTGATGCAACTTGTGTATTTGCAACATGCATTGCCTTTAATATCAATCTACTTCTAACTCCAGTACTTGGTAATCGGGATATGGTATTTCCGGCTAGATTTTGAACAACTATTTCAATTACAGAAGCTCATTACTAAATTTCGCATTATAGTAGGTTTCAATAACTGGATCTTCAAGGAGAGAATTTGTTGCTTCCAGTTCTTTAATTAAAGACTCTTTCTGTTGAATGTCATTTTTTAATTGTTATATGGCTTCTTTGTGTCTATCCACAGTCTGCATCCGTCTGAGCAAATCAGTTGATCTGAACCTCCATTCTCACAGGAAAAAAGGCATAGAGATAGCTTTGGTTAAATATTTGAATACAAGAAAACGTCCATTTATTTAAAGTGTTTTAAAATAAGAATTCAATAAAAATTCGGACTATTGTATCACATTTATAACGTGTTACATGCATTAAAACGGCATCAGCATCATCATCAGAATCATCATCATCATCATCATCATCATTATCATCATCAACAAAAACATCATCATCATTATCATTATCATCATCATCATCATCATCATCATCATCATCATCATCATCATCATTATCATTATCATCATCATCATCACCATCCCTTACAAATGCAGTTGCAAATCGAGTAAGTCTGCTTCAATGCATATGCAGTTTTGCATGAGTATTGTTCAACAACCGGTTACCTTCAAAGTACAGTTGAGGGTCGTTTTTCTGTCTTTCTCAGATATGATTGAAAGAAGTCAGAAAAGAGGAATACCGAATATCGTTCGGAAGGACATTCTGCATGGTTATTATTGGTGAAATGAATGTTTTCGAATATTTCCGTGAAAATTCGATTTCCGGATATTGTATAAAGTCGTTCTGCCAACACGTGGAAGATTCAAATGGATAACAGTACGTACACCAAAAATGGATAACAGTACGTACACCTAAATATTTACAACATTGTTTCATTATCATAAGATATCTAAAGTTGGTCACAAAGATATGGTCCTCTTAATATATCACCACCGACAGCCAATTAATTATGTTTTCGTAGGATAGTTCAAGTCGATATGGGTTGAATATTCCGTTGAGATTGAACAAATCTATTCACGCATGTCTTTCTTGTGTTTAATTCATTTTTATGACGTTCAACCACAAAAGTACAATCTTTACAACACATGATCAATAATTAAAAGTAAAATGCCACCATCGACATAAGGATATAACAATATGTATAAAAAGCATCATTCATTTCAAACACTAACACACAGTATATGACACATGAGTGCAAAACATACTTTTCAAGTTGGATGCAATGTGTTAAGACGAGTTATTGTATCTTAACAACATCTACTTTTTTTGCAGAAATCCAAGTATAGCATTCAAATGTACATAAAAAGTTTTAAACGAGTTTCGTATACAATTGCTGGAGCCAAAGGCGTATGTTTTTGCGTGTAGGATTTTTCTTTCCAAAATTCAGTCTGATATAGGAAATGTCCATCTGTGACGCAAAATGACGCATTGATAATCCGCTGTATGTGTCTGTAGGCTAAACCATTGGATAATTAAACCATTTTCGCCTATCCCTTGATGATGATTGAGTCTATTTCATACAAAGCAAACAATATTTCTTTCTCTTTATATATCTCTTTTCATTACAATCGAGGTTAAGAACGTGAAACATCAAAATCATTATAAAATGAAGAAAAATAAACATCACACTGAACCCATTCACTGTGTAAATTAACTAGAACGTACCACATATTTTGTTTTGGAATTTATCATTCATTTAGGTTCTGGTCAAATTATAAATACTATTACAAGAAAACAATGTTTAGTGTTGATATTGCATTATCTACGATTGTGAATTATGATATAAAGTAATTCCATGATTATCATGAATACAATTATTACTTCATAAATACTTCCTTAAAGTAATTTTTTATTGATGTCTGCTAAAATCAACATGATTGATTTTAACTGTTCACATACTGCTTATGTCTCTTTTCCCTTTACATTCCTTTTTGGTCTATATTATTGTCTTTCAAAATTGTTCGAGATCGAATTCAACTCGGTTATGAACTAAAACTTAACAGTCAATGACATTTCTTTAACCTTACGAATGGTATGTAAGCATCAACTTATGACATATTATTTAGCGTATACTAAGTAAATTTTTGTATATAATATCTGAAACACATTGCTGTGAAAGCATACTTTAGTCTTTGAAATAGACACGTCATTTACAACAACTACACTAGAAGAGTTCTGAAGATTCCAACGATTTTCTCCTTCAATGACACTACACAACACGATAGGATATACGCAGTGCTACCGCCATCAATGCAATGAAATAAAAGTGGATCTCCATGGAATGCATATACACTGCAATTATGATAATATATGTCACTGTTAATTTCCTCCGGCAAAAACTATTATGTTTTTTTTTTTTTTAAATGTTTAATAACGTTTTCCTCATATGTCATTTTGCCAATATTACAAGGACAAAACAACTCATGTCTGTGCAAACTGTAATATGAAGGTGACACTTATTTTTCCATGAATAAATGATTCAGAAACATGTCGAGGATTATGGCAAACCTAAGCTTACGCTCATCTTCTAGGTGAATATCCAAACATAATACATACTTGATCAAGTGAGCTGCATACCTGCAAATTATTCTAGTGACGTTTAATGTAGAACTGAAACTATTCCATACCGTTCGTAAAGTAACAATTTTAAACGTAACGAATACAGACTAACGGCACATTACTTTAGGTGAATGAAAATACATACGAACATTATAATGCTTCTTAAGGCTTATTATATTTACTTTGATAATTGTAATTTTCTCATGATTACTTTTCTTCGTGGATTCCCATGGGTTAGGCATTTGTCAGTGTTGCAAGATAAGCAAGGTTTTATTTTGTTGTTGTTTTCGAAACAGAATACCAGTTTCTTTGAATTTTTAATCAAAATCACGTAAGTATTTCATTAATGCTATAGTTGTTGTTGTTGCTGACTTGTCATTGAAAACATTTTCCACTAATGGTACTGTTGCTACTTATACTTGTAGTGTACCTGTACTCCTTCAGCCTGTGATTGTAGTAGTGAAATGTATGTCAATAATCTCCATAAAATATCTCACTAACCAATGTATCACACATGTTCCCTTTCGACTCACGTTTAAGGTATCGAAATAAACAGTAAATCAAATCATCACTTATCTGTCAGTATATATTTGAAATGTACAATTTGTTTAAATTCACGTATGATTAGTCTTATTTAGTATTGTTAATGAAATATTGGTGGATACAAGCCTTTTAAGGATGTGTAGTTTGTACATCTCATATATTTTTACTTTTATACTTTCCTGCATGAACTGAATTTTGACGATCAAGGTCTTTAATCAAATGATGATTTCCAGCAGCTCAATAATTCCTTTAGCAAATGATTATTTCAACATTCAGTGCAAAATATTAGAATAGTCTCATGTATTAGCTGTATTTGTTTGCTACTAATTCAAAAGGCAAATCCTTTGCAGTTTAAAGCAAGCAATACATTTATAAAGATAATATTTATGACAAATTATTTCATCATTTTTGACATAAACACTATAATAAAAGCCTCAGTTTAGTATCTTGACAACAAGCTTGTTTCAAAATCACGTTTACGTCTCTAGTATTGACGTACACATTAGCTTCTCAACGATGAATGCCTGGCTTTTAATCACTATAAGTAATTTACAGTGTATGTGAATTTAACATTTCAACTATATTTTCTAGGTACCGTCTTGTGCGCTTTAGGAATTTTTAAGTGTTTTAAGTGTTAAGTTACGTGTAATTTTATTTCAATCTCGAAGAAATGAGATAATGACTTTACAATATTCTTTTAGCAAATTAAACATTATCACTTTCTAGATTAATGTTGTCAGGAAATTTAAAAAAAAAAACATTTGATTTCGTTTCCTCAAGACGATAGAAGTGCGCCATTTTCAACTTTAAGGTTGCAAAATAAAGCATATCTTGGCTGAAAAGTTCATTGATTCTTTCATTCATTACATTGCTGGAGTAACTGGTTATTTGAATAAAACTATGTATAGCACGAAAGTAAAATGACGTGAAAACCCACCATGTGTGAACAGACGAAAATGAGAAACCACGAACACATTAAGGTATAGTTTAGTCAAACAGAACAACACGCGAAGTTTTTGTTGCACAACATAAACCGTTATTTTATTGCAATATCACAACTGTTTTGTTGCACGGTTCTTTCGTTGCTGAAGGTACTGTTCAAGGTTATATTTGGCAACAAACACGGCAATTCTGATGCACACCAAACGGATATATTGTTGCATCAACACACGGCTATTCTTTTGCACAAAAAACATTGTATTTGCACAACAGACGTATTTAGGCAATAACACAGCTCTCTTTCGTTGCACGGCTCTTTGTTTCACAACGCATAGTAATTGTGGCAACGATACACGGCTTGTTCGCAGCACAGCAAGCAATCACTTTTGACAAAAATGCACGTAATTGTAGTATTAATTTATTAATAATTAGGCTTATATAATTTGTTCAGCGAGTTAAATTTCTGCTTTGCAAACTTAAAAAGAGTTTCAATGGCAATTGTCCCATGATATAGTTAAAAGTCTAGAATTAACTTTTTGATTGCGTTTAAATATCACTGCTTAATTTCTAAGACTAGAATATTTTCCCGAGAGTTAATTCACTTAATTAACTTATTCTAATAATGATAACCAAGACCTTTTGGTCCAGCAGATAACACATATTGGTGAAAGATGTATTTCATATCCGCATATCGTTGGGTTGGAATCATGTTCAATTAGGAATAATCAAGTTATTCTAGTTCGTACCTTTAGTACATGGGATAACAGGACATCGCTTACATGGGTTTTATTTACTTAGTAAGTTTTAATCTGCATTTCTTCCGTCCAAGTGATATTAATATATTTTTGTACAGACGTTTATGACTTTTCATCACTGAATAATTACAAGTGAGAGTTGGAGATTAACAAGTAGTTCAGTAGAGATTCGTTGGTTTAAACAGTATTTATATATTTGATGCTAATGTATCAGCATAATATTAAAGGTAAGCAGGAAATACTGATTGGATAGATAGCAAAGAGTGCTAATAATAAATATTCACTGTTTTGAATTGATATATTGTTTACGCCCGTTTCGAACGGGTTAAAATCATTATAAAGACGTCTAGTAAGTTATTACAATTGCCCTTTCAGTTAAGGAACACAAAATCATTGATAGATGTTTTTTTCTAAGCTTGAGGTTGCATGTACTTTATAATCCTGCTCCTGCAGCTGCTGCTGCTTTTGCTGCTGCTGCTGATGATGATGATGTTGATGATGATGATTTGCAATCTCTGATTGTAAATATGACATTAAACGCATTAGGATATAGAACATTGCAACGTCCTACAAGAAAACAATGGTGTCACAAAAGTAATGGAAAGTCCAGATTACCGCCAAGTACATACCGTATGTCTTTTATGCATCCAATGTTAACAATAGTCTCATTTTATTTGTAATTGACATTTTAACAGCTTTGTAAGGCGTGTAAGTCAAAACAGTGTTCTGATTGTCGAATAAATTCGGCCTGTTGACTTGCTTAAGAGTATTGGTTTTCGAGAAAGCAATTCCGGAATGAAATTAAGCATGATCTGGAGACTCTGCATCATGATCCGTGACAATCGACTTCATTATCGAATTGTATTACGTCGAAGCCCTAGTAAACTGTCAACAGGATTGACAAAGTATTTACGCGGACTTGAAATATTTTTTTCTAATTTGCTCTGCTGTTTTGTTTTCATAGAGTACATGCATCTGTATTTGATAAAGTTTATACATAAAGAAATTACTTTATCAACAAACACATTTAGCCATGCGTCAGAAGATGCAAAATTATTTACGGGGCGAGAGATATTAACGTCAGTCAACATTCACAAATGGTTGGACCTACATCTTTGGTACACAGTCTAAAACATATGTTACTTTGTTTTTGAAAAAATGTTGGCTCTTGTTATCTGATGCTTCCAAAAGTTGTACCCTGGTATATTCTCGTCATGCGGTTGAAGGTTTCCACACTAAAATGATTAGCTACTTTTGCCATCCGTCACATAGCACGAGGCATGCGAGTAGGTGGATATATATGTATATATATATATATATATATATATATATATATATTATTTTTAATTTCAATTTTGCAAAAGGGTGTACAGGAAACATAACGGTTATCCCCTTAGACGAAGATCACGATTAAGTGAACACAATAACGCTGTCCAAGTAAGTTAAAAAGGATATTTGTATATTTCTGTTTATATTGATAACATAAATGAATCAAGTTCAATGTTATTCAAAATGCAATACAAAAAACAACAACATGATAATGATATATGATTTAATATTATGTTGTTTTTAATAGTATATATGAACTTTGGAGAAATCTGAAAAATAGTCCATGTGCCTTCATAATAATAATAATATCCTGCTCAGTAATTTCTTGGATAAAGGCTTTAAGCGATGAAGCAGATACATTGGTTTAAGACATTTCAAAAATTGCGAAAGGTTACTATGAATTTCGATTGTTTTATCATAATTCAAATTATAAAACTGCACTGTTTATTTATAAAACTGCACTTTATAAACGTTTATAAAAAAACACCAAACATTGTCACTCTCTTACATATGCCACCCCTGTTCCTAAATGCCTACTGTTATCACACTGGAACGCCAACGCTACCTTCCCCAATAATATTTGATGTAATGCATCTGTTTAGTTTTTCTGGCTTAAAGAATTTGCTCAATGAATCGCTTTCCTTGCTTGTTGAATTCTCTTTTGATTCGAAATAACAGTGCCACAAATATTCACAGAAAAAAATTCTCTGACGACAGTTGTTTGATTTGATCTACTAAATTGTTAACAAAGTCATTTGATCAGTCTCCAATGCACGACGACACAATACATTTCTTCGCTTTGGGCGAAGTACGGAGCAATTGCGAGAGCCAAAGAAAACACTTAAGGCGTGCGTTGGTGAGGAATATATACTAGAGGGTGTTGTTCTAAAACATACATTGAACGTATGATATCGACTTCTAAAATTTGAATGCAACTTGGCAACGCTTTCACTGTGTTAAGCTTTTTTCCCTTTTCTTTGTAGATTTTTCTCAATTAATGACCAGTAGCTATATGTGCTGTAAAGACAAACCACATTCATGATTACTAACATAGCAGCACGATTGAAAGATTCCTTTTATAATACAAATATAAAAATAAAACCAATCGTCAGAACGTCTCTGCAATATTGTCAGGATTTAATTGTAAAATATGTACCCTATCAAAATAGCGGGAACCAATCTGTTGGAAATTAATGATACATCTTCGTGTTTTCAATGGTGAATATGATACATATTTTCGTCTTAATAAAAGACATATCTTAACTTAATGTACTATTGGATTTTTTTTAAAATGCGTCTCGAAAACTGACAGCGACACGTTCAGTACTTAGTATCAAAGTTTACTTTAATCTCTTAGCAATGATTAATCACGTGATAAATATCATGATACACCCGTATCAGTATAAAAGCAGGATGGAAACACACTCTCGTCCTTGGAATACGGAATGCTGCTAGATTTAGGACCGATTTCAGGAATACCTTTTTATTTTGAACTGGAATCCAGTATACAATTTAGCATAAACATTGCATGAACTGTTAGAATATTGCTCTATGTTCGCAACTTTCATTAATATCTAGGTTATGGTGTTATATTTAACAATGATAAGTAGTAGCAACGAGTAGCGAGATAATATATAGTGTGTAGGTCAGTAAGAGCGTTAAGAGCTTTTATTTTGAATTATAAAGACAAAAAGTATAATATCCCGGGTATTGTTTTCCTACGTTGCTATGATTCAGATAAAACGTTAATTAAGCAATGATTTATATATGATTTATATTTCTTTCAGATGACTGCGAATGGACATATTCTTAATGTCCTCTGAAAAATAACCATATCTACCTCAACAATTCGACCATAACGTTCTTTATAACAAAATCGCGGCCTTTTACATAATACTATCGCATTGAATTTAATAACTAGCATACGTGACTCTCTGCTGATAATATTTGACATGTGTCAAAGGATGGAGATCTTGAACATGCTCTTTCAATTAGCGTAACGTAGATTTAAATGTGATATAGGGTATGTAATTTCTCCTCCGAGAAAATTAGTGTATGCACTCTTCGTAAATGTTGTTGACGATATACTTAAAAATAAAATTGGAATCAGGCGTACTTTACATCGGCATCCGGAACCAAGCCCAGAAAAGTCCATTATCAAGCGTACACAAACGAAGTTGGGTTGGGGAAAGAGGTAAAACGGCGTATAATATGTAAATGTTGACATATACGCACTGCAGTTTACGTTATTTTTTCCCAGTATTTAATTATTCAAAAGCATTATTCATAGCTTTCACTGAACCAGATGTGAAAACAGCCGCCAAAAAAGCGTAATATAACTTTATCATTATGTTGTATTAAGTGATTAAGATTTAGAGATTTTAAATTGTCATACTTAAGCCGAAATTGAAGCAATTGTGTCAGTTACCTTCTACGGCTTCCACATCTGCCTAGAACTATTTGTACAACTTGTACTATCATTATCTGTTAATGGAAAGTTGATCGCATAAAATCTATTGCAGTTTCCGTGAAACCAGCAATCTTATTTTAAAGGCATGAGAGACCAGATTTTAGCCACTTTCGATTACTCCCAAAATATGAATAGTGTTCAAGTTTGATAATAATAGTTTACGCATTTAAGTAACTTCAAACGTAAATGTCCGCTCTGCAACACTTAGGTTTGCTGTTAGTTCACTGTTCTGTCATTGAGTACTGTGAATACACTTGCATGTACCTGTAATGTATTGAATACTTGAATTAATCTCTTTTACATACTACCTACGACTGTACCGCTACGACAAAGGGGACTGATATTGGTTAAAGAGAAATAGTCTAAGAATTGAAATCTGCTTGTTTCTTTGAAAGACAAAAGTTTACAATGTCTTATGTTTCTGAAAAAGTCGGTTCTTGGCATGCGATGCTTCTCAAAGTTGTACTATGTAATACATGCGTCATGATGTTGAAGGTTTCCACATTAACATGATTTACTCTCTTTTGCTATCCATCACATATCGCGAGGCATGAGAGTGGGTTGATATATTTTCGGTTTTGTTAATTGCATTTCTCAAATTCGTCTACAAGAAACCTAATGTATATCCCCTTAGACGAAGATAAAGATTGAGCACAGAATAAATTCGATATCAGGATTTTCTGAACACAATTATCCTGTCTAAGTGAGTTTAAAAGGAAGTTTGTGTATTTCTGCTCATATAAATATCTTCCTCACATTTTCCTGTAGGTCTACATAAAATGCCGTTAAGTTTAAAGGTACTCGAAACGCAATTCAAACAAAAAATAAACATGATAATGATACATATGATTACAATCACTGCACTTTCTTTTCGATGACTGCAAATGATAAAATTCCTAAAGACTCCTGTGAAATATCCGGATCTACCTCAACAATTCGACACTACCATTTGTAATAACAAGCTGCTAAACTATCTTACTTGTGTCGAAGAGCGGAGATCTTGAACATGTTCTCGCGACCCACACAACGATTAAGGTTTGGATATAATGCTTAGGTTCTTGTATGTTACTTTAAACGTTAATGAGTCTATACTGACGATCTAGCTGTAAATGGAAGTGGTATTCGGCGTACCTTACCGCGGCAAACGGAAGCCCGCCGAAACAAGTCTGTAATCCAGCGCATCAAAAAGTGATTGGGGTTGGAAGGGCTGAAACGCCTTATCGTATGTTGAATGCTGATTTGTACACACTGAAGGATATTTTATATTTAAACAATATTAAATATTAAAAAAACAAAAAACATATTTAACTCTATGTGAAAACGGACGTTCGCAAAGCGTCATATCATACTATACTTTAGTTCATTTAGTGTATTCACTTAGAGATTCTCCCTTCTTAATTATACAGGAGCCGAAATTAAAGCAATTTTGTCTTTCACTCTCTCCAGCTTCCGCATTTGCCGAGAAAATATTATACGATTAGTATTATCATTATCCGTTAACGGAGACATGATCTCATTAAATTAATTGAAAAATCTGTGAAAATGAGAAACTGGTAATTACCGATGAAAGGCGTCAGAGGTCAGTTTTTGGCCAGTTTCGATTAATTGCAAAATACGAATTGTGTTCAAATTGTGCTCAAGTTTGAATATTTACGCTTATTAGTAATTTGGAAGACTTGCAAATTCGCGCTTAGTTCACTTTTATGTATTATACATTTTCCTGTAATGTAGTGTATACCCGTATTAATCTCCTTCAAAATAATACCTACGATGGTTTAATTGTACGATTTCACCGGTCTACGACAGAAGTGAGTTATGTTAGTTTCGGAGGAATGGACTGGAAAGTTTCGATGTTCCTCTGAAAGTCAAATACAAGTGACTAGTGGTTCCACAGTATCGAATTGCTGTTTATTGCAAATAATGAAATAGACAGCCATATTTTGGTAGGAAGTAAAACTGTGTTCTGCATTCGGATCCGATGTGCTTCTTTTTGTTTTTTATAGGAGAGGGGGCGTTTATCCGGAAAATGTTGTCTGAAATCATTAAAGTGATTTGAATGGCTCAGTGATTTGAATAATAGTAATACAAGTATTTAGGAAATAAACAAATTTAAGAATCTTTTTGTACCAGTATTCATTCACTCTTAATGAAAATTCGTTTCTAGAAACTAATACTTTTAAATATTACCTTATTTTTATTCATTTCTTCTTGGTCACAAGAATTATTATGTTGTTAATTTGTCGCAGTTTGCCTATGGCTGTTTAGCGAAATCATATTGTCATCCGCATTCATAAGCGTATCATTTGTCAACATATTTTGCTACCAATATACTATTGTTAATGTTGAGTCTCATATTACCTATTAAATCATTCAAAACATGACAAAAACAGCACATGGTAAGTCAATCGACGCTGCTTAAATTTAACTTCATTTTAAAAGGTTGCAGTAAGTCCGTGAATGATAAAATATTGGTTGTCAATTTAATTCACATAGACTTTAAACTGTGCAAGAATTGTCACTTTATATGTTTCTAGTAACACAAAACAAGACTTTTCTGGTATGTCATCTATCAAGTGCATTAAATAGGGCAAAACTAAATACCAAAAAAATAACACTACCTGTTAAGTTAAAAGTATACTTCCGAAAAAATAATGTAAATTGGAATTATTGTCATCCGTTGAGAGTTGGATTCGGAACCCTGTGTGCCATTCAATCATACAGTTCACGTCGAGTCTGTTAGGGATTATTAGTCAATTAGATCAAATTAATGCAAAACCCGTTCATGCTGAAGCATCGTCTCCGTTCAGTTGCATTGACTATTTGGTGTTTAGAATTTATAATACTTTTCAGATTGAGTACGTTGTTATACATTTATACGAAAAGATATGTGGTCAGATTGTGTATATATTTACTACTCCGAAATAATAAATATATCATTTTGTTACATAGTTTTATTATGTTACTTATACCGGTTTTTCTGACATAAGATACATTTCCTATCAAACTGTAATACATAAGGTAATAACCCATTATTAGAATAAATCTTGTGTGGAATATATGACTTTAAATATCGTATCAATCTTAGCATTTGATTAATAAAAAGCATTTTCACTTTACAAATATCATTGGTGTATAGGGGGTATAAGGTGTAAGGTTGAAAGATTGTAAAAAAATCATTTCACTGCAATACATATTATGTTCGACTTTTATAGGCTTGGATTGTCATAGAATAAACAGTTCTTACTTATTTTTGGATGATAAATAACTGTACAAATTCTAGTTATCGGTCTGTAATAACGATCAATGTTTTATTTTCATTTTTTTGATATTGGCATTCGGTTTCACTAACTAATTAAATTAATCATTATGATTATGTTTAAATGATGTATAACGCTATTTATTCTTATAAGTATTCGTATGTAATAAAGTTCCCAAATGATTTGTTAATTATTGAGTTATTACAACAAAAGCAACACCAACTGTTCAGACAAAAAATGTATAAATTCAAAATAGAATACATTTGTTAACTTGAATACAAATGTTGCGAACACCTGATCATCAATAAACTACAATAGTTCAGGCATAATATGGATTTAATGGACACATTTATTACAATTTTTCCGACAAATATTGTCATTTAGTTCAATACAACCCAATTTGATTCTTTGAACCGGCATAAATGACGTCTCGCTGAATGTATCAAAGCAATCATCTCTATATGGTAGGACAGGAACCATAAAAAAACATATTGATACGTCTGTATGTAACATATCATAATTCTTTTTACCAACATATGACCTTTACACTAAATTATTTAGAACAATATATGCAACCTTTGCAACAAATAAGATATTTGAGCTTCTCTCTTAAGTTTTTCGTCGCCAGCATTCCAATTTGCCATTACTAAAGAGAATCGTTTGTATTTCGTATTCGCACAGCCTACGAACACTTTTATGGCTTTCTGTGCTTTTTGTACGAGAGGCGGAATTGCTTACGTAGTTTCTTCGTCTTCCGGGCACCATAACCTTCGATAGATGTTTGACAATGTATGATATTCGTCGTCAATAAAATAAATAAATTCATGAGTGAATACATTGGTACTGGACGTGAGTACACGATTTCAGCAAATGCCCAGTCCAAATTACCCTCCACTTTACAGAGACATTTTTTTAAGCAATATGACGGTTTGTATTATAGCGTTTCACACAATTCTGCGTACAACCTGCAACTCAACAGATAATTTGGATGATTCTTAAATTGTCCATTGTAACTTTCGAAACTAAAGAGTTAAAAACCTTGAACCAATCCGAAATTGCGTACGCATTTGGGTCATTGTAAATGTATGACTGGAATAACAATCTCTTTTCCAATTAGTACATCGAATTCTATATAAATATTATCCAATATTATAGTTTAATGTGTTTGTCAAATAGTGATCAATATGTCAAATGATATATTTACAAAATATGATATTGCTCAAAAGAAACAAAGTTTTGTCAGCATGTTATGTTCTTTGATTGCAAATTCATGCGCAGTTCTGCAGTAAAGCCATCGCAATATGAAACAATTTTCCGCAGAATACCTCCAATATTTTTGGATTTGAAATTTTGTCAACCTTTTTCATAAATTACAACCACTCTTACGGTTAGGAAGCCTTTATTTTGTTAGACCTGAATCAATTCATTTGCTGTGGTAAGAAACAAATCACGCATTGGTTATATAACTGAAATTTTGTTAGGATCTTAACAGAATCAAAGTATGGTGATTCAAGGAATCAACTGTATCACAGACAAGTCTGACTTTCCATTTTCGACAGCTCTGTTTAGTCCCGAGCAATCAATAACTTTTCCACTGCTGATCTGTTTTAAAAAAAATAAGTATTTATCTATAATGTTCTGTAACAAATCCCAAAGGTATTCCGAGCTATCAGGACCGAGGAAAACGTATTGAGCAACACAAATATGCCATTTGGCCGAGAAAACAGCATAATATTATTTAAGAAGGTATATCGCAACGATTGCAAATAAGGAACATTTAAACTGTATGGGATCTTTCGGATTAGATACGATTCAAACAACATGTTAAACTCAGAGAGTTTTAAGAGATATGTTCAGAGCAGGCTCCTTTCCCATGTAAGGAAATATTCAATTTTTTTGCTCTGATATAATACAAATCGTTCGTCTTTTTGAAGATTAAGTATAACTGCATATATTACCCCAGCATAAATGCTTGGACGTATTTAAATGGATGGAACTAACAATCATAAAACAATATTGTTACTTTTTTTCAGAAAATGTCCAGCATCTCAATTTGGAATATTTTGCATATTCAATCATCATTAATTCGAAAAAATGTCCATATATTGCCATTTCCACTTATTTCCACAATCATTGGCCGCTTTACAAATAGTTTAAACGTCGTCTCAATGTGTTTATACCGTAACGTTTCATATCCGGTACAGCTTGTCACTGCCGTTGGATATCTGATAGAAATGCCCCACATACCGTTCGGCGGACAGCTTGTGGTATCGAAACATTACAAAAGTACATTGAGCCTATACATATTTTCCTCTCTCAATTCAAAACTCATTTTCCATAGCGGTACAAAAACAAAATTTATTACAGACAACATATTTATGAAGCTGTCGCACTTTACATAAAGTAATTTCCATACAGAGTACACATCGCCAGAAAAATAATACAGAAAAGGACGCCAAAGCTGGGAATGACTCTGAGACAACTTCAATAAATTATTTCAATAATCCGAGTAACTCGGCCACAACGACATCTGTATGCCAAACATTTTCCTTCCATGAACTATAACAAGTTTATGTCATTGATTCATTGCCAACAGATTCACCGTCATTAGATTGGAACCGTTGGTATCCATATTCACATATTCGTACATTTGTATGTTTCCTGGAAGTGCGCGCTTATCAGTGGGCTTGCGTGTTGAATTTCACGCGTAATTTTATAATAATGTACAGTAGGCTTGTGTGTCGTAATATTATGGATACTTCCTACGAATTTGACAAAGGCTTTAGTGGAGATGGAATAATAACGGACAGTAACGATATGTATGGCTCTAATGACGTGATAGGTGAACTGATTTAAGTGACATTATTATGATTGCAATTGGCGATGGCCGCATCGTTCGGCATTTACAATGTAATGATGCCAATAAAGAAGCTTAACTGGAAGGGAGCAACCACTTGAACGCCTTGTCGAAGCGGCAATGTCATTGCAATTTAATTTGCTTCTTCAATTGCCGAAATGCAAATAGACTCAATGGGATAATTTCCTGAATATAACTCATCTACCACAACGCAAATGGCAACTTTTTAATATTTCAATGTCTTGATGAATTTTAATTTTAATCTTAGAAACATAACGTAATTGGTCTTATAGGGTTAAATATAGGATCATTACATAATTAAGATTTCATTCTTTTGATTTTATGAAAGTTTTGCAAATTTATGTTATCTTTAAAACCTTATTTGGCTGACTCGGAGTGTTTTGGCATTTTCTTCAAATATTTTACATAGGTAATCGTTTGGAAGAAAAGATGAGCTAATATATGTCGCTTTTATTTTTTTAATGTTTCCTTTATTTGTTCCCTGTTGAAGTACAATGATGCTTTTTATTATGAAACTCTATGATCACACAGTTTTAAACCTTTTATTTTTTAAGTCAGACTGTGTGTGATGCTCATAGTTTCAAACAATGACTGCATTGTATCTTTGAAAAGTTTTTTCATTAGGTGCTCTGAATTGTTTTCCTCCGTCTTCATATAGAGTTGGTTTATCTAATCATTGAAGTACTTGGGGTTTACCTATACGTTTATTATAATTTGTTTTATTATTTAGTTGCCTCAAGTAAATGCATACTTTGATAAGATTTACCTTTTACGTTTTTTTCTTTATTTAGGATTGTTGGGATAAGATTGAGGTTTGTGCACGTAACTGAACGTTCCAAGGCGGTACCTAACGATCCTTTTAAAAAGACCTCTTTTATATATGATATATAGTATGTATGCACCTGTTTGTGGAGTTTTATGTTGTTTTTCTATGTTTCTTGTTTGTGATTTTTTTGTTTTTATGTCTTTGGCGCTTATGCAGTGCCATTAAACCGCGTTTATGTTTAAACTTTTTGCTACTGAGCTTGTTTCTGTAATTTTTCACATAAGTATTAGTCATTGGAACAAGAAAAAATGCACGAATCGAATACAAATTTTGTGTGGAATAAATGTCCACAAAAGAGGACGGTAAAATGTTTTTTTTATCATTCTGTTGACTGGAAGGCTTTAAGGGCATGATTAAAAAATACTATGTTTTCATAAATGGTATGATGATTGGTAGGTTAATAAAAGTGGCAAAGGGACCTATCTCAAATTGTATTAAAGCTTCCTCTGACAAATTGAGTGTTTTGACAACTATATCGATTATTTTGTCTTTCAGTGAGACAGTTATCGTGTAAATGTCTGGAAAAAAGTAATATAATATCAAAGTTTATCCTATTTGCATTTTACATTTTCACTTATTGTCAAGAAATATACGCGATTGTTGGAGAGAAACAAATGCTGACCCACTATACAAAGTATAAAGTTGTTTTGGTCTAAAGAGGGACTGGTCATGACTGATATTTACACGTTAAAAATATACGAAACTGTAAGTTACAAATATAAGACAGATGTTAGCCAACAAAAAGTCTTCCTCCGTGGAATGTTCGGGATTGATTGATCTTGTGTACTTTAAGGTTATTCCTAATCGCTTCTGTAGACTGGAAGGCTTTAAGGGCATGATTAAAAAATACTGTATTTAATAAATGGTATGATGATTGGTAGGTTAATAAAAGTGGCAAAGGGGGCCTATCTCAAATTGTTTTAAAGCTTCCTCTGACAAATTGAGTGTTTTGACAACTATATCGATTATTTGTCTTTCAGTGAGACAGTTTTCGTGTAAATGTCTGGAAATATATAATATCATATCAAAGTTTATCCTATTTGCATTCTATATTTTCTTCAAAATTGACATCCGTGTGATTGTGGGTTATCTAATATGACTGAATTGACGCATTGGTGCTAAAATCAGCTGAGACATTCTTAAGACAAAACAAGTTTCATCGCTGTCTATTTGTAAGATCAGAGCAGTTAGAGGATTGAAATTATTTATGAAACACGTATAAGTATCACATCGTCGCATTGGATATGAAAACCAGTCATTCGAATTTTTTTTCGAAAAACCCGTTATTATTTAAACAGTTAATTACATGTTCACTTATTGTCAAGAATTATACGCGATTGTTCGAGAGAAACAAATGCTGACCCACTATACAAAGTATAAAGTTGTTTTGGTCTAAAGAGGGACTGGTCATGACTGATATTTACATGTTGAAAATATACGAAACTGTAAGTTATAAATATAAGACAGATTTTAGCCAACATTCATACACTTTTGCTTGCGTGGAGTAAAGGGTTGAATTATCAATAGCAGTTTAATATATGTCATCTTTGTTATCAACTTGTTACAACATATGTTCCTTTGTGTCGTAATTGATCTTATATTTTTGCACATTTCCCCTGATTCTTGAGTAATTATTGAGAGTGTTCTAGAAATTCAACAATGCAATTGACACGCTTTATCAATCTAATATAATTATGAATGCGCTACCCTAATGATTTATCGCATTGTTATATAAACACTTGATCGAAAGAAACAACCTTAACTATTTTAAACATGATATTATGCTCTTCAAAAAGAGTTTTGTTGGCATGTGTGTTATTTTGACATAAAAACAGCCCATTCCCGCAGATCAGCCTAAATGCGGTTAAATTACCCTTTCCGGGTATACAGGTATAAGTTTGTATATTAACAAGACTGTATTTATTAGTTTTAAGTCATTTGATAAAAATACTTTTGCTTCTATAAGAAATACGTATGTATTTTAGTTTAATAATATTGAAATTTTGACAATAATGAAAGAGTATGGAATATTTGTAAATGCAAAAATTGTTAATTGGCAACGAGTGCTGGTTCAAACGTTTTTTATGCAGAAATAATTTATCCTGTGTTCTGCTTTAACAACACTCGATTTTAATCAGACAATAGTCACTAGATGTAGGTGAACGACATCTGACGACTGCCTACACTTACTTTATCTTTAATGCATAGATCAATAGGAGAAGAAAAAACGTTTCTATTGATAAGGTCAGTACTCAAAAGTTTTTTTTTTTTGGACTGCGATAATGGCTTATTTAGCAAGCGATATCTTAGACGTCTTGTATCTGAAACAATACATCTCCTAACGTACACTAGGGACAGTCCATTTTCCGCGCAAAACTTTGTATAATGCAGAGATTAATTATGTTGTCCTTCGATCATAAGATAAGGCGTGATTTATGAATGACTCGTAATTCAGTAACAGTTGGCGTGAACAGTCTCCGAGTTTCCGAGTAGTTCAAAGTAAATTTTCTCTTACAACGTTTTTAGCATTTAAATAGTTCACGCAATTCCTTTGAAGCTATAAGTTGACAGAATATTAATCATTGTTTTGTTCCGAGGGAAAAAACACAGTCAATTGCTTATGAATCATGTAATAATGTGTAATGCTTTTTGCGATTTGAATTTTTATTTTTATTTTTTATATGCATGATCATGAATTCAGTTTCATATTTATATTTGTCTATAATTTGATAACCATTCTTGAATGATATATGCAAAACAATTACATTGAATCTTTGTCTATTTAAAGACGATTTTATTCCCATCCGGATATCAATTATGCATTTATGTCATTCTGAGCAGTTAACACGTTCGATTTTGAAAACAACGCAGTTCGTGCGCATTACAAGAGCTCATGACGGAGTTGGGAAATCGAACTTAAAAATTATATCTTGAACGTATTGATTTCAGTCTTATCATCCGTTAGGTTTACACATGTCGAACGCTGCTGGCGAAATATACATGGTCACCTTGAAGAAATATTATCAAGACTAACCAATAGGATAAGACACGATGGAACAACATTCTCGAAATGATTCATTTATAGCTTTTGTCCTTCTAATGTTGTGTGAGTCAATAGAATGATCTATTAAAGTTGCTCTTAAAGCTCTGATTGTATTCGATAAGGAATATATAAACTAAGTTTTGCATAAACTCTATCAAGTGTAGTTGTTATGATTTACAATCCGCCATAAAGAACCTTCAGGGAGAAGTGAAATATTTAGTTGGTGCGTGCTGTTGGCAAACATTCGTTTATGACAACTTGATAATTAAGTGAGGTCTTCCTAATTTTCTGGATTGAGTATTTACTCTGAAAGTGATACTAAGGTAAGGAATGATATGTTTCTTCTTCAGCATGATTAAACGGCCATGATAGAAAAACAACGTGTTGCACACATTCTCGGTAATTTCACCAAAAGCAGATGTTAAGTATGCCAGATAAGTAACGTGTTACAACGCACCAATTAGTTATTTTATTGTAAGGCTTGTAGAATGCACATAATGTCATTTCTATATAGGGCATCTAAATATGTTAATCTTAAGATCCCAAGATCTTAATATGTGACGTTAACAGTGATCTAGAATGAGTGTGCGTCATGATGTCAGTAAACAACGTAGCGTGAGCCTATTGGTGAAATGTACATAAAGGACTTTTTACGGCAATTTGTGCAGAGAATTATTATTACAGGTATGCAAGAACAAAGACCAATCATGTATTACCGGTTCGGTTCGTAAGTCCGGCACTCGTAACAGAAATGAACGATATACTCGCTGATGCAGCTCTAATTATGCAATACGTTATTCCATAATATAAATTTAACACAAGTCCATTAAACATGTGGCGTTTGTTTGTAAACAATCGTGGTCATGAACCATTACCTGTATAGTCTGTGACCTGTGGAATAATTGGTACATCGTAAGATAATGTTTGGTGACTGATCAATGATTACTTCTTAAAATAGTTTATGTTTTGAATTGTTATTGACGTATTACAATGCAATTACTTTTGATAATAACGTTTTAAATACAATTGAAAATTGAGAACTATTTTTGCGGCACAAATAAAAATGGGGCCTAGTAAACCAATGTCAACAGGGAGAAACATTTGTCTCCTTTTTTGATATTGAATAGGATTTATCCTGCCACCATAAATTAAACCCCCCTTTCCAGATAAAATTTCTCTATTCACGGCACAAACCTAATAGTCCCTAGATTCACAATACTAGTAAATGAGCGTCATATATTTGTGGTTTAAATTAACTGATAGATGAAAAGTTTATATACCTAAAACAAATATTCGATTTGAGAATCATGTGGTTATACAAATCATACCGTCTTTTTCGTTTCCTGCAGTTTAACTTTGCTATATTAAATGGAACGAAAACAATATTGAATTTATGTGATTCTAGTAATGACGTCGTAAGCAATAAATAGTTTGTTATATTTACCGAACGAACATTGTTTTCAAAAAAGCAACTAAGAACACTTTTAGCTATGGATATTCTAGTAGCTTTCATATTACATATTACGCGCCCCGGCCCTTTTCGTAATAAAATGTACAGCTATAAGCAAAGCAGATTAACACGATACACTTGCACTAATAACATGGGTTGAACCTCATCGGTGAACTAGTCCTCATATGTATCACTCTATAAGCTGGATGCATTGGGTGCGAAACTCTTCATACCTATCTCAAATGAATTTATGTCAATGCGTTTTGCTAATGTTTATACACATATACATCTCAAACGATTTTAAGTATGTTGTTAGAACTTGGCATTTAATCTAATAGCGATATATTATGCATAATATTACGTCATGAATAAGTATTTGTGATTTATTAATGGAAAACAAATTGTGTAATATCTGGCTTTCTTGTAAGAACCCATCTGATGGGAGGTAAAATAATATTTATCAACACCAATCATACCCTACCGGTAAATGTAAGATTAGTTTTCCATTTAAACCTGATACATTCCATTACTTTGTCTGAGACTGAGCAGATCAGGTAAAAACACAAACTGTCGACAGAGTCTTTTCGTCTGTTTATATTTGATCTACTATAATTAATTACTACTTGACAAGTAGAAATGAGCATTTCTATTCCTTCTATTAAATAAGATATATTTAATACATCTTATATTCTGGGGTCTTTTTAAATCGTATATGTTTTAATATTCAATTTATTATATAATGACATTGTTTCAGTGTTACAACATTTATGCATGTGTATAATACTATAATATTTTGTGACTAAATGCACTGAATAACTGTACACCAGACACATAACGTTTTATGACATTATTGTGTGATAAAAACTGATGACGTCGAAGTCTGACTTTTTGGATGTAACATTTTCATTTCTGTACCTTGTTTGCTAAACGAACAACATGAAAATATCATATGAACGTTTTCGCAGCGAGAAAGGCATTTTATTCAGACAAGTGCATGATGGGTGTTACTTTGCAATGCTTATATTGTTTTCTGATAGTATTCTAGATGGATATTTCTATAGTCATTTTTTAAATAAAAATACAAATTAATATTATAATGACTTTGCGCACTTGAATACGACAAAATTGCACACTTATGAAAAATATTCTGACAATGAATATGATATTTATTACTATAATGTTTAGAGAACAGGGTTGACGTGATTTTCAACGATCCTCGTAATGTGTATACAAGAATAATGAAAGATAGAATCATTAAATGATCGAATATGAGCCTAAGATATTGTCTTCAAATAAGTCTGCAAGAACTGTCTACGCTATTTCCACGTAATGGACATCCTTTTATAGGTCCGATACTTACACAGCAATACTAAAGTATATCGTAGATCATATGTTAATGTTGATGTTTGTCTAAAGTATTGGATATTATTAGTTCCGAATAGCTCGCAGCTGACTTTTCTTTTTTGTACTCGTTCGTTTGAGGGGAGTGACATTTAAATGGTATGATCAACACAATTATACTGTTTTGCGGAATTTGCTAACGTTTTCATTTTAAAGCTTTCCACAGACGATGAATGAAATGTACACATTTAGTTGCTTTTGAGAGGTCTGTTTTCTAATTGAGGTATTTCTTTTATGTGGTCTGTTGGAGTTTATACTGTTCTGTTTATCAAACAGAAACTACAGACAATCACTAACATTAACTCAGTTCCATCTTGAGTAATATCAAATGCATTCCTGGCTCCCCTAGTTACCATTTAAATATATTTGATTGCGATTAGAAATCAATCTTAGATTAAGATAATGTATCCATTGAAAGTTATGTAGTTAGCCCATATACGACAAATATCTGTGTTTATATAGACGAAACATCTTACGAGTATGTGTTCATTTTCACAACAATAAAACATATGCAATAGCTTTAGTCCATAGATGTATAAAAAACGATTTCGCACGTGTACTCACTATCCTTTTTAATTTAATGTTTGTTGAAATTGGTAGGAAAGTGTGTTTTACTTAGTTATTCAATAAGTTTTAAAAGGGATCTATGTTAACTGACGCATTATGCAAATCATATTAAGAGTAACTACGATTTAGGAGGAAATCAGTGGTATCATCAAACTTAATACAGCCGTATAAATGACGTGGAATCAGATGGGAGAAACACAAATAAAAGTAAGATAGATACGAAATGTAATGATAGAAATATTATTATTAATAAACAAAATGCTAATAATTCAAACCATGGCATCCAAAATAATATAGTTTTTTTTCTCTTCTGTCTGCTCGGGCCAACACGTCAAAAAAACAAACAAAAAAATCTGCTTATTTCTAAAAAGATGAATTGTTAGCATTAAACAGCTGGTCTATGGAGCTCATGGTTCTGTTTTCGGGGCTCCTGTTCGCTATTTAAGTATAACCAATAATGATGTTGTTCATCAAGTGTAACCACCAGCACTTATCTTAAAAGCATGGCTGTTGGGTGAAGCTCCCTGTTTCACTGTAAATGAAAACAAATTGTTATCTTTATTGTGGTTAATACTTATTTGCTAATATTTATTGTGTAATTACAGACTTAAAACCCGATTTATTGCCTTTATGACGACGAGTGATTATCATTAAATTATTGAAAATGTCCTAATAGTTTCCAAAAAGAGAAATCTTACGATTTGCATGACCCGTCATTATCATGACGTCATTGTTTACTTCGTTGCTGCACTCTTATTTGAGACGCACGACATCATTAGACATATGGTAAAGGAAAAATATAAGCTATACGTAAAATACCGATATAATATTTATCATCTGAATACACGTTGAACTATCTGAAGTTTATACCGCATTATCCATTTCGCGAGTGCTTGGAACACGGATTATAATTTTACCAAAAAGATATCGGTTTCATTTCAAAATCATTTAGTAATACATTTATAGAATACTAAATTTGTGCTAGGTATAGGGAATAGCACCCTCTGGTGCCGTCTGCAGCATTACACTTTTATTAAAAAACAACCACACAACAACATTTGAAGAACATAAGTATAAAGAAAGGGATGAATAATACGTGCCTAAACACTTTTAACGCCATCTAAACTGAATTGTAAATATAGTGCGATAGCGAAATTAGATCAAACGTGTTTTCCTTTGTGTTCAGCAGCTTTGTTACTCGCCGGAAATAAGATTACGATTGTAAGCACAGCAAATGCTGTAAAAGACTTACTAGGATCATGATAACTCAGAACCTTCCGTGTACATAGTACCTATATTGCAAGATATGTTCGTATATTTAATACTCTAAAATAAAATTATTCTTCCCAACGTCTCTACAATACTATATTTTAATATTTTTTAAAGCTTCAAGAATAAGATATAAAATAAATACCTCAACAAAAATAGCATAACACAAAATTGCCGGGAATTATTAATGAAGCCACGTGCTTCTTTTTGAAAAATGAATATGATAGATAATCTTCCTGCGAATAATGAAATTTATTTATCGCAACTAAGCTAGCTAAAATAACATTCTTAATTCGTTTCTGGAGAGATCAATCACACTTGTGCCCTGTAAGAAGATTTGACCCGAAGTCAATTCTATGGTTTTGATCAATGCATTTATTGGCGTGTAGGTGTTATAATGTTGCACGTGCTAATTTAGGAATAGCGTTACATCACCTATAAATGCCTTGATCACGACCGTGTAAATAACTTTGGGTTCTAACCAATAGGAATGCACAGGGAATGCTATCCTACCCAAGAAGAAGAAATACCGTTCTTCGATATATTTACAATTACCGCTGTTTACCATTTTATTAATTATGAATTTGCAGAAATAACAGCTTTAGCACTATTTTTCCACTTCTTATGAACCCTGTGTTTGTTGATTTAACGACAGTGGCTATGACGTCGATGGGATGTCATGGCCGCATCTCCGGTGATCTTAATCCATCCATGGTCCAAATATAATATAAACTATATGTAAACCTTTGTTTTCTGTATTTATTACTTCACATTTCACAACACATCATTTAGTTAATACATATAAAACGTAGATATAGTGTTTATTATGTTTATGAAAATTATTAGGAGTGGTACTTATACAGAAAAAACACATTTGGATATTTATTATAATAAAACAATAAAAAAATAAGATAATTCTCCTGCAGAAAACCATAGTGGATGTTAACTGCGAACAGGTAGAAAGAAACTACTTTACTAGAGGTTGTTGATTAAAATGTATTTCTCCTTTCAGCTCATGCTACTTTTTGCTTGTGGACTGCTTATTTGTTAATCATAAATGCAATGTCATGTCCAATTTTGTATTGATTTTGTATCGTTATATATATGTTGCTTTCGGAAGATGTAACCGTTGAGGTAATATATCTACAATTCAAACTGATGGTTTTAATATTAAGACATATTAGGATATATATTTACACTACTTTGTTATTTAGATCGCCTGTAGTCTAAATTCTCCAAAAGGATGTTCCGTTGTCTGTATATGTTCAGAACAGATTTCGAAAGCTGGAGTTTCTAAGATTTTATTGATACAGCTGTTTGTTGGTTTAAATATAATATGTACAGGAAGGTTCTAGAAAGTATAGTGTTAACTTGAGAAACATACAAAATGCAATGTACACATCATCAAATGCTTTATCAATGGTAAAAGAACAAGCATTTAAGCCTTTTTGAAGGGATCCGAGTATTTTTGTGTGTGCCAACACCATTTAAAAGAACATGGTTTGATATATTCAACTAAACAGTTACAGCATACGCTTGGACAGAAATATATTCATATTGTTGCAATATTTCTGAACGTCGAGTTTGATCTCAATGTAAGGAAAACTCTCCCTGTTCCGGTAATACTAAAAAAACAGTCACAAACCGCTGACTCAAATCTTTGAAATGTATTTTGTTTTGATATTGAACACGGTCAAAATTATCCTCAAACATAATTTCCTATTGCAATTCACCCGTTTCAATCAAAATGCATTTTCTTGCTTAACTCATTTTACAAAACAAAATAGTATACGAACTAGATATCAGCCATAATGCTATTCATTGAAAAACCAACAGCATTCACTCAATATTTTTTTAAATAACACAAATCATATTTTCAAGTGAGTAAGCAGAATATAATAGGCTCGGTAAGCAAGGGCTGTAACAACTATCGCGGAAGTATAAAACAATATATGTATCCTTAAGACAAAAATCAAACATGAGGTTGATATCAGAAGTGACCTGAACATAACGAGAAACTTGAATAATAGATATTGTTATTGTAAGTAGGTGTTAGCTGTTGTTGAATCATAATTAGAGAATACTGTTTTATTGCCTTCAGATGATATTAAAAAAACTGTTTAAGCATCTGGACCTTATTTCTGTTGGTATGAAATACATTCAACCAACCGCATGACATCGAAAAACACTTATTGCATTAATAAATCACCATACTCAATCGTAATTGTCAACAAATTAATGTTTCAATATTAAAAATCAACATCTTATAAGTTAAATTCCAGAATCTGACAATCTCTCCCTAATGTGTTTTTTCTTGCAAATGTCAATGATATCTCGGCATGCGTTCATATATCACATGATAAATAAATGTATTAATAAACGTCAATTGAGACAGTATCACTAATTACATACATAACTATTATTTACGTTCTTCAAAGAGATATTGTTTGCAACCCGTTTTAGTGTCAATATTAAGAATAAAATTAGAATTAAAGAATACTATGTTTCCATGTATACAACCAAGTGTAAAGGTGAACGGAAAAGATACAGAAAGATGGATTTCAGTGGTTCAGTGCTCTCAAAGTAAAGATTTTGTTAGCAAGATGTTTGATAAATCACTTAACTAAAAGCGTTAAATGAAGGAATGAAAGAATTAACAAAAATATGTATGATTTTCTTTTTTAATATATTTTACGGATTTCATATGATCTTGTACCGCTTTTGACTTCGTCGTGGGCTGCGGCTGCCATCGTCGCACACGGCGCAATTTCTCAAGAATGTTGTAAAATGGGATTGATACGAGGGATGTCCGGCAAGTTTTGAGACTGCGTTCATAAAAAACATACAGCTCATAAGATGCATTTTAAATTTTAGCAGCTGACAATTTTTTCTAATATAAACAAATCCTGAAAGTTTCAACAATATACTACGAAGTAAACGTACACAACAAACATTACAAAAAGTACAGGTCACAAGTCACGGAGCACTTCTTGTCTCTTTGTGTCACATCATTTTTTTCAAAATACCCTCTTTTTGTATACACTTACGGTGGCGTTCAACTCATTGCTTAAATATCTTTTCGTACCACTCTTCCATGATATTATGAACAACTGTCCTTTTTAACTGAACAGAGTCACCAATTTCCCTCACTGTCCTCCGCCGGTCTTCTTGTAACCTGTCCCGCACTGAATTTACGCCACTTTCACTAACGACTGACGGTCTGCCGCATTAAATCGCACACATTTTCATTCCCGTCACTAAAACCGTCCATACCAGCAAAATACCAAAGCCCTTAAACATTTTCGCTTTGATTTATCCCGTGTTAGAAACGTATAAGTATTTGTAGGAGCTATCCCGCTGCGAACACCGTGTTTGATCATAGCGCGCTGCTCCGTGCGTGACGTCAACGTTGCAGTTTTTTCGTACATCTTCGAAATACCTCTCTACTTCCATTGATCGTTACAAACTTGTATACAGTTAGATGGCTTTAATAATTTGCGGGGTGATGCAGCTGACGTCATACGGTCATCATATGTCTTGACGTGACGTTTTGGCATCTATTAGTAAGAAGGAGTAGTATATATGAACTGTGAACAATTTTCAGAAAGAGTAAAATTCAAAGTGCTCCGTGAAGCGCTAGATGGGTTGTCTTGACAACCATTTTCTTCCTTCTTATGAGAATATATCATTTAATTTTTTAAAAGGAAACTCGTATATAGTCTATATACACAGCTGCTTATTGTTTGTTGATTTATATTGGAAACATTACTTTCCGGACAACCCTCGTTCTAGGCGTACCTGATATATTAGATACGCTAAAATGCATTAAAGGCAATATGCAATACACAAACTTAACCTAATTAGTTGAACGTCTAGGCGGCGGCAACGGCTGTGATGTGTAAACAAACCACAAAAAAAGTGCAGCTATCATTCCGGCAGTTTTAATTATCAAGGCAGCCAGACGAAACATAACTAATTAATACAAATAGGCCATAAGGCAAATAATACAGATATAGAGAGTACTTGGTGAATGAAATGGATGAAAGAAGTTTATCTGGCAAGGCGGAGGAATTTATCGAGTGAGCCGTTGAGTAACCTTTTTATTAGTAATTAACGTTAAAAGGGGGCAACTGTTTTTTCTCTTATTTAACGTAGGCACATTAATCATGAAATTTAAATTGTGCAAAACAAATAGTCATGAAAACTTAATTCTTAAAACATTGAATAAAATTATAAATTAATGAGTATATGGTCAAAGTAATTGCATTTAAATGATTGAATATCATTTCAAAGCAAAACACTTTTGAAAAGTACACACACTTGGAACAGTTAACATACAATTATTTTTAAAGTAAATCATATTTCGCACATCAAGGGTCATGTTTCAAAATCACGAGTATGTTTACAAACAAATGGCCACATGTTCAATGGATTTATCGCTTGTTGATATTAGAGAACTAAGTGGTGGAAATTCAGACCTTCAGCCGGCAACGATATAATTAATGTAAATTGCTGTCTTTAAATTCTGTACATGTTTCAGCATTTGCGGATGGGGTAAATGTGCATGAAGATTTTCCTTCTGATTTTCTATGTCGGTGTCATAATCCTGCAAAGGGATTGGAATTTCTAGTCGAGTGATTTCTGAAGTCGGTTCTTTGGGGATTTTTGATAAGATTCTGAAGCACTGTTGGTTATTTTCTTCTGAGATTAAAGAATAAAAATAAGTCCGTTTTCGCTTTAGATAAAAACAACACTTGGTCAACTATCCTTATAAAGCCAAATTTTCACGACATCATGTTATTGTATACAAGTGTCATCAACTTGCAAAGTAATTGGAATTTCTTCTAGTCGGGTGAATGTTGAAGTCGGTTCTTTGACCATTTTTGATAATATTCTGGAGCACTGTTTGTGAATTACCTCTGACATTTAAAAAAAATATATAAGTCCGTTGTTTCGGTCACATGACCATCTGACTGTAAATAAACAACTGTCCTTATAAAGCAAAATGTACACGACACCATGCTATTGTAAACAAGTGACAGGATAAGTATCAACATGCAGCTTCATTTACGTATATTTAGATATCAATGTTTTAAAACAGAATGTTCTAGATTTACAAATACAGTAAGTTTGCACTAAGTTTATATAAGAATGATCTAACATTTAAATAAATCATAGACAAAAATGCAATTCCACTAGTTAAAACGTGCCTTTGTAAATTTTAATTTGTCCTCAATCTAGGCCTATGTATTTTTTATTCTGCATTCCTTCCGTCCAAGTGATATTTATATTCCAATTATAATACACAGGGTTATAGTTATATTTTTGTACAGACGTTAATGTGTTTTTATCACTGAATAATTAAAACTGAGGGTTGTAGATTATCAAGTAGTTCAGTTGCGATTCATTGGTTTAAACTGTATAAATATATTTAATGCTATTGTATCAGCATAATATAGAATATAAACAGGACAAACTGATTGGATAGATAGATAAGAGTGATAATGATTAATATTCTCTGTTTTGAATTGATACATTGTTTACGCCCGTTTCGAACGGTCAAAATCGTTATAAAGACGTCTAGTAAGTATCCTGCTGCTGCTGCTGCTGCTGATAATGATGATGATGATGATGATTATGATGACGATGATGATGAGGATGATGATGTGGTCCTTCCTCGTTTCTATGACTACATAAAAAGTATATAACCCAGTTCTTAGAATCGTGATCGCAGTTTTATAACAACTGTCCTTCCAGTTATTCTTTATAAATATAATAACTCAACTAGTCCGTGTTCGTTTAACACTTATTTATACTATGTTGATATATATTCTCCACAGTTATTAAAGTAAAGATTTTGTACTATTTGTGATATAAAAAACAATACGAATATATTTTCCGTATTTCTGGTATCTCGAACCCTCTTGGCGCGAATTGAGCGGTTCTCCAAGTCTAGCGCACTGATCAAAAGTGGTCAGGCATTTTATACTACGGCTCAGCCAAATGAGAACAATTTTATTATGGTCAATCTCACACTAGGCACAATAAATATGCCCGGCGTTACTATTTTGTGAATACTTTCTGTCTCAATTACACAGTATTATAACCAAAGCAGTAAATATTTTTTAAGGAAGCTTTGTATCAGCAAATACAGAAAATGTGGATTCAGCAAATTCATGCAGAAACCCTTGTATGTTTACAATGATGATGATGATGTTAATGATGATAATGATTTGCAATCTCTGAATATAAGTATGACAGCATAAGGATATAGACTAAAAATAATTGCAACGTGTTACAAGAAAACAATGGTGTCCCAAAAGTAATGGAAAGTCACCAGCAGATCACCGCCAAGTACATACCGAAGAACTGTTTTTGCATCCAATGCTAACAATAGTCTCATTTTAGTTGTAATTGACATTTTAACAGCTTCGTATGGCGTTTCAGTTAAAATAATGTTCAGATTGTCGAATAAATCCGGCCTGTTGACTTGCTTAAGAGTATTGGTTTTCGAGAAAACAATCCCAGAATGAAATTAAATATGATCTGGAGACTCTGCATCATGATCCGTGACAATCGACTTCATTAACGTATTGTATTACGTCGAAGCCCTAGTAAACTGTCAACAAGATTGACACAGTATTTTCGTGGACTTGAAACATTTTTGTAATTTGCTCTGCTGTTTTGCCTTCATACAGTACATGCATCTGTATTTGATCATGGTTATACATAAAGGAGCTACTTTATCAGCATTTAGATTTAGCCATGCATAAGAAGACGCAAAATTATTTACGAGGTGAGCTATATTTAAGTAGGTCAACATTCCCAAATGGAAGGACCTACACCTTTCGTACACAGTCTAAAACATATGTTACTTTGTTTCTGAAAAAGCTGGCTCTTGTTATCTGATGCTTCCAAAAGTTGTACCCTGGTATATTGGCGTCATGAGATTGTAGGTTTCCACATTAAAATGATTTACTAACTTTGCCATCCGTCACATAGCACGAGGCATGCGAGTGGGTTGATATATATATATATATATATATATATTATGTATGTATTATTTTGGGGGTTTTAATTTCATTTTTCAAAAGTGTCCAGCATGAAACATAACTGTTATCACCTTATACGAAGATCATGATTAAGTAAACACAATAACCCTGTTTAAGCAAGTTTCAAAGGATACTTGTTCATATTGATAACATTAATATATTCCTAACATTTCCTGTGCGTCTGCTAAAATTGCAGTCAAGTTCAAAGTTATTCAAAATGCAATACAAACAACTACAACATGATTATGATACATATGATATAATATATGATGTTTTAAATAGTATATATATGAACTTTGGAGAAATCTGAAAAATGTCCATGTGACTTCATAATGATAATATTATCCTGCTAAGTAAATTCTTGGATACAATCTTTAAGCGACTAAGCAGATACATATGTTTAAGACATATCAAATTGCGAAAGGTTACTATGAATTTCGATTGTTTTATCATAAATCAACTTATAAAACTGCACTGTATAACAGTTTATAAAATACTAATACCAAGCATTCGTCATTCTCTTACATATGACACCCTATTTATAAATGCCTACTGTTATCATACTCGAACGCCACTGCTACCTTGCCCAATGATATTTGATGCATTGCATCTGTTTGGTTGTTATGGTTTAAACAATTTGCTAAAAGAATCGCTTTCCTTGCTTGTTTAATTCTGGTCTGATTCAAAATAACAGTGCCTCTAACATTGACATAAGACAATTCTCTGACGAAAGTTATTTGATTTGATCTACTAAATTTTAAACACAGTCATTTGATCAGGCTCCAATACACGACGACACAATACATTTTTCGATGTCGACGGAGCAATTTCAAGAGCCAAAGAAAACACTTAAGGCGTGCGTTGTTGAGAAATACATACTTGGTTTTGTTCTTAAACATACATTGAACCTATGATATCGACTCAAATTTGAATGCAACTTGGCAACGCTTTCTCTGTGTTCAGCTGTTTTTTTTTTCCTTTTCTTTGTAGATTGTTTTATTTCAATTAATGACCGGTAGCTATATTTACTGTAAAAGACAAACCACTACCATGATTACTCACAAAGCAGCACTATTGATAGATTTTCATTCATAATACAAATATGAAAATAAAACCAATCGTCAGAACGTCTCTGCAATAATATTTCTTTCTCTCTTATGTCTGGATAACGACAGGATTTAATTGTTAAAGATATACCCCTCTCATAACTAGCTGGAAATAATCTGTTGGAAATTAATGATACATCTTCGTGTTACTATGTTCAATAGTGAATATTATACATATTTTCTTCTAAATAAAATATATGTCTTAACTTTCACTATGTCTTTAAAGTGTTTTGATAAATCGTATATGTATTATTGGAATATTATTAAAATGCGTCTCCAAAAATGACGGCGACACGTTCAGTGCTTAGTTTCAAAGTTTACTTTAATCTCTTAGCAATGATTAATCACATGATCAATATCATGATACACCCGTATCAGTATAGAAGCATGATTGAAACACACTCTCGTCATTGGAATCCAGTATACCATTTAGCATAAACATTGCATGAACTGTTAGAATATTGTTTAATGTTTGTAGCTATTATAAGTATCTAGGCTATGGGGCTTTTCTAACAATGATAAGTAGTAGCAACGAGAAGCGAGATCAAAAATAGTGTGTAGGTCCGTATTGGTAGGGTTGAAGAAAAACTAATATCTAGCGATGCATTAAGAGTTTTTATTTTGAATTATTAGGACAAAACGTATAATATCACGGGTATTATTTTCCTACGTTGCTATGATTCAGTGAAAGCAATAATAAGATTATAATAAAACATTATTTAAACAATGATTTATATATGATTAATATTTCTTTCAGATGTCTACAATTTGACCATACCGTTCTTTATAACAAAATCGCGGCCTTTTTACATAATACTATCTCATTGAATTTAATAACTGGCATACGTGACTCTCTGCTGATGATATTTGACAAGTGTCGAAGGATGGAGATCTTGAACATGCTCTTTCAATTAGCTTAACGTAGATTTAAATGTGATACAGGGTATGTAATTTCGCCTCCGAGAAAATTAGGTTATGCACTCTTCGTAAATGTTGTTGTCGATATACTTAAAAATAAAATTGGAATCCGGCGTACTTCACATCGGCATCCGGACTTAAGTCCGTTACCAAGCGTACAAAAACAAAGTTGGGTTGAGGTCAGAGGAATAAGGGCATATACTATGTTAGTGTTGACAGACAACAGACTGCAGTTTACTTTATATTTTCACAGTATTTAATTATTCAAAAGCAACATTCATAGCTTACACTGAACTAGATGTGAAAACAGCCGCCAAAAATCGTCATATAACTTTATCGTTGTATAAAGTGATTAAGATTTAGAGATTTTACATTCTCATACTTGAGCCGAAATTGGGCCAGTATGTCAGTAACCTTTTTCAGTTTCCGTATCTGCCTAGAACTATTTGTACAACTTGTACTATGATTATCTATTAATGGAAGATTGAACGCATAAAATATATAAAGGCATGAGATACCAGATTTTAGCCATTTTCGATTACTCGCAAAATATGAATATTGTTTAAGTTTGATTATCATAGTTTACGCATTTAAGTAACTTCAAACGTGAATGTACGCTCTGCAAGACTTAAGTTTGCTGTTAGTTCACTGTTCTGGTATTGAGAAGACTGCGAATACACTTGCATGTACGTGTAATGTATTGAGTACTTGTATTAATCTTCTTTCACATACTAGCTAAAACTGAACTGCTATGACAAAAAGGACTCATATTAGTTAAAGAGAACAAAAATTGAAAGCTGCGTGTTTCTTTGAAAGTCAAATAGTATACAATGGCATATGTTTCTGAAAAGGTGGGTTCTTGTCATACGATGCTTCTCAAAGTTGTACCCTGTAATACATGCGTCATGAGGTTGAAGGTTTCTACATTAACATAGCACGAGGCATGAGAGTCGGTTGATATATTTTCGGTTTTGTTAATTGCATTTCTCAAATTTATCTACAAATTCATACCCTTAGACGAAGTTGAATATTCAGCACAGAATCAAATCGATATCATGATTTACTGAACACAAGTATCCTGTCTAAGTGCGTTTAAAAGGATGTTTGTGTATTTCTGCTCATATTGATAGCATAAACAACTTCCTTACATTTTCCTTTGGGTCTACATAAAATGCCGTTAAGTTTTATGTTATTCAAAATGAAATACAAACAAAAGCCAAAACATGATAATGATACATATGATTAATTATATGGGTTTTTAAATTTATATATATTCGATATCTTTGTTGTGAAATATACATTTTAATTATGTTAGAGGTCTGTTCCTACCTTACAACGTTATCACTCTAACTGAGGAGTAATTTGCTCAGTAATCTCATGGGTGATATGTTGTTTAATATTTAAGCGTTTAAGCAGATGCATTGGTTTAAGACATATCAAATTGCGAACGGGTACTATGAATTTCGATTGTTTTATCATAAAGCGATGTATAAAACTGCTATGAAAAAAACGTCGAAAAAGAATAATACCAATCGTATGCCACTCTCTTACTTATGCCATATATAATTCATAAATGCCTACTGTTATCACACTCGAAAGAAACAACTACCTTCCCCATTATTATAAAATTTCCATCTTTATAGATCTACTACCTTAAAGGGCTTAAAAAATGGCTCAATGAATAGCTTGCCTTGCCTGTGGTAGTATCGTCTGATTCGAAATAACAGTAGCTCTAATATTGACAGAAGAGAATTCTCTGACGACAATTATTTGATTTGCTAAGTCGTAAACAAAGCCATTTGATCAGGTTCAAATGAATGACACAAAAATACATTTCTTCGATGTGTGCGAAAAACAGAGCGATTTGGACAGCCAAAGGCTTGTGTTAGTAAAGAATACATACTGGACGGTTTTGTTTAAAAACATAAGTTCAACGTATGATATAGACTTCTCAAATTTGAAAACATCTGTTTTTTGGTAACGATTTTCTCAGTGTTAAGCTGCTTTTTTATTTCATTTGTACAGTGTTCTGCATTTATGACCAGTAGTTTTATTTACCATGAAAAGCAAACAAAGATCATGATTTCACACATTGTCAGAACTTCTCTGCAATTTGTGTAAATTTTTCGTCATTGATGTCTGGATTGCTTCAGGATTTAAATGTAAAATAAATACCCAATCAAAAAAGCAGATACCAATTTCGGAAATGAATGATGAATCTTCATATTTCCATTTTTCAATGTTTAACATGCTATATATTTTCTTTTGAGTAATAGACATATCTCAATATTAACTTTATATATACAGTGTCCCAATAAAGCTTACGGACACTATTATAATGTTGTAAAAATGCGTCTAGGAAAAAGACGGCGATACATTAAGAGCTCAACTTCAAAGTTAACTAAATTACTTAACTGTGATTTATCACATGAACATACAGCACATCATATCCCGTATCAGTATAATAGCGTGATGCAAATACGCACTTGTTATCTTGAATGCCGCTATATTTAGGACTGGAATCCGGAATACCGCTTTATTTTGATGTGGAAACCAGTATACCAATAAGTAAAAACATTGCATGAAATATCAGCATAATGGTTGATTGTTTTACATGATATTTATATCTTGGGTTGTCGTATTAGTCTTTACCATGCTAAATTTCTACCGGAAGCGAGATTATCAATAATGTGTAGGTCCGTAATGGTATGGTTAAAGATAAACTAATATCAAATTGAAATAATACTTTCCATACCATTCAAAATTGCAATTGTTACTTGGTGCCTTTTTCCCAGTTTTATGTTCCTATAATATAGTTGATCTGGTAAAAGTATCGTCTTCAAGCATGTAGATTTCTTGTGCCTTATTCTTAATTAAAACACAGATATCTGGTATTTAACATGTTAAGGTCAGATTCTGAGCATTATGTGATTTGGTATGCATTGGTCATTCGTTAGTTATTTCTGCATTTCGTAGAAGGAGCTACTTTAAATGCATCGTTTGTATTTCATGTCATGTATTTCCATGGTTCATGTATACCTCAAAATCGAATTAGCAGTGAAGTTTCTTTCTGCGTATTTTTGAACATTTTGCAAACGTGTATAATACGTCGGTTTGCATAACATTGATACCACGAGTTAAGTGTGGAAATGTAAACGACCGAGATAGTATTTTGACATTTGTCTTCACGCCGTTAGTGTCCTCTATGTTATGTTAGGACATGTTATATTCTTTAAGTGTTTATACCGCTATAAATAAGTGATTTACCTTATGTTCTTATTACTATTGAATTGCTGGGAAATATGCGGATCTAGCTATACAATTCGACACTACCGTTCTTAATAACGTAAACTCGCTCTTATACACAATACTATATACTAATATATGTTAAACATTATTAGCTGATGTTCATATTTTAAGTGATTGGGGTTGGAAGGTCTGAAACGCCATATAGTATGTTGAATGCTAACTTATACTCATGGAGAATATTTTTATACTATGTAATACTAAAAAACATATTAAACTCTATGTGAAAACGCACGTACGAAAAGCGTCAGCTCATACTATCCTTTCGTTCATAAAGTGTATGCACTTTATAGATAATGCCTTGTTAATTATACAGGAGCCGAAATCAAAGCAACTTTGTCGTTAACTCTCTCCAGCTTCCGCATCTGCCTACAATTTATTTTTTCAGCTAGTATTATCATTAATCGTTAACGGCGACATGATCCCATGGAATTGATTGCATTTCTCTCAAAATGAGAAACCAGTTATTACCGTCGAAAGGCGTCAGAGGTCAGATTTTGGCCAATTCCGATTAACCACAAAATACGAATTATGCTCAAATTTGAATATCATAATGCGTTTTTTAGTAATTTACAAGACATTAGTTCGCGTTTAGTTCACTTTAATTTATCCATGTTTATGGAATGTGCTGTGTACTTGGTTAAATCTCCTTTACCATAATTACAGTATTATGTACGATTGCACTGTCTACGACAGAGGTGACTGATGTTAGTTTAGGAGAGAGGGACTGGAAATTTGCTATGTTCCTCTGAAAGTCAATCACAAGTGACTAGTGATTCCACAGCACAATGCTTTTTGTATATTGAATCGATGTTCATTGCAAAAAATGTAAAAGAAAACATATTTGTTAGGAAATAAAACTGAAGAATCAATGATTTCCTTTTAGTTTATGAGGGGAGGGAGCATTATTCAGAAAACTGAAAGAATAGTATTTCCAGGGCTACCATTAACTTCCACAGCAAATTGTATCACAGACATTCAAATTGTATGTCTTCAAAGCACAACAAGACTTCTAACGAACTATTGATTAGCTTTAAACTAAATTAAACATCACAGACCACACATCCATGGAAACTGTATCATTGTCGATACCCGTAGGTCGCGGAATAAAAGGAGCATATGGGTAATGCATGAACAAACCTTGGGTGTTTGGGTTTTTGATTATGGGCAACAACAAAGAACGGACACAATTATGGTCGACCATAGTCGGGTTTATACAATATAACAGATCCATGTTGTTTATTCGGACCTTGTAATACGTAGAAGCAGTTTGAATATATTGACAGCAGTGCAAGCATACCGGCTAGTTATTTTTTAACAGTTTTAAATATGTAATACAGTAGTTTTCTCATAATGTATCTGCTACAAATATGCTTCTTATACATGGCAATTTCTAAAAGTGAAAAAAAATTGCTGTTTGATTCGCCAATTACGAAGTACAGTATTCAGGTGTTTTGTGTGGAATTCACATTTGTTTGTAAAAAAAACAGAAAACGCTTTGTTTTTTTAATTGTAGTTGTAAGCCCATAATAAGATCAAACATATCCATTTATTTTATCAATTGCATAAATTCACTGAGGTATTTAACGTTTAACTTTTTAAAGTTAAAACAACTATATCAAATGAAATACAATCTTAAATACAAACTCATCAAATCATTTAGTACTATTACATTAGCCAGCATTATAACAGTAAGTTTATTATAACAGAATTAACCATAATCAACATCAGACATGCCGCATTCTTCTAAAGACATATGCACACTCGTCTGTCAAATCATTGAGGGAAGCTATTACTATTTGGAAATAACAACGATGATCCAATGCAAGTTCATGCACAAAAATGAACGACAATCATCGATCATTTTGGTAACCGAATATAAGAAATTGTAACGACGAGGGATGAATTGCTGTGCCACAGTCGAAACAATTATGTATAAACCTCAAACAAATATACTTGTTTGCTAATTGTAGACTTAGTATAAACGAAGAGTAAAACCTATACATACATGAACATATATGTATTGAAAGAATTACATTTTCAACATGTAGTTGTAACCTCGCTGATACTAGCATAAAGCACTTTCCACTTCTTGTCGTACAAGTCATTCTTAATGTACACCAACACGTACACACACCGTTAAAATCGTTTGTCACTATCCCTGTGTAAAAATAAAACGATTGTATGACAAGCATCCCGGAGAACCGACAGCAGTCGGAAACTCTCAGTTCGTCTCCTGACGAATCTTCTGCCTGATTCCTTTTCAATTAAAAATGATACTTTGTTCGCTTTTCAACTATATTGATCCCCAAGTTTGAAAAAAGAACAAACACATTTACATGAGTACTTATATAATAAAAAGGAAGAGTCGTACTTGTACTGTATGTCGTCAAAGGACTTTTCTAGTGTCTGTTGCGTGAGAGTTGTAGTCGTGTTAGTGTTGTTGCATTTGTCACAGATTAGTTGTAATCGTGGTAAGCGCTACCCTGGTTCTCTAGCGTGTCCAAGCATTAATTATTGTAACACCCTATTAATGCCACTCCCTGTGGTCTATTGATATCTTATTTACAAACCCAAAATATTGTGGCCCTGTCTTAAAACGAATATGGGAATTATTGGTCGAAGAAAGAATGAATAAAATGTATTATGCCCACATTGTCATTCATTTTTTACAAACATAAATTTCCTAAAAGAGACCTGTTATCTTTCTTCTTAAACTACTTACTTTACATATACTCATTATACCAGAATATAGAGGGATAATGCTACTTGTATGTTCTGCCTTTAAAAGTAAAGAACTCAGTTAACACTTAAAACTAATAACATATCTAACATTCGTTTGCTAAAGCACAAAACTTTCCTGTTGCTTACTGTTTGTGAAACAATAGCTTCAACGGTTTGCTATACAGTAAATCATATGATACGTTCTAGAACGTTTTATCCCCGAAAATTGGAAATTTCTTTTTCCAATTTGCTATTTCTTTTGCTTGTTTTACTGAAATCTAATAGAAGGAATTTATTGTTAAAACGGTTAACCATCAAGTTTGGGCTCACTAAGTATTGACCTTTAAATCTAATGACCAACACTTTCAAGAACATGCAATCGATTCCACTTCCATGCAATCATGTTTCCGTAAAACATAATGACATGTTTCAGACATGTTAATATCGCTTGAGTAAAGATATAGGATTTCTAGGCAGCGAGCGATCCTAGAGGCGGTAATTGGCGTAATTCTGGCGCTGGTTGTCATGCAAAATTCAGTCATGTGATTGGATAAAGTATAATGAAATTACAATAGAAAATCATTTCTATATAGTGGGCACTCGCAATTGAAATAACAATAAACGATGAAGGGGAAAAACTATCTTAAATCTAAAGCTGAAAATAATGAAAAGAACTGTTACTGTTGTGATGGTTTTACTTTATCTTAAAAAAATGAATTCTCTACATCCAAGACTTAAGAAATGTTTAATTTAAAAATCAACACCTTTTTCGTTAAAAAGACCGATGATAAGAGAGGTTTGCCCAGAAGAGAATGTTTTTGAATATAGTTCATTCGAAATTTTCTAAATATGGAATAAATAAGAATCCTAGAGCATTTTCAACAAATCTTTGCAATAATAAATTAGAATAAGTATACTTGATATTAATGGATCTAGGTCATATGCAGATAAAACTATAATATCAAACGATAAAAAACTGAATTTATGATATACTTCAATATTACTGTATGTATCTGTTTTTCACAATTAAATATTCATTTATCCATACAAGAAAGATAGGAGATTTAAACATTTTGATACTTTGTTTGTGATATAATAAAATATATAATCATGATATATCGAGCTGCATCTTTTCAACGTTACACGTATATAGTCGAGTAAATTATACCATTGTAACCTTAAATGTGGTTTAATGGAAATTTGCTACACGCTGATTGGTTTAGTTTGTCATTAATTTTGGCAAACAATATCTACCAATGTCAAAATGTGAAACCAGTTCCAAGAATGTCCCTCTGTCACCGTTTTGTCATGTTTTCTTAGTAAACAAATAATTCCGATTTGCTATTTTAAGCTGAATCAAATCTAAGCAATCACACAATTATATTTGTGATTAACCGAGTTTTCCTAGAAGGCGAACATCTTGAGACGCCAACGCTTTCATTTGCAAGTATCAATTCCGATGCGAAATACACAATGTTTTGCAATGACTTGGATCATTTTATTTCAATACTGAAAAATTACAGATGGTTGATCACGTTGTCTGATACTTAATCAGAAAAAACAACATTTTAACCGATTTTGACTTTGACTGAAATAGCATTATTTATGTTTCCAAAAATAAATAAACTCAAAAAATCAATTTGATTGTTTAATATGTTACACTCTTCTTTAAAATGCTGAAACAAGAACTACAGCGGGACGATTGTACAAATATCAGCACGGCGAACGCGATGTCCAAAAAATTGTTCAACTTAACCTAGTTGCTATTTATAGGAGCCTTAATGCAAAATACTACAAGTTCTATTTTCGGAGTACAAAGTCGTCAAGTTCTCCGAAATATTAGATAAAGAAGAACGGCATCGCGTGTTTTGGTCTAGGACCATTTTGAAAAATAATGACATACAACAGTCATTTATTTCTATGTTACAATAGCTCGTTTTTTTAACTGACCAAATGTGTTTGTTTCAGTAGATTGGTGAGAATACTTCTTACGGCCAGTTATAAACCAGCGCACTACGTCTTATTTGATATCACAGCCACAGCAAAAACCAATAACGGTACAAACCATCGTGGGTTCAGTGAATATATATTGGAAATATTGAGAAACAGCACAAGACGGATATTAGTCGACATTATTCTGCTTGTGAAATGACACTGACGGACTAGTTTTTCATCCATTCGAATAACGTAGATCTTGTCGGATGAATTAAGATTGTTATATTTTACATTAGTGTACAGGAAGGTTGGATTTAACTTGAAACAAAAATAAAAAATGTCGTTATTGAAACGCATCAAAAAGTATGTGACTGGATCTTCACAAACCAGTGAAAAGAAGTTTGCTGTGATAAAGAGTATCAATAAGGAATCTTCGACCACTTTTGATCCTAAGAACCCGCCGCCTGAATTAAGTGAGCGGGAAGTACAGATTATAAAAGACTGCTGGGCAATAGTTCAACAGAGCGTGGCCGAAGTTGGAATTATTACCTTTGTCGGGTAAGTTTTTCGTGGAACAAAGTAGTTGTATTAGTTGGTATAAATTGGACGTTTTTGTTGATGTCGTAGACAAATTGGACTTCAATTCATATAATAATTCGATCACTTGATAAGTAATCTGTAAAACCAAATATAAAATAATATTGCAGTTTTTCATCGCATTGAACACTCATTATTTTAGTTTCTAAATGTGTATGTATTTGGTCTTCATTTTTTGATTTTGATAAATGAGAAAACAATGTTAATCCATCTGGGAGGGCTACAACAAATTTCTTCCCACTAATGCTAGCTCAGATTTGTCACCCTCTCTTGGTAAATTTTACAACATTGTAATTTCCATTACAGAATCCTTTCAGAAATTCACAAGAAAACTGTTATGACAACTAATTTGCAACCCTTAAATGATATGCTTCCAAATTTAGTCAAGGAAATAAATGTAAAAAATATATTACGGATAGACTTTTACAATCTTATTCCACTCATTCTAGTAATTCATTTGAACAAAACATAAACAAACTAACATTAAATTGAAGAACGTACATTACATGCTCGATATAGGTAATTGCATTTCATGTAACTTAAACATTAATAACTTATTACACTGACTGACCGAACTTTGTCTCTAGCCATGTTTCAGTAGTTGTTCAGATAAATATTGTAGAATGAATCCCACAACAGATATAAACAGACACTATACGATAGATACTTTTTTATTCTACAGTCTGTTTGAGACCCATCCAGAAGTACACGATGCCTTCATGTCATTCCGAGCAGTTAACACATCTGACCTCGAATACAATGCAATTCTTCGTGCGCATGCGCTACGAGTGATGGGGACTGTAGACAAGTGTATTAATAGACTTGACAACAACATCAAAATACGAGAGCTCATGACAAACTTGGGAATTCGGCACATAAATTATTCCGTGAAGATTGAATATATGGATGTAAGTTATTTTCCTACGACTTTCAATTATATAAAATGATCTGTAAAGACTACAAGTATCTTATCAGACCTTTAAAATGCATTTTCTTATTTTATGTTTGTTCTAAGATCCACCTTTTCCCAAGTATTAACTAACAAAGGATGATGCACTACAATAAAATGCTGCGTTATGAATAAGTGTGTAAGTGTAAAGGATGTTGCCTGACTCGCTCAGTAAATACTTATTTCACAAACTTTAACATATTAAGTTACTTATAATACTGACTCAGACCGAACTTTGTCACCAGCCATGTCTATTTCATATGTACAACATTTAATGTGCTCTTATCTGCTTCATTTTTCAGGTGTCCATTTTTAGTTGTTTTGCTCTCATATAACTGTTATTATAAGATAACAAAAAGTTCAAGTTTCTTGGTCGCATTTTGTTTATTGGTAACTGAAATTAGCTGAAAACGTTTGTTTGTAATGTGGTCATCAGGGAATGCTTAGACATTCTAAACATGTCAACGAGCACACAACCTTTTACCCGAACCAAACAAAAAACGTTGATGTTTGCGCTTCTTTACCTGCAACATACATTGCTTAACCACTAGAAGAGTATTGATTGCATATAGGTCACACGCGGTTATAATACATCTAAATTCAATATTGTAAATGTTAATGTCACAATACAATGTCAAGGCTAAAACTCCTATCAAAAACACTCATAGATAAGTTGAATTAAAACGTACAGATAAATTTAGTCACTTTCTGGTTTCATCAACGCTATGTTACAAATGAGAACAATCGAGCATAAAAAGCTTTAGTTTAGGTTACAAAAAACAAGGCCCATTGTATGTGCTGATCTACATGTACTTAATATGATTTTCTGGATAATTTGCAGTTGATGGGTCCTCAGTTCATCAGCTCCATCAAGCTCCATTTGAAAACAATTTGGACAGAAGAGCATGAGAAATCCTGGGAGAATTTATTCAGGTTCATGTGCTACTACATTAGGAAGGGGATGTGTAGTATATGATCAAGCTCTTACATAATAATATGAATGTAGCGTTTTAAACATTAGACCTTCGCTCGTTCTTGCATGTATTAACGTGTGAATAACATTTTACAATATACTAAACTCTTCTTGCAAAGTTATTCGAATTTTAAACGAGTTAAAGAAATAGGAGAAATGTACAGTTTAACGAAAATAATATGTGCGCATAACTCCAGTCAAGTTCTGCCATCTACTGTGAAAACTTAAATGTTACCAGTTTAATGCAAACTTTAAAACAAATATCATTTTTTTTCTCTTGTTATGTATAGTATATGGATTAACAATATATACTATATTATGATTTTGAACCTATTGTTTAAAATAACAAGTGATTGGGGAAATGGAAATTTCGTGCTAAGTAAAGTCATTCGTAGTTTGGGACAACGGTCTTAAAAACATATCAATTGCGTAACGCGTGTAAGTTTTGATTCACAAAACTCCTCACGATTAACACAAATCAAATTGTTTTTTAAAAATTTGTCAAAAATTGTGAGAGAAATGTAATCACAGCCGTATTATAGTTATTTTGGATGTTACACATAAGGTAACAATATTATGTATCTATGTAAATAAAAAACTATCTTTGCATATATAAAAGCCATTTTTTCATTTGCCATCTTTTGAAGTCATTTTAACAAGGCATTAAACATATTTTTATTTCATTATATCAGTGTCGTACAAGCATGATGTCATTCTATGTTATCGAATTTTTAATGCTCATTTGTAACATTTTGCTTTGTTTAAAATATAAACGATTTTTAAGCAAGACTTGCTTGGTGATCAGGTCAACTAATGAACACATTTGCCACTCTGTATTCAGATCGGCGAACGTTGTACAAATGACTAGGGTAATACCAAAAACTTGTAACACATATGAACACAAAAGGTTTTCCTCAGAGCATATGCTTGCTCATAAACCTTGTGTGCTTTATTGCGCATTTTTCATGTCTCGACTTGAAAACTAAGCGAAATATCGCATTAGTGATGTGTTCATACAATGTATTTGCGAATTCAGAACTCCGTTAAACTGGCCTCTACGTTAAACTCGTGAAGCAATTGTTCTTACAAAAACAACGGAGCCTTGGAATTATATTAGCTGTTTTCCTATTTGAAACATTTTATATCCTTGACTTCTTTATAAAATAATATTTTAAATACGATTTGAATTTTTCGTAAACATCGTCAACAGACTTTCGTGTTTTTAGCGTCAGAACTCATATTTATATAATAAAATGTATTTATCTTTTGATATACAAATTTAATACAGTGCAATAAAGTGCTTGAACTTTATTTCCCTGATTTATTTATGTAATTTTAAATCAAGCTTTCCCCGATGAAACATTAATATCGGTGCCAGCATATGAAAATGCATACGTAATTACCCGCTTAATGCCATTGTATTGCATTGAGCAATTTCGTTTGACGAGCCCGTAACTGGAAACATTTTACTGTCAACAACATGTAAATATTCATAAATACGAGATTACTTTGTATTGAATAATTTTGGAATTTCATACATTTAGCCTACGTCATTTAATCGCAAACCTTAATTTCTGCATTTGACGTTTTGCTAATCGCTATTTCTTAAGTAACGCTCTGCTTTGAAGAGAATGCTACTGAGATTGATGATATATATATAGGTAGAAAGTAGAAAGCAAAACTGTTATAACTGACCAAAAGGAAATATCAATAGTATATCGTGTAAACATTATTTCAATTATCAAAAAAAATAAAAAAATAGTTATTTGTTGATAGTGACTGTGTTTGTTTATACCTAAGTGTAATGTAAGATATATAATTTGTATTTTTAAACGAATCTGCAGGGCAAGAAGAAGGTTATGTGTTATTTGAGATAAGATGCAATTCAGATGTTGAAACATCAGTTCTTATACAATTTTATACAATAAAGGCATGACGGATTGTTCGAACTTGGCTGAAGTTTGACCTTTCAAGCTACAAACGGCATTGTTTTGGCTGCACTGCTTTATTTATGTCGCAATTAATTCCTTGGTATTAAATCCCTGTAGAAGTTCCTGAATATATGTACATAATTTCTAGACAGCGAGCAGAGTCGGAAATGGTAATTGACGATTTCGGGAGGAATGACAGTCAATGCACAATGTATTCAATAAATATATCACGTGATTGGAAAACGCGGTAAGATAAGAAATACTTACTGCAACCAGAGTAAAAAATATTGAGATTATTATTTAAATCACGAGGTTTGTTGGTAAAATATTTAGGCTGTACGATGTTGGCAAGGAGAATGCTGAATAAAACATGAGTGTGTGGCATAAGCGAATAGCGAATCAAATCACCCACATTTTAGTAATATAACGTTAATGTCCATTCGCCTTGTTGCCATTCCGATAGTGGGGTTGAAATGTAGAAGAAAGCGAAGAAAATACTCTTAATCACGGGTCGAGTAAAACTTTATTTGTATCATTTGCGACGGAATTGCTATGTGTTAGCAAGGTTCGTCATTTTCAATAATAAATAAGAATATGAAGCGATCAATGAATTAAATCAAGATTTTTGTTTAAAAAAACATTTTTGAATTAATATATTATAAAATCGAAATCACAATCATATAATTTTAAAGAGGTTTTTGTAAATAATAATGTTCTGTTAAATCTATATATATATATGACAATTATTTCTCTTGATTTTACTTGAAAATATCTTCGAATCATATTATCACTGCAAGACTTGTTGAACCAAAATACATATTTCTTACACCTCAAACATTTACATAATTTTGCAGCCAGAAAATATTTAATATATCACAAGAGCTTTTATACCATTATGAGCGGCTGGACAGAGAAATATCATAACAGAAGCGAGACATAGTAATAACCTAAATGTCGTATTTTTGTCCATTATATCATTTGTCTGCTTTTCATTCTACCATTACCACAGTTAACTTCCTGAATTTGGTCTAAATTTGGTTTCTGTGGCCAAACATAAGTAACTTTGAATTTGCTTTGATTCAAACTAATCAGTGAAGTACGGCACCATTTTTAGACAACATAGACACGTTTCTTTTAAATTAGACCTATTTCGAATTAATTTAACAAGGTCATAAGGATAACTATTGTATCAAAGTTCAAAGTTTATTGGCAAAGATCGGCATACAAATGCCTATGGCCATTACACGTATAGCTAGTTATCACCCCTAACCTTTGCCTCATTATCCATTCGCCAAATGATTACTATAAACTGCAAACAATCCAACGCTCACACCAGTCCTATGTGTGATAAAGTCATTGGTAGAAAAAACTACATTGAATAGCGAACACAATTGCATTAACAATGCACACCAGTCTATATTTAGCAAGCAAACAACTTGCACACGAACGAATGCTTACGATACTCAACAACAATAGCAAATTTATTAATTGAGTTTAATGATCTACTATTTATAATATATTACTATGTTTAAAACAACTTGAATATCCTATAACCATTTTGTTCCTCTTAAAACAATATCGTATTGTTTGCTTAAGGCCAAGAAATTAGTATTTTAACTCTTTTCACAGCAAACAAAAATATAATAGGACGATAGTTCAGAGATTCAAATATATTAGTTTTACCTGTTGGAATACGTTAAATGATTTTTCAATATAAAACACATACTCGTTAAAAGTACATACATAAAAAAGTTCCGTTCCGATCTCCTTCAATAGTAAATGCATATGTTGCAAAGGATGTTATTTTCAGACTGGTACGATTTCAACTAAGAACTAGAAATTATAATTTAAATTAGGATCATGGTTAAAATGACTTGTTTCAAGTGAATTGCGATACAAAGGGTTCATTGATGTTTCTACTAATATCGTTCCAAATAACAGGCAAACGGCAGTTATAATTGCATGTCGGTGTTTGCCATGCTACTTTTTAAACGTGTTCCTTCTTGAAAGCAGAGCATTTTTTTTCTGCAGAAATATAATTACCTCTCATAGTAAATTAAATTTCAGGCGTAGCGCTTCATATGTGTGTCAGTTGATCTCCAGTCTCATGAAAGCAATTTGATGATGAAAGTAAGCACGATCAATCAATGCCTCACCTTAAATCATTTCAATTTATTATTTATCGCCAGAGACTTCACACACTGTTTAGTCTACAGCAAGTTATGCAGTAATGCGATCTTCTCAATAACACCTTTTTCTAAATAAACGGCTGAAGATAGCATTGCATAAATAAGTTAATGAAATAAAGGAAACAAGGTTTTATATTCATGGAATCTCATATTCATTCTCATTGCGTTTATCTTTTAACCTGCCTAGATTACTTACTGGGTGTTGGGTTGCACCTGTAGTTTCAACTGTATTATTGAAATCATGGAATAAATGTTATACTTGGTATAACTAGCAGTTAAACCAGATAACGAATGCAATGCAGTGATGTTCTTGAAAAAAATATACGGACTTCTAGAAAGGAGTATATGTTTCGATTTTCATGATTTAAGCAATAATTTAGAAAAACAAATTGTATGTTAACGACTGTATCGGTTTGATTTAGATTCTCATAGCAAAAAGCCACTGCCAGTAATCTTATTTAATATTACCTTTTCTTTTGAGTCTTGTATCGATTTGGTTTGGCAATTATTTATGATATGTGTGGAACAAAGAAAACAAGTAGTAGGAAGTACTTAATGATGCTTGTTGTTTCATGTAACGTTACAATACGGTCTATTAAACGCTTAAATATGAAACATAACACAGTTGCAATTGTTGTTATCTAGACAAACCTATTTTTAACAGAGAGTATATTAAACTGATATATAAACCTTTACATCAATAATCGGAAATCTACGACATAATAAAATCATTAAAGAGAACAGCATTAAAATTATGTATTGACATCTTCCAATGATCGAAATTGTCAACAAGTTGTACGCTCATTTGTTCGTCTGCGTTTGTAAATTTCATTTTTACTTGTACAATGAACGTATCTACATGACCAAGCACAACAACAATGACACCCAACGCACAAGTGTGCAGAATTGCTATTATTCGAACAGTTTATTACGTGTACATTAGTTGTCAAGAAATGGACACATTCATCTGAGAGAAGCGCAGTTTAATCTAGTTAAAACGATATAAAGCTTCTTTTATTCTTTTAGCTTTAACAGACAACGTTGATACTAGGTTTGTCGTATAACAAAGCATACCTTGAACAAATGGTCGAACTATCAATTACGGTTACATTGAAGGCATCCGTTTTAGCAACATTGTTACCGCTTCGGTCCTTTTGTATCGTCATGGATCTATTTTGGAACACGTTCACACAGATTCGTGAGTAATTGTTAATTGCTTAAAAACTGCATCGACTTCAGACTTAATTCATATCCGTAGGTGACATTGTAGTGGTTTTACATAGAATAATCAATCATAAATATATTTTTTTTTTTAACTGTTAAATTCTTAACTGAAATCAACCTCAATTTATGTAAATCTGAAGTCATGTATGTCATCCATTGTTCATCCCAAATTTCGTACTTTACATAAAGCGAGCTAGCGCCTGTTAGTAATTTGCTTGATAACCTTTTTGCGTTGTTACAGTATAAACGCAAGAAAAATGCGATCAATACTTATATTTAGATTTTAGATAACTGTTCGTCAAGATTGATAATTTGTTCTTAAAGAAATTTAACCAACATCATACATATGTATTAAAAAAACAGCTCATACTTAGTACATCGTTTATCATTTGCAAAATGATGTTGCGCTAATCCAATCGAAGAGTTGTATTGAAATAAACAATGACGCGCGTTATACAATATGGACGTAAAGTTTAATCTTTACAAAGTACAAGGCAAATATGAATAATATGTATCGTACTTCTGACGTCATGTCAAAAGCTAATGTTCTAGTTATGTTAAATGGGGACTTCATCAGTGATATCAAATATAATCATACGAATATTTTCACTTTCTGTCTGAGTGAAAGCAAACAACATCATAAGCAAACACTTGATTAAAATAAATATGTACAAGACAACTGGTGTGGTATGAATGTTTACTGGTGTGGACTGTTGGGTATAATTACAGATTAATGTAGCATTTTACATTCTTGTATACATATCAAAGTAGAATATCAAAATATATTTTTGTTTTGAACTTAAGAACTCTAAGAAACGCTTGGAAAATTTACATGGATAGCTTACGTTATTTTTTAAAGTCATGTTCCTCTTCTTGTATGAGAGCATTTAACTGATGTCTGTAGTTCTTGTGTGTTTGTTGGAATCACGTTCGGCTGAAGCTTTTTTTATTCCTATTTATTCTCACGAATCAGAACATAAACTCAGAAAGAAAGAAGTTCAGTCTGTAGACTGAATCCGATAAATAGTCATCATTTAATTTAGTTAATTCAGTCTTCATACGCAGAAATAACAAAACATTCGAATAGGATAATGAATGTAAGAATCGAGCGAAAATGTTTGCTTGCAATTATTTTGATAAATTATGAACATGCAAGTTGAAAGTGGCATGAGGCTGGTGAAAGCAACATTTCTAACTTGAAGAAATATTACCATGCTTAATCAAATCAGGTTAATATATGAGTTTACCATTTAGTGAAATTATATTAACGTTTATATGTTTATATATATTTATATAGTTTACGTCCTTTCCTTGAGGTTTGCGTAATACAATCATCTATTGAGGCGGCTCTTATTAGATTTCATCCGATGAAGCTTCCGTCGAAAACGTGTCCAATCCAGCATTGACCATCAGCCTTCAGGACTGAATTATTTAGTTTCTTTGTGCCTGTTGGCTAACATTTTAACATACCAACTGGATAATTAGGTTTGGTCTGTGTAGTTCTTCTTCAATAGCATTGTTGAATGCCATTGGAACCATGATTGCCAAAATAACATCCAATATTTTAAATTTTCAGATTGCGTCATAAACAGTATGTTTACAAAATGACCGAAATAGATGTCCATTTTTCACCGGGGATGAGCAAAAAAAAGTCACGTGACCACAAATGCAAACGCCAGTAGTATTTTGCCCCGCTTGATCGTCAGTCCAGGTAAGTTTCTTATCGATATTTTTGTTATACGTGGGAGTTCATTAAAAAGACATAGCGCAAAAAAGAATGCATTGTTTTGTCTTTCGATCGGTGTATTGGTCACTGTTCATGTTTGCATAGTTTCCGAGAACACTTCGAGAAAAATATGGCCCAGGAATGCAAACGCACGTAGGTGCTATTTAAATGTCAAATATTTAATAAAAAGCCACATTGTTTTCCAATGTTTGCCTTTCTATTGTTCAATAATGGTTTTTATTTGTTATATGTATATTTTGTGCGATGCAATTTGTACAAAAATGCATTTTCTGAAGAATTTAAAATTTGGCAAACGCACGTTGGCATTTTCATAATGCAAACGCACGTAGCCTGCCTAAAATGGCAAACGTATGTAGGTATCTCATAATGAGTAGTGAACGCATTTGTCGTTCGCTTTTGAAACTAAATTAAGTTTATTAATATCTTCTTTCTCTGATATCCATTAATATTGAAGTAAGACTTTTTTTATTTATATTATTTATATTATCCTAATACCTACGGTCATAAACTTTAGGGAAAGTGAAGCACTTTATGAAGTATAACTTAGCTCTTTGCACAAGACATATTTTGTTGATGAAAATGCCTTTACCGATGATGTACTTCTAACAAACTACAAAGTGTGTAATGTATTTTGCGAAGGTATCCAAGTGGCGCTGAATTAATGAATGACTGTCTGTTTCAGTGATGTCATTTGTTTGCCGTGTTTGCGGGACTACACTGAAAACGGCATGGGGGCTGCGACTGCATGAGCAGCGACATGACGGCATAGGAAAGTACTCATGCTGCCGGAAGTCATTCCTCACCAAGGAAAGCTTGACACGACATATGTTAGTGTTTGTGCATGTTTTTCATGTTATGTATTGGACAATACATATACACATTTATAATAGTATTTCCAAATGATTGCTCAGTGGTTGATACTATTTACATATACACAAACCTAGGGCGTGTTGAGTATTTATCAAAAAAAAAGTTTGTTGGATGACCCTAAAATGAAGTTTGCAACTTTCGAAACAAATGCGGTGTTTTAGAAATTAATATGGAAGTTATATGTTTTCTTATAATTTATTTATTTTATTAATATCTGTTTTTGTACGGGGGGATCTCTTCATATATCACAATATATTTAATAGATTATAAGAATATCAACTGTAAATATTTGTGCTCATTACTGTTGAATCTATGTTGATGTTTTTTTGTTTCTTCACAGGTGCAGCACTCACGGGGAATCCATGCAGTATGTCTGTACAAAATGCAAACAAGTGTTTGCAACACAGGCAGATCTTACACGACATCGGCGAAGAGAAGATGGTATACTTGCCGAATGTAAATGTGATATCTGCGGGCTTTCTTTTAAAGAAGAAAATTGACCTTAAGGCCCACATGGACAGCCACACGGGCGAGAAGGGCTACACTTGCAACGACTGTGGGAAAAGCTACCGCCATCGAAGCAGTTTATGCAAACACAGGTCTTTAAAACACTCAGAATAGAGATTGTGCTTTTGATTATGTTGTTTCGAAAACAGTTGTGTGTCACCTTTTATTAACCATTATGTTGAAATTGTTTTACTGGTGATCCTATATTATATAAATACCAACTGAAATGTATTTTTTCTGGCAAAATGCATAACTTTAAGTAGATAAAACATAACTCTTCATTAGTGTGTGCATTTACTCTCTATTATTTCAACGGAATATAGACACACTATTACCCAAAACGCCTTTTAAAAGGTCTAAATTATTAAGAATTTAATCCATACAAATGTTTTTTTTCTTTTTCTCTCCGCTGATAAACCATTTCCTAATACTACATACAACTACATAAACTATATAAAGTCACTAGTTCTCCAAAATTTACACTTTGTTTGGCGGTAGTCAATTTAAGTTATCATGCATGAACCTTTGTGCTAAACCATTTATTTGGATATGAGTTTATGTAGAATTAATAGTTTCATGTTTACTTGATTTGTTATGTGATTACAGATGTGATTATATATGTGATTTAATGTGATTATTGGTGTGATTTAGTCAGACTTTCTGTGATCCTTTTATCGTGTGATAATCATTTTAGAATTATGATTAATCTATGTTTTTTTTTTTTGTAATTCTATTACAATTTTGTTAAAAAAATATGTGCCATACAATGCTGCTTTTTTATTCTGTTGTTTTTGTTACTTTCTTCTTGCAATTATGCATCAGTATTATACAGGTATATAACATTGATCTCAGGTTATACTTTTTGATTTAAGATTTGATATGCTGTCGCAGTTTTGATATAAGTATATCATGACTCAGTTAATACTTGTCTAGTACTAGTCATTATAAAATAAATGAAAAAGCTTGACATATCTTTTACTTTTTTACGGAAAATCATACCGAAGTATGAACAATTATAAAGGAGATGTAGCAGTCATGCTGGACAACAAATGAACGTATATGCATTCGATTAGTTTGCGTTATAATTGTTTATTCTTAAACTGATTCTTGGTGAAGTTTTACATGATCCTCCATAGAGATAAGTATAGTTATACACTCTGGTAATGAAGTGTAGAAACATATAGAAATCAGTGGGTAAAAGGCAGCACTCAACACCTATTTGTTAAAGGACAGCGGCGCTAAAACTGTTTTAGTAGCATGTACTTTGACATCAACGAAATTTATTTCACGATATATTTATAATGGTGTATTTATATAATAAAATGTACACGTATAACACAAACACATGAACAGTTCTTAAAACGGTTATTGTGAACAGAGTTAATAGTCAACAGCTGTGGTTAGTATTCGAGTTAATCATTTACCATATCTGACGTATACCTGAACTAGAGTTCACAATTCAGCAGTGCATTGATATGGAACCGATACAAAATCTGCATAATTCTGAATTCAACTTGTTTTATGATATTATATCAATACATGAGTTTCATTTTATTAATTTAAGTGTCTATTCCCATGCGATCTGTGATCAGCATCATTGACTCATTTCGCCTAGCGCGCTCCCATCGCACACCGAGCGTTCCGTTTTGTAGAGCGTTTCTGTCCATGGAAACGGTCCCTTGCTTGTGAACACCCCTGCGCTGTTCATCAAACGCATGATTCCTGTAAAATAAAAACACTATATATAAATCAATTGTTCAGATAAATTATTCTAAACTCATACGGCATATTTGCATACTCATCAACATAAACACTTACTAATTGTGTTATATTTGATAAATGTATTAAACTGTCGAACTATAAAACAGTTCAATTATGTTGAACATTAGTTTGGATGATTATTCAAGTCAATTTAAAGTACTGTGTGCAGGTAACATATTTCACAACAATAAACCAATACTAGCGTTTAAATTTATAGCTCTTATTTTTTTTTCAATTCAATTTATACACATTTGAAAATATACGTTGTCGATTTCTCGTGTAAAACGATTGTATAAACAATGGTTGATAAAAATGACAAACATTACTTCAAGCTAATTGAGGATACAGATGAGGGGCTTAATGTGTTGCAGGCTGGGCAAGTGTCTCCGCAAGTGGTGAAGTGTCCAGTCACTTCTTCTACCTCCGTAAGTCCATAGACATGAGATCGTCCAGTTCTGTACACAAACTTTCTGAAAATAATTAATTCAATCAGTATTTGCAGTGGTGGCGTTAGTGGTAGTAGTAGCAGTAGTGGTGGTAGTTGTAGGGGTATCAGTAGTGGTAGTGGTAGTAGTTATGGTAGTGGTAGAAATAATTCTGGTAGTGATAGTGGTAGTAGTATGTATATAAGTATTATTTTTTAAATAATTTTTAGCAGTATTTGGATAAACAAAACACCTGTCGGGATCTAGACGAACATGGAGTTGTTCGATGGCATTTCCAATGAATCGTCCGAATTCATCAGCTGTCACCGTGCCGCAACCAGTCCTGTCATGCAGCACAAGTTCGGAGAAAAATGTCTCACCAATAAGACTACTGAATGCCCTCACATTGTAGGTTCCACCGTGACACAGTGCGTACAGTATCGTCTTTGAATCGATATGCGCTATTAAAGCCTCCCAGAGCTGAATTGGCCATCCGTTTACGTACATGGTTGGAGGTGGGAATCTTGAAAAATTTATTCGTGATAGAAGACGTGTTCTCAGTCCCTCTCTCATGTTAAACCGTTCTATGGCTGTCATTCCTGAACTGTCTTCAGCTTCCCACCATAATCGAACATCACGACACAGATCAGCTGATTTAATTTCACCAGTTTTGCGCATTTCTAGTTCAACCGCTTCAGAAAAGTGAGTCGTTGCCATTGACGACGACATTGGATCTGTCACTTCATCTACCATAATCGGAGTTAAAAGAGTATTCCCATCCTTGGCGACTTTTCGCCATGCCGCGTTGCTTAGGTTATCCAATCCGCCTTTGCACGACTTACGTCTTGTTCTTGTAAGTAAATGTGTCGCAACAATACATTTCACCTCCAATTGATTTCTTCGCAAACTATATTCAGGCTGATAAAACCATTCCCTGCAAGCACAACCGCCATCAATTTGCATATTATTGGAGACCCTTCCTTCGGCAATCCATTTTATATAACGATCGGACCACATACACTCTGCAATTGCACATTTTGAAAGTACCTTTGTTGACAATTTGGATAGTGACGCAATAGTTGACGGCTTTTTGGGTAAACATTTCTTCTCGTTTCTCGGTATTGACAGGCCTAAACGAAGAGAAAGCACATCAAGCTTCGCCTGCTTTGTGGCTATTTCTTTCACTTCAATCTGTTTTATCTTTTTAAAATATCTCACGATCACTCGTAGATCGACATCAAGCAGCGATACAAGTTTCTCAGAACTCGTAAGTATTTGCTTGATATCGTCGGGTTCAGATGAGTCCCATTTTCCTTTCTTATTGCTTGATTTATCAGTTCTCAACAAAGCTAATATATATTTTGCATCTTTCTCGCTTACATATGCTTTTGGTTGTGACCGATCCTTTTTGTTGTCGTGTAAAGTAAAGGGCGATTTACAAATTTCATCTACAGTGTTTGTACATTTATTTTCATTTTGTACCACTAATCATCGCGTTCATCAAGTTCACCTCGGTTTGTTTCTACATCTTCATTGTCTTCGTCTTTCTCGCCGCTAACCACATTTACTACATCTATGCCTTGAGCTTCTCCTATCGGAACTGTCTTTTTTTCATTCGCAGTCATTGTCTGGTTTGTCTTCCGTTTGATTGGGGGTACATTGTTCATGTGGTTTGAGACATGAATTTCACACAATCCTGGTGAACGTTTGAAAAACCATTTAGGACATTTGTTCATTTCGATGAATTTCGAGATAATTTGAGCCTTTTTCATCTGCTCTACCTCATGCCAAACGTCTTTTTGTAGTTGAAGAATAGTAAGTGGCCTATTATCAGCACTTCTTGTTACTATATTGTGCCATTGTCCATCAAACGATTGGCAAGGAATGTGCAGACCAGCATCATGACATTGGTTGTAAACTTTTTCCGCTATGTTTCGCATGGTTTTGGTGTCCAAACTATAACCTTTTGTAAACCATGAAACTGGAGCAGAAAGACAGATGCTTTTATTCCAGCTTCGGTTCAGGTCTGCGCATATGAACACTACAGATTCGGATGCCCTCTGTCTTTTCAGTTCATACATACATTCATGCAGATCTGCGATATTCATAATCAGGGTTATTGCTTCATCAACTGTTCTTGTGATTTGCAATGTGTTCGTATTTTCGGACTCTCCATCTTTGGCTGACTGAAACAGGCCAAGGAATTTTGCGTTCTTGCTTTCCTTCTGTATTTCGTCTTTCAAGATCTTCAGGCCATCTGGTAGTTTGTTTGGAAGTGTTTGCTTTCCTGAATTGAATAACGAGCCAACGACATGGCTTTGCTAAATAACATTGTATTTCGTTTTAACTGAAATACAGATGTTTTGGTCTCAGTCCATGATACATACAGAAGTCGATCAACATCTAATGCTTCCATTTCTGACAGACATTGCAGTAAATACCTTTGTGGAAAATATGTGTGAGCCTCGCGCATTGGACATTTAATTTCAAGTGCAACTTTGGTATCTGTTTGTGATGGTCCTTTTCGCAGACTTCCATCCGGTGAAACCACAAAATATGGTTTCAAATGTTCATCCCGAAACACAACACATCCTTCTTCACAAACTAGATATTCTGGATACAATACCGGTGCTATTTTGCCTACAAGGGTCGCCACCGCGTAAATTTCACTTTCTTCACCATGCTTCATTGCTTGTTTAACGTTCTCTGGGAAATCATTTTCTGGAAGGCCACATATTACTTTTTCTAAGTACTCCTTTTGAGATTTTAAACCATCCAAACCAAGACATTTGTGTAAGGTGCTTCCGGTCACCTTTGCCGCAGACCTAATTTGAAACCACTCTTCAGAGCGTTGTTTCACAAGTCTAGTACTAGGCGATGTACTTACGGAAGATAATTCTTCGATTGCCTTATATGTATCCATTGATTTAATGTCAACATATATGTCATCAACGAACGTCGACCCATTCAATGCGCTAACTATAATGCATATGTCTTTAATTACATCACCAGCCTTTTTGGTGAATGCAGTGATGTCATGCATGTACCCAAGTATGGCACTTATCGCGTAACTGAACTTGCCGTTCCGCCAATTTGAGTCACCACCTCTCTCGATCAGTTTTTCTTTTGCATATTCCTTTTTCTTCTTCAACTGTTCCATTTCATTCATACCAGAAGATAATCTCTTTAGAGAGTGTACTAGCACATTTTTCATGTTTGATTTGAGCTCCTTTGGCATATCTGAAATATGTGTCCGCCTTTTGCATTGCATACTGATTGAGGCACTCAACACATTCAGTTCGGTCATTGTTTTTTGAAGAACACTTCTTCTTTCTTCTAATGTTTCCCCGTCCTCAAAACCAAGAAGGTCAACATCTCCACTTTCTTTGGTTAAACCTTGTTTCAGCTTTTTGCCGTCAAATGTAAGGCATGCCGATACGTGTCCAATCTTCTTCCCAAGCTTTGAGATTGCATCATTTAAGATACCAGGATGGATGCGGTCTGCGTTCTCATATGGATCAAAAGAACGCAGAATTTTGATGTCTGGCACTGCAAAATTTACATTTGACGTGGTCGGGCTGTGCTGGCTTTTTTGAGAAATGCCTTGCATGATCTCGTTCTTATTTTTGAATCCTGACATGAAGTGGACAAATCTACTTCCAAAAAGTCGCCATCCAGTTTTCCAGAACTGCTTTGTATCATCACAGTATCGCATTCTTGAGGTATTTGGTTGATCAAACCAATGCACAATTTCTGACCACAGTAGAAATGCTATGTTATTTAATGGAAACTTGTCATCACTTATTTGTTTGAAAAACTCTAACATAGTTAAATGGAGATCTCCATCTTTGGACAGTTTCTGGATGACTGTAGGCAACAATTTCTGACATACACGCACTGTTTCAGCCACATCGCACTCATTACTTTTAACATCACAAGCTTCAACCACATCAGGATAACTTGTATGCGAACACTTCTGTGCATTGTTAACAGTATCACCCGAAAGAAAGTCTTTTTCTGTTTCATTTACAATTTGTTCCTGTATTTCCGCGAACCAATCATTTTCTTTAGATGCATTTTCTGTCTGAAAAAGGGGCCTACTAGTTATTCTTTTAGCTTTATAAAGTGGAGATCGAAATGGTTCGTGAATAGGAGATTTTCCTGGAGTGTGTTTGCGTTTGAAAAGATTGACAGGTGTCTTCTTAGGCGTGATGACAAAGGAATGTTCTGCTTTGTTGTTCAGCTTTATCGATCTTTTTTTCAATCTGCAAAGACTAATTGATGATTTTTTTCTCGTCATCCTATAAAAGAAGAAATACGGTTTAGTTCTATGTTTTATATATTGGATATTTCATTAGTGAACAATCATCACGGAGTCTATTAAACCAGTTTTCTAAAATTGATTAAACGGTTAAAAGACGGTTTGTATAAACCTTAGTTAACGAAATAATGTTCGTTTTTAATCACCACGAACATTTAGTTCTTTTAAAGCTGCACTCTCACATATTTACCGTTTTGACAACTTTTTTTGTCTTGAAAAGAGCAAATTTTTGCGTAAATATCTGCAAACCAATGATATAAGACTGGTAACAAAAGATCAGATCCGAGAATTTCATATTTAAATTCAAAAATTGATGTTTTATGCACTTTTCTTAAACCGTTAGTAACGGTTTAAACCATAAAACATTCATTTTCGAATGGAAATATGAAAATCTGCGATCTGTTTTTGTTCAACAGTCTTATATCATTGGTTTACAGATATTTACGTTAAAATTTGCTCTTTCCAAGACAAAAAATAACAAAGTTGTCAAAACGGTAAATCTGTGAGAGTGCAGCTTTAAAGCATGAGTACGCGATAACGTTAAGCGGCTTATACGTAAATATTCGCTATAAAGCACTGCCGTTTTCAACACTTTACATTAATGACTTAACATTACTATTTTTCTTACATTTATTATATACTTATTCTATTTAAAAACTTTAATGCGACCATTTCTGATATTATATAGCTAATACTTTTTCATGTACGCTTAATTGTAACGAAGCTCCTGAGATATAACTACATATTTTCACCTCAACTTCCATTCCTTAAATAAACTGCCTTTCAGCAATTGCGTTCATCAATCGATCAATGTTCGGATCGCAATTCATCGCATCGCATAAAAATATACATGAAAGTTATTGATCTTGTTATTGTTTGTATTGTGCCAGTATGTCCCGTAAAATATAAATCAACATTTTAGAAAGTGCTAAGTTATTTTATTTTAAACGTTTTGTTGCCAAAAGTGTTTCAATTTTATGTTTAAAAGCGTTTTCAAGTGGTTGATCTTTTCCCGCGTTATTGCGACGTCATTTAAAAAAATGTTTCCGGTAACAGTCAAGTCGTCCAATTTACGAAATGGGTAAGAAAGGAATACTGAAAGATAATCCGAAATGAAATGAAGTATGTTTTAACGTTTTTTGAATAAAATAATGAACTATTGGTGTAAAAATAAGGAATGAATTGCGGGGTTGATGTCATTATCGGGGATATGAAAGCAATTGAGCTGGTCAAAGTACGCGTAGAGTCCTTCGGACTCCACACACTTAGACCAGCCCAATTGCGTTCTTACCCCGAAAATGACATCAACCCCGCAATTCATTCCTTAAATCACATTTCCTGACCCGGATACAATTCTTAATATATTTCAGTAAGGGTATACCTCCGAGAGGTTGTGGGGAATACACATAAAAGCTTGCCTTATTTTCGTTAATTCCTACTTTTGATTATGTCAAAATTGATTATCAACTATATGATAAATCAATAACTGTTATGTATATATTTAAAACAAATATTGAGTAGGAACAGGCGTATATGTAATTTCACAAAAGAAAGCGCGTGCGACATAATGTGATGTTGTGGCGAAATTAACCGGAAATGATTATTCAGTGGGCTAGAAAATATTCAATCAAAAAGTTATAATGGTTACATTTAACTTAAATATCGATTAAGTCACATTGGGATACTTGACACTTTGTCATGCCTACATGCGTTTGCCATTTTAGGTAGGCTACGTGCGTTTGCATTATGAAAATGCCAACGTGCGTTTGCCAAATTTTAAATTCTTCAGCAAATGCATTTTTGTACAAATTGCATCGCACAAAATATACATATAACAAATAAAAACCATTATTGAACAATAGAAAGGCAAACATTGGAAAACAATGTGGCTTTTTATTAAATATTTGACATTTAAATAGCACCTACGTGCATTTGCATTCCTGGGCCATATTTTTATCGAAGTGTTCTCGGAAACAATGCAAACATGAACAGTGACCAATACACCGATCGAAAGACAAAACAATGCATTCTTTTTTGCGCTATGTCTTTTTAATGAACTCCCACGTATAACAAAAATATCGATGAGAAACTTACCTGGACTGACGATCAAGCGGGGCAAAATACTACTGGCGTTTGCATTTGTGGTCACGTGACTTTTTTTGCTCATCCCCGGTGTTTTTGTGAAGATTAAACAAATTAATATGGCATTGCATTTCACGATTTCTCAAATAACCCCCCATAATCGGCATACTTACATTCTATTACACTATCCGTCCTTTTGCTTTAGCTCAAAAGTGCCATTTTCTCTATTAAAATCATGTGGAAATCATGTCTTCATGATATGGAGCAATGTCCTTGTCTAGTTGAAGAACAATCAAAAGTCAGGATGAATAATGAAACATATATGCACACAAATATGATCTTCCTCGAAGGAGCAAACCTAGAGTGTATTTATCATAATAGTAGATACGGAGCATAGCCACATATATATGCACTTAATAAATATATGACTTTCCTAGGAGGAACAATGCTAGAGAATAGGTATATAACAATGGCAAGTAAGGAGCATAGCAACATCTATATGCTCTTATATGAGCTTCGTAAGTGGAAAAAAGACAGAGTTTAGAATATAACAATAATAAGTAAAAAGTATAGCAAAATATATATGCACTTATAGCTTCGCAAGAAGCAATTTTAGAGTGTAGATATATATTATTAGCTGTCAAATGAAGTAAGGAATATTGCAGCATATATACGCATTGATATGACCTTCGTGAGAAGCAATGCTTGAGTGTAGATATATAGCAATCATTGGTAAGAAGTATAGCAACATGTACTCATATTTGCACTTATATGACCTTCGTACGAAATATTTGATTTATTCACGTATACGACCTTCGTTAGAGTAATGCTAGAATGTAGATATATTACTATTGTATCATTGATATTTGTTACATAATTATTATACTATAAGCTACTTATTGTTTGTACCTACTCGAACTATATCGCACAAACCGCCATATGCAATCCATACCATTTCTATTTCGCAGCAAATGTGCGTACATCTATTTAAAACAGCGGCAAATGAGGTAAGTACATACTACTTCAACAGCTACCGATAAAAGCAAAAGATATCCACATGTTGCCAGAAACCATATGTTCGTGTCTTGCATGTGAGTATAAATTTAGTTTTTTTTTTATAATGATCTTTTTTAATTATAAATATATACAAACAATTAACGGCGCATAACTTGAAAAGTCCAAATTGTTTTGACTTCAAATTTCTTCGACATATATCTGTTATTAAGAGAGAAGTGAGTTCTCTGACATGAGTTATGGCGCACTTGTTTATTCTTCATAGAGAGATTCTAAAACTATTGAAATTATTAAAAACAATAATATCATACTGAAGCTACTTTAAGGTAATATACAGACAAACAGTATTTATTTGAAGCTAAAAATATTAAAAATGTGTCTTATTTAGCATAATTAACTTCAGTACCATAAGGCAGATATATACATGTAAACTTAATTAAAACGGAAATAAACAAACAAAACGTGTACTTTGATAGTTTAAGATACAACTTCTAAGTAATGATACAAAATCTACCACTTGACCCCCTAAACATGTGATATTAAAATAAAAAAAGATATAATTGGGAACTGGAAATACGTTTTTATTAAAGAGTACAAATAATATCTGATGTAATCTACCGAAAGATGACAATTGAATCACCTGGTAAATATGTGAGAGTTCTTAGATTTATAGAGAGCTCTTTCCCTATAATTTATCTCAGCTGCAATACATCGGGTCCTTTTGCCTGAATGTCAGTCATTTGGCAAGTATTTTTTTATCAAAGCGGGTTGTATTGCTTTCGTTGATACGATACTGTTCTATTTATATGGTACATAATTATAACTTTATATTTTTGCTTCTAAGATTGATCGGTACCAGCTGTTAACAATCTGTTTCTAATCGTTAACGTATTACAAGCGTGTCAAAACTGTCATTAACGCCAGACTAGTCATTAACCTCTCAGGCTGAAAGAAAAACACTAATACTAGGGAACACATTCAGGAAAAAACGTTGGTATAAGATATGAAAATTATTTATGTTTAAAAAACATACTTGCTCAAAAATTGCTTATTATTGTCTTCCATCAGTTTATTGCTTTCACAACGGAGTCTTACTAGGTTAATTTGACATCATAAACGTTGTTCAAATTTTGATTTTAATATTTGTTTCAATATCTGATGACTTTATCAATAGTAATGAAACATTCTTTAAGTTTAAGTTTAACGGATAGCTCGAAAGAAAACTTACTAGATCATTCTCACAACCCAAATAATTTAATATATAATAAAGTAGAAGTACATTTATATCATTTTTCATTCGTAAATTACACATAACCCTTCAAAAAAGAAAACACATTCAGCATATAATTACACACAGTTGTATTTGGTCACTTTGAGCAGAAAAATGTGTTTCAGTACACATAAGTTTAGATAGGATTTGAAATTGAGATATTTCTTAATGAAAAGTAACATGGGTAGTTGGTTTAAACATATTTTATTAAGCAAAATTAATCAACGTTTCAATACAAATACATAATCGAATTTCAGGATTGGAACGGAAGAAATAAACTTATAGAGTTCCTTTCCCTGTTGTGACAAATTACAATTGGCATTTGAGGCAGGTATTAGTGATGAAGTTATAATTATATTAATATACAAGCTCATATTAAATCTTGTTTTAAGTACAGGTGATTGAATGAGAGACTTTAAATACAATTGCCTATATTAAAGAATGTTTTTTTTTAAATTTAATCAACTGTATTAAAGTAGACAAAAATATAGTATGAGAAAAGAAGGAAGACGAGGCAAAGTAAAGGATGTGTGAGTGTTGGTGATTTAAGTCGATCACTGGCTTTCCAATCTTTTTGACGAATAAATAAAACGATGAACTGCATCAAACAGAGTACTATTTTACTCTTCAGTCAGTGTGTCATCACCATAATATGTAAAGAACGCAGGGTAACCTCAGTCAGAGATTGAACAGTATTAATCATATGTTGCCTTTGTTCAGTAAAGAGAGGACAAACAAAGAGATAGTAGTATGTAGTATCTTGTCTTCCACAGCTACAACATGTTGCGGGAACACTATTTTTAACATAGAGATGGTAATTGAGGGAACTACAATCGTTGCGTAGGCGAGGGTGCAGAACCTGGAGCCGACGTTTTCCGTAATAAAATAGTCTAAGTGTTTTGGGCTTATCAGAATAGAGGGATGATTTAAAAACCAGCGATATTGTTTACAGCCTTTGTCTCAACTGGAAGAGAATTCCATGCAGATATGTAGAAGGAAGGAATGAATTCGTATACAAAGATTTGCTAGTTTGAAAACTATATATATTGGATGAATTTCTAAGTGTTCTTGATGAAGTTTGTCCTTCTGTCTGGGGAACCAAAACCGACAAATAATCTGGCGTATAACCATTTTTCATTTTAAAGAAGAGAAGAAGTTTGTGTTTCTGGCGTAAAGTGCTTAATGTTTCCCAACCAGATTCAATTTGAAGTAAGTGCAGAGAAACAACGCCCTGAATTATTAACTTGAATGTTGAGATTGAAATCACTTGTTACAATAATATCATCAACACCGCTTTCTCTCGCCAAGCCTATTAAGTATTCAATGTTATTAAAGTAGTTGTTACCAGAATAAGGAGGACACCAAGCAGAACACGCTTAGTTGTGCGGATCTTTATTTCCAACCAAAGACACTCGATATCATTTAATTCTCACTCATTTCTTCTTTTAAAATTGATACCTTCTTTTATATAAGCGGCAATTCCTCCATACGAATCACCGCAACGATCTCGCCGGCCCGGTCGCGAAAATCCAGGAATAAAAATTTGGTCGTCTAATATTGAAGAAGCTAACCACATTTCCGAAAAGGTAAGAATATCAAAGGAGGTTAGCTCAGTTGTAAGTAAATCCAAGTTCGGTAAAAGACTTTGAATATTGTAGTGTATAAAGGACAGGTAGTTAGGACTACACAAGAAATTCGAAACATTAAGATAACTCTCACCATTCGAACTGACAGTGGATGAATTGTGACTAGAACTAGTACCAGGATTTGGGTGAATATCTCCGGACAATAAAATAATAGTGCAAAACCAAGCTAGTATAAACGTGAAAAATAAAAACTACATGGGTAGTTGCAACTCGGACTAATAAATGTATAGACTGAATTATTAATTCCGGTGTGTTTATAAAGCCTTGATTAACATATCCGAATGTTAATATAGAAACAAGTGTAAGCATATCGCTTGCATCGACATTTACTGTTTTTGTGTACCAATTAGGTACACTTAAACTATTTAAGAATTAAGCGCAATCCAAAGTGTCAGTACCCAAATAGATATCAGTACTCTACGTCCTACATAACTGTTAAATCATTGATGGTATTCTTGGTTGATTATTATTCGTGTTGTCTGCGTTTTTGGAAATCGTATGTAAACACTTTTTTAAATGTTATTACAGGAGTGCGGTTACAAGTATATACGTTCGTCTGAGAAAAACGAATGCTTAAAAATATAAAATGTTTTTTACTTGAACAGTCATCGTTCTTGATTGTTTTAAAATATGCCTATTCGAGAAAATACTGTTTGACTTAAATGTATAAGGTTAGCCGACATTTGATCACTTTTGCATACGTTGATTAAATGGTCGTGAGCTTGGTGCGATATCAATTGCAGTTACATCAAAGGCATCCTCGTTTGGAAGATTTGTTCAAAATCGGTGTTTTTGTCTAGTAATGGTTCTATTCTTGTAGAATATTTCACCTGACTCTTACTCTTGGGTTACTGTTAATTGCTTAAAGTTATCATCGACTGCAGACCATGGGTTATGCTAAGCGTTAAATAATATACGCTGGTGAAATTTAAGTGATCTTACGAATTACCACTGCATTGATACGGAAATTGTAGATCGAAGCCAACAAAGTCAGATATCATATGTACTTTTTACAACTTATCCATACGATCAAACCATAACATAAGGAAGACCTTTGATTACGTATTTCTTTCATTCTAGCACGATTTATGACATGTTCAGAAGTAACGCTTTATAATGATGGTTTTCAGAATCCATATGGTATGAAACTCGATTACGTGCATGCATTGGCTTCGTTTCGTTATGTCTGTTCAAGTAATATGACATCTAAATGCAATATAAACGGCATATTTGATACCATCATATCGGCCTAGATTGAGGACAGATTAAAATTTATGAAGGCGAGGCTTACTCTGATGCTTAATTTATATGTTCGATCATTTTAATATAAACTTAGTGCTAAAGTGTTGTATGTGTAAATCTAGAGTGTTCTGTTTTGAAATATATACTATTAATATCTAAATATACGTAAATAAAAAAATGAACATCAAAACAAACTGTGTTACTGACAGCTTTTGTATTTAAAAATTTGTGAACGAGGTGCATGTTGATACTTATACTGTCATTTGTTTACAATAACAAAGTGTCTTGTAAATTTTGCTTTATTTTGATAATTGACTACGTGTTGTTTATCTATAGTCAGGTGGTTATGTGACCGCGAAAGCGGACACTTATTTCTATTCATAAATGTCAGAGGGAAATCACATACAGTGCTCCAGAATCTTATCAAAAGTCCGCAAGCAATCCACCTCAACAATCACCAGACTAGAATGTCCCAACAGTTTGCAAAATTATGACACTGAAAACGAAAATCAGCAAGAACATCTTTATGCACACTTACCCCATCCGCAAATGCTGAAACATGTACAACATTCAACGACAGGAAATATGTTTACTTGAAAATATAATTGCATGGTGACTGTTCGATGTTTAAGCAATTTTAAATGCTTATCTGCTTTGAAATGATATTGACTTATTTAAATGCAATTATCTTGACTATAAACTCATTGCATAAATTTGAACATTTTTCAGCAATATTTCTTTGGCACAATTTAACAATATCTGTGCTTACATCAAAAAGGAAAACAAAAACATTTGTCCCCATTTTCTGAAGCCAATTGTTAATTAAAAGGTAACTCATCGGCTCACCCTATATATTCCTCCGCCTTGCCAGATTAACTTTCTTCATCCCCATTGTACTTGCCTAGTATTCTCTATATCTATATGTTTTGCATTATGGTTTATTTATTTTAATTTTATACATTAAAACGATGACCATTACGCGGTAATAGCGTTGACAATTTTTTGCAATGTCAATATCTAAGGCTCATATCTGATCATTTAATGTTTGTATCTTGCCGTGTATTCGTATATATACGAGGGTCATTTTAAATCACTTCGTCTTGGCGGATGCGTAGTCTAATGGTAACACACTCGATTGTTAATCCATGGGTCGCTGGTTCGATCCCCCGTTTTCCGGAAGGGACGTTAAATTGGGGTCCCGAATGACAGCGCTATACACTGGTACAAGTTAAAAAACAGGGTTGCTCAAATCAAGGTTACATTTTGTCAGTGCACTATGCTCTAATCACCTAATATGACTATCAATCGTATCGTTGCACTTGTCGCATGGGCCTTGCATAAGTACGAGTATAAATACACGTACACATCTAAAATTCACGCAGACACTGTACACTATACAGTTTAAACATTGTATTTGTGAATATCATATTCGTCGTAAAAATCTTTACTCCTTATGTGCATTGTCTTATTTACATGTTTGTAAAGTCAATATATTTTGAATATCTATATACAATTTTGACTGCAGAGTAAAATATGTCTTAAAATAAAAAGGTAACATACATCATGCACTTCTTTTTTTTATAAAGCATGTCCGCATATAAATCACTGCAAGCTGAGAAAATGTTCTTTATAATTATTTATGTTTTTTGTCTAATAGCAATAGAGGTAAAGAAATTAGAATGTTACACCCAAAACGTAAAAATGTAGCTTTACACATTTCGACGTGATCAATTTTAATCACACAATTAAGAACTAGAAATGTATAAATGGTTTAAGTCAGATAAGCTAATATTTTTCTTAATTTATCTATTGTAAATTTATTTAGTGCATTATTTACATTTTAATATGTTAGAAAACGAAAACATTTACATACGACATCATGTTTACCGTACTCCAGCTAAAGACATTTTTTCTAGAACAATAATACAAATACCGAAAAGAATTGCATTTAGTATATTTGTATTCAATATATTTAAGCCCTTACTATATATAATCACCAAATAATATAAGACGAAGTCTAAAACTTAATAAACAAGTCTACGTCTTGAAATTGCCCTAGTATATAATTTGTATAGAATCTGTCTTATAATCAATCTTATAAGAAAGAAGGAATACAAGTGTTCATTGCTTATTATTAAGAAATTTTTCTAAGAGTAGATCAACAATGATCAGACGAACAGCCTCTGTCGACAGTGTGTGTTTTACCTGATCTGCTCAGTCTTAAACAAAGTAATGGAATGATGTGGCGGTGATACAATTTAGCCACATTAGACATAATGTTTTATCTTTATGAAAATACAACAAACACAATTTTTCACTGTTCCTTCACATTCTTTCACACAGTTTTAACTTTTTTTAATTCCAATACACAGTAAATATCCCCAATAGTATACATTAAGTAATGAATTTATTTCCAGATAATATTCATTAATACTAATTCAACATTTTGTCACATTGTGAAATAATGAATAGGTGCAAGATCAAAAGGTCCAAATGAAAATTAATGCTTAAACGATGCAACTGTCATATAGGAAAACCTTAGGATCATACCAATTATAACGTAAACATATGATAACAATATTTATATAACATAGGCATCAATCTCAAATGTATTGTATATTTAACTAATTCATATTAAGTTACACTCTGGCATTTCTCGATGTTCGCGACAACGGATCAGGTGCAAATGTGAAATTAATCTCACATTTAATGAAGGTGGTATGAATGGTGTTGATATACATTAATTTATCTGGCATCAAAAGAGTACTTACAAGAAAACAATATGTTACTGAACTTCGTCTATTTCATTAGCAAGTCGCACAACACGTATTCATGACGTACGGTTATACAGCACGAATAGATCTTAAATCAATGAACAATTAGTAACAAATGGCAAAACATATTTTAATCATATGAGATAGCAAAAGGCATTGACTTATGACTAAATTGTGATAGATATGATTTACCTTCCTATGAACAACCATCTAATTACGTTTTTAAATGCACACTATGTTTTAAATCAGTACTTCGAATTCATTTCAATCTAGTTTAATGTGTTTGTCGAATAGTGATCGATCTGTAAAAAACTTATTTACAACATATGATACTGCTTAAAAGAAATAAGTTTTGCCAGAATGTTATGTTCTTTGATTGCAAAATCTATACCGAAGTTATACGTGACATCAAAGTTGTCGAGTTCATAAAGTGTTAGCTAACCGGTTGGCCGCCTTCCAAGTGTATATTTGAATGTGTGATATATATGAGGATGAGCTAAACAATTTGGCACCACCCATGTATCAAGTTGAATGAATAATTTTATACTCTGAACAGTAAATACGATTTTATATTTCTAAACATTGTGAGAATAATCTGTTGCTTCATTCATTTAATAAGGCCAGTATTTCGTCGACTTACTTTTTCTAAAGATGAACAATTGCAAAATGTCTTATTGACAAGAAGTTGGGATTTTATCTCGATTCGGACAAAAAAATGAAGTTTTCTTTATACGAATGGCAATATGTAGGTTAACACGCTGTTTTTGTTTATTTCGCTTTACTACTTATTAAACTGTCAGTTTCATGAATAGCACCAATAAAACGGACCAAATACAGGGAAACATATAGGAATAAGACATGAGAATTATCTATTGTTTACAACCAAACCTTACTTGTTTTACAAAATTTGCGTTTTCCTGTCTTCCACCAATATACTGTTTTCAGAGCGGAGGCTTAGTAGGCAGTATACACGTTGTACATATTTCAATTTTAATATTTGTAAATCTTATAAACGTATGAAAGCTTCACTGTTGGGTTTACGGATATCCCGAATAAAACGTACTGGAAAGTTTTCACAACACAAATGATATATAATGGCGAAGTTGTATTCTGTCACTTTGACCAAAACAAACAGTTAAGGTAGGATTTGAACCAATCACATTTCTTAATTAAATGTCACGTGGATAGCTATAATGTGGGCTGTTTTAAGTGTATAGAATGAATTATTATTCCGGGGTGTTTACCTTGACGAAATCCATAATGTTTAATTTGACCATTTCATGGTATCACAAGAGAACTTCTTACATAACTGTTTAATCATTGAATTATATGTTGTTTTTTCTTGCCTGGTTATTTATTGTTCGTGATATATTTGTAAGTGACAGCATACATAAAGACCTTGTTTATAAATGCTTGGACATGAGTGATCTCAATTATCTACAATCCAGTGTCAACCCTAAACCTCTTGTACTATGAACGGCCTTTCCTAGGCGGTAACCAAAACATGTATTTATTTATTCCTTAAATATATAGTATATCCGTCTAAGTTGTATTGTTACAGTGTGTGTATCTCCTTGAGTTTCAGTTGAGTCTTCAATGGTGGTTCTTTTAAAGTTTCTGTTTGGCTTTCAATGGTGCTTCTCGTCAAGTTTATGTTGTGTATTCAATGTTTTTTTTCTCGTGAAGTTTGTGTTGGGTCTTCAAATGTGTTTCTCGTAAGGTTTCTGTTGTGTAATCAATAGTGTTTCTTATTGAGTATTTGTTGGAGTTCAGTGGTGTTTCTCGTTAAGTTTTGTTAGGTCTTTAATGGTGTTTCATGTTCAGTTTATATTGGGTCGTCAATGGTGTTTTTCGTAATGTTTCTGTTGGGTCTTCAATGGTGTTTCTTGATGAGTGTTTGTTGGGTCTTCAATAATATTTCTCGTAATTCGTCTGTTTGGTCTTCAAAGGTGTTTCTCGTTCAGTTTTGTTGGGTCTACAATAGTGTGCCTTTTAACGGGGTTATCCGGAAATATGTGGCTACTGGTCTTCTTCCTGTAGTTTGCTTTGTATTAAAATTAAGGAATATGCACTTTTTCATAAAACTTAAGCTTGGAATTTTGCCATGTTCCTTTAAAAACGTGTTTGTTTTAGAAAGGATATCAGAATGACTGCTCAAATGTGCAAGCTATGTTTGATTGGTGGTCATTTTCTTAGCTTTATCCTAGAAAATATAAGGTGAAGCCTCACAGATATGTTATTGATTCTTTCTCGCTAAATACTTCACACACTGTTTAGTCTACTACACGTCTTGCAATTCTTTAATCTCGGTTAAAGATAGCTTTGCATCAATAATTGTATAAAATAAAAGTACAAAGGGTTTTGAAATTGTGTGCGTTTTCTATATCCATGATTGGTGCATAGTCTGACTGCATGTTTGATTTGCCTTCCTTACAGAAATATTTACGGACTACACGCAAAAGGTATATATATTTCGATTGTGAAGAAACATACATTCAAAAGAACAAACTAGTATGTAAAATGTATGAAAACAACAGTTTAAGTTTGATTCGGATAATCCTAGTAAAATCGTTCATTGCTATCCAGTATGATATCGTGTGTATTTTTTTTTATTTTTTTTTTGGGGGGGGGGTATCGTTTTGATTTTGATTTTTGTTCTTGTTTATTGTGCGACTATGAAAATGGTGGTATTGCGTCTTGATACATGCAACATTAGTTTAATAGTTTTATTATGCATTCATTAATTGCCATGAAGCAGACACGTTTGTTTGAGATGGACGCATGCTTAAAAAAAATAATGCGTGTTTTTGTTAATTGTTGATTGCTTATCGACATCATCGACTAAAGAGCATCTTTTGTGACATGCGTATAATAATACCCGTAGGTGACATTTTAGAGATTTACCAATGCAAGTTACACGCTTTATCAAGCTGATATAAAAATGAATGATCTATCAAATGAGCTCATCATTAATCGCATTGATATTGAACTTATAGATCGATACAAGCTAAATCAGATAGCATATGCATATTTTACTTCTTGTCTATACGATCAATCCGTAACAATAAAGAATACCATTGCTCATATATTACAGTATTATTACAATGTATTTATATGGTATACCATTATAATATAGACTTAGTCTATTACTTCTGTATTTACTAACATAGAATATTATGTTTAGAATATCGACTATGTACATGTAAATATACATCAATGGAATTTTCAAATGAAAACAGACTGGGTTACTGCGTTTGTATTTTATAACGTGTGAGCGAGAAAAGATTGATGTATCCGTCTCCTTTATCTGAAAACTATAGGTGCGTCAATAATTCTAAATATTGACAATGAATGCAGCTCGAAATTATATTTCATTTGAAGAACGTAAATTAGACTTGTAAATTTAATAAGTGATATTGTCTAAATTGACATTTATTAATTTTAACTGTGAGATGGAATGCGTGCTTACATTTCATAATCATTTAAAAGAGAGTCTGGAATTTAACAAATATAAATTTTTTTCAAAGTCAAACATTAAGTTTTTAACAATTACTATTGAGCATGGTTAATAATTTATGCAATTAACGTTATTTGACGTCATCTTCGTCGGATGAAATGTGTCTGAAACCAACAGAAAAATGGTCCAGAGTTTTAACATCTTATGTTGATAAAACAGTACTCTCTAAAAATGATTAAACGACACCTCACACCTGCCAGCAATAACATCACACTAGTATGCATAGGATACATAAATTTAACTTCCTCGTCATGTTCAGGTTACTACTGATATAAACTTCACGTTTGATTCTTGTCTTTATGTCATATCTGATGTTTCTACGCCCGTGATACTGATTACTGCCCGTGCCTAACCGAGCATTTAAAGTTTCGCATACCAAGTTTTAAATATTATTTGCGTTCATTTAAAAAAAAATGGTTACCTTGAGTGAATGTTGTTGTTTGTTTTAATTAATAGCCTTCTAGCTATTATCTGTATATATACATAAAATAATAGTATACCTAAATATACACTTTTTGTTTTGTCAAATGATTTAAACATGATATTTTGTTTTAACTAAAAACAATTGTTTTACCTCAACTATAGTGTGCATTATTGAATATAATAGTAACATGTTCAGGTCGGTAAATTGACAGAAAAAATAATATTTAAATATCGTTTACTCTTGTTTATTAAAAATATCAAAGGTCTACCTTTTTTCTGTATGAGCACCACTCCCACTTCTTAAATATGCACGATAGACACTTTATCTAGGTCGTACATCTTTTGCATATACGAAGAATTGTGTTGTGTAATGTGAATTGATTTATAATAATAATAATAATAATAATAATAATAATTATAATAATATGAGTTTAAACACGATTTAAATTATTTCTGAAGAAAAAATGTGTGGTTTTTGAATGATATTTTTCAGGACATCTTTTTTGGGTGGATGGATGTAGAGATATCACCAGAAATGCAGCCATGAATGTGTCACACGGACGTTAAAGATAAAGAAACTGTAAACTAATGATGATAGCAAAAACTATCTTCTTATTGTTTTTTGGTGTTAAATCAACATACAAAGCTGTGAAAAAAGTGTTAAAGCCGAAATCGTTTCTGCAAATCTATAATAAAGTAGTAAACAAGAATAATTTCAAACCAAAAATAATAATAAAGTATAAACCAAAGAAGGGAATTTCTTCAGCCGTGTTCGGGAAGCATTCCCGGTACATTCATTTCGATAAAACAATCCCATGAAGTTTATCAATGCACTTATTGGCGAGTAGGGGATGTAACGTTATTCCAAAATTTGCAAATGCACCCACTCGTCGATAGATGCATTGATCAATACCATAAAAATGACTTTTGGTCAAATCTATAAGGCACATGTGTGAATAAACTCTGCAGATTGCCATAAAAAGTTTTCAATATTTACAAGCATAAAAAAGATCATAATCGTTTTTCAACATGAAGCACATGGCTTCATCAATCATTCCAGGTATATTTGGATTATGCTATTTTCGTTTTCGTTTTTATTTCATATCTAATTCTTGAAATTATTAAGGTATTAAAAAGTTAAAGAAAATATTGTATAATGCTTTTATTTGAGAGTATAATTTCAAGAATTAGAAAATATCATGCAATCAAAGTAGGATATACACGCAACGTTATGAGTTATCACGATCGTAGAATGTCTTTTATAGCACATGCAGCGGCTTAATATTGTAATTATATTTCAGATGAGACGCAAATTAGCCTTTTTTGTTGTTGCCTACAAATAGTTTGGCAGCGGCCTAGCAGACAGATCAGACAAGGCTTAGGTGTCGGCAGACAGCTGATATATATATATGCATCTACAGTTATCTTGATTGACACTTGTGTATCTAAACGATTTCAAAGGAGGCATTGAACTACGGGCCTTTTCCTTTTGTTTCCATTTTATTGTGAAGAGACACAGTTTACCAAGCAGATAAACCAGCAACATAACACAATTTATCGCGTGCGGTTAACATAAATATCTATCAGTAGTTTATATTATTACTATTTTTTATATCGTTTATAAAGGGAATGCACATAGTTTGGCATAACCGTGATCTATCGACATTAAGACATATATATGAACATAGCGATTGCTCGGCAGTTATCTCATTGAAAAGTCTCCTCCAGTAACATTTGTATATTTGGGAGACATTTTACCTTATTAAATCGACTTCCTCTCATGAAGTCTAGACCCTGGTGAATGTTGTTTTTTATAAATGTAAATGTAGCGCGTCATGTGACTTTGAAAAAAAACATACATAAAGTATTTCATAAATTAGCGTATACATATTTGTTCAAAATCAAATCCATACCATAAAATCTCAATGAAACGAGTTTAGACTTCATATTTTCCAGAAGCTAAAATGTATCATATCAGAACATCGTTGGGGAATCCAAGCTGCTACTCCGCTTGGTTAACAGGAGTTTGAAGAAGACGACCAAGTTCTATGTGAAATTCTGGATAAAGCAGAAGCAGTGTCACTTGTTTATGAAGGGTGCGTACAATGGCTTTATAACTAAAGTGGTGAAAGCAGTGACGATTGTTAATGTAATTCAGATTGCCAAAACTGTTTAAACACTAAAAGCTTTATGGTAGACTGTGGGTGCCAAAAACAATGTCAGAAAAACTTAAATTTACAGTAGTTGATGCTAATAACATTGCTACCGACACTTAAAAGAATTCAAATAAAGACAAGGAACTATTTCTTACGGGCGTTCACATTGCCGAGAAGTACGATTCTTTAAAAACGAAACGAGGCAAAAATCGGGTGCGGGCCAGAGCACAATTCCTAGTAAAAGGCAGTGTTGTGTGCTTGACAACATTCAAGTTCTTATATAATATGAAGCGGACAACGCTAAATACTATTATCCAACAAGAGAATGACACCGACACTGGACCACGAGTGCATGGAAATACAGGGCTGAGTCCGAAGCACGCTCTTAATTTCGATGATGTTTAGCGCGTGGTGCAATTCATATTGAATCAGGCTGAAGAAAAGGTTATCCCGTATCCGGCAGCACCAGGCGGCCATGACAACCTGACTACAGTTTTTTTGCCGACCAAGACCACAAAGCTGCTTTTCAATGTTGAATACAGTAGTATATGCACAGACAACAATGTACAGCAAGTGAAATTGTCTGCATTTTAAACAATTTGGTCATCATGCATACCCCATATTAAAATAGCAATGCCAAGAGATGACGTGTGCGCAACATGTGAGAAAATAAGACAGCAGATCTCCAACGCCGTCATTATAAAAAAGGGAGCCATATGCGCCAACATCATTGAGGCTCAGCTGGTACAAACGTACATTGGTACAATAAGCGTTTGACTGAAATATTTCATTGTATATGACACGTTTAAATAATATTTAAGTAATAATACTATTCTATACATTGTCTTTGGTATATTAATTGATGGTATATTTATTCACGTGATATTTTTAAAAGACAAAGTAAGCATATTGAATTATGCAGGCCATGCAACAATATTTACAGAATTACACAATATCATAACTTATACATTAGCAGTGCAATCAATTAACCTTGCATTCATGTTTTTACCTTATTAGTCAAGGCTACTGAGCCTCAAAACAGGTTGAACCCGGACAAAATTGAAAGAAAAAAAAGTTATGTTTTCTGAAAGTTCAATGTCTGTTGTTTCAAAAAACTCAAAGTTCCCAAAAGTTCCCGAGTGGGAAACTCTATAATTCAAGATGGCCGCCAAGATGGCCGCCATAATTTTGAAAAATACCAGATATCATATAACTGCTTAAAGGAATTACATGTTCTGGCTTTGAATGTTTAAAAACTTATTTATTGTCACTATTATATCTATATATATAGGAATAAGTCTTGTTATGGCATAGTTTCTATTTTTATTAAAATATTTAAAAACATATACATAAAATATATATATATATATATATATATATATATATATATATATATATATATATTATTTTTTTTTTTTTTTTTTTTTTTTTTATTTTTATCAAAATTTTTGTTTTCTGATCGTTTTATTTAATTATTTATAGCAAAAAATGACTAATAAAGCCTTTCATGTGCTCAACTAATTCAATATGTGTCAATTTTGATATTTTTGGAACAGGTCAGAATTTACTGAAAATGAACACTGGTTAATACAAATTAAATACTGTACATGGTGAGTGGGTGGGGAAGTGTAACATGTATTTCAACTATTAAACTTCATCTTTTCTTTTGCAAAACTCTTGGTCATTTTCTTTACTTAACATATTTGTGATTTATTATTTACTATTTAATAATAATTTGCTATATTTGGAGAAGTAAATGTCCAATTTCAATGAATGGTGGTTTAATGAAAAATAGCAAAATGTACAGTGATGGAATTAGCGCTCCCAGTGAAAACCCAGATATTGCAGACATTAAATCCGACAAAAATAGTAAAATTGATAACAGTGATATTTACCCACATTTACATGCGGCAATGACAAAAATTGACAGCTTGTTAAGTGCAGAAGTAGACTTAGAATCTGTAGTAAAGACACCAAGAATTAATGAAGTTAAAATAACAATACATAATGCGGAAATAAACATGAAGGGAAGTAGAACTGACAAGCTATGGTTGGGTTATCTGGAATTGCTAGACAATTTGAAAAAAAAAATCATAAAAGGCAAACGTACTGGTGACTGGCTGCTTTACTTACAGTCCTTGTTAGAAATGCTTCGATTATTCGCGGCTACTGGTCACAATGCATATGCTAAATCTACTTACATTTACCTAAATAAGATGCTAGATTTACCAACAACACATCCTCAAGTTTACAGGAATTTAATGGAAGGCATGCATGTTATTCGACGTTCTGACAGATACTGGACTGGGTTATCTACGGACCTCATCATAAAACAGATGTTGATGCGCAGTATTAAAACAGTCGGTGGCCTGACAAGAGGAAGTGGGATGGATGAAGCTCAGAGGGCACAGTGGATCTTGTGGATCTTGTCTCGGCCAGCATGTTCAGAAATCAATTAAAAAATGCAGCAATTAACAGGTCAGAAATATGAGTCAAGCGAACAACACAAAGAAAGCAGCAAGTCAAGGAAGAGTAGAGATAATGATGATATTCAAAAGATGTTTGCATGTCTTGTGGAAATAAACGCATTTATGGCAGAACCTACAAGGAGTTCTGTGAAATGTATGTGAAGTATGTAACCGATATCCATCCAAACAGACTGGTTGTGTTTGATGGATACAGGCAAGGACAACACGCACAAAGACGAAATGGGGGACGCATTGGTGCAGAGGTCAGAGTACAGGATGACCTACTTATGAATTCGAAGAAATATAATTTCCTACTGAATATCGCAAACAAGCAATACTTAATAGACATGCTGGCAGTGAAACTGGAAGATGCAGGAGTGTATGTCACAAAAGCTGAGGGGGAAGCAGATTTTGATATAGTCATGACAGCTGTGAACTACTCAAAGTCAATAAACACTGTTGTTGTTGGTGAAGACACTGATTTCTTAAAATTACTGTGCTATTATTTTGAAGATCATGGTTCTCAGTAGATCTTAACAGTGAAGGCAGGAAAAAGAAATCAACAAACAGTTAAGCTGTTAAAGAATGCCTTGGAATTGATGTGTGTAAACATATTTTGTTTATCCATACAATACTTGGGTGTGATGCTGTTTCTAAACCAAGTGGATTAGGCAAAACTGCTTCATTTAAGTTGCTTAACAAGTTTTTGAAATTCCAGGAATGTGCTCAGTAATTCGAAATACTTCCACATGAAATATCAAAAGAAGAGATTGAACAACATGGTGAGCGTGCAATGATTCTCATATACACGGACAGGCAAAAAGTCAGCATAAATGATCTGAGAGTCAGGTTTTTCATTGAGAAAACTTCAAGTAACTCTTTATCTATTGATCCGAGAACATTACCGACAACGTCCAGTGCAACAAAATACCATTCACTACGAACATACTATCAAATATTGCAATGGAAATGTTTGGACAAAAGTCCCTGTGACTATGGTTGGGTGCTCTCAAACCGCTTACTTGTACCGAAGCTATCTGATATGGCGTCGGCTCAAGCCAACATCCTTAAAGTAATTTGATGTTCATGTAAATCTGAGTGTAGACGTAATTGTTGATGGCTGCAGGAAACTAGGCCTAAATTGTTTAACAGTGTGCCGTTACTGCGACGAAGCTTCCTGCAACCAGCTGCAGTTGTATAATATTGAAAAGATCAATTAAGTAACCTTATTCAAACATTAAATGTGTGACAATTATTAAGCAATATTATAAGCATTTTCTGTAAATGTAACTATCATGTAGTCGGAACAGTTGTCTGAGAAAAAATGTATAGTTCATTCATTTGTGACACATTAACAACACTTATCCTATGAAATATTTGATCGTAGAAATCTATAATTGATTTTGATTCCTTTCATTTATCAAATTTGACCTTTAAATGTGACCTTTACCTCAAATATAATGATTTGATTCTTATATGCATAAAAACACTTTGTAATGGTGAACATTTACGTTTAAATAGTTGGATATCTATCAGACGCAATTTGTGTGTTTGACCTCTTATATTTTGTTTTCTAATTTTTGACTTTTGACCTCTAAAATTTGACATTGACCTTGGATTTTAAGACACCATTAGTATGTAAATTAATTTCTCTATCAATGTTAGACCAACATGTAAAATGATTTTAATATTGATTGAATGCCCCAAAAATAATTTTCCCAACAATAAATTTTGGGGAACTTGATGATTCATGGTAAAACACACCAATTCCAATCAACTTGCTTAATATCGTTTCTGAATCAATTTTGTCCGGGTCAAAAGCTACACAGCCTGGACTATATACTAAAGGGTTGTGTATGATGTGTGTATAGAACCGGCCCATATTGAGCCAGACACGTTCCACCATTAACGTTTGACTTCTGTCTGTGCGCTAGTTCCTCACACTACAGTCGACGAATAGGCCCCATATTCTTCCTTTCCCTGCGAAAAGTACCAATCTTTTGATTCACAATCAGCGCGGGGAAACAGCTCATTTTCTTAATTGATAAAGATGAAGCCTTGGGAAAAGATGGGAAGGGAACACATGGTCGAAACGCCATACTGTATATGATACATTATGCTCTCGAGTTCCACTTTGCCCCGAGCGAAACGTTCACAATTCATGCTGACAATTGACCGGGTAATACTTTACTGTGCAAATTTGGAATGAATTTAGTTATTTGGTACAAATACTTCATTTTATGTTATGAACTTTAAACCCTTAACAAAACATACAAAACAACAAATATGTATCGTATTTCGTTCGTGATTTAGGAATATTTCTTATGAAAATCATGTCATAACGTTTTCTTATTACAGGGCAAAATAAGAATATGTACGCCAATGGCTACTTCCTATGGCGTCTTATGACCAGGTAGCTGACAGGGATCGAATAATTGATGCAAATACCGGGTACGTTTTTTATATCAAAACCTTAAAAGCATACATACGAAATTTCGAATTATGTTCTCCAATAGCCATAGTTTAAAAGTCAGGAAATAAATGAAACCTTTTTGCAGGCCTTGCCAAGTACCATGTCGACAGTAGCTTCGCGACCTTGAAGAAGGCATACAGACGTCATGCTACAGAGAGGATTGATGAGGTAATGTGAGCGGTTGACCGGTCGTCTGTGACCAACGTCTCGGTGCGCTACCCACAATTGATCTGGAGGGACTGGAAATCGTTCCTGGCCATGTATTTTAGGTCTTTTGTATAAATACGGTAAAAATATGTGTGTTACGAATTTTGAGAGTAAGCTTCAATGTATTGTGCATTTGCCTTTGAAGAATAACATATTATTCTCCGTTGATTCATAAATAAATGAATTGCATTTGCCATTGGGACCCATTTACTTTATAAAAGACCACCTATTTTTTCATGAAAAAAACAACATTTCAGGTTCACGGCCAGTCTGCCGGGCATTGTGATCGTAACGGAAAAAAGGGGCGTCGAAGAAAAACAGATTAACCTCCTTAAGGACCGCTCCTCCAGGTTTCTAGTGGACATGCAGTTCCAGCAGTTTGGTAAGCTTAAACAGGAAGAAATATCTCCGTCGGAGTGTCAGCAAACAAAAGAGTATTGTTTGTTGTGCATATGTAAACCTATCCATATCAATAAAGCCGGTTTTGCCCTGACGCGAAGAAATGAGCCCGTTATTATATTGTTAAAGTGGAATCCGTATTCCAAACAATCACGAAATGGGTTAAATGTTATAAACATAAGATATGAAACAGTTCAAGATATTCTAAGATAAATGATATTCCATCGGCATTTAACATCGGTGAAAAGAAACGGCGGTTTTTTTTTAAACTTCGTTTACCATTGGTCAAATGCTTTCATGCCTCTCCAATCAGAATGCTAATATAAAACATAGATAAACGTTTTGATTATTGCTGGTCATGCAAAACAAACGTTTGTGGAAATAACTAGGGCATTGTAAATATTTAAAAGATAGACACTTAACGTCATATAGGTCAACTACCGGTTTTTAAGTCTATAATAGCACGGTAAATATAAGCAAAAATAGTATTCATCACAATATGAATAACCATTGGTTTTATTTACTGTGGAGCAGAGGCCTTCACCACACATCCAGATTTCTTTGGTAAGTGCTGGTGATTACACTTGATGGACAACAGCAATATTGGCTTGACTTAAATAGCGAACATGAGCCCTGAAAACAGAAACAAGAGCACCATATATCAGCTGGGAAATGCCAACAATTTATTTTAGATATAAGCAGATTCTTTTGCTTTTGGGAAATAAAGATCATTGTAAATATTTACCACGAGACTTGTCCAGTTTGTATAAATAGAATAATAATTTCTGTAACTAAATGAACATTACCAGGTACAAACGAGACCAGTTCAAGCCGTCAAAATATAACCTATTGCGACAGTTTTGTCTTCTAGAATCAAGAAACATGACCTATGTCAAACGCTTACTTACAACATCGTTTCAAAATTCTAATTTATTGTGTCTGTGTGGCGAATCGTACATTCGACTAGATCCAGCCAACAACTGTCCAGTTCTGGAAACCGATTAAGAATTAAAAAAATACATTGAAGCTTTAGAGTAGGTTATTCAAAAACGTCCGAAAACATTATTCCGAGCGAAAAAAAATAGGAACAACAAACAACAATACTATATTTTTAGGATGCCATGGTTTGAATTATTATTATAATTGTATTTTTTTATTCATAAATATATTGCTATAAAAACACGTCTAAATAGTGTTCATCCTAGTTTATTTTTATGTTGGTATTTTCACCGGCTTTCACATCAAATTATTCGGTTGTTAAAAGTCTAATAACACCACTGACCTCCTCCTGAAGCTATGTCACTCTTTGTTTGTGTATGCATTATGCGTCAATTAACATTGATCATGTTTAAAACATATTGAATAGCTAATAAAAATCACATTTCTACTATTTTTATATTGAATTAAACTAAACAAATAAGTACACGTGCTAATTTAAAATCGTTTTTGAGTACAGCTATGGATTGCATAAAATCTAGTCGTTGTGAAAATTGACACATACTCGTAAGGTGATGAAATTGTTTAAAAACAGATATTTGTCTTCATGATATCGGCGTATTAAGTTAGATTAAGTTTCATTGTTTTACAACAGATATATCACACAATTCTGAGATTGATTTGTAATCGCAATTAAATCTATTTATATGTTTATTATAACCAGGGAAGCAATGGAATACATTTATTTAGATATTTCTCCAGACTGAACTGAGTTTATGTTAGAGTTTGTCTGTAGTTTCTGTTTAATGAACAGAACAGTTGGAAATCCACGAGACCACATAAAAGAAATACCTCAATTAAAAAGAGACCACTCAGAAGTTACTGAATGTTCCGTTTTCTTATGACGTCTTCGAAAGCATGGAAATGAAAACATTATCGAATTCCAGAAAAACAGTCTAATTGTGTTTTTTGAATGCCACTGCAATTCAAACGAACAAGAACGAAAATGTAAAGTCAGCTCCAAGCTATTGGAAAATTATAATATTCTAGATTTGAGACAATCATCCGATTTAACAGCAATACGGTCTTTTAAGTGTTTGTCTATTTTTCTTATTGAAGGTCTTGGATACTTACATATTTAGATGCACTTTATGTAAATGACATAATGTTCATTTCACAAGCCTTAAAATAAAATTAATAAGAGTTGGCGCGTTGTTGCACGTGACTTATCTAACATACTGAACATCTGCTTTGTCTTGTTATGGAATAACCGAGAATGTGCATAACACGTGTTTTTTCTATCATGGCCGTTTTATCATGCAAAAAAAGAAACATACCATTCCTGAAATGAGTATCACTTTCAGAGTCAATAATGAATCCAGATAAGTAAAAAGACCTCACTTAATTATCAAGTTGTCATCAACGAATGTTTGCCAACAGCACACACCAACTAAATATTTCTCCTCCCTGAAGGCTTTTTTTTGGCGAAACGTTAATAATTACAACATACTTGATATACTTTAATGTTAGGTATTTGGTTAATATATTCTTAATGGGATTCAATTAGAGCTTTAAGAGCAACTCCAATAGATCATTCCATTGACTCACACAACATAAGAAGGACAATGGCTATGAATGAATCCTTTCCAGCATATTGTTTCATCGTGTCTAATCCTATTGGTCAATCGTGATCATATTTCTTCAAGGTGACCATTTAGCTTTCACAAGCAGCCTTCCACATGTATAAACCTCACTCAAGGGAAGACTGAAATCGATACGTTCACGAAACAATTTTTAAGGACGATTTCCCAAGTCTGCCATGAGCCCTCGTTATGAGCGCGATGAACTGCGTTGCATTCAAGGTCGAACGTGTTAACTGCTCTGAATGAAATAAATGCATCATTGATAACCGGATGGGTCTCAAACCGTCTTGAAATAGACAAATATTCAATGTAATTGTTTTGTAAATATAATTCAAGAATGGTTTATTAAATTATAGACAAATATAAACATGAAACCATTGTTAAACAGTATCGCTGATAGAGGCTTGTTAGATCCTTATAGAGAATTACATGGGGAGACAAAAACATTTACATGGAGAAGATTAAACACGTGTCAACAGGGAAGGCTTAATTTTTTTTTATTAAAAATAATGTGATAAATTATGTTAGAAAGTGTGATACAGATATATGCTACAAATCTGATAAGTCAATTGTTGTTATAGAATTATGTTTTTCAAAAGCCAAACATGGCAAGGGCCTTTGGAAATTTAATAACTCACTTTTATCTCAAATTGATTATTTAGATGGTGTTAAAAAATTGAGGAGATTATTTTACAATATTGTCTCCAGTATATGATTGTAATGCTGTATTAGAAATGGACAGATCAGAAATTCAATTTGTAATAAATGATGAATTATTTCTAGAAAGTATGTTAATGGAAATTAGAGGTAAAACGATATCATATGCTAGTTATAAATCAAAGGAGAGGAATATACTAGAGGAAAAGTTGCTACATGATATTTTAGAATTACAAAAAAAATATTCAGAAACTAATAAAAATCAACTACTTATTTTAGAGACAGAGCTTAGTGAATTAAGAAACAATAAACTGAAGGGATTTGTAATAAGGTCTAGGGCAAATTGGGTAGAAAATGGAGAAAAGGCTACTACTTTTTTGCAATTTAGAAAAAAAGAACTATTGCTGATAAGCATATACCATTTATTGAAAAAGATGATGGTTCTCATATTTTGAAACAAGAGGAAATTTTGAAAGAATCCTATTATTTTTATAATAATCTATATAAGGAAAACTTATCATGTGACTTTGATTTACAAACTGAACTTAATAATTGTAACTATAATGTACTTAACAATCAGCAGTCAAACTCTTTAGAGGGACTTTTAACATAAGAAGTGGTTGCAGATACTGTCAAACAAATAAAAAATGATAAAAGTCCAGGCTGTGATTGTTTTACAGTAAACTTTTATAAATGTTTTGGAAAGATATTGAAAAATTTATTTTAAGAGCAATTACTCATGCCTTTTTATCTAATTCATTTTCTAGAAATATCAAATTGGGAACAATTGTATGTATACCAAAAGACGGTAAGCCAAAACAGTTTTTGAAGAATTAAAGACGTATTACTCTTTTAAATGTTATTTACAAGATAGCTTCAGGAAGTATAGCCAACAGATTGAAAAATGTTTTAGATACCTTAGTTTCAAAAGATCAAACAGGATTCATAAAAGGTCGATCTTTTGATAGCAGTGGTATATTAGTGAAAACACAAGATTGTTGTATGATATTATGAAAACATGCGATGAAAAGAAAATTCCTGGCCTAGTGATGCTGATTGAATTTGAAAAGGCGTTTGATTCTATAACTTTTAATTTCATTGAAAAAACGTTGTCTCTGTTCAAATTTGGTGATATGTTTAAAAAATGGATAATAATTTTTATGTATAATATTGAAGTTGCCATCCAATTAAATGGACACCTTTCTGAGTGTTTTAAGATAGGAAGAGGATGTAGACAAGGGGACCCTATTTCTCAATATTTGTTTATTTTATGTTCAGAAATTCTGGCAATTATGATAAGAAACAACCAAACTGTAAAGGGTATTATAATTGATGGTGAGGAGTATACGATCTCACAATTTGCTGATGATACATCTCTTCTGTTAGATGGTACTGACGAAACAGTGAAAAGGGTAGTAGATTTGTTGTATCATTTTTCCACAATTATCAGGGCTCAAAGTTAATTATGATCAGACCAAATTAGTTTGGATAGGACCACTGCAATATTCATCACGGTCCATAAAAACAAAATTTGAATTATCATGAGTCGATACTAGATTCAAATTGCTTGGGTTACATTTTGATGTAGATTTAAATCAAATGGGTAAGTTGTTAATGAAAAAATGTTAAAAGTTAAAAACAGTATATCATATTGGAAAAAGAGGAAACTTACACCAATTGGCCGGCTTACGGTAATTAAGTCACTTTTGCTACCATTATTCACACACCTTTTCATTAGTTTACCTAATCAAACACATGATTTTGTTAAAGAGCTAAACGATTTATTTTTAAGATTGTGTGGAATGGAAAAGCAAAAATTAACATTTTCAAAAAAGATTTTCCAGAAGGTGGTATTAATATGATTGATATAACAAGCTATATTTATAGCTAAAAATTAAGATTGATAAGCAAATTGATGTAAATAAAATGTTGAAAAGTGGTAAGAAATTTTGTGAAATCATTTGTCAAAAGATGGCAAACACATTCTGGAAAGATGTAATAAATGCATATATGTTATATATAGATAGGTCTTGCATAGACAATGTTAATCAATTTATGCATATGCCATTATTTTATAACCACAGTTTTGTTAATGGAAACTATACATTTATTCATACCCCATACAATAAAGGATTACGATATGTGAAAGATGTTTTTGATGCCAATGAAAATCTGTTGCATATTGGAAATTGAAGCAATATTTGATAAGAAAATCAACTTTTACACTATAATGGATTAATTTCTGCAATTAAGGCCTATATAAGGCATTTTAATCTTGTGTTCAATGTCTTTAATTTTTTAAAATGTAGTAACCCATGTATGAACATTTTTATTAACCCAATTTTGACAAAAGAAAATGTTAATAGATTTCTTTACAAAATCTTTATTAATAACACTGAAATACCTACAAGTCAACACCAATGGCTGTTACAATATGAAAATGTCTGTATTAATTGGAAAAAATGTCTATAGTTGTGTATTTAAGTGTACAAAGGATTCTTATATTCAATGGTTACAATTAAGAGTTCTTCATAGAATATTACCAACAAATTCATTATTATATAAAATGAAGCTAGTTGAAAATGATAATTGCTCCTTTTGTGAATGCTGTAAAGAAACTCTTATACATCTATTTTGGGATTGCAATAAAATACAGCCGGTATTGCAGGATATACTATAAAAGTTGAATACAAATGACTCAAGTATTGTCATAAACAGTATGCTTGTATTGTTAGGTTCTGGGAATAATAACTATAAATTTGATATACTTGTATTAGTATATAAGAAATTTATTTTTCTGTTAAAAAGAAAAAAAGTGTGTTCCAACAGTAATTGGTTTCAGAAATAGCCATCAGTTAGCATGGAACATTCATAAAAAAACAAATATCTCAGATACACTTAAAAGTAATTGGGCAATTGTAAGACCTTAGTTTTTGTAACTACACTTTTTTCCAAAAGTTGTTTGTACAAATGAATAAAAACAATGTATCGAAATGAAAATTAAATCATTAACATGCATGTTCTGGGAGTTTTTTTTTCCTTCAATTTTTTCCAGTCATTTTTTGGTTTAGATTGCTTTACATTCAAAGTATCTAAATTATTAATCGTAAATAACTTAACTGCATTCTTATAGTATGCTTGTAAATTGGTATTATGTAATGTCATACTATGTTATGTAAAATGCATACATATTGTTGAATAAATCCAAATTTTGAAAAAAAATAAAATAATAATAATAATAATAATTTTAACATGAGACCGAATTGATTGCTTATACTCATGATTATACATGGGAGGAATACAAATAAAAATACAAAAAGCAAAAAGCATAACACGTACCAAGATATTACATTATTCCTGAGCAATTGTGTATTTTTCCCTCGTCTCAAAAAGTGATTAATATTCTGTCAAATCATAACTTCAAAGGAATTAAGTAAACCATTTTACTGCTAATATCGTTGCAAGATATTATTTACTTTAAACTACTCGGAAACTCTAACACTGTTAACGCCCACTGTCACGGATTTACGAGTCCTTCATAAATCACGTCGTATCTAAAGATCGAAGGACAACATAATAAATCTCCGCATTATACAAAGCAGTGCGCGGAAAAACGGTTGTCCCTAGTGTATGTTAGGAGATGTATTGTTTCAGATACAAGACGTCTTAGATATCGCTTTCTAAATAAATCAGTATCGCAGTCCAATAAACCAGTTCGAGTACTGACTTCATCAATAGAAACGTTTCTTTTCAACGATTTATCTATGCATTAAAGATGAAGTTAGTGTAGGCAGTCGTGAGTTGTCGTTCAACTATACTAATGGTCTAAAGTCTTGTCCGGTATGGGTTTCCATAATATCTTTTAAACGCGTAAAGTTACGACCTTGAAATTTTGCCTACTTTATATCGCGTGTATTTTAAACCGGTTTCTGAGTTTCGATAGCCGTCTGCGCTCTAACAATTGAGATACACTACCGCCAACGTTTTTCACGTGCTCCCTCATGTATACAGTATTGTGACCAATTGGATAAAATTATTTACCTTATCCTCTTGTCTTACGATATTCAGATCGGAAGACATCAGACTATTTGAAGAAAATATTGATTTTGATTATAAAATGAAGCTTTCAAATGAGCAGCGTGCGCGCGCAATAGGCCAACTTGAGGCTGGTGCAACTGCCGCACATGTAGCCCGTAATTTCGGGGTTAATAAGAAAACCATTCGTCGATTACGTACAAAACTCGCAAGGCACATCACCGTGGCAGATCTCCCACGTTCCGGACGGCCGCGTAAATTGACGTTACGTCAGGATAGGCATATTCAGCTTGCACACTTACGTCATCGTTTTGCCGCTCCAAATGACACGGCACGAAACACACCTGCCCGTAATCGACCCCACATAAGTGCCAGAACGCTACGGTGACGTCTCAAGGCAGTCGGGTTACGTTGCCGACGGCCGTATCGTGGAGCAAGATTAACTCCCAATCACAGGCGTCTACGGGTAGCATGGGCGTTACGTCACCGGAGAAGGCGCTGGAATCAATGACAAACCGTTCTGTTTGCGGAAGAGTGTAAATTTAACGTTTATTCAAATGCCCGACGTCTACATGTCTATCGACGCTCTGGTGAGAGGTTTATGGACGCCTTTGTCATTGAAAATGACCGCCGGGGTGGGCCGAGCGCCATGGTTTTGGCGGGGTTTACACACCATCATAAAACCCTACTTGTATTCCTCGAATATGGTCGAGGACGCGGTAATGGCTTCACTGCACAACTTAACGTAGTCCAGATGTTGCAGCCGATTGTTCTCCCATTCCTTACTGCCCATCCAGGTACTGTCCTACAGCACGACAACGCCCCGCCCCATGCTTTAAGGCTGACTCAAAACTTCATGGCGGCCAAAAATGTCCAAACGTTGCCATGGCCGGCGTTATTGCCGGATATGAACACAATCGAACACGTTTTGGACTACATGAAACGGAAGATAAGGGCACGGAACATGTCCAACGTCCATCAATTACGTGACGCCATTGCTTAGGAATGGGGCCTACTTCCGGCTAGATTCCTGCACAGACTTGTAGCGTCAATGCGTAAAAGTTGCACTGAACTCATTCGGGTTAATGGGGGTCATACACACTACTGAAAACGCCGTTTTATTTAAGACACACTCAACGCAATCATTTGTGCCTTGCAAATCCTCAATGCCAATGTTCATCACATTACTGAACAGGCAGTACGGGCTCGATTTCCAAAAAATAAGCGTACTGTTTAAATAAAAATGGTTTTTCGATTATTATTTTTACAATAACTCGTATTCATATCCAATGAGTAGATGTGGTACTTGTACGTGTTTCATAAATAATTTCAATCGTCTTAATGCTCTTCTCTCACAGATAGTCAGCGGTAAAACATTTTTCGTCTCAAAAATCGGCTGATTTTGGCACCAAAGTATCAATTCAGTCATATAACAAAACTCACAATAAAACGGATCTCAATTTTGTAGTGTATATCGAATGTAAATAGGATCAACTTTGATCTGATCTTTTGTTAGCAGTGGTATTTAACTTGTTTCCAGACAATTACGCGAAAACTGTCTCATTGAAAGACACAAAAAAAAAACACGAAAAAGTTGTCAAAACAATCAATCTGTCAGATGAAACTTTAATACCATTTGAGGTATTATAAGGCGCCTTTTGACATTATTATTAATCTAACATCACATCAAAGCATTGATGAAAATACAGTATGTTTTAATCATGCCCACAAAGCCTTCCAGTCAACTGAAAAAGCGATTAGGTATGACCTTAAAGTACACAAGACCATTCAATCCCGAACATTTCACGGAGGAAAACCTTCGTGCTGCCGACTTTAAGACGCAAAGATTGTTCGAACACCTTTTCATGTCTTGTTGTTATCGCCGTTTTGTTTTGTGTCTCGGAAACCTTCCTGTCGAGATCTTTGTTCTGCGCTCCGCCATGGAAGCGTTTTATCTTGTAGATACTCTACGCCATCACTAAGATAAAAAAGTTTTATTAACAACATCAAAGTGACCTTAGATAGTCAGTTCATTTGCCTTTGATAACAATCCAGCTTGTGTAGGCACATTTCCATTAATTCAAGACGGCTTATGGAATGAAGTTTTCTGCAGATGACAGAAATACCACTGACGGAATAATTGCAGAGGAATTAGATCCAAATTGAGATTAAATATGTTTTAATAACATAATCCACATCAGTTTCAATGCACATTTTGAAAACAAAATCTCTTTTTCTGGACGGATATAGGACATAATATGGGTTTGGTTCAAAAAGGTCGAGTAAACCTTGTAACTTATGGTGGTTTCCGGTTCATGAATGTATACACAAGTTGGATATGTGGATATGCGATGCGTTGTGAGTAGTTAAGTCCTGGAGGCAAAGGAAACGATAAAAAAACACATTTTACCGTCCTCTTCTGGAGACATTTATTCCACACAAAACTTGTCTTTGATTCGTGATTTTTTTTTCTTGGTCCTTTGACCAAGACAAATTATGTTGAATAACTACCAATTTCTATTTTGTAAGATGCATCATAAATATATTAAAATTCACAAAGAAATACTAAAAAGTTGCCATTTGCGTTGTGGTAGATTTTTTTTATCCAGCAAATTGTCCCTTCGAGGCTAGTTGCATCTGGGCAATTGATTCTTTGTCTGAATTTGCAAATGAAATTGCAAGGACGTTGCCCTTTCACAAATGGGTTCAAGTGGTTGTTCCCTTCCAGTAAAGCTCTTATTGTCATCGTTACATTGTAGACGCCCATCGATGCGGCCATCGCCAATTGGAATCATAATTATTTCACTTAAATCAGTGTCATTAGAGCCATACATATCGCTACTGTTCGTTATGATTCCATCTCGACTATAGCCATTGTCAAATTCGTAGGAAGTATCCATATTTTCCCGACACAAAATCCCAAACCATAGTAAAATAATTGCGCGTGAGACTCAACACGCAAGCCCACTGATAAGCGCGCACATCCATGAAACATACACATGTACGATTATGAGACTAAGGATATCAACGGTTCCAATCTAATGACGGTGATTCTGATGGCAATGAGTCAATGACATCAACTTGTAATATTTTAGGAAGGAAAATGTTTGGCCTACATATGTCGATATGGCCGATTTACTCGGATTATCGAAATAATTTATTGAAGCTGTCACAGAGTAATTCCTATAGCTTTGTCGTCGTTATCTGTGTTATTTTTCTGGCAATGTGTACTCTGTATGGACATTTTTTTATGTAAAGTGCGACAGCTTCTTAAATATGTTGTTTGTAATAAACTTTGTTTTCTGTACCGCTATAGGCAATGAGTTTGGAATTGAGAGAGGTAATATGTATCGACTAAATATACTTTTGTAGCGTTTCCAAACCACACACAAGCTGCCCTTCCAACTGTATGATGGACATTGCTATCGGATATCCAACGGCAATGACAAACTGTACCTATATAACACTTTCCGTTATAAACAAACTGAGTCGACGCTTAAACAATTTTGTAAAGCGGCCAATGATTGAGGAAATAAGTAAAAAAAGGCAAAATATAAGGAATATGGGATGATGGTGAAATATGCAAAACATTCCAAACTAAGATGTTGTACATTTTCGGAAAAAATAACTGTATTATTTTAAGATTATTGGCTTCGTCCATTTAAGCTTCTCTGCTCGGGTAATATATTTAATACAGTTATACCTAATCGTCCAATACACGAACGTTTTAGATAAAATTTAATGTCATTTGAAATGCTTCCTGACATAGGTACGGAGCATGCTCTGAACATATTTCTGAAACATCTAGTTGATGAACTGAAAATGTGGTTTGAACAATTTAATTATGGAAAAATCGTTTCTGTGTCCAAAAGCTCCATTACAGTTTAAACTTGCACTTATTTGCACTGGTTGTGATATACCTGCTAAAAGAAAATGCGGGTTTCTCGGTCAAGTGGCCCATTGGGAGGTTAATTTGAGGTTAATCCGGACTAGGATGGGCCATACATTTATTTCATTTATGACGAATATCATGCATAGTCGAAGATGCATCGAATATTTTATTGCACGGAAGACGAAGACATTACGTTGACAATTCCTAGGTCGTAAAAACGCAAATGAAGATGCAATACATAATGTGGCCATAGGGTGTGCCAATACCAGATACAGAAGTTCATCTTTAGTAATGGAAACTTGGAATGCTGACGACAGAAAAAATAAGAGGTAATCTCCGATATCTTAATTGTTGGAAAGGTTACGGATAGTGTTTTACATAATCTGACGGGGAGTGAAAAGGTCATAGTTTGGCAAAAGTATTGATATGTTCCATACAGACGGTATCAATATGTTTTCATGGTTCATGCTCTACTATATAGAGTGGATTGCTTTGATAGATTCATCGAGACGTCATTTATGCCGGTTCAAAGAACACATATGAATGAAAATATGTCAATAATATGACTAGATTCGTTAAAGACTGGAGGTGACTTATACCTGATTCAGTACAGCATTTTCTAAGACAATGCTATACGATATTACGTGACAATAAGAGGCAAATGCGATAACCTGTTCATCTCGAATAGGAAAAAGCAGCTATTGCAGTATAACAGACAGGACTAGTGATGTTATGGCATGCATAACAGCATGTTCTAGAATAAGTATGGTTACAGAAGTTATTTGCAATAAAACTCATCTGCAAAAGCAATTTACTTATGTGAACTCAACTCACTACCTTGTCCATACCATATTTGAATTATGAAGCACTGTCTCGTTTCAGATACCCTAGTCATAAAGTGCATACATATGAATATAGAGCACAACTATCGGTTTTATCCATACGGCTTAAGACAAGGTGTTTAACCTTCACAGCATTAGTTTCGTATGTTATTTATTTGTTCTCTTTACCTAAAATTAAGGATAGGAATTGCCACTCTAATTATAAATTATACTCTATGCATAGTTAGCATGTGCATGTTTAAAGAGTAAAAGAAAAATAAGGAAGTCTCGTTCTTCGAATTATGAATGTTGAAAGTGCTTATTATGTTTCATTTGTACTATTGTACATTTTTGACTGGACAGCATGTTTTTTTTTAAAACAAAACCTATTCGTATTGAAATCAAGACAAGGCAGAAATGGAATCGCCCGTAGTTTTGTAGTGGTGGATATATGAGTTGGACACTGAGTGTCACAAAACAAATAAAACGTAAGAAATGTAAGGTGATGAGGTAGACTGAGGTAGAATCCGGCTTGGCATTTGTATTGTTTCAAGGCTTCATGTATTGTCTGTGAACTATGCTTAGTGAGCAAACATGAGATTTTAACACCTTTTTAATGTTATAGATCAGGGAGAAAGCTGGACTGTTAAATTGCATCTCCTGTTTTACAATTCAATGTAACACATGAATGTATATTACCTACGTGTCTCTTTTAAAGGTTTATCAGTAAACATTGTTTTTATAAATCGATAGGAAAAAGCAGCTTATATATATATAACCGGGTTACACCAATGGCATGGTGCATTGGCATTACAATCTCTGTTAATTTATAATAATGGCTAGTAACTGAAATTGTTGAGGATTTTTTAAAATTGTTTTTTTTTATATATGTTCATAAACTGATACAGTCTCTTATTCTCTTATCAATAGAAGGTTCATATTAGTATCTATGTAGCTGCCATATGAAGCTATACGTTCATAATAAGCAAGTCAATGTTTAAAAAAACTATTAAGTATTGACTTATGATACTTAACCGCAGCTGCTCTACATTAAACAGAAGACACCTAAAACTTATATGAGCTGCTTAATTGTACACGAAGCAATTGGAAATATTTACGTTCATGTCAGCACGATATATATGGAAAACACCAATGCCTTTGATCGGGTTAAGGTTTAATACTGATACAGAATTAATCTAAGTATAATATTTACCTAACCTCTAGAAATATACACAATTTATACATAACATCCAATTTCTATCACACAAAAACTCGTTCATATGTTTTACAAAACATTGTTATTTTGAACACTTCTCAATCACAGTTCCGAAAGAGTCAGGTCTATGAATTTCTATTCTGGAAGAGCAGTGCAAAACACATTCAGAGAACTAAAACATAATTCTCGATATAACTGATCGTTTGTTTTAACAATATGTTTTAATGTAGCAAATTTAAATGAATGATAATCAGGGTTTGAGTAGGTCATGAAATTATCTATGGGTATAGAAAATATATATGGGTATAAAAATATAAAGTAGACAAACGGTGTATGCACAACGCAACACAATCACGAGCAAAAAAGGGTAGTAAGCTGTAAATATTATAATTTCTGAAATGATGAATTGGTTCTTGTACCAAGTATAAGAATGGAATCTGTTTTCTTCTACAAATTAACTCCAATATTGGAACGGTAACAAGTATTTTGATGCGGCTGAATTTCCTCGCTATTCACTTACAAAACAAAATATTTATTGAACTTTGGTTGAATAATTTAAATAACAGAGTCTCGTTTAAAAGTTCAAGATCATTTTATTTTACATACATTTAACTAACATATATTTAACAATGCAAATAGTCATAGTAAAAGTAAATGGTCACATTAGCGCAGACTTAAGTCAGAACTAATGAGTAATAAAATGTGAATAAGCGTTCATCGTGTCATATTATTGTCACAAAAATATGGGCGTCTAATGGAATGTGACCATTTAAAACATTTAGTTAGGGTAATCGGTGGTTTTAATGTGGCATGTTTTGGTAATTTGCTGGAATGAGAAACATTATTATTAATGAAATATATATTTATGCGCACGTTTTTGCTATATTAGATTTCACATCTAATTGCTGTATCATCTTGATAGTCACGTTCTGACGTATGATCTTGGTGTATATGGTAAGAACATTTCGCTGTGAAAGAAGTTAGGTTTTGGGGCGAGCTGGAGTTAGCCAGATCGTGTCTGTTTAAAGTCTTATTCGAACTATGTGAATTGTTATGACTGAATAAAACATGGAGCTGGGAAATAGTGTCTTTATGTTCAAAGTTGACTTATGAGTTCTAGTTGGACACTTTGAGGGTTCCGTAGCGTTACGCTACAGTTGTTCTTGACTACATGGTTCAAACAGTAACGTGACCCACAACCCTCTTGATTGAAATAATTATCACAATAAACGGGGCTCTGGTTGAAGTAACAATTACTTAACTTACCGCGTTTTCTAATCACGTGACAATTGTAAAAGACCTTGCGCATTGATTGTTATTATGGAGCCAAAATTGTCTATTACCAGTCCGAATTCCGATCGCTGACTTTTACAGGGACATAATCCCAATGAATTAATTGCAACTTCCATAAAACTGTGAAACCTAACTTAAGACATTGCTAGCTTTAGAATGCATACTTTGGCAAAGTTTGAACATCCTGTCATCGCATTATTGGAAAATATCAAATAAGCTCAGAAGTGATCATTTAACACCCGAATTGAATCTTATGTTAAAGTACCTATAACCTATATATATAATAACGTAATATATATAATATAATATATATTTGCTTTATAATGCCGAAGGCTGAGTAATACAATTTTCTAAAAAACAACCTATACAAATGATTCCATTTATGGACATTTACCTGTTTTTTAAGATAACTGTTTCCAGTGAACGGTTTGTCAAGCACAGTTGCTCAATCTAATGCAGTGACATTTAGCGGGTACTCACACATTCTATTACAAATGATGGAAACGCTGTTAATGTTTCTTCCGGGTAAAGTTCAATTATAAAACCATAAATCACTATATTATAATTGGAGCACGTTATTGCACATTATCAAACATGCATGTCAAAATATTTATACATTTCATTTTAAATCCTATTAATAATAATTTTGACCGTAAATACCTTGCCTGTTGACGATGTAAACGAAACATTTAAATCGGATAAAATGGTTACATGAATTAAATGTAAAAATAAGAGCAAGCCCAGTGACAAACAAGTTTCAATAAGGTTGATGGATATTTCAATTAATAATGAAGTTTGTCATTTTCGCGAGGCCCTTTTTCCACGATTTCGTAGTTTTGGCCAGTTTCACGAAATTTAAAATTCTCGAAGACATTATTTAAACACATACAAGTTATTTAATATTTTGTATTGCTTTGAAATAAAAATAACAAAACGATTTTACGTTCCTTAACTACCCGTATCATTCCACTTTCGTTCGTCGATCTTGTATAAATACAGATAGGTTAACGTGTTAATAAGTAAGAAGTTCTAATTTAAAACTCATTTAATAGATTAAAAAAGCAAAATATTACATATGTATAGTTTAATATTCATTAACATAGAACGGCACCATGTTTGCACGACACAGATGAAAATAAATTAAAAGTATGTCTGATGCCTTGTTAAATTGTCTTCAAAAGTTGGCAAATGTAAATATGACAATATATATACACAATACTGTCAACAATTAAACTACAACAAAATAAATGCACTGAATTAACACTATAAGTCAATAGCTTGAAGGCTAGACAATATGAATGACTGTTTCTAGAAACACCCCTCTATAGATGAATATAATCCACTAATGTAGTCTCTTGACAATGTTGTTCATCTTATTCCATAATAAAACAACACAATTCTCCAAAGGCATTGTTTACACATAAGTTATGCACCATCGATGACCCTTTTAATGGCTAAGAATAAATTCCTCACACAATGTTTGACAAGATGTTTTAGTATTATATCAACCTAAGCGACTTTAGTCAATCAATAATACGATGATAACTACAAAACTGACAGGCACTATGCACACTGATATGTTGGTTAGGACAATTGTACTAAACTGTAATTATCGTTTAACTACCTAAGAAAGGCGCATTCCTGAAACACATGTTAAACGTAAGAATTCAAAAATTATTCCGTTGTATCTATTTCAAATTAGTACACTAAACATTTGTTGTTTTTTTCAGGTGAACAAAATGAATTTAGTTTTACAGTTATAGTTAAGTGGTAAGACTTTTGGTTACACTTATGTTTATTTTGTATTAGACAAAACTTAACTGGAGATGTGCGCAAAAAAATACTTATTTTTATTATCTTTCCTGTATCTTTCAATTGCTTGAAATCATAATGCCTTTGCGAGTTTTTAGTATCGTGTAAGTGCTTGAAATGTTATTTAAAAATTCGTTTGTGCATACATGACCAAAGGTCTAAAAGGTCAAAGCGCTGCCCTGAAATTCAACTGAAACACATTGATTATATACTGCACATTCCCTTTTTCATGTAGTAGCACATCAGCTTGAATAAATTCTCCCAGGCGCCCTCATATTCGTCTGTCCACAATGTTTCCAAATGGGGCTTGATTGAGCTGATGAACTGGGGACCCATTAGCTGCAAATAATACATACAATCATGTAAAATTAGTACATGTAGATGGGCATATGCAAATGGGCCTAGGTATGATAAGCTAAAGTTTGATATTTCGATGCTGGGTTATTCTTTCCTTGCACCGCTTTCAAGAAATGAGTACGTGATTTAATTAATCTTCCGGGTTTAATAAAATTCCCATCTAGATATGTTTGATGTGTAAGATTTACCGTTGACATGGTTTTGTGAAACTGCAATTCAGAATATTTAGTGCAAATATTATCGTCGAATGTTGATCATTGAAAACCACGTGTGACCTACAAGTAATCAATACTCTTCGATTTGTAAAGCAGTAATGTTTAGGAAAAGTAGATCAACGATTTATTGAATCAGGTGTTCGGTCGAGAGCTTGTGAACATATTTACACTCCTGATCATACCAATGCTGCACCCGTAACTATTAATCATTACGCAACTATTTGTATTTCTGTGCTCTATCCTTTAATAGTAAATACTGTGGGAAATGTGTGGATGGTAGGACGAACATCACAGAAGAAATGGCTTTGCTGCATTGCTGATATTTATTTTGACGTTTTTTTAGGATCGAAAAACAATATATATAATTGCTAGTCTAAGGTATAAACTTACTTCGATAAATTCAATTTTCACGGAATAATTCTTGTGACGAATTCCCAACTCCGTCATGAGCTCTCGTAGCTTGTCCCTGTTATCAAGTCTATAAATACACTTGTCCACAGTCCCCATTACTCTTAGTGCATGTTTACGAAGAATTGCATTGTATTCGAGGTCAGAAGTGTTAATTGCTCGGAATGACATGAAAGCATCGTGGACTTCTGGATGGGTCTCAAACAGGCTGTAAATAAACAACCAATCAATCGTATAGTTTATGTTAATACCATTCATTTCATGCATTTTGCAATGTAGACGTAAAATTTTCTAGGAACATTTGCAACAATAAAGATTGATCTAAAATCAAATAAAAGTAACTTATTCCATGTTGTTGTTTTTTTTTTAAATCGCATTGACAATTTTTAATATATAAGAACATTCAAAGGGTTGTAAATGAGAATGTCATTACAAGCATTCTGTGTGAATCTCTAAAAGGATTATGCCATGACCATCGCAATGTTTAAGTTTCCCAACATGGCTGAACAACCTTAACTTTCTTAAAAAAATGCATTCGACGAACCAACATTTTCTACTGATACATTAAATATAAGTGCAATTGAAAAAAATAATAATGAATACAAGAACAATTTAAAATAAAAACAATTTATAGGTGAACACGATGTTACAAATGACATGTGATGGATTAATAAAATTAAAAAAAATGAATACAAGTAAAAAACATTTAAATTTCATTCACAGAGTATTTATCAATAGATCAAATTAATACATTAAGTTAAATGTATAACGTACTCTGACTTCAAGAAAGGATCAGAACAAAAATCCAATTAACACATTATACAAACATTTTATTCAACCAAACACATACCCCACAAAGGTAATTATTCCAACTTCTGCAACATTCTGTTGAACTATTTTCCAGCACTCTTTAAGAATCTCAACATCTCGCGCACTTATTTCAGGCGGCGGATTTTGAGGATCAAACGCGGTTAAAGTTTCCTTATTTTTACTCCTTATCACAGCAAGTTTCTTTTCACTAGTTTGTGAAGATCCAGTCACAGACCTTTTAATGCGCTTCAAAAGCGACATTTTTAATCTTAATAAAACAATTAAAGTTATATCCAACTTGACTGTACACTTAAATAAAAAAAACAATTTTTAAACTGTAGTTACTAGGACCATTTTATTGGAAAGGATGCGATACCATTCAGTCGCTATCATTTTAGAAGCAAAATGATGCCCGCTAATATCCGTCTCGTGCTGTTTCTCAATATTTTCCAATATATATTCACTGAACTCACGTCGGTTGGTACAGTTATTGGTTTTCGCCGTGGCCGTGATTTTAAATAAGAGTGTTGCGCTGGTTTCCTACTGGCCTTTAGTAGTATTATCATAAACCCCCCTGCAACATATCGGTAAACATCGCTGTAGTGTATGGTATTTTGTCTAGTAAATAAACTTTTCATGCTGTTTCTATCTAAAGAATATTCGGTAGACATTGATTACATTAAACATGTAGAATAATAAATGGTACCTGGATAGTCCAACATCATGATATCATGATAAACACAATAAGTTGAACAAGTTTGGTGGAGGACAGTGTATTATGTAAAGCAAGCCACACTGAAAACATCGCATACATTAGCATACATACATATTTTGGTCTTCGATTGAACAGTACTTAAATCCTGGTATAATCACTCGTTAGTACCCTTTTAGCAATAATAAGACGCAATACTATTTATATTTGGCTCTTTCGGGTGATTAAAACAAAGTTAAACATTCGATTGACCTTGGTGAGTTTATTAATCTCGGGAAACCTAAACAATGTCTATTTCAGACTAAAGTGGATACAACATAAAGCAGGTTTCTTTCTGATTAAGTATCTGATAACACAATCAAATATCGGAATTTCCATTACAGTATTGATGGGAACCTAATCTTAGAACCACTAGTGTGTACCTTGTGTCGACAGAGAAATTTGAACAAAGTGTATTTTTCAACAATTTTTCAAATGTAGTTTTTGTATTTGTTATTATATATTTATACACATTCGCCATTTTGGTTCGGAATTGATCTTTACTGATGAGTTATGGTTTCAGTAGTTGTTTGCCTGCACAGACAGTACGGTTTATAAAATTCATCAATATGTTGATTGCTTAGATTTGTTCCCGTTTTAATGGGGAAAGCAGAAAAAATAGTGTTGTTTGTGTTCCTCTCAGGAGAAATGCGCTGACAGAGGGGCACTCTAGAGACTAGTCTTACATTTGGAAATTGGTTGAAATTATTAATCTACAAGTCTTAATGGTATTTGAATGAATTTGAATCTTTGAAAAATGTCACCAGTTCTTAAACATTTCTTAAATATTAAATATGCTCTTAAAATAAAAGAACCTGTCATCCATTTGTGGGAATAATTTCTAAAGGATCGTTGAATGTTAATAATGCACGCATATTTCAGTATCTCATGTTGACTTTAATTATAATGGCCAATCAAAAATACTAGCATCAGTGAATATATATTGTGAACATTTTTACATCATTTGTTATTCTAGGTATTTAACTTTTCATGTGAGTTATTTGAAAATTCTGTTACGAGATTGTTTGTAAATAATGGTTTCTTGCTTAAAATTCGTTGTTGGGTTTCCTTTTCTGTTGCGTATAGGTGGTCGTAAAACCATCGTAAATGATGCTCCTAATTTAACATTTTATGCAGCTAATTTAAATATAATACAGCTTTTCTTTCTAGTAATCCTCTTCTCCAGTAATTTTATATCAACTGCGTTCGTGGACCATACCATTTAATTCTCGGTATTGTATAAGCGGCATGAGAGAACCTATATTACAATAACGAGATTCACGTTTATTAGGAATAAATTTGATCAAATAACGTGATTAAATTTGGGATGAGATTCAGCATCAGGTTTTATAAAATACCACTTCCATTTCCGCTCGCTGCCTTAGTATATGTTAGAGTTCATGTTGGCGATCTAAAGACAAATGAGCGAGCCCACGAGGCCGGATGCCGTGAAAGGTTGTACCATTTTCTGTAGGTCGCCATAATGAACTCAAACTTATTTAGTATTCGCCCTTAGTTGACCAATTTTGTATAGTCATGTGTTATATGGGCGCCAAAGTTAACCCGCCAACTCGTTATTTTCATTAAATAAGTGTCGGGAGATTGTAAATTGTCGCGGATTTGTGAATGATTTATAAAAGCAAAAAGAAAATGGATTGATTTTTATACAAAAATGTAAAAAGCACCAATATTCATGCAAAAAGCTACAGAAACAAGCTCAGTAGCAAAAGTTTTAACATAAACCCGGTTTAGTGGCACTGGGCAAACGCCAAAGACATAGAACACAAAATCACAAACAAGAAACAGAAGAACAACATAAAACTCCACAATCAGTACAGTGCATACATACTATATATAAAAATAAAAAATAAAAGATAAATAAAAAATAGGTATGTTTATCAAGAATTGTACCGCCTTGGAATGGTCAGTAAAATGTAAATTTACTGGGGGTTTAAACCAGTTTATATGCACAAACCTCACTCTTATCCAAACAATCCTTTATAAAGATAAAACGCAAAAGGTAAATCTTATCAAAGTATGCATTAACTTGAGGAAACTTATCAATAAAACAAATAATAATAAACGTATTGGTAAACCCCAAGTACTTCTATATTTAGAGATCCCAACTCTATCTGCAGACGGAGGGATACAATTTAGAGCACCTAATGCAAAAACTTTTCAAAGATACGATGCAGTCATTGTTTGAAACTATAAGCATCCCACACAGTCTGCCTTATAAAATAAAAGGTTAAAAACTGTGTGATCATAGAGTGTCATAATAAAAAGCATCATTGTACTAAAGCTGGGAACAAATAAGGAAAACATTATTTAAAAAAAGCGACATGTATTCGCTAACCCGCAGGGGAGTATCACGTGATCGCTATTGTACATTGGTCGAACAAGATGGCGAATAATTCGCCCGCTTCAACGTATAATTTTGACATTTACGGATGGTGAATAAAAGGTAGGATCTTTAGAATAGGCGCAGAGTACCCGCATTATAACACAGTTTATTCGCGTGTTTTTTGTTATATAGTTATGAAAGGATGCTATATTCAGCCCTATATTTTGTAGTATTCATCTTCAAAAACTAGAAGGCAAGTGCTCTTCAAAATATTACCTTTATATCCACGGTTTAAATAAAATCCAAGTAATTCATTAAGTCTATCTGCCCAACTACCTGCTGGAAACATTTTAATTTTACGAATTTTCTTTAAAACATCACCCTAAAAATTGGGATGAGCAATACTATTAGCAATCAGCGATTTAAGACTTCTCTGATATGAGATTATAATGACCATTAACAAATTTTGAGAAAATTTGTCTTAATTTATAATATCTGAAACCCTGTTTTTTAAATTTTTGTGCGTCATAAGTTTACTGCGAGAGATTTTTTTTACATCTGTACATATTCTAGCAAATCTTATTAACTGTGCAATAAAAACACCATATGATGGTGAACTAGAAACATCACCATCTAGGAAATTCATTATTTAAAGATTAAAATCATCACGTTTATCATAAAGATTGATACTCAATATATCTTCCTTTCCTCGAGTTGCAGATCTAAATAGGATGCTTTTAAAACGGATGTATTAGATTTATTAAGTTGCAATTGTGAAGGGTATATCGAATGAATGTTATCTGTAAACACAGGATTATCTAAACTTAGAATACCATCAATATATCTAAAAGTGCTATTGAATTGATCAACAAGAGCTAGATCTCAAGACTTAGATACTTTCAACATATATTCACTTTCATAGCAGTATAAAAAGAGGTCTGCAAGTAAAGATACATAATTGACACCCATTGGAACTCCAATCGTTTGCTTATATAAACATTAACCGAATTTTAGAAAAGAATTATTGAGTACAAAATTTAAAACTTCAATGACATCTGTGCATGTCAAATAGATATATTTATCTGAGCGATCATTAGTAAAAAAGCTTTTTAAATATTAACCGCCATGTAAGTAGATTTCTCCCTCGCAAAAGTTTTTTCGATAAGAGGAGTCAATTTGTTTGTAACTAAAGATTGTGGAATAGATGTTTGGAGGGTTGAAAAGTCATAAGTATTAAGCACTGAGACCTTATACCGTCTATTTTCAAAGTCATTAACTCAATCTAAAGAATTATTGATAGACCAAAAGAGATTAATTCCAGAATTCTCATAAGCTTTACTACAGTATTTTTTCACATGAAACATTATAGCAGTTAAGCAGGATGTTAGTAAAATTGGAACTTATTTAGTAGAACAAGAAATAGAATTAACAATAAATCGTGATTTATACGGATTTTGATGCATTTAGGCAACCAGTGTATTGTAAAGTACCATGACTTGTATAATACTTTTCGTTTTAAAATAAATAAACTTTTGATAATTCATTTTTTAGAATAATGTACGTAGGTATGTTTGCATAATACAGAACTTAAATGAGATTTTCTCGTTATTTTATGTTATTTTTCTAATGATAATGACTTCCAAAATATTGCACATTTTGTTACTGAATTTGCTTAATTTGTTGTATATTATTAAACGAACATATAAAGGAAACAACTTAGATGAGATTTGTACTTGATTATTGTCACATAATTATTTTTATTGCGCACTGACTACATGTCAATACAATACAATAGCTGATTACACATCAATTCATTCGGGTTCATGACTTAACCTTCAACTGCCTGTAGACAGCGGTACCCTTAACTGTCAATCATAGTTACTTCACACATGCGCAGGGGCAGAGCGATCTGTGAAAAATAGATGGCTTTACAAAATTATGTAGATCGACAAATGCTATCAACGAAAATAAATGTTGGTTTTCACCGACAAATCTGCTCAATATGATATGGAGCTCGAGTAAAAGGTGTAAAACAAAGTAAATAGCATCCAATTTCTTTTTTCCACATGAAAAACGTACCTGGCTGGAAATCAAATTGATATTTGTGCTCATCATCATACATATGTTCAAGAAGTTATAAATTTATTGTGTTTACGTAGTTGTTTATGTTGTAAGGAGGAACTTTCAGGAAGCCAATCGCATAATGATTATAAAGTAATTTTGGTAAAGTTAGTCATTAGATATAACCTTTCTCTTTTTATGAACTTTTTGTTAGTCAAAAAGTAAAATACGAAGACAAAATAATCATAAAAGTGTGTGCATGTTGTATTTGTTAATTGCTTTTCGACGAAATTTCTTGTTCCTTTGAGTTGAATTGAGTTGAGTTGAAAGGGAACGATAATTTTCAGTAAATAAAGCTTGATTTTACTTATGCACATCAATGCCAATATTGTTATCAGTTTTATGAATGTATTACCTAAATATATGTAAGTAACCAATTGAAAATCGCTCACAAGAATTATGAAAAGGTCCAATTGTTAAAACACAGTTGACATGTTGGATCTTTGTTAATTGACTGTCAAACAAGGGGTCGCAAGTTCGATCGCCGCCTCACCAATTAAATCATGCAAACCGGCTTCCGGGAGGTACGTTCAAAACTGGTCATGTGTGACAGCGCTTTATTCTGGCGCACATTTAAGAAACAGAGACTTACACGACTTAAACTCTCACCGCAGAAGACGCCTGCATTATATGCATACTTATTTATTATATCTTATATTCATGTAAATTTGTTTGTGAAAAGGTAACAATCAATATGAAAAATCGGACATAGCATTATTTTAGATTAATACAGAAATAAGACAGAGGATTATACACTTCGTCTTAAAGTAACTATTAGCTGAAGAAGGTTTACAGGTTTTTACTCTCGATTCAAAATACGTGTATGGACAAGTATAAACGTTCGTTTATGATAAGGTCTTTACTAAGCAGAAAGAAATGTATGTGTTTGAGGCTGATACATATGTGTACGGACTATGTCTCAGATATCGTACACAGTAAGTTTTTTTGGTTTTTTTTTGTGACAGGGTTGAACTTTAGTAAATTGCAATTTTTCATATAATATTAGTGATGTTTAACCATTTGCCTGGCACTCAACTGAAAGAAATAAATATCCTTTTATTCTTGTGTGATCAAGCATATTATTATGTACCGCCTTTTTCATTTTTGTAGGAGAAGATTATGTGCACACGTTTGAGGTCCGAGGTTGAACTAGTTCGTTATGCCTCAATAAAACCAAGGTTTGTGGTTATATACTATCATAGATTGATCAGATAAGTACGTTATCTGTTACAGGTAATAAACTTCATTGATCAAAACATATAAATGACCAGAGTCCCCAATAGCTGAGATGCACATATCAATTCCATAGTGGATACGTTGCAATGTTTTTATATTGTATATTTAGGTCAAACCTTATGTTCCTTTGCGATTTGTTTTTAAAATTACCTTATTCGCTATAGTTTCCATTGAAGTATTATCATTATATTACATATATGCAACATGGTCGTGAAGAGCAGATGTTTACTTTTAACATTTAACATACATTATACAGGTGAAAATAATTGACAACTAGCTGCAATGTTTTACCTTTTATCAACATATTCCGTTTGTATGTACGTTGTTGCATGGAGAAAGAACATTAATCCTTTGCTTTAACAAATCCGACTTTGGTTGGGAAACCATGCAACCTTTGTTTGTTATTGCCCAACATCAGGTCCCAAAGGACTGACGATAAATATTTTTCCATACATGAACAAAAATACCTTTTATTATTGTGTAGTTTAAAATTTAAGCGTGTCAATAGCTATTGAGAATGTTTCTTTTGAAAGTGCAAGCAGCTTTTCAAATAAAAAGGTGAACTCAATTTCTTTTCCTGTAATCCACTTCCGGATTTCTGGATTCGGGGAAAAAAAATCCTGCTAAAGTGGGTGATGCATTCAGTAGATAAAACAATGCAAGATGCCGTTATACCGTTTGTTTCGTTCACTCCGGTGTTGCGTTTGCACTCATACAAATTTATCCAGAATAAATTATTGTTTTTATTATTTGCTACAAGTTTGATTGGTTAATTAATTTTCAGATTTAATCTACTTGTCAGATAACCATGCCCATTAAATCCGTAATCATTATCACGGTAGATATTTAACAAATTTATGGTATTTCTAGTATAAATGGTATTGCTTAATGACCTTTTCCCAGATTTGAAATCTGCAAAACTCTGGGGAGAATTGCCAAGCCCAGTAATTTGTTTATAATTTTCTCTGATCAAACACGTTTAACTGTTCTCGAATTTTAGACACTAACTTTGTAATATTAATGTTTATGAGAGAAAGCTAAATTTGGGGTTATATACTGTTGTGTCAAATTCACACATTCATATATAGTAAGAATAGTCAAGCGCAACTTATCTTATTATATGTCTTTAACAAATAAAACCCATTGTAATCAACTATTTTAGTTGTTGAGACAAAAATATACTGCCTGGAGTATTTAGTTTTAGAATAATAAAGTTTTAGTAAATTATCGTTGTTTTAAATATAGACATGTAGTTATAGCTGGATGCGTTTAATATTAAAGTGCTAGTTATGATCATAATTGCACAATCTAGATATAATTTTTTGTTAGGATAATAATAGTACTGTCATATAAAGAAGTATTTTGATGTCATTAGATTTTGGATCATAAAGCATTCACATTCTTTCAGAAATGTCTGTCGACATTATTACTTTGTTTGGTATCAAAATGCCCCCGACTACCTAATCAACAATGTCTTATGAGGTTTTGATGATATCGTTTCAAATAAGGAAGTTATTTAAAACATGATGGAAAATAGTGGATGAAATTCATTTCCTGGTTACAAAAACACAAATATCTTAATTTTAAAATGCTGCAATCACCACAAAGCCTGGCACCACGGCATTGTTGGTTGGGAAGTTCCGATAATTTTGACTCATTAACATATTCATTTTGTATTGAGACATTTCCGGGAAAACGTAAATGCATTTTGATTGGAAATCTGATTGTTGAACAAGCCACACTTACTACAACAACGATAAAAGTAAAAACAACTTGTATTTGAGTCATTTGTGTAATAGAGCTGTTGCATTTTATATTGATTGAAGCTAATTAGCAAATTGAGGTATAAATCAAACGACAAGAAACTCCAATGTAAAAAACAATAAGTATAATTATTAAGATTAATGTACAATTTCCGAATTCTAGCAAAAACACGAACTTCTTTGTCAACGAAATTTCAAACTCTATTGAAAACAAAACAGAAAACAAATTATTATCGACAATCAATTACATAAGGTTTTGCATTGATTGATAAAATGCAACAATATATTCATTACCGAATTGAGTCAAGCCGGCATCTGGTAAGTGGTTACTTAAGTGACAATGATTTACAAGTGTGTTTTGGGAAAAATGAGAAAGTCCTTTATATCTTAATACAACTTATTAGGTGGCGTTTCAAATGCTTCCGACAAATCATGCCTTTTAATGTAATTTAAGAAATCAAATTACAAAATTTAACTTCCGTTATATACACAATACACAAAACGAACGTGTTGTATGTCAACTTTCAATCAGTTATAAGAAGGGAGGGTTTTTGTTTTTGCTTAAAAGTGTTGTTGATTCTTTTTGGTCGATCTGATCCGGACTATGCAAGAACCTATAGATGAGGTGAAGATAACACAAACTTCATTTAATGCGTGAGTCGATAGCAAAACCGAGGTTTCTGTTAAACTTAAACAACAACCGTTTTACTAGTACTTGTCTCTGACGTGATAAATTATAATCCAACATAACATGAAAATGACCCTTACAAAACAATAGAGCGGGTGTTTATATAAAGAATTATCGTTGTGAGTGATGGAGAAGCTAGTTTACGGTCGATCCATATCTTGGGCTCAAAATTGCATGCCAAGATTATATTGCGATATTTGATTTATTAATGAAACGTTATGCAATTTATGCGGAAGAAACATAAACAATGTTAGTGTCAAGTTAACGATACCCTAACCGGATGTGAGAACGTGTGGGTTAATTGTCCGGTAGTGCAGTCGGTAGAGCACACACCCATGTAAGCGAGGTGTGACATGATCAAGCCCCAGTCTGGCTGTACAAATTTCGTACCAGTGACATTTGGCGCCCAACTTGGGACAGTGACAGCACTATTTAGCAGCATAACGCGCTTTTGGTTATAATTATTTGACATCCTTAGCACTGGTTTGCAAGTTCAAGAGGAGAGGAGGAATGGCACGGTACCGATACTTATACAGATTGAGAGTGCTAGCGTTCCCGTAGCTCAAACAGTTTAGCACTTACCCTCTAAGCGAGGTGTCCCGGGTTCGAGTTTCCGTCTTGCTCCCCCTTTGACATAAGCAGTATGTTATTAACTTAATGTTAAAGTATCATTAAATAAATACCAATAAGTAAGTTGAATAACTTGAAATAGTTTTATTCATAAAAAATAAATAAATAAGGTACTTGACCATTAAAACATGCTCAAGATGGATCAAAAGTGAATCAACTCTTCTGTCTGATTGCTGGACTTTTTTTTAATATAACTCAGAATGTATTTTATCATCTTAGTACTACAACACTTAGCTCAACAAGAAATAATAGCAGTTTAAAGTATATTTTTGTATATGTTTTTTATTTTGGTTATAAATATGTGTGTACTCTTTTATGGTTTTTTAATTTAGTCAACTTTTGTCTTAAAATGATTTCGCATACAATATATCTGTTTAACGTCGTGGTAAGGTATTATAAAACAAAATCAACAACAATGAAAAACATGACAATGCATAATATTTATTAAAAAAAAGTTTAACTACATGGCCAAATTTTCCTTTTCTTCTGGTTTCTGCTTTCATTGCCCAAATGCACATTCATAAATTACAAACTGCAATAAATGCCATGTTTCTCTTCCTAAACGTATCGGCATCGAGTCTACGGCTAACATTTAAAGTATTTAAATTATTTATTAATGTTCTTGAATAAAAGCTGTTAAAATAGATTAACACACAAATATGTTTTTGATTCATTTGTCAAAAATAGCTTGATGTTTGTTTTATGAATAATTGCTTGAACATTTTTCTATATGTATTTTTATATCGGCAATTTTCCGTATGCTGTTTCTGCATGCGAAGATTTTAATCAGCATCCTTAGAGTTATGCATATAATAAAATGTTCATTATAAAATATGCTCCTTAAATTGCTTTGAAGCAACTTTTTCAAAGCCACCGATTATCGTATTAAGCTTGGCGACATATGGTGTCTTTTGAAAACAACAACACTGTTTTGTACATTTGTACGTCTGTTTTGAAGAAGAGTTCTACGCTACATGACCAACGCATACGCGTACTTTTTCAAGTGCTATTATTTTTGTCCTGTTTTCATTAACACAAATCTGGTTATAAGAACCAGATAGCATGATTATTGTTTCCGGATTATGTCGATAGCTACTACTTTCTACATAAAGACAAAAATATGAAATTGTGGGAAATAAAGTTAAGGGCCCTATTGAGATCATAATATGGACTCGTTGGTGAAATTCTGGCCCAAAAGTCCACAAAGTCATAAAAACATAAATAATACACTAATCATACCTGAACAAAAATATTGAGCTTAGCCTAATCAGTAAACGTCTGTCGCAAGCTTTGAAATGGAAACACTATCGACGTCTACAAAGCAGTACTATTATACTTAAATACCGTTCAAATTTTACTGCTGTTTAAACGAGCGAGAATAAAAAGGCAAAGGCTTTAATATTGCTGTTCAAGTCCTTAATTTATAGTTTAATGACAATCACTTTCTTGAAGACGTGTTATGAGTCATTATTTCTGGCTCATTACAGCATTACATGTTGTTGTTGTATTTTTGTCAAATAGATCATTCTGATTGATAAGTGTAAATCTCAAATTAATAGGTATTTATGAAACATTGGATGCGGCTATACAACAACAGAAAATGGATTGTGTTGCTTATCTAAAAGAACAACAGACCTTACCCATATAATTTTATTATGTAGCATATAGTGTAATTTTCTTGCAGTATCTTTAAAGAATACTTTTATTATTACAGCTTATGCCATTCGAAACCAATTTGTTATGTCTCATTTTAAAACTTTTGGACTCCATGTTCATCAAATCCTTAATTATTCCACAAAATAATATTCAAAACTAATTCAAATCATTAACAAATGACAAAAAGTCATATAAATTATAAAAGATAATACATGGTTGGTCCCAGGCCAATTATTATTCCAATTAAGATGTGCTTTTATTTACCTCATTCCATGTATTTCTCGGTACATGTATCGTTAAATTGGACATTTTAATATTATTCTAGTCTATTGAGAATTGGTTAGGACAGCTCTATATATTATTACTAGCTATTTTCGTTTCCAACGGTTTGGACATGTCTCAAAATCTGAGCTTGAGGGTGGAGTGTTAGGTCCCAGTCCGCAACCAGTATGTAGGCAATTGACATGTGCTTTGGCTGGCTATGCTTTATATGTTTATTTGCGTAACTGTGGCATTTTAATCGGTCACTGCAGTTTTAATATGGCTAGGTGCCATAGTGTTGTTATAACTTTGATATATATTTGATTGTGTCATTATTATGGTCATTAAATGATGTTTTTGAGGGCATTAATTTTCTTGCACTCTGGTATGGATTATTTATAAAAATGACTTTCCTTCATCAAATAAAGAAAACTAAGAAAATTATATGGACATTTATTTACAAAAACACATACAATTTTGCTAACACCCTTGCTTGACCAAATGATAAAATGTGTAATAAAGTAACTCAGCTAGTCCTTTCACATAATGATGATGTCGAATACCAATAACGCTGAATGAATGTCGTACTAATTAATGTTCAAAGATGTAGTACATCAGCGTCGTTAGGACTAATCAGTAAAAGATACCACAATTTATCTAACATAATTTAAGTTGTCTGTAGTGTTTTTGTGTGGTTATACATGCTATCATGAAACAGTACTAATCGATTAAGGGTATATGCATTTCATTTGCTAAAGCTTTTTATAGTTTATTTAAGCAGAAATATACCCTTTAAATCCCCATTTGCTTTTAAGAGGTTCGTTTCGTAATTAATGCCTGTCTTTGATGAGGTCTATTGGATTTTCAACTAATCTGTTTATCAAACAGGATCTACTGAAATAAACTAAAGCAATTTCAGTACAATCTGGTGCAACACTGATGGGAAAATCAAATTCATACCAGTGTTATTTTATTTAAACGATAACTTCAGAGCAATAACTCATGCAGTGAAATATATTACCCATGCCTACTGTATTGATTTGGTATATAAATCGCGTGCTATCCAGGGTAATAAGAGATAACGGTAGTAAAAAAATGTGCGAAGCGGATTTGACATAATCATCAATACATTTTCTGCATCGTGAATACTTTTCAGCTCAATTTGTTAATCATTTATGTTTCTAAATATATGTGCATTTTAATGCATTTATTCAATATCCCTTGTTCAAAAATGTAACCGGTGATACATAGACTAAGAGAAAGTTATGTGAATCACTCGTCTCAGTCATTACATTTTATTGACTTGATTGTTAAGTGAAGTTTTGTCCCAAGTATTCGCTAGCTATTCCTTTTTTAACAAACATGTGTAAATCTGAGCCAAAACACCTTAATAACTCATTTTTTTTAAAAAAAAATTTGTCCTTGTTTTCATTCCTTGGAATTGCCAAGACATGTATTAATTTTGGGACAAGTGCGATGTAATGGACGTATGTGTTAGTTTAATCACCCAGTAGACTCGGGTCACTGTGCAATCTTGCTTCACTGACCATTCCAACTTAGATCTCTTCCGTATTCACCCCTGTATAAAAGATTCTAAAGTTGCTCCGAGAAGTCGCAGAGTTCATTGTTTATGTTCTAATTCATTTAAGCTTTCATTGTCGTGTCCATTCAAAAAAGTATTCATTTTTCATTTAGTGTTTTATCAAACATATTCCCAACAAAATCATTAATTATAAAAGAACTGAACCACCTAAAATCCATCGTTCTGTGAAGAACGTCAATAAGACTTATGAGTGTAATTAGTGATACTGTCTAAATTGACGTTTATACATACATAAATTTAACTATGTGATGTGAAGACGTGCCGATATATCATTAACGATTGAAGAAAAAAAACATTAGGGAGAAATTATCAGATTCTGGAATTTAAGTAATAATATGTTGTTTTTTTCATATTGAAATATTACATTGTTAACAATTACGATTAAATATTGTGAATTATCAATGCAATTAGCGTTATTTGCCGTCATTCGGTTAGTAAAATGTATCTTATACACACGGAAATGTGGTCCAGAGTTTTTCAGAATGTTTTTAATTTCAGCCGATGTCGATCAAACAGTACTGTCTAATTATGATTGAACTACAGCTCACACCTGCCCACAATAACCCCACCTATAATTCATGAACCATTTTAACTGTCTCGTTATGTTCTGGTCACTACTGATATCGACCTCACGTTTGATTCTTGTCTTGAATGTTACATTACTTTATACTGTTTTCTATGCCCGCGATATTGATCACTGCATATCATTTTTGCATATTATACCAAAGAGCGTAATTTTGGGTAGCATTCCCGGTACATTCATTTAGATAGAACAAACCCAAAATGAAAAGGTCTTGATCAATGCATTTAAGGTGATGCACGGGCAGCATCAACATCACCTTCTCGCCAATAAATGCATTGATTAAGACCGTGGAATTGAGTTTGGGTCAAAATTAAATTAGCTATTTCAAGGCACAAATGGAATTAAACTCTTTACGAAACGAATAAAGAATGTTATTTCACCTAACTTTGTTGCGATAAATAGTTTTCATTAATCACAAAAATGAAATTAATCATATTCATTTTCCAATGAAATGCACGTGACATCATCAATCATTCCCTGCGTGTTTGTGTTAATAATAAGTTATATTCGTTCGCGTTTTTATTTTATATCTAATTCTTGAAACAATTAAAACATTAAAAAGCATGTTGTGGACACGTTGCGAATAATAATTTTATTTGAGAGTAGTAATAATAAGAAAATATCTTGCAATCAAGGTACTTTGGACACGCAACGTTTTGAGTAATCGCGATCCTAGAATACCCTTTACAGAATATACACCGGCTTACTATGGTACTCCTAAATCCGGTGGGATTAATAGCAGCTTAAGACAGAGAAATACACGTTAGTTGTTGCTTTCAGACTATATTTACCATTCACTTTAGATGGCGTTAACAGTGTTAAGGTAAGGGTTCATATATTATTATTTCCTTTCCGTATATTCATGTTCACTAAATGACTATTATTATATTATTATTTAAATAAAAATGCTGCAGACGGTACAAGAGGGTATCGATATTGCTTCATATATCATAACATTCAAAATAGAGTTTAAATCAATTCGATAATATTGTTATCATAAATTGCATGTTTAATATCTTAGCTACAATATTTATTTAGTTAATCTTTCCATAAAGCACGCTTTAAATAGTGTATTCGCTATGGAAATCGCTCAGCGTTTCGTCAAATGGCAGTTTCTTTTTCTTCAGGTCAGTATTGTTATTATACATTGGGTGCATTGCATCTTAGCTACAGTATCGAATATCTTTTCAATACAGCAAGCTTTCAGTGGTTATTAACTGTGAGGATCGCACAGTGAATCGTCCAGATGGAATGTTTTTGTTGTTTGGTCCTTTCTGTTTCATTGGAAATGTCTTGTTGATTTATGTAGACCATTCAAGAACAGTTTCAGCGGTGTTGCTTCCTGAAAGTACTTTATTAATGATCTGATCAACACAGCGAAATATTTCTTTAGCACTCGGAAAATTCACGTTTAACAAACTAAACATAACTAAATGTGTTTCGACAAAACATCGACGCACATTTTTCAGATGGACACAAGCAGCACACACATTCAATTTACTGACTTAGGAAGCGGGAAATAGGAGCAGTACATTTAACTGTATACTTTGCTTGCGGAACATTGGTAAACTATCCTTTTACCCATCAAACATTCACCAATATACTTTGGTTGCGATATGGCAGTAAGCCAATCCTCATATCAATTCCTCATTCAACTTTTTAATAGTGTTGCGATACATCGGCAAGTATATTCTCAAATCAATCGATCTTTTAACTAGATACAACTAGATACATGGGTAGCGGTGCATCAGTAGACTTATCCTCTTTTATATCAATCATTCAACCAGCAATCCCTATATATATATATATATATATATATATATATATATATATATATATATATATATATATATTTATTAAAACGACTCCTCCCTATCATAGCCTTGAAGCTCAGGGGAATTTAATATATTATAAATGTAATTCACTTTGAAGTAATCAAACCCCTATTTTCTTGTAAAAGTGCTATCCGTGTTCCAAACATTCACGAAATGGGTTATGCCTAATAAACTTAAGATAATACACAGTTCAGCGTATATTAAGATGATATATATTCTATCGGCACTTAACGTCTTGGAAAAGAAAATGTGTATTTTTTTTTAAACTTTCATTTGTCAATTGATGTCGTGTATCTCAAATTAGAGTGCAGCAATGAAATCAGCAATGACGTCATTGTTATGACTGGTCATTCACAGCGTCAGATGTCGCTTCTTTGAAATGTTTAGGTCATTTTCAATATTTAAAAGGTCAACTATTTTTGTTATAAAGGTTAAGTCCCGGTTTTCAAGTCTATAATCTCATAATTTAATGCAAGCACAACCACAATGCAGATTACCATTGTTTCCATTCACTGTAGACCTGAGAGCTCCTCTCAACAGCCATATTTCTTTAAAAGTGCTGATCGTTACACTTGATAAACAACAGCAATATTGGAAAGACTTAAATAGCGAACAGAAGCCCCGAAACGGAAACAAAATCGCCATAGAACAGCTGTTTAATGCTAACACATCATCTTGTGCAGTAGTTCCTATTCATTGATTAATTAATTTTGGCGTCAAATGCCTTGAATCGAACACATTTTTATATGTTCTGACAACATGAGTTGGATTTTTTGTATATTTTCTATTATATTACAAATCACAAGAAGTCTTGAATTTACAAAATGAATGACAACGGCTCTAATGAAGCACTTAAATGTATTGATCATTTGTCATGTTCAATGATAGGTTCAAGCCGTAAAAATAAAGGCGTTTGCATATTCAAGTATCTTATATTAAGCAACATTACCCTCACATAAGCTCAGCAGAAGTTTACTTCATAACCATTTTTTTTCCTATTTAATTATGTATTTTTCTGTCAGTATGTATTTTCGATTAGATTCAGCCAACAACCGCAAAGTTCTGGAAACACCATAAAGAATATTAGAAAAACAATGACGCTTAAGAGTGGGTATTCGAATATCTCCAAAACTCTCGATCAAAAAACAAAACAAAACAACAATACTTTATTTCGGATACTTTGGTTTTATTAATCAGCATTGTTTTCATTATTAATAGTATCGCATTCATTACATGTCTGTATAGGTTTTCAACACATATTAATGTGTGCATTTTTTACCTGCTTTTATAACAAACTATAAAGCTGAATAAGGCTTACAGAAGCCACTGACTTCCTCATAAATCCTTCCTTGTCACTCTGTACTTGTTTGCCGTAATGCGTAACAAGCATAAATTATGTTAAAACTTATTGAATGGCTAATGAAAAAATGCTTTTCTACTCATTTAAACATTTAAATTAAATATGATAATGAGTACACAGATGTTATCATTTCTAACTACATCTATAGCTTTGAGGTATTGATAAAACTTAATCGTTGTGAAAATAGACACATACTCGTAAGGTGTTCGTTTTGTATAAATATACATATTTGTCACGGTAAAATGATATACAAAATTTGTCTCACATATATCTATTTATATATTTTATTATAACCATGAATGCAAGGAATGCAGTTAATGTTTCCTAAGATTGAACTGAGTTTATGTTACAATAGTTGATTTATGTACTTTCTGTTTGATGAACAGAACAGTTGAAAATACAACAGACCACATACAAGAAATACCTCAATTAGAAACCAGACTTCTCAAAAATGAATGAATTTGCTTTCTTAAGACGTCTGTCACAAGCTTTGAACTGACAACATTGTCGAATTCCACAAAACAGTACAACTTTGCAGTTAATACCGTTTAGATGTCACTGCTATACAAACGAAAGACTATGAATAAGCAGTTCCGAGCTATTGGAAAAAAGCAACTTTTCAGATTTGAGACAAACATCCAAATAAACATGAAAACGATATTTTAAGTGTTTAATAGTTTTTCGAGAGCGACTGCTCTAGTTTGCAAGCTAAGTTTCATTGGAAGTCGTATTCTGAGCCATATTCTAAAAAAAATTAAGGTGTAAGATGTGTTTTTATAAATTGATCTCCAGTCACATGAAACAATTTTTTGATAATGATCACATGCACTATCACCAATCAATGCCTAATCTAAAACCTGTTTAATTTATTCTTTTTTGCTCAATACGTCACACAATGTGTAGTCTACTACAAGTCATGCAATCCTTTAATTTCGGTTAAACATAACTTTGCATGCATATCTGAAAAAAGGGTTTTGTTATATTGTCTCACTGCGAGTCTTATTGGCCGTGCCTACAGATTTAATGCATAATACAAGAAAGAGGTATATATTTCGGTTGTGAAGAAAAAAAATCTTCGGATAAAGAAACTAGTATGTAACATGTATGAAAACAACAGTATCAGTTTGATTCAGATTATCCCGGTAAAAACACACAACTATCATTGCTTTTCAGTGTGTTATCATGTGTGTAGTTTTGTGTTTATAGTTCTGGAATTTTAACTTGTTTCTTGTGAAACTTTGAAAATGGTGGTATTGCTTTTTGATACATGTAATAGTATGGGCCTTTGAATGCTCAAAACAAGACCATACCAGGGTTTTAGTGGTTGTTATCATAACAAACCGTTCTTGAAAAGAGATAGTATCAAATTGATTAGTATACCTATACTTCAACATTAGGAACACAACGACATGATACAACCATTGAAGGGTCCAGCAGCAGTCTAACGTTCTGACACAATAAAGTCAAATACATGTGTAAGAAAATGTCAACAATTTTACCACGTTATTCTAATCGTGCTATGGAGTTATGACGTACACACCTATACAGCAGTTAATTGTCATGAATTATGCTTCAAATGTGTACGCTTATCTTCGATTGAATTAATCATTCTATACGATCAATAAGTAACAATACAGAATGCCAGTAACCAAGTATTTCTTCCATTATTATTACGATTATTAATATGCTATGTCATTATTATATATACTTAGTCAATTAGTACTGTATTTAATAACATAGAATATTCTTTTTAAAATATCGAATATGTACATGTAAATATACGTTAATGAAAATTGTACATCAAAACAGACAGGGTTACTGCGTTTGAGTTTTATGCATTTTACAATGTTCATGCATGTTTAGTGTCATATACAATATAGTGTATAGCCTATCATCCGTGTTATTTTTTGTTTTGTAAAGTAAAGAGTATTGTTTGTGTGTTTGAGAATTAGTATGTGTCGTTATACTGACATGTGTCAAACTTCAACTGAATATGCAATTATTTTACGGTAGAAATGAAAAGTTAGATCAACATTTTGTATTTGTTTTTCTGCCGGAATAAGAAAAGAAATAGAACACTAATGCAGTAAGCGTGACGTTGTAGAACAAAGACTGTTCATGAAAATGCTATACGGTTGGCTCATTTTAAGGGCATTATGTGTGAGAAAACGTCGGCGCATAAAAACAGACTTATATTGGAAAGCTCATAAACAATACCTTGTTCTGCATATGTAAAGATATTCAGATTGCGTAAAAAATGTCAGTTACGCCGGTATTGTCCAGACGCGAAGAAATGAGCCTGTTATTTTCTACTTAGATCTTCTTATTTGCCAATTAAACGATTGTTATTACTAAAAGTATAATTGTATTTAATATGTATGCATTAAAAGTTAGAAATATTTTAACATATAATATGTTATTTCAGAAGTGCTGTACTCATTCAGTAGCTTAATATGTTACGTATTTTGGGAAACAATGTTATTGCGCAATTTCTCTCAAAAAAATACTTCTAATACTCCTAATACTGAACATCTGTTTTGTCTTTTATGAGAGTGGGTATAACACGTGGTTCTGCTACCATGGCCGTTTAATCATGCAACGGAAGAAACATACCATTCTTGACATTACTATCACTTTCAAAGTAAAAACGCAATCCAGATAGATAGGAAGACCACACTCAATTATCACGCTGTCATAAACGAATGTTTGCCAACAGCACGCATCAACTAAGTAATTGACTCCTCCCTGAAAACTATTTTAGGCGAAACGTAAACAAGTACAACTACACTTGATAGACTTTTAGACAAAATGTTAGGTACTTGGTTTATTTATGGATACATGTTTAAAATTTTCAATGGGGAAGTGTATAAGGATAAACTTTAGTTATGAAAAAAAGAAGATTTGTTAATGATATCAACTCTTGTTCAACTTTACTTAAAAATTGTCGTCAATAACCGTTTTGATGCGTGTAAAACTTCCAAAACGTCATATAAAACGAATAAAACAGGAAATTAAAAAAGTTATTCTCTCTGTTTATGTATTGACTGGTCGCCGGTCATACGAGTTGGTTATTTTAGAAATTTACTTTCTGTGAAAACTTTTTATATACACGCTAAGGTAGTAAATAAGCATGTGCGAATTTATGCATATTGTGAATAATAGTTTAAATTATGCATTTGATAAGAAATATAAGTGCCTTCACACGACATTAGTTGACCATTTTAAATCTAAGTGATATAAAATGGAAGTACAAAGCTTAATTCACACGATTTTACTAACATATATCAGTCACAATAACAAAATTAACACAATGTATATTTAACTGATATAAAATGAAAGTTCAAAGCGTAATTCACATGATTTAAAACAAGCATTAATGAATAAAAGTAGGCCGAAAAGGATCAGGCCGAAATGATATCTCGGCCGAATCGACCCAACACCAATAATGTTATCGGTGATAATGCAAGGTACCAGTCTAAATAATTTACGCATGCCGGAAACGACTGAGTAACTACGATCTAGAAAGTTGATTAAACCGTCATAGTTCGGCTATGTCCGTGTTTATTCGGAAGGTTAACAATTGTATTTATTGTCACATGACTTTATTGAGCCAATTGGGTATCGATATTTTTCACGTGAGTCAAAAACTAGGTGACTAGGTCCAATCTGGAACACACTAGAGGCATTATGTTTGGTCTAATATTCATGAAACTTAATCAGAATGTTTCATGAACATCAATAGATATATATTAATATTCAATAAAACCCATTCAGCCGTGTCTTTGATGCCTAACATCAACATTCGTCTTGTTCTCAATAGGATACACTAAGAGCTTTAAGAGCAACTTCAATAGATCATTACATTGACTCACACAACATAAGAAGGACAAATAGCTGTAAATGCATAGGGTTATATCGTCTCTTAACTTATAGGTTATTAATCGTGATTATATTTCTTCAAGTTGACCATGTAGCTTTCACCAGCAGCGTTCTACATGTGGGAACCTCACTCAAAAAAAGACTGAAATTGATACGTTCACGAAAAAGTTTTAAGGACGATTTCCCAACTCCGACATGAGCTCTTGTTATGTGTGCGAAGAACTGCGTTGTATTCATAGTCGGACGTTTCAACTGCTCAGAATGATATGAATGTATCATGGATATCCATCCGGATGGATCTTATACTTTAAAATAGACAAAGATTCAATGTATTTTTTTTGTAAATATCATTCAAGAATGGCTTGATGAATTATAGACAAATATAAACATGAAACCGAACTGATTGGTTATACTCATGATTAAACACAGAAAACATACAAATAGCAAAATGCATAACACGTACCAATTTATTAAATTATTCCTAAGTTATTGTGTATTTTTCACTCGATTCTAAACAGTGATAAATATTCTGTCAAATTATAACTTCAAAGGAATTATGCAACCTATTTATCTGCTAATATCGTTATACGAGATGATTTACTTTGAACTACTCGGAAACTCTTACACTGTTAACGCCCACTGACATGGACGTACGAGTCATTTATTACTTACGTCTTATCTAATGATCGAAGGACAACATAATAAATTATCCGCATATAACAAAGCAGTGCACGAAAGATGGGATGTCCCTAGAATATGTTAGGTTTTTTTTATTCAGGTACAATACATCTTGGATATCGCTTTTTAAATAAATCAGTACCGCAGTCCGATAAACCAGATCGAGAACTGACTTTATCTATAGAAACGTATCTTTTCTCCGTGTGATCTATGCATTAAAGATGAAGTTGGTGTGGGCAGTCGTGAGATGTCGTTCACCTATATTAAGTGAGTACCGACTGATTGAAATGTTATTAAAACAAAACACTGGACGAATTATTTATAAATAAAATACGTTTGACCCAGCACCTGTCGCCAATTAACAATCTTTGTATTTTTATTATTCCTTAATATGTCAATTTATCTTCAATTTATATATTTTGTTTGTTCACCAATAAGTGATGATATATCGGCACATGTTCACTACTAACAGCAAAATTGGATGTATTTATGAACTTAAATTAAGATCATATCATTTGACGGAGTTTTGCAGTTTATGTTATGCAAAATTCAGATATCTATCTGAAGTCCCCCATATGCAACATCCAAAGCAAGTCAAACAAGACATTCTGCAATTTATCATCTTTACAAATAAGTTAAAAAAAAAAATTCAAAGACCGAAAACTTTCATTGCTATATTTTTAGAACGAAGCAAGAAATCGTTCCAACAATATGGGTCTGTAAATCATAGCGTTTTTGGAACATATCTATTAACCAGTGTAATCATAATCTGAACAAGAAAGACCGAAAAAGAACAAACATCATATTAAAAAGCCATATATCATTCTACTCTTCTTCAATTTTATAGCAAAAAGGCGTCACTTCTACATTTGTAAGATTCCAACAAATTATCTTTGAAGAAGGGATAATTGTGACTTTGTTATTGTGCCATGGTCGTCTGCTGATACAAATTGGTTAAGAAGTTGAAAAGAAATTTGGTAATGAATAAAAATGTATGTATATAACAAATACATTCTGACTAGAATGAGGAAACTATTGTTTCACTGATTGTCTGGTTTTGTGTGTGCGCTTTGTGTGTATTTTAATCGCAATACTATTTCTTATATGTTTCGATGTCAGTATGTATCGAGATTAATCTGCAAGTCTTATATTTCATTATTCTAATTGAAAGACTGGAACAACAACATGTATACACATTTTTCATTATTAATAAAAGTATTGTTTTCCATAAAAACTAAGTATAACAATTTCGCTGGAGAATGGCTTTATGTGACCATTGAACCGATTCCAAACATTTGAATATATTGATTGCCACTCCGGTCTCGTCACTTCAAAATGCATGACAAGATAATAAATAATAGTATAATGTTTTGACCTGAGGCAAACGATGTGATATCATGCTGTGATGATAAGACTGATTAAAGAAATAATGTAAGTTTTAAATGAATTGTGTTATAAATAGTACAACGTTGAACACAATGGATAATTTTGCATCTTTTATGCAAGCTCATTTGATCGTGTACAAATTGAAGGTACAACTAATGAAGATTGATTTGCATTGTTAATACAATTGTGTCCGCCATTAAATATCGAAGTTTCTCTGCGATTAATGTATATCCGTAAAGGGTTCACATTATAGAAAGTGTGAAAAATACTGATCACTTTTGTATGAGCTCGAAGGATTCGATTTAGTAATCGTTCTGTCTGTCCGCCTGTCCGGTCGTCAATTTCGTGTCTAAGCTGTAGAATTAAAATTTTAATCAAGCTCTACAGAATTGTCAACCGCATGGCAAAGTCTGTCCTTTAGAGCTTGCATGCTCTCGTCACAAAGGTCAAAGTCACACTTAGAGGTCCTTTACTCCTATATGGATTCCATAGTAATAATTTACGTCTAGGTTGTAAACCTTCATAATTTCAATTTCCAATTAAAGTAAATTTGCATACATATTGAGCGGCATGAATAGACATGTTGCTTTAATGTTCGTCCTGTTACCTCAAAGGCCAATGTCACAATTGGTGGTTAAAAGAGTATGATACGGACCCCATAATGATACTAATTCGTGTCTTACATATAACTGTGAATCTTTCAATAAAATCTTCACAGAAGTGTACAGCTGCATTTAGACGGCTTAAATCTATAGTTTTCTCAGTATATGTCTCGTCATACTATATTATTATTATTATTATTATTTATATATTATATTTAACTCATTTATTGAAGTCTAACGACACCACAGTGTTCAATCAAATAATAAAACTAGGCGGATACATGGATTATTTTGAATTTACAGTAGTAAGTTGTTTTAAAAAAACATCATTCAACGCTACCATGAACTAGAAGTATTTTTTGTTCAAACCACGATATAATGGCTACGTATGTATACGTTTAATAAACGAGTTCTTTTTTGAAAATGATTGAGAAAAAGTAGCTCCCTTTTAAACCACACATAATATGACCTAACTGAACTGCCTATCAAAGCTCACCCCACTCACTTTCCGTTTCTTCCTTTCTGTTAATTTTCATACTTGCAACCACTTACTACGTATACTCCATACATTTTTAATACGAATTGCAACTAATCAATCAGATTATAACAAGTACACAAATGATATATGGAATATATGGACTTATATATATAGGGACGCCTGCCAAATTCAACAATTGGTCAAAATTTATTCGCAAATATTCTTATAATTTGTCTTCTCTGAGCAAAGACATTGCAATCGTAATACGCAGTTGTTGCTTTCCTAAATATTTGCAATGTTCGATTGAAATAAAGTTATTTTTAACACTTAAATAAACACAATACGGGTATTTAGAAAGAATATTGCTTGTTTGTTACTATTAATGCTTATCTACCTCTTCAACAAGGAAAATGTGTTTAACGATGACATATGTACAATGCGCAACGACAGTAATTGGAAATCTGAAGAGGATAAATAGCAGCTGACTCTTGGTGGGACGTTCGTAAATGTAGAAGTTCTAAACAGTTTATAGACAGATGTCATGATTGTATTGCAAATTACTGTGGACATCATGCTAACAGCTGCTTGTTCAAAGAAACATCAGAGGGGTTATTCTACAAAAACGTACACATCACTGTTTCGTCGTATATTAATTGATTAACATCTTAAAAACAACTATGTATGTTACCGGGATTTCTTCTGCTTTAGTGTCCCATAACCATTTAGGCGACCATCTAACATTGAGGTCAAACCAGCCATACAATGATAAAACAAACCAATTTTGAGTCTCGTGTTTTTTGAAATTGAAAAAATGAATTTCTTTTGAATTACAAGAACAATAAGTACACTCCTGGACAAACTTATGTATGCTGTTATTTTCATTTTATCTTTACAGTTTTAAAAACCTAAAATGATCTTGTTTTTCCCTGCCCGATGAAATATACTACAGGGCAGTGAGGCATAATTTGCAACAAAAATAAGCACTATCTCGCTTATAAATGTAACGCACTGATCAAAATGTGCTTTGTGTGACCAGTGAGAAAACGGTTGACATAATCAGACTAACACAGCACAACACTATGAATTAAATCGTTTGACAACAGAGTTAGAACATTTGCAGTATTTGAACATAAAAGATAGACAGCTTTTGCAAGATGAAGTTGCACGCTTGACATTGAATCTACCAGCTGACCGCGGAAAACAATCAACTTAAACAGAGAAACACGAATTCGGGAGACGTTTCACACTTGAAATATCAAAAAGACAACTTGAAACCCTTAAACGGAGCAGACGTTTTAGGAGAAGTGATATTGAAATCCAACGTATGTGTTTGTATGTTTATTAAATGTTGTCAGAGTTTAGCATTATTCTTATATCATTGTCAATGAAATTAAGCTAAGCCATGATCGTAATAGGTTTTGTTTGGCAGTATTTATTTTTATCCACAGATATCTCATTACAATGCCAACACCACAGGAACAAGTGATAATGAAATTCAATATAATCTCGGCAATACATGTTTCCTTGCTACAACCAGAGAAGTCATTCTTATGGGTATTATTATTATCAGCATCACACGCCGCTGGCAGAAGAAATCCATTTTCATAATGTTTTATTGTGCTTTGTTTTATTCCTGTCAGATAATATTTGCTCAGCTGATCTATAAACACAAACTGACCTTCTTATTTACTATTTTTTATTTTTTCCAATCTCTTCTAGCCACGGTTTTTGTTTCTTCTATGCTTTTTGTGCATAGTAAGGTTTATCAAACAATGTTGACAGAAACCTTTGTATTTTTCGGAACATCGAGGGCAGGTGGAATGTTTTGTTTTGTTTCATTACGGGCAAGAAGTAATTAATGTAACATCGGCCGCCGCACCAGTGACAAGCTTTGAAATGTTTTCCGAGTCTCTTTAGCAAACGAAAGATAGTTTGAGATTTTTTGATGTTTTTGTGAGTCATATTATAATAAGATGGTTAACAAAGTTTCAAATAGGCTAGTGTCAAGCTTATTTAAGGTTATTATTTTTTATTGGCAACAAATGTCACAACAGACGTGGAAAATAGGGATGGCGAGTTTCAAGAAGGGGTGTCTTTTCTATCATCACATGTACTCATGTCAACTCTATTTCAAACTCCCTTCGTCACACAACAATATAATTTTTGCTACTGATATCTCGAGGTTTTATTAATACATACATTTTAAAAGACTTTATATTTCAAGAATATAAAATGATTGGACAGTAAGTCACAAGAAGAGATGGTAATAAAATTAAATTTTGAAACATGATTTGTGTATTGCGAATTATTGTTCAATTATCATGACTAAACGCCAACTGTATCATTTTAAGTTTCATTTTATAAAGTCCCTCTTTACACAGGAAACAAAAACAGAGAATGAACAAAGAAAATGTTAACGTAATGCAATAGGTGATGGCTATATTAATTGTAACAAAGCAGGAAACAAATCAACAAAAATAACAAAACAATAACACGCAATCGAGAAAAAAGATTATTAAATAAAAGGAAATAAATTGATATACATATAACTTTATCTATTTTGTCAAACTTTTTTTTAATGTATCGGCATACAGTTTATATAAGGAATTACATGTCTCAAATACTATGTTTGATTTTTTTTATGCTTGGCTATTCGGTTCTTTCTTTGAGACGCATATACTATCAAAATGGAGAGCTAAACAAAGCTATCGAAATCTTATTTCAGCTGATACTTTGCATTAAACAACTTATATGTTTCCTGAAAGTACGACATTTTAAAAATATGGAAAAACACAGAGTTTTATTATTTTCCTGTAGTTAACGCAAGATAATACCGCTTAGTGAATACGAATGGTATTAAATACAGACACTGATATCATGAATTAAAATATTAGCTTCATCATTATGTATCATTGACTTTCTAACACAAATTATTGCCAAAATTTGTTTGACTATTTGGTCTTTCTTTGAGACACATCATACACAAACAAATGAAGTGTTAAACATTCAAATGCATTGTATTTTAAAGCTTACAAACTTTAAACACATGCTTCATTTTTTATAGTTTTTCATTTTAATGGTTAAACATTATATTATAAAATTAATACATACAGTTTCTTTTGTTTACTGACAGTTTAAACATATGACAAATTATGTTAAGCTCAAAAATATACTTGAACTATTAGTTTTTTCATTAAACATGATTAAATGTAATGTACGTTAAAACGCAAACCGTAAGCATCATTTCATTTCATTCTTCAATTTCTGAATTGCTGTATAACCGCGACCAAAAATATACCGCAGGACCAAATTTGCCGATATGGGTGAATTTTCCGTCGTGGGGCAAATTAACCCATATTGGCTATCTTGGGTATGTATCGGCAGCACATGAGTGTCCTTGAGAAGTCCTAGCTTGTGAGATGTAGTCTTAGAGTGTTACTTGGTAGTTCTGCGATGTCCCTTAGTAGTCATTGAGTGTTCTTTGGAAGTTCTTGTGTGTACTTTGGTAGTCATGGTGTTTCCTATGGTTGTCTCATTATGTCTGTTAGTAGTCCTGGGTGGTCTTGGATAGATCAGGGATGTCATTAGGATTTTGTGAAGCTTCTTGTGGTACTTATGTTTTGTTATTGGGTGGTTTCGGTGCGACCCCGGTTAGTAATAAAATGCCATAAAATAAGTTTTAGGATCCCCTTTGGCAGTTGTGGAGCGTTATGCGTTGAACCAAAAGTGCTCGTGTATTCATAGGGTGTTTTTTCTTAGTCATGAGAAGTCCTTCACACAATTGTACAAGGTAGGAATAGGGTGTCATCTGTCAGCCCTTAGATGTCCTTTGATTGTCAAGAATTGTATTTGGATAGTCTTGTGATGTCATTTGGTGGTTACGGAGTGTTCTTGAGTTGTTTTGGTGCTTTCCTTGGAATTCCTTGGGTAGTCCTACAGTGCCTTTAGGTAGTCATTTGATATCCTAGGGTGGTGGTGGAGTGTCATTGAATAGCTTTGGTTCTGCCTTGCGTAGGTTTTTGTTGTGCTTGGGTAGTCATGGGTGTTCCCGGGTAAAATTGTGTATGCTCTTCAGTAGTCCTGGGCTGTCCTGATGTAGTCATGAAGTGTCTGTTGGAAGTCCTTGATTGTTCTTAAGAAGTCATGGAGTGTCCTTGAAAAGTTATGGAGTGTACTTGTGTAGTCCTGATAGTGTCCGTTGGTAAGTAAAATATATATTTGGTTCTGGAGTGACATCGTGTAGTTCCCGCTTTCCATGGGTAGTACTGGTATGTCAAAGTGTAGTCAAGGGATAGACTCGGATTTATTGAAGTAGTCCGTTTGTGTCCATGAGTTTCTCTGGGTGTCTAAGGACATGAACCATTAGCAAATTTGACTTCATGAAGCCTGACTGAACTGATTTGGCTGAAATACTTATATCATATTGTGCTTACAAAAATTAAAAAGGAAGTTTTATCCTGTAAAAAACTTTTAAAACGTAAGCACAATTTAAGGTGAGTCATTTTTGTTTTACTGATTCACCTTCAAACAGTTTGTTTCAACTGGAGTTCAGATTGTTAATCATTTATGCTATATAATCTTTTTGAAAACCTATATCGGAAAATAAACTACTTTGCTCCAAATATTTGAAGCACAGGGATGCTTATGTCAAAGATACATGCAATAACATATTACAAAGCACATCTGATTTATTTGGTAAATTATTCCATAAGTATGTATAAAGAATGCCCTGAAATTTGACCCCTGAATATTTCCTTTAAGTTTACAATTCTATGGTTAATGTTTTTGCAATGAGAACACCATGTTTTAAATTAAGCCTTAAGTTATTGCGTTGTAAGATAAATCAATCCGTATCTGGATTTAAAAACTGACCATTTAGAAAAGTTGTTAAGTGTATATAGACTTCCTGATAAACAGCATAACAACTGCTTCATCGTGTCAATAAGTAATACAACACGGATGTTTTGAAATACAACTTTATAAATATATCGCATATAATCTTCCTCATTGTTTGCAAACAAAGAATTCGTGGCTTATGTACATGCGGATGTCTTGGTTGTTGACTAGGATGTTAAATAGGCAATCAGAGTTTTATTATGTGTATTTTTCTAAGTCTCGTTGATTCATGTCCACGAATTTCTTCAACAATAAAGTACTAGCAAAACAATTAGTTGCATATGACTTTGGCCAATATCCTTTATATTTTGTTTAAGGCGTCCTATATGCAATTGTGTGAATTATGGAAACCTTGTATTCCCATTTTATTTAGGTATCAATGAAATAAAATCATTCGAACTTAAATATACGGAAAATAAATAACAGAAAACATACTTCAAACAAGCTTATTGGCCTTGAGAGATTGCAAAACGGGTCATTTCACGTCCGGTTTCAGTTGAATTTATGGTATAAATAACGAAAACACAACTTGCAATCACGTATGCTAGAGTGTATGTCCGGTCATTACACGTTAGAAATAAGCAAGCTTAACCTTCCACGTTGTACCAAATTTGAATGAGATCTAAATTGAACATTATTACCAGTGGATCTATCAAGCGACAGGTTTATTTATACATCGGATATCTTAGTATGTTATAAACTGTTTCAGTTATAAATAAATTTGTTAAACAGTTATATATCTATATACTTTGTGAAAAAACAACTCCCATCTTACGTTAATAATGATGCACTTGGAACGGATGATCTTGCATGTGATATGGTTGACGGCCGTGTGGGCGGTGGACGCCCCTGAATTCGTGTGCCGGCCGACGGACTGCGGCGTGGTCCGAGCCGTTTGGGTTCGGGCAGGTGTCCCGAGAACGGATCATCTGCCACCCGGCCAATGGCGGCACCCCTTGCCCGACAGAACTTAAGCAGATCAAATATACAGGTTTGTATTCTGGATTTAAAATTCGAAAACATAATAAGTTTCTTTCAATAGACGTCGTTTATCTTTGTTACATTTAAGATTTAAGCCATGGAAAACGCATGGAAAGATAGACGGCATAAAGTTTTCTATATAAAAAACGATCAAATATTCAGTAAAAGGATTTATTATAGATGTTAATAGATGTCTACAGTAGCAGAATGATTGTTTATTTCCTATAGAAAGGATATGTTATGAGTAATATTTGTATTTTAGGTAAACGAACCAGCACCCTGTCCACTGCGAAATCTCTCGTAACAAACTTTATGGTACAGAACTCATCAACAAACGGTTGGTCAGTGGGTCGCCTTCGGGACTTGCTCGTCATCGTTGACGGTTCGGGAAGCATAGGAGCCACAAATTTCCAAAAAATTATGAACCAAATGGCCCGCCTCCTTGGCATGCTGTGCCCCACACCGGATCCCTTCAAGGTTAGCTGGCTTACTTATTTCAGCGGGTTCTTGTGCTGCTGCCCCTCGTTCGTGTTCATAGCAAGAATAGTATTTTCTGTTTTTGAGTTAAAAGTAAATGTGCACAATGTGTCCGGTTATTCAATTTTTTTCTCAAAACCAGGAGCATGTAGTCTAGTTTCTCACCAACATTTTTACTTTTGTTCCAGGGGTACCAGCAGGCGGCACTAATTGAGTTCTCGGGCAATGTGCGGGAAATATTTGACTTCAATGAAAAGGCGAATACACTGGCTGTACAGCAGGGCGTAAATGGAACGCAATATTCCGGGGGCTACACGTGCACCGCCACCGCATTCAACTACGCTCGAAACACTATGTTCACAGCCGCTAAAGGTAGTCATCGACAAGCATCGCCTGCATAGCTTCATTGTTTGTTTGCCCTTTCTGTTATTGTGAGGGATTTTCGTTTAAAATGAACGTAATTATTTATGTATTGTTTTATGTATGTAGGTATGCGGATCCAATCGGACGTGAAGCAGGAAGTACTCATTTTAACGGACGGGCAGTCGAACTGTGGCGGGGACGCCGTTCAGGCCGCCAAGCTACTCGACAAGACGGCGAATGTGTACGGGCTCATGATCGGCGACCACAGCACGGCGGGAATACAGGAACTGACAAACTACGTTTCCTCGCCAAAGAATCAGCACCTGTTTACCGTGGAGAACGCACGTGAGCTGGTACAGTTGGTTGACCTCGTGGAGCAGCAGCTGAAGTCTATACCCTGTGCCCCCTTCGACATCTGAGTGCAACCACTGTCGTTATAATGTGTTTCCTTTATTAACCCTATTCTCGATTTGGTAACTGTGTAGTTGTATTATATATTTTATTGATAAAACCGATTTGAATATGTTTCTTGACACCGGAGCATCGAGGCGATCCTGGAGTGTTTGAGATCATTTCGATAGATACAAGTGTCTTGGGTAAAGGAGCATTATTATCACCGGAGTGAAAATAATAAATACCTGTCCAATAAGATAGCATATTAACTCGAGATGATATATTATTAAAAAAGGGAAAATAATAAAAAAAAAAGTTTAAAGGAAGGCTTCTTTGTAAGCTTTTAGTATTGAATTGTCCACTCTTTTTATTTGGCGCCTTTTCATACGATTATAAGGTTCCACCCAGAACATTTTAATTCACCAGATGGTGCATTTCATTTGTTAATTGAATCCAAACTTTATATAGATATTTGAACTTTATGAAATCCACAATTTAACGTACACGTCCAAATATGTTTAAGACGATAAAATTGTTTAATACAGAAAACATTGCATGCTGAACAATATTTCTATTTCCGTATTGAAAAACATTTGTTAATTTTAAGCATTGTATCATTTTGTAGTTAAGGAACTGGTAAATTGTTAGTACTAAGCGAGGACAATATGTCTTGATAAGATTAGTACGGTACATGGCGGTCCCTGGTGGCCGGTTCAATTAAGATCTAAATCAATTTTAGTCGTACATTAAGATTATTTCAGTGTCATAGTCTCATTATTTTGCTTCTTACTGATTGAATTAAGCTTTAGCCCGTATCTAAAATGAAAACACAAAACTGAAAAAATATCAATATCAACATATTGCCATCTGTTACGTTTATACAAATTTAAGATTATTGAAGATACGACTAAAATCCTTTATTGGAACGGCGTCACGAATTATTGTAACTTTATATAATAATTATCTTTCCTTTTTTATGGCTCTTCATGTACACTTCTTGATATATGCTGTCAAACTAACTTTATTGACAACCGCCTTTCAAATGTTAAATAGCTTAAATGATCATTGGTTAATACAACCTTCATGAATGGAAACGCAATTTTATGTTCTTAAATAATCTTGTGTTCTATTATTTTATTCTGTTGAGATCCTGATATCGTCTTATTGATTGTGTGTCGTCGACGGCGTCGGTATCGTCGTGCAAAAAATGTAACCTTGCCATAACTCGAAACCGAACATGATAGCCACATGAAGCTTTCTACACATGTTACTTGAAGCAATATGCACAAGTGCATAAGGCTCGTAACTCTGATTTTATTTGTTATAAAGATTGTCGGTCATGTTCTTTGTAATGGAATATTTACATTGGAACTTGGATTTTTTTCTCAGGCACATATAAAAAGGTTTTTCAAGTAAAAACCCTTTAATTTAACAAAATGTCTTGCCGCAAGGATAATCAATGTTTAAAACTCATTAAATCTACCAAATATATTACAAAACAAAAGCGTAGCTAGACCATTATTAATTGATAACCCCGTATTGTTAGGGGTCCGTTTATTCTATAAGGGTTTTTTAGCATACCCAAGGCTTAAAATTACAAATCAAATATTGCGCAATTGTAATACAGCACAATGTATGAATTAATTTTGCTATTGATTGATGACAGACAGGGCTGGATCCGGGAATGAATTGCTGTTGGAGTGAGGTAAAGAAATTTGTTAAAGTCACTATCCCCGCGAAAACCGAAAACTATATTGACTTTTTTTACGTCATATTGGTACCATGTTCGTGTTCGTGGATCTAAACAATGCGATGATTACTCTACAATAGTATGTTTTGGTGCAGTCTAGACTTAGTATATTCTACAATTCTACAAATCGTAACATGTGTATGCGGTTTGTCGCTTGCTAATGATTGATGATATTATTTATCACTGCATTTCTCACATCGCTCTAAATTGAAGTAAGTAGACTTGTAACACGGACCTCAAATACAAAGGTCATATAAATGCATCTACGAGTACATGTTGCACTCTAGACTCAAGCATTGCTTCTTACGAAGGTCATATAAGTGCGCATATTTGTTGCATCATTTCTTACTACATTTGTCTATTATTAGTACATATCTGCTCTCTAGCATTGCTTATTGCAATTCTGTAATTGCATATATATTTTGCTATGCTCTTTACTTATGATTGTTATATTTTAAACTCTACTATTGCTCCTGCTAGGAAGCTCATATAAGAGCAAATAGATGTTGCTATGTCCCTTACATGCCCATGTTTTATAACTATATTCTACCATTGCTCCTTCTACGAAGTTCATATATAATTAAGTGCATATATATTTTACTAGGCTCATACTTACCAATAGTATATATCTACAATATATATCCGTACTTTCTTTGGTTGCTCCTCCGACCAGGTCATATTTGGACGCATACACGTTTTAGTGCTCCGTACTTCTTACGGTTGCTCCTCCGACCAGGTCGTATTTGTGCGCATAGATGTTAAGTGCTCCGTACTTTCTATGGTTGCTCATCCGACCAGGTCATATTTGTGGTCAAAGATGTTTTAGTGCTCCGTACTTTTGACTGTTATTTAACTAGACTATGTCATTGCTCAATATCATGAAAATATAATTTTCATGGTTTTAACGCCACTTAGGCATGTAACATGGATGTGAAACAGTGGCTCCAGCTCTTTTAGGAGCTGTATATACAATGACACTTTCAAGCTGGAGCAGACATCATGATAAAAAATAAATATGACTCGTTCGTTTATGTTATATGAAGATTATGGGAGCTTATTTTAGAAATAGTGGAAAACAATGCCATATAAATACGTTTAATATTCACATGTATTTCGGTTATCTTGTTAACAAACTGTTTATGGAGCAATCTGAAAAGTTAATATTGGGTGTTATTTTGATCATCATGGTTCCGATGCAACAATGCAATTCAAAAAGAACTAGACAGACCTAACCTAATTATCCAGTTGTCATGTTGAAATGTTAGCCAACAGGCATAAAGGAACTAAATAATTAAATCATACCTGGAGGCTTATGGTCCATGCTGGATTGAACACGTTTTCGACGGAAATAGGAGATTTATAACAAAAATATATGGAAGTTTCGCCAAATTTTGCCCTCTAAGGCTTCATCGGATGAAATCTAATAAATGCCGCGTCAATAAATGATTGTGATGACGCAAACCACACGGAAAGGACGTAAGTTATCTACAAATATAAACTTAACTTGTTTTTTTCTGAGGAATATACTGATTCGTGTGAATAAAAAGAAATAAAATTAAAAAAAGTTTGAGCTGAACCTGATTCCAACAAACACACAATTTTCAAAAACTACATGCATCAATTAAACGCCCTCATCACAGAAGAGGAATATGACTTTAAAAAATCAACTTAAGGTTTCCATGTAAATATTACAACCGTTTCCAACACTAAGGTCTAAACGAAAACCTCTTTTGATATTCTATTTGATATGTATCCAATAATTTAATATGCTTAATAAATCTGTAACAATACCAAACAGTCCACACCAGAAAACATAGTTTTACATACCACACCAGACTTCTCGCACATGTATATTTTTAATCAAGGGTTTGCTTATATTATTTTCTTTCACTCGGACAGAAAGAATGAATATTCGTATTATCATGTTTGATATCATTAATGACATCGCCATTATACATAACCAGAACATTAACTTTTGACATGACGTTATTGGTACATATTCATATTTGCCCGGTTCTTTGTATAGATTAAACTTGACGCTCATATTGTATAATGCAGTTATTGTTTATTTCAATATTGCTCTCCGACTCAATTAGTGCTACGACATTTTACCAAACGATGTACCAATTATGACATTTTCCTATACAAACATATGTTATTGGTAAAATTTCTTTAAAAACAAATGATCAATCGTAATAACTTATTATTTAGAATATTAAGATAAGTATTTATTTTTCTTGCGTTTTTGCTGTTAACTCAGAAGGAACAAATTACACAGAAGGGCTAGCGCGCTTCATGTTAAATTCAAAAAGTGAGATGTACATTCAAAACGAGGCTCAAACCTGTGAGCGGAAATACTGTAAATCGTTCTTCGTTCAGTGAGTTTACTACATGGATAGTGAAAAACGCCTTGATGACTGATTAACATCCTATTGCGTGATTACGGAATGATCAAGCGATAGTAGTAAAACTTACTTATTCCTTCTGACAAAAGGTGTTTTATATTTGCGCATATATCCTGTACAATTAACGTCAATTATTAAGCTAAAGATCGATAATTGTAATATCATCTCTGATTTGAAACGGAGACCAAAAAACAAACCAAATGTTGGTAGCAGCGGCATAATGAGTATGGACAAAAAGATAAACCAAAAGTAGATTAAGCATCCCCGACACGACAGTGTATAATTTGTTATGGTTCATTCGCTGTTACTTTCATAAATCGCATTCCTTGTGGTACATTACCACATGTGGTAATTTGATCTTGTTCAATGTACCCATAAATGGATAACCGAGTGCAAAGAGGAAGCTTACATGAAACGTACCAATTCACGTAGTGTATTGAAACCTCTCAAATAAATACAAAACAATGAAACATCAAACATGACTTCAGACATACTGAAATTGCAACTGCCACCATTTTTAGGAAAATATTTAGTCGAATTATGTTTCAATATAAGTTAGCGATACATTACATAATCGGTAAAACACGGGGTGTGATGGATCGCGATGTTATAAAAATTGAAACAAAGATCAAGTCTGAGAAAAAATTCAGTTTTTAACCTCACAGTAGAAAATAAATATTTGATACATTTATGATTGATAATGATATTTAGGCAGCTGTGTGTTATGGTCCAATTATCTTTCGTGAGTACTGTTTCATCGAATGTTTTAATAAAAGAATAAAAAGTTATTTTCGTTTCATATGTAATGCAATTTACCCATTAAATCGCCCTTAATTTCTTCTACAGGGGCAGGGCTAGCAACTAGGTATTGCAGCAGAAAACTCAAATAAGGATTTCAGATTTCAAACCTCCTGAGGGACATACATACATATTTTAAAAGCGCTTCAGGTTAAAATAAAATGGTTAACTTCCACAATGATACACCTGGGATAGTTAGACCACTCCCTCATGGTTTAAGAAATTAGTTATAGATAGAGTATATTGTTGATTTCATCCCACAGTTAGAAAAACAGTCCGTCAATTGATTTTAGGTATGGTTGCCCAGTCTAAGATTTCATTCGACCGAAATAACTCTAAACTATCTCATCACGTTACATGATTACATTGAAGATGTAGTATTGTTCTCTTTGCCTACCCGGAAGAAACACAGTTGGTTTAAAAATGAAAGCCATTTTTAGGTAAGATTGTCCACATGTATAAAGAATCTATCAATCTGTCATAAAGTAAGATGATCAGTATTATGTTGTTTCAATATAATCCAGTACTCCATTGGACTTGTTTAAATTAGGAGAAAATATTATGTTAAAAGAATGATTATTGGCGCTACAGGCATTTAGATTACGCTAGCAGGCAGTATTTTATATACACGCATCACCCAATTAGTTGAACGTTCAGGCGGATGAAATTACTGCAATGTGTATATAAAAAACAGAACAAAATAGTACAGTCATAAGACCGCTAAAATAATATGTTGAGGATATCTACTATTTAGAGTAAATGTCATCAGGCAAATGTGACAAATAGATCAAATTATAGCAAGTTCAAAATTCAAAAGTTATAAGTAACATCATCTGTGATTTTTATTTAGTAATACGCACATTAACATGTAACCATTCGATATTTTAAAACCTCTTTCAACACTAATCCCAGATAAATATGATCTTACATAAGAAAAAAAATAACAACACCAGTAATTCATTTTACAGCAGGGACAAGCCTTGTCTTTATTAAAAAAAAACATTTCCTCTATCTAACCGTCTAGGATATTGCATATTAAATCATGATGCTTAAACAAATATAGCCTAGTCTTGCAAAGACCACCAAACAATCAAACTTTTATTACTAAGGAGTCTAAGGAACATAATTACAAAATAAAGCTTTACAACGTGATATTTGTCTTGTTTCAATCTTGAAAATATGCGAGTCAAGGTCTGCTTAGTTTTTAATAATATATTGTATATATAAGTAGTAAAAATTGCATAGACTATTTTACATATATTTCATGGAAAAAGAGTATCAATATTCAAAACGAACAATATTTGAGGAACAGCACAAACTATTATATATTTCAAAATCCATCAGAAATACAGACAAGTAGGCTAAGATCTTCTCGTTAAACATGTCATCATATTTTAAATAGTTGACTATTAAATAGTTGACTTTGTTGAAATGTTTCAATCTCGATTTTTAATATCAATGCGATTTATCTTGGAAAGAACTCGTCTAAAAAATATTTATGCTTATATAAGATTAATTAATCGAGAAAATTGCACGAGGGTATTTTTATAACACTCAAATGTCACCTACGGATATTATTTTTCGCATGGCACAAAATATAATCTGAAGTCGGTGCAGTCGTTAAGCAATTACTAATTACTCAAGCATCAGTGTAAATGTGTTTCAATAATAGATCCATTACTATAATAAAGAAAAGAATCTGTAAAAGTGTTGCGAACACGGATGCCATAAATTGAACTGTAATTGATAGGTCGACCATTTAATCAACGCATGCAAGGATATACGACTAACCTCATATCGTTAGAACATAAAAATCCGTACATTTTCAATCATGAACGCTGTCTGTTAAAGCCAATAGAACAAAAGTAGCTTTATAACCATAAACTAGACAAACATGCTCAGATGAATGTGTCTATTTCTTGACAACTTATGTACGCGTAATAAACTGCTCAAATATTAACAACTTTGCGCACTTGTGCGTGGGGTTCCATGTTGTGGTGCTAGGTCATTAAGATATGTTCATTGTACAAGTTAAAATGGCATTTACAAACGCAGAAGGACAAATGAGCGTACAACGTGTTGACGTTTCGAACACACGTTTTTGATAGATGTCAATACATAAAGCTGCTGCTGGTCTCTTTAATGGTCTCAACATGTCGTAGTGTTCCTAATGTTGATATATATAGGTATATTCATCACATTAATAAAATCTCTCTTTGTCTAGATAACAACAACTACAACTATGTCATGTTTCCTATTTTAAGCGTCTAATAGCCCTTATTACTACATGTAACTAGAAGCAACTTAATATACTTCTTTTTTCTTATCTGCACATTATAAAATTATTGCCAACCTAAATCGATACACAAACTCAAAACATCAGGTGATATTGAAAATCGAAACTGGTTTTGGGTTCTGGCTGTGACACTCCTAATACATCCTCGGCACCCCAGCGTATCACAACCTATATTATCCCCTGAGAAAATTGGCTACGGAAACTTCGTAATTCTTGAATATTCATAAGCATTTTCCGACCAATTAAATAGCCGATAACAAAAAGAACAGAATCTCCTTTGCGAAGAGCTATCGGCATATTAACAATATCCTGCCTAAAACGATTTATAAGCCGTGGTCGCATTGGATTATTTCGAGCCGAGGTTACATCTGTAGCTTCTCGGCCATTTCCGTACCGCATGAGGCGTGGCTTATCGACCATCAAGCGACTGGATTTCGTCTGATTAATTACTGATGAGTACGATATTTTTACAGCTGATTTGCCCAGGATATCATATCGGTTATAATACGCTGGAGTGCCGAGGATGCTCTTAATTAAACTGATACATAACTGTCGTTTTCATTCATTTTATATACTCTTGTTCGAAATGCAATTTTATTCACAATCGAAACATGTATCTCCTTCCAGAAGTCCGTTTATATTTTCAATAACATCATTGCATTGCGTTTGTATTCTACCTTAACTGCTAGATAAACCAAATGTAACATTAATTTGATGATTCCAATAATATAATTGAAACTACAGGGCAAGCCTCACAGTTAGAAAATAATCTAGGCACGGTCAAACAGCATGGATAACTTATTAAACCTAATGTTTATCAAAAACATTCCATGAATATAACAACTTGTTTCTTTATTTCATTCATGTATCTTCAGCCGTTTATTTGATGAAGGTTTGATTTAGAAAATCAAATAATTGCATGACTTGCAGGAGACTAAACAGTGTGTGTCTCTGGCGAGAGATTAAAATGATTTAAGAAGAGGCACTAATTGTTAATCGTGCTTTTTCATCATAAACGTTATATTATGCGAATGAAGATGACTTGAAACGCAAATGTAGCGCTACTCCTTTAATTTGATTTGCTAAGATAATGATTACTATTACTGCAGACAAATTGATATATGATTTCTTGAACGAACACGTTTTAAACGTAGCAAGTCAAAATTGCAGAACTATATTATGTGACAATTATGTGGGGTTTTTTATTTTATATAAATGCAATGAAACGTTAACGGACAAGCCAAGCCGCCAACGATTTAATGATACTCCGGAATAGGAGCACACTGTGGACGAGGCAACAGACACTAAACACACCGTAACAATACAACAAGACATATAACATATTCATCAAAATGACATTTATCAAACACATTTGGTAAGCGCACAGAAACGGTCGTTAGAAATGAACGAAGTTCAGGGTTTATACTACGTTGTATATACTAAACCTCACTTCCGTCCCAACAATTAATAACAGAGTGTGTATATAGAATTTTGACATATAGAGTTATCACTTACCATTACCAAACAAAATACAAATAACATAAATGAATTATTTGTTATGTAAGATCTTATGTAGTGATACATATTTCGGTACAGTCTTGGAATTGTCGATATAAACACAGTTCGCTGGGGCCGTTAATCGTTTTTAAGTACCAGTGTGACACTCCAAACAATAGTGTACTATGAAAGAAAATTGCTTATACTATTGTATATACGAGATATTTGCGTTGATTTATGTTTATCAACGCTTCATAAACTTCCTAGAATAATAATGAAATGCATACACTATGATCAACTCGTGCTGTACCTATCCATATAACTTTTAATTAAGATTTATGTCGGGTTCTAGTCCTACTTTAACAAATGTATTCTGACACACAATACTTAGGTAAAAGCAACAAGTTTTAAAACATCTGTGTGTTATTATTTATGTTATGTATTTTCTTATCCAATGACTAAGGTTTAAGTGTAATAAACGATATAATATTATATATTTGTAATCACATCATTTTCAATTTTTGTTGTGAAAATGATCAACTTGAAGCACGTTTCATTCGAGCGTTCTGTATACTTTACAATAATGCTTAAAACGTTAAGGTTTCATAACTATCGATTTATTCTTTTGAAAAAAAATCAAGTTTGAATTTCAATTTAAATAACATATAATTATGATGTCAAGTTAACCTAGTAAGACTCCATGGTTAAAACAACCTCTGGGTGGAAGACATTCAAATATAGTTTACTTTTAAACATTTAAACTTCTCATAGCCTCATTTTTGTCTGTTTCTGTTCTGTATTATTGTGTTTTCAAGAGACAGACATCTGAATGAGTAGAGGCCTTAATGACAGTTTTGACACATACCTATTATGCAAACGATTAGAAACAGCTTGTTTTACAGCTGACACTGATCAATCATAGTAACAAAACACAATATGCAATTATAACTACTGATTACCCTGTTAATGGAACACTATTAGAAGTAACATCATTTAACCCTCAATATCACCATTCATTTAAAACCAAGTCATAAAACCTTGTTCCGAATTATAATTATCATTTCTGGTTTACTGTTGAAACCTAACCAGTTTGAAAATACAATCATTTTATGCAACATATTTAATCACCTAAAATTAACAATGTAAACAGCATCATATTAAAAAATCCTCGATCCTTTTACTTTCATTTAATCTTATAGCATAAAGGCGTCGCTACTACATTTGAAGGATTTCAACAAATTATCGTCGAAGAAAAACAATTGTAACGTTATTTTTGCGCTTGATCGTCTGATGATTAGTTAATAATTTAAAGAAGATCTATGTTCAACAAAATGAACTGTAAGTATAAAACAAGTACATATGACTTAATATGGACATTGCACTATTGTTCCTTTGTTCGTTTTTTGTCTTTTGTTTTTGTTGTTTGTGTGTTGTTGTTGTTGTTGTTGTTTTAAAATCGTTATTGCTTTCATGTTTGGAGGTCAGTTTGTGTAGTAATCAGCCAGCAATTTAAATTCTTGATAATTCAATATGTGGCTGCGATATGTGTGTAAAACACAACAGAGACAACAAACAGTTAATATATGCCTTCAACATTATTCACATTGATATAAATTATTTATGTTCATTTGTTGCCGTAAACACTCTACGGTCATTCATTTATTGCATGTTCACACTTTTTTTTATGGTAATATTCATTTTTTCTTTTCTTATGATTAACACCGATGGTATTTTCTATAGCATGTTCTAATTAGCTACATTTAGCAGACTGAGTTATTTTGCTGACTTGAACAAATAAGTGTGAGTTATTCTTCTCCTGGCTTAAGAGTATACAATTTAATGTTTGATAGTAACTAGATGCTGTGTTGCCATTGCTTCGAAACCTTTTCAGGATGATAATATTTAGCTAAGTAATATCGGATGGTGGTTTATGGATATCAATGGTTTGCTATTTATTATTTCGAATATTTAATTTTAGGAAAATAAACAAATGCAAAATCTTGAAACACTGACTTTGATGTGTTTATGAAACAAAATACTATATTCCACAAAAAAGTAATGCGTTCATTGTTTAACGACAGAAGAGACAATAGCCTGTCACTGTACTTCTTATATCATTATATATGTATATCATTATAAGTAATTAAACATCAACTTGATAATGAACGGTTCTTTGGTTAGTGCAGAGGTGTGCTAACTCGAAGTGCTTGGTGTATTAAAAGGTATGAAAAGTAAGGTAATTAAGTATTAATTATCTTATCGCGTTTTCCAATCACGTAATATATGCTATGAATACATTATGCATTGACTGTCATTCCTGAGCCGAAGTTGTTAATAACCAATTCCGATTTCGCTCGCTGTCTGGAAATTATGTACATGTATTCAGGTCCTTCCCAAGGAATTAATTGCGACTTCAATAAAACTCTTACCTATAATACGCCGTTCGTAGCTGTAGAGGTCAAACTTCGGCCAAGCTCGAACATTCCGTCATGGCCTAATTGCAAAACATTAAAAAAGCTCAGATCTCATGGTTTAACACATAAATTGGATCTTATGTTAAATAGCACATTCCCCAACCGTTCACAGTTAGGTATCTGAACGTTTGTTAATGATATCGATATTTTAATGACTCTTTATTCATTCTTTTTTTGTTATAGAACATTGTTGAACAAGTGGTTCTCGTTATTGGTCTATTAAGAATTGAACCTTGTGGTGCTTCATTTACTTTTTTGTTAAAAAGCCCTGCAGTTTTAATTTTAAATAAAAATGATATATCTGATATTGTATTTAGGAATAATTAACAAACAAAATTACTATCAACAAATCTGTATTTTCATTTCTTTGATTAATGAAAGAATGTTATATGATTTACATTCATGAATATTTACATCTTTTTGACAGTAAATATTTCCGGTTATGGGCTTGTCCAACAACATTGCTCAATTCAATACATTGACATTAAGCTGGTAATTACGGATGCTTTTACATATGCTGGCAGCGATATTAATGTTTCTTCGGGGAAAACTTAATTTTAAAAATCCATAAATAAATCAAGAAAATATAGTACAAGCACTTTATTGCACATTATCTAATTTGTATATCAAAACATTTATACATTTTATTATCATTAACAGAAAATTAGATATGAGTTTTAAGGCTAAAACGCATTGTTGACGATGTTTACACAAGACTCAAATCGGGTTTAAAATAGTATTTTATAAACTAGCCCGTGTAAAAACATGTGTTTCAAATAGGTTTACAGCTTGTATAAGACATGTTTTTTTGGGAATCATTGCTTCACGATTTTAAAGTTGAGGCCAGTTTAACGGAATTTTGAATTCGCGAAAAAATTATATGAACATAGACAATTATCATTATGTGATATTTCGCACCATTTTCAATCTAGACATGACAAATGTACAATAAAGAACACATGCAGTAAGGAATACCTTTTTTATTCATTTGTATTCGTGTTTCAAGATACCGGTATTACCCTAGTCATTTGTACAACGTTCGCCGATCTTATATGACTACAGATGGGCAAATGTGTTCGTTAGTAAAAATGATCACCTAGCAAGTCTTGCTTAAAAATCGTTTAAAACTAAGCAATATATTACAAATGTGCATTACATATTCGATAACATAGCATGTTTGTACGACACTGATGCAATGAAATAATGGTTTGCATTATGCCTTGTTGAAATGACTTCAAAAGTTTGCAAATGAAAACATGACTTATTAATGTACATATATACATAATACTGTCAACTATTGTATAACATCCAAAATAACTACCCGCCATATATATTGTATTCCCTATCTAGAAGGCCTAGAAATCGAATTGACTGTCTCTATATACACTGTTCTATAGGGGAATGCCATTGACGTATTAAATATCTCTGACTATTTCTTATGATTACATGATATTAAAAACGATCAAAAGGCATACACTTGCTCTGTATCATCGATAACCTTTTAATGGCTGTGATAACATTCCTCCCACAGTATGTGACAACACTTGGGAAAAACAAACATTTTGATTTGTTTATCGTATCAAAACTTACACACGTTATGCATAGTGCAGAGATAGTCAGAGATATGTTTTTTAAGACCAATGTTCTAAACTACAAATGATTGTTTACTTAGCACAAACTTCCCATTTTCCAAGCACTTGTTATTCTAAACAATAGGTGCACACTCCTAAGACAGAATATATTTTATATCAGTATACTATGCATAACAAGGTGACAATTAGTTTTAAAGTCTGCATTAAACTGATAACATTTAAGTTTTCGCAGTAGATGACAGAAGTTGACTTGAGTAATGCGCACATATTATCTTCGTTATTTTTTTTATTTCTCCTATATCTTTAACTGGTTTAAAACTAGAATAACGTTGCAAGAAGAGTTTAGTATGTTGTAAATGTTTTTTACACTTCTATATGCAGTCACGAGCGAAGGTCTAATGTTCAAAACGCTGCCCTCCCATTATTCTGTAACACGTTAATCATATACTACACATCCACTTCCTAATGTAGTAGCACATGAGCCTGAATAAATTCTCCCAGGCTTTTGCATGCTCGTCTGTCCAAATTGTTTCCAAATGTGGCTTGATGGAGCTTATGAACTGAGGACCCATCAACTGCAAATAATCCAGAAAATCATATTAAGTACTTTAATAGCAGCACATGCAACGGGCATTGGTATTAGAAATTAAAATTAAGAATTTCATGCTCGTTCTTCATACTTAACATAGCGTTGTCAAGAAGGTAAATAAATTTATCTGAAATTGCTAATTCAATTCCTCCATGGGTGTGTTTGATATGAGTTTAAGCCTTGACATTGTATCGTGCCATTTACATTTACAATATTAAATGTAGATGTATCAGAACCGCGTGTGACCTACATTCAACCAAAACTCTTCTTTTTGTAAGGCAGTATATATTTCAGGTATAGAAACACCAACGTCAACGTTTGTTTTAGTGCGGATGTAAGGTTGAGTGCTCGTACAATGTCAAGGCATTCCCAGATTACAACATTGCAAACAAACGTTTTCGGCTAATATCAGTTACCATTGAACATAATTCGGCCAAGTAACTTGAACAATGTTAACTGACAATAACAGTGGGATGAGAGCAGAACTAAACATTGAGACCTGAAAAACGAAGCTGATTACTTTTGGCAAGTGAGCATATGAAACAAAATGTGGTACATACGAGGTAGAAATGGCTGGTGACTAAGTTCATTCAGTCAGTGTTATAAGTAGCTAATGTTTAAGTTTGTACATTTTCCATTATTTTCTGATAGTGCCACGGCGATAACGTTTACTATTGTTTATAACGCAGCTGATTTGTATTGTAGTTTATCATTCGTTGTTAGCTTATTCTTGGGAAAAATGTAAAGTGGATTGTAGGACAAACATAAAAGAAGAAAATGCATTATAAAGTGTTGCTTGCATAATTGTAGTCTTTACATGACATTTAAATGGAAGTCGTTGTAAAAGAACATACATCCATATATTCGACCTTCACGGAATAATTCTTGTGCCGAATTCCCAAGTCTGTCATGAGCTCTCGGAGTGACACAAAAGCATCATGCACTTCTGGATGGGTCTCAAACAGACTGTTGATAAACAAAGTAGCAATCTTATAGTTTCTGTTAACTCCTACTGTGTGATTCATTTTACAATATAAATGATAAAAGGCATATTTAGTGCAAATACCTATATCGTGCTTGTAATCTATTTACATTATATAACTTAATGTAAATCAGTGCATGTTCTGTTCAAATGAAATACCAGAATGTTTATAAAAAAATGTAAATTATTAAGTTTTTCTGTTATATATTTTACACATTTCATCCTGACTAAAATTGGAATCATATCATTAAATGGTTTGAAAAATAGTTGTCTTTACAGTTCGCATGTGAATTTATACAAGGATTATGTAATGGAAATACAATGTTGTAAATTTACCCAGAAGGGGTAAATTTAGACACTAACGTTTAAAGGAAGAAATTTGGTTTTGCCCTCACAAATGGATTAACATTTTCTTCGTATTTACCACAATCAAAGAATGAAGACTAGACACATAAATAACATAAATATTCATATATTAAAACAAATGATTGGTCAATGCTATGAAAAATGACAATACAAATAAATTTGTTTTACAGATAACTAATAAATTGATCGGATTATTATATTCGAAGACTCCTTATTAATACTTCTAATCACAGAAACCCTTTTTTTCACCAGTTGGTGAAGATCCAGACACAGACCTTTTAATTCTTTTCAAAAACGACATTTTTTCATAATTATTTCAAGTAGTATCCAACCCTTGTGTACACTTGTCTAAAAAGATCAGATTTTATCAGACAATATCCACGTAATTAGAATGGATGTAATATTAGTTCGTTATTGTCATTTCCCAAGCAAAATATTGTCGACCAGTATCCGTCTTTTGCAGTTTCTCAGTGTTTCCAATATATATTCACTGGACCCACGTTGGTTTGTACAGTTATTGGTTTTTGCTGTGGCTGTGATATCAAATAAGACGTGTTGCGCTTGGTTATTCTTGGCCGTAAGAAGTTTTCACAATAACCAACAGAAAGAAAAACATTTTGTCAGTTTTAAAAGCGAGCTATTGGTACATAGGCATATTTAACTGTAGTATGACAATTAAACCACGATTGTCCTAGACCAAAACACGCGATGCCGTTCTTCTGAATCAAATATTTGGCAGACCTTGACATTATTGAACTCGTTTTATAGAAATTGTACTTGGAGTATCTAGCATTTACGCTCCATCGTATTATAGCATCATTGTTAACAAAATTAGTTGAACACTTTGATGGAAAAAAATGTGTCAATATTTTGGTCATCTTGTTCGAAGTGCTGATGTCATTTTGTAATCGTTCTGTTGTAGTTTTAGTTGAAACAGTGAAGATGAGATCTGAAGCATTTTTAACAATCACAATGATCAATTGAGTTTCTTTTGTCATTGGAAACATAAATAACGTCTATTGCAGTCAAAATTGATAGTCCATTTAAAGGTGTAATTTTCTGATTTAAGTATCAGACAACGTGATTAGACATTTAATTCGTTTTTACTATTGATATGCAATTTGTCAGAGCAGCATTGCAAAACCTTGTTTGTTTTGCATTGGAATTGGTACTTGAAGATGCAATTGAAAGCATTGGCGTCTCTAGATGTTCGCCTTCTAGGAATATTCTGTTTTTCACATATATCACTCTGTGATTGCTTGTACGTGATTCAGCCGAAATCGGCAAATATGAACTGCTTAGAAATCATGACAAATGGATAACAGATGGACATTCTTGGGACTGATTTCACAATTTGACCTTGGTAGAGATTGTTTACCTGCTTTCCAGGCCAAAATGCATGGCCAACTTAAGCTATTGGTGTACAGCATTTTCCATATAACCAAAATTAAGCTAACAGCTAAACTATATACGTGACACGTTAAATGGATGCAGCTCGGCATATCTTGAAATATCCTTTTTTATTCGATCACAACCAAACTATTGCCATCATCTCCATGGTGAACTCAATTCAAAAGCATGAAGTAAACCAGCAAATATGATATGTAAGGTAAATTATATATAAGTTCTGTATATAATTGCTAAAATTTGTTGAAAATGTTGACAGACTCTTATTTGTTCCAGTTGTTGTATTGAACAAGGTTTTCATGAAATTTGATTGGAAGTTTTTGAGTAATGTTGTACTTACGTTTTGGAACATTCTCTCTTTGGCAAACTTCTTGTCATTGATCTTTATAAAGGGTTAGTTTTAAAGGTAAACATGTTAAGGTCTTGGATTTAAATCAATCATTTTTTGAGGATTGAGTACTTAAAATTGCACGACAGTAAATTTTCGGAAATGATTAATGATGCCCTACTCATATTTTCAAACTTCAATTTGGGACAGATTTTAAACTTCACCTGTTTAATTGCGTCTGTATCATTGAAGGTTTGGTAATGTTTAAGTGATCTTGGAATGCAAAGTATATATACATGAATTTCTATTGTACTTTCATTGTACTTTATCCAATCACATGACTAAATTTTGAGTGACATTCGGCGTCAGAATTTCGCCAATTACCTCCTCTAGTTTTGCTCGCTGCCTAGAAATCCTATATCTTTACTCAAGCGATTATAACATGTCTGAAACATGTCATTATGTCTCACGGAAACCTGATTTCATAGAAGTTGAATTGATTGCAGTTTCATGAAAACTGTTTGTCCTTAGATTTTGAGGTCAATACCGAGTGAGCCAAAACTCGGTCAAACGTTTGAACTATAAATTCCTTCTATTTGATATCAAGTTTAACAGGCGAAATAAATAGCACCCAAATTCTAACTCCATGGAATAAAACGTTCCTGTACGGAACATATTTTACAATGTTTTACTGCATATGATATTTTTAAGCTATAGTTTCACAATCAGATAACAAAATGATAATTCAGTGCTTTATCAAACATATGTAAAAGATGTTACTAGTTTATAGTGTTTTCTATATTCTGGTAAGATGATAATATATAATGTTTATAATTTAAGAAGTAAGATGTGGCATTAATTCGTTGACATTATTGAATAAGTGTAATGACTTTTTAATGCAAAAAAGAAGAATGTGCTAAATCAAATGTAATTTATATTTATGCGATTGTATCATGAATGTTTTGAATGAACAATTAAAGAATAATGTTATTCAAAATTGTAATTACACTAGCTATATAGCATTTGTTAATGAGTATGACAGCTGACAACATTAACATTATCTATCATTCATGCATCAATTTGTATCGGATAAATGTAATTTTCAGCTGTCTAGGTCAGTGTTGAAGTCAATAGCCTACGGTCGCAGTCTCCATTTTAAAAGATCGATTTAATTTCCGTAGCCCGAAGCCGTGCGCACTTATTGTGACATTCCGTAGTAGAGTAAATCGCATTTGGAGTACTACATCATCAAGAGATTATATTAGAATTAGCAAACGTACACGTACACGTTTCAAGGGGATACTCGTAAAAACCTTATAAACTTATCTGCAACCTTCAAGTTGATAATATACACTTATAGCGATGCTTATTATTTGTACACGTACACTTCTTGGTCCAAACGCCCCCTAGTTTTCTTGACGACTGTCTTGTTCAGGATGGTTAATTTAATCTGGTCATTTTTTTGTTCATAATGTTGCTGTTGCAAAAATTTAATTGGCTATGTAGGATTCATTTTTCGAGACGCTTTTTAATAAAATTCCAATAATGTCTCTAAGATTTATTTAAACACTTGATATATTAAGTGAATGTTAGGAAATGTCTATTATTTAAAGGAAAATCAGCATTGAAAATAGAAACACGAAGATGCATCATTAATTTCCGACGGATTGTTTCCTGCTACTTTTGATTGTGTATATATTTTACAATTAAATGCTGAAGTTATCCAGACATCAAAGAGAAAGAAATGATATTGCAGAGACGTTCTGATGATTTGCTTTATATATCAATTTATATAATAAGGAGAATCTTACATTCGTGCTCCTATGTGCGTTATCATGATAGTGGTTTGTCTTTCACAGTAATTTAGCTACTGATCATTAATGGACAAATATCTACAACGTGAAGGAAAAACAGTTTAGCATAGAGATAAAGTTGCAGTTTTACAGGTTGCTTTATGAAAAACCAATCGAAATTCAGAGTAAATCGCAATTTAATATGTCCGAAACCAATGGATCTGCTTTAACTCTTAAAATGAGCAGGATATTAATTATGAAGACACATAGACTATTTTTCAGATTTCTCCAAAGTTAGTGTGAAAACTTTGTCATGTAGGAACAGACCTTTGACATAATTAAAATGTATATTTCACAATAAAGATTATTAAACATATATACTACTTATATATATATATACTATTTAAAACAACATATATCATATCATATGTATTATTAATATGTTTGTTTTAATTGCATTTTAAATAACTTTTAACTTAACTGCCTTATTAGTAGACTAACAGGAAATGTAAGGAAGATGTTAATGTTATAAATATAAACTTAAATACACAACTATCCTTTTCAACTTACCTAGACAGGGTTATTTAGGTCACTTACTCATGATCTATTTTCGTCTAATGAGATAACCACCGTAAGGTTTCCTGATGAACCATTTGAAAAAAAACCAAAACAATATATCAACCGACTCGCATGCCTCGTGCTATGTGACGAATAGCAAAACTAGTAAATCATTTAAATGTGGAAACCTTCAACTTCATAACGCCAAGATTACAACTTTTTTGAAACATCAGATAAGAAAAGCCAACCTTTTTATAACCAAAGAAACATATGTTTTAGACTGTGTACGAAAGGTGTCTTACCATTTGAAAATGTTGAATTACGTTAATATTGCTCACCCTGTAAATGATTTTGCGTATTTTTACGCATGACTAAATGTGTTTGTTGATAAAGTAACTCCTTTATGTATAAATCTGATTAAATACATTTACATGTTCTCTATGAAGGCAAAAAAGTAGAGCAAATTACAAAATCAGTGTTTCAAGTCCACGTAAATACTTTGCCAATCCTGTTGACAGTTTACTACGGCTTCGACGTAATACAATGCGATAATGCAGAGTCTCCAGATCATGCTTAATTTCATTCAGGAATTGTTTTCTCGAAAACCAATACTTTTAAGCAAGTCAACAGACCGGATTAATTCGACAATCAGAACATTATTTTGACTTACACATAGTCAAATGATGTTAAAAGGCTCAATTACAACTAAATTGAGATTATTGTTAGCATCTGATGCCGAAAATTCCCACGGGATATACTTGGCGGAAATCTGGACTTTCCTTTATTTTTGTGACACCATTGTTTTCTTGTAAGACGTTGCAATGTTTGTTATTCTATGTCCTTATGTGATAAATGTCATATTTAAGGAATGAATTACGGGGTTGATGTCATTATCGGGGTATCCGAAGGACTCCACCGCTACTTTGACCAGCCCAATTGCGTTCATATACCCGATAATGACATCAACCTCGCAATCCATTTCTTATAATTACACCAATAGTTCATTATTTCAATCAAGAATTATTAAAAACATTCTTTAATTGATTTAAAAAACTTTTCAATAATCCTTTTTTAACCATTCTGTAAATAGAAGAATCCGACTGTAACCGGAAAAATTATATAACACGTGACTTAACTCTTACAACATTTCAAACCTCTTTTAGCGCACAAAACGGCATCGAGAAAAACAGTTGAAATATTAATTTACAAATTAAATTCACATCTATCGGAATTTACTTTAAGTGAATAAAAGCCTTGCAACGATCGTAAATCAGATAATATATACGCCAAGGCTAGTGTAGTTAATGCGTTTTCAAACAAAATGTTTTCAAGATAATAAGCTGTGGATTTTTTAATATTGTTTTGCTATCTTCATGCGGTTCCAAACGAACAGCTATGAATACCGGTTTTCGCCAGAAAGGTTATGTTTTGCATTTGCTTTGTGTGGGAAGAGCAATAGATGACTTCAGTCTCTGCTTCAAATGAAACCTCAATGCTCTTTGCAGATTTGTTCCGTGGTCTTGTGGTAGGAATAACAAGTATTACATTTTTCAAGTTCATATTCGATAAATATAATTATTTTCTTTTCAAAATAGAAATTCGTTCATATTGTAGTCAAAATATATCTCATAATCATTTGGAATTTGATAAAAGGAAGCAAATATGACTACCTGTATAATTTTTCTATTTCTTGCTTTTCATCGTCGTGATGTTGAATGATTCTAAATAATGATCATTATGCACATTTAAAGAGAACGACCTACGGTATCATCCTTAAGTTGAAAATTTGTATTACAAAGTACCACATTAAAGCATTTTTATTATCGCACGATAAATATGTATATAAAAAACTACAGAAACAAGCTCAGTACCCAACAGTTAAAACACATGCACCGTTTAATGGCACAGGGTAAACGCCAAAGACATCTTACACAAAACAAAAAACAAATAAACAATAAACATAGAACAACAGCACAGATTTCAACAAACAACACAGTGCGTATATACTATATGACAAACGAGGTTTGTGTTTGAAGGATTGTTAGGGACCGCCTTGGAAAGGTCAGTAAAATGTAAATTTACAGGGGGTTTAAACCAATTTGGGTGCACAAACTCACACAAAGACGCATTTGAAGAATAGTACTAAACGGTTTACACATACGATATTAAACTAAACATATATACAATTTGCAATAGCTATGAATTATCTCGAAATAAAATATTTGTCTAGCAATGTTGTTAATTTGTGTAATTATACTGATATGAAAAAGAAAGCTATACCGGTTTGGTTGACCGATATTAGACTATCGTATAGTAAAATATAAAATATGAACAAACAATTGCAATTACTCTGTTGAGTGTATCTCTTAAATCAACTTTCAATCGCCGACACTTGTAGAATCTTTCAAATATCAATGTATTAAACATGAAGAACTCCTCTCACTGGTAAATAACCATTATCAACATAATGAGTAAACCTAAATACAGATATATTTTTATGTCACTCAATCTTCAGTAGGGATTGGCACATAAACGATAAGCGTGGGATCGTATGAGGTATTTTATTCAATCTTGGATAAATGAAAAATAGTTCCCCATAATCCTTGAGATGTTTCTTAATGAATCATTCCTTCATGAAAAAAATAAAATTATCTTTCATAACACATTTTCCACAGATATAATGTTTTGTCATTGCAATATTGGTAAAATGACATATAATAAAACGTTTTTAAACATTTAACAAGCATAATATTCCCTCTGGGTGGAAATTAATAAAAGTGGTGTATTATGGCCATTGCGGGATATAAAACCCATATCGGCTTGAAATATCCTGCCAAGACGGAATTAATAGTCTGTCGCTTGTGATAAAATAAGAGTACCATATTTTCGTGACCAACTTTAGACATCTTAAAAATGTTGAATTATTATTTGGTGTACGCACTGTTATCCATATGTAAATATATAGCTTAAATTCGTTGTTCGTAATTTCATAACATTTTGAATCAATCGCAGTTTATGGACGTTGATGTCGGTTGTCAAAAGGTCAGAAAACACCGAACGTTTCCCTTTACTTCAGTAAAACAATTATAAGTCTAAATGTACTTCATGTGTTCAAATGCCAGAATTGAGATTATTTTGTTAAGTTGTCATTTATATTTGCTTGCTTTTCATTTCCCGAATAACCGAATAATGTATCCTATATTGGTGGATGGAGGCGAACCTTACCTTGGTATCCGATCTATAGTCCGTATGAGCCGGCCATCAAACAAAAGTATGTGTATTTGAGAAGTCACACGCATAGTGTTCGACTTGTGTCCCTCAATAATGTGTATAATAAAACTTCACTGGAAAATCTTAACGATAAAACACATGGAATTCGCCCCGCCTTTTTTATTGTATTATTATTTAAAACACAGACTCACATTGTCAATCTTTGTATGGAACGAATATCCCTTCTCTGAATCATCCACGTGTTGGTAAAACGACTGTACGCAATATCCGGAAATCGAGTATTCTTGGATACATCGCCGGCATGTCTCAGCTATTTTCCAATTCATTCATTACACCAATAATAACCTTCTCGAATGTCCTTCCGGAAGATATACGGTATTCCTGTTGTCTGACATCGTTCAATCATAATATAAGACATAAGAAAACGTCCCTTAGCTTACTCTCAATGTAATCGGGTGTCAAATATTACTCATGCAAGGCTGCATATGCACTGAAGCAACGTAAATGAACAAATAAATTCTAAACACGGCCCATATCGCAAGACTCCAAAGATAGTTCAAATTTTAAATCATTATACATATCCTTTATGGTAACGCTGTGTATATTTTAAATCTAAGGACCACTCCCCTCTCCTACAGAGAAAATCCCCCCCCCTTGTTCTCTTTTATAGCACACTTATTATCTCCCATTTCCGTAAATATCGCAAATCGAGTGTGGAATGCAGTATTAACATATTGTTGAAGGGTCGGCAGAATATGTTTGTTTACACTGGATGCGGAAGTAAAACATATTTATTCAGATAAAGACTTTCGTGTTCCTTTTTATGAAGAGCCCGTTTCTAATATAATTTTATCTTATGCATGTTGTAAACATACCCTCCTTTTTTCTTTTAGCTAGACAGACCTAACCGAATATTTTAATTGTTATGCTTTGAACAATGTCTCGTCATATATATTCATATCGTAATTTAAGACCATTTTCCTGTCCCACATTTCTAGTTAACTATGCTAGGCTGGATTTGATCTTAATATGGTTTGAAAAAATTGAATATTGCTAGTACTACTTTTTTAATGATTTTATTTGCAAATGATTTCACACATAAGTATTTCCACTACTGTTTGATTTACTTTAACATTTCAGTATGGCTAAATCCTTACGCAGACGATGAAATAAAAATAATATTGAATTATTAGTTTATAATGTGTTTTTTCTGCGTATGCAATCGTTTGTGTAATCTCTCAAGTAATCCACGCTATTAGCATTGAGACTAAGTTCAAATGCAGTGGTTTGGTTTGAAACTGTTGTCATTTTAGCTGTTAGTCCAGCAACGAAACTGAAACTAAATGATGGCCAATGGTTCCGTTACTACGATTCAAAACATCTCCCTGATACGCATGCATTAAAACTAGTACGTTACAAAACAAATAAACAATAACAGTATATACTTTCTTTGTGTATACAGTAGCTATTAGTTGAACATGTATCATTCGCCTCATATACTACACCTTCTCTTCGTTATCAAGTAACACTTGAGCTTAAAAATTAAAAAATATATCCAAGGCTTGATTAAGTTGATGAAATGAGGTCCATCAACTGAAACATAAGTTCATGTGAAACATAAAAGTTTAGTATACGAAATACAAGTCTCTATTGTTTAGCCGTCGACAAAGTTCAAACGGAGTTCGATTACTGGTATAAATTATGCATGTCGCAGGAAGAACCCGTTCTTTTAAATGATACATATTTCAGCAACATTTTTACTGTTGTGAGAGACTTCCAATAGTTTATAGTTTTACGAGGCCACCATCGAATATTTACATCAGCAAATATTTTACTCAACAATTGTATAGACATAACTCTTCTCCGAGCCAAGACATAATGTTTTAGTTATATTCCAAATGAACTACTGTTATTGTAAATACTGTTTTAATAAACACAATACAGGCTTTACACAACTGAGAAAATACGACCCTCACATAAAGATCTTCTCTGAAATCTTGATTTAACATACTGTTAGCTGGTGATGCCTGTTGACCCCATGTACTTGTTGTATCATTGGAAGGGGTATCCCTTTTTGATTATTAATATGGTAATTGAATGCTCACAACTATATTTACATCCTTAATCCGACCTCCGTCGCTCGACCAATTGAAACTGTCAAGGTGAATTTGAAAGTCATATGAAAGCAAATGTATGCATATATTACACCAGAATGCATCATTTTGGGCCAAAGCTAGTCAACTGTTGTCTTGGAAAGGGGAAGGTGTTGGAAGAGACATACAAACTCACTAAAAACAGTTTAAAACTTATTTATTTTAAACATTTCTCTGAAATTGGACGATTGTCAAATGTTATAAGGATTTCAAAAATGTTTTCATCTTTAATTAAACTATAATATATCTAATACCACGCTTCTGACAACATGTGTCATGCGAGTTGCTTGATAGCTTTTGAATTTGTTATTTTTCATTTTATCAATGAAATTTACCAAAGCCCTGTTTTAGACGAAGATATATCATATGCATCATGAAGTATTGAACATACTTATTCCGAATAAAGAGTGTTTACGTTTATTTTGACATTATAGCTCATTCATTTACCGGTCATCAAGAAAGTACCAGATAGGAGACCGATGGTGTTTTTATTTTACATATCCTGCAATATCCATTACCATCCAAATGGTATAACTGACATAGGTAACTGGTGACAGGTGACAAAAAGGAAATAATAGCTTTATATTGAACGAAATAATACGTTATAGTGATGAATGCTTACTTATAAAATCCGACTATCTATCTATTTGTATGTGTTATGTATAGTATCTTCATTATGGTTATTTTGCTCAAGTTACACCATTTGTCATTGTGGCATTTAACAATTATGATCATGAACTGATATCATTTGGAATTCAGAATGCATCAATAATTTAAGAAGTACAGTTTTGGTTTTGCTAAAACGGTTAATTATTTATCTTTGTGAATCACAAAGATATGTCGAATAATAGCTAAAAACAATAACATAGGTAATTATGCTCTTCAGGAAGTGATTAGCATTTAAACTGTCGTTACAACACTCCACCCGTGCAGTAGTGAATGTAGAATTTTACAAAGGATAAAAAGTGCTTAAAATTAATGATAACAGCAGTTATGAATCAATAAAAGTAAGATATCAGCTCAGTCGACGCCATAAGATTCAGCTTTTTTTGTTGCAATATTTAGCCGGTACATGGTTAGAACACATTAAATGAATTCAAATATATAATGGTATTTATAGAGAGGGGATATATTGTATTGAGTGTCTTACTTTAGCTAAAATAGCTACGATATTAAACCTTTCTAACTTCATCTGGCTTGTTTAAACTCATTAGTAGTAGTGTCATTTATTATGTCAATATAATTTAACAGAGACATGTTCCCATGAATTAATAGGAGTTTGTTGTACACAATTTGAAACCCGTAGAAACCTGTTGCTAGCTTGATCGCCAAAATTACAGCCAGACTCGATTGATCCTGATTTATTTTTGTGATTTTCTGGATTAACAATTCTAAACGTAAAACGGAAGTTCAACTTGATCTTAGTTATGTTTTGAATCTATAGGATTGTCTTTGAAATATTTAATGATCTTATCAAGTCTGCACCTAGTCTGTCATGTATAACTGTCTTTTGAAAGTAAAATATTGTTATCTGATTTATCTTGAAGATAGTACAGAAATGAATGGCCAGTTTTTTAAGCAATTCAAACATGTTATTAATAATTATATATGTATTTCAGATTAAGTACTTCATTTTAAAGTACGAAATATATCTTAAATTGTTAAGTTATCTTGATATAATTATTCTATGATATTTTAAGGATGTTGTTATTATGATTTGTTTAGAATGTTCTAGAGGCTGCTATTGATTTCATGTATAGAAGTTTTCAAATAAACAAGATATTTAAAGCATTTGAGAGAAATGGTTAACACTATCAACAAACATACATGTATGTGAGCTATGATTATTTTGAAGCGAAGTCTTCCAAAAAAAGAGTTCAATTTAAAACGAAGAATAAATTGGTCAATCTTTCAACGCATTTATATGTTTCCAAAATTACATTTTCTATGCGTGGGCAAGTCAATACGAATGTTTTGGTCCGTAATTTAGTTGATGGGGATATTTCTTTAGAGAGTGCCCTCTGTCTCATTGTCAAATTATGAGATTTTCAACTACAGTATTTACTTCAGTTAGAAAAATAAGACAGTGTAGTGTAGTGTACCAATGTAGTTATAGATTAACGTGAAGAGAGGCAGTAATTTCAATAAACTTAATGGAGCATTACATGATTCAAATGTGTTACTCTTTTTTGCGCATTAAGTATTTGAAATAAAATACTTTCGAGAAAAAATTGTCTAGAGTATTATTTATTATTTTTCAGTAACTACTCCCAACATAATTTTGTTTGAAAATGAATTGTCGTCGGAATACTGAGCCTGCATGAATATTTTAAAAGTAACAAATGTGCAAGTCTGCTATTTTTTAATTGTGTCATAATGTGTTTCCCCAAAGAGTTTCTGATGATAAAAGTATGTTCTTTTCGTGATGTCGTTAAATCAAAATGATAAGTAAGCCCTAGACATTTCAAGTTGAATACAGGGTCATGGAACAATCATCATACTCGAAAAAGCGTTGCAAGTTCATTGATAGCTGAAGGATGCTTTGATTTCTTGATATGTTTTAATGAGAGGTTTGCCCTCCTCACATGTTCTATAGACATGATCACGGTGCACTCACATTTAACTCTGCATCTTATGTCTTTGTTCATGAAAATTCTTGCATATTTTGATGCAAGACATAGTAATGTTGATTTGAAAGCAATAGCTATACATTTCATGGCGCCTACGTAGTTTTGATGAAAAGATCATAAGTAATATTAGTGTAACTATTAAGAAAGAAAATGATAGTAAAAGGTATATAATCAGTTTCATAAAAACCCTTTCCTGACAATTACTAAAAATGATTAAATGATTTGACAGTATGCAGTATAACAAGGTGTGCTTTGGATTAATAATATTGCCAAGCTAACAAACAACGAAAGCGTGTACGCTTATCAAAAAGCAATAGAGAAACCTCAGTTTTGCAATGATTGGTTCACAGTGGCTTTTCTATTTTAACGATAAGTATTACAACGCAATAATCTGTTTGAAAAATGTGTTTATCTAATCAAACACATGAAGTAAATGTTTGTTGTATTTTGCCTCTCATTCAGACACACTTATTTTAAATGGTAAAAGTAAAAAGTAGGCTAAAAAAGCAATGAAATAAAATGTAACAAATTTCTGTTTGTGGTCGTTATCCTCTCGTCTTTATCTCTATAATATCAGCAAAATCTAAGACCAGGCATTATAAAGTGTTAGGTATTGCATTGCAACCAATTTAGATGTTATACAAATGCGTTAAACTTCCATTCATCACTTACATAGTTTGATGCATATAACGTATCTCAAACGTTTTTAGACCAGTAGGTGATCGATCCATCACATATTAAGAAAAATGTGTTGCAATTGCCAAATTAGTCAAGAATGAATAAAATAAACATTTAATTAAATTTCTTCCTAGCTGTAAGAAGGTCAATAATCATAGACAAGCTGATAACTCTCGTTTAAAAAAAGAGGCTTATATTTAAAATATACATATATATATATACATAAATATATATACTGAGTTATTCACGTTTAAAAACATCATCATCCATATCTTAGTATTCAAAGTAATGAAAAGTAAGAGAATGATATACAAGTAATTTTGAAAATAGTAATTTCAGATAGATAATGCCTTCATTATTTCATATTCACTGAACGTGCTAACTTTTATTCCTTCCATTCAAATAACAATAATTAGTAAAGGTTAACGGGGGCAAACCCCAATGACTTTTCACATATCATTATGTAATGATAATATAATATAGACAGACTTCTATATAACTCTCTTATAGTGTGTCTCAATCAATTTTCCAGTTTATAGTTTTCAATCGATCTCAAGTGGAAGTTATTTATTCCGCTGTTTGTTGTGCTATCAAGTAAGTATTGTCTTCACGTTATTGTGAGCAAAAGTGTTCGTTAACAGTCATGGTCGAATTATTGTCCAACTTTTTTGTTGGTTTTGATCCCATTTCATCCACTGCTACACTCAGAAATATCAGTATAAAATACCTTATATATATATGGTAGTCACGTGACACATGGGTATTTGGTGGAAACATTGTCGATTTTGTCAAAAAAAAACTTTTGTTGATAAGCATCCAAATTTTAATATTGAAATTATTCAAATCGTCCATAGGTCAAGAGTTGTCATGATCACGAGATTGTTTTATCAAAGTATCAATAAAATGTTGAGGGTTTCAATCTGACAATATTTAAAGAAAACCAAAAAAAAAGCTACTACGGGTATTCATCAGAATTCATAATTGCGACATCAATGAGTGAACCTTTTTGTTTTATTTCAATTCGATAAGATTTGTCATTAATACAAAGATGGAAACAACGGGGAAAGCAAATGTCGTAAACGTTAACAAAGATCCTGTTTACTGACAAAGTTCATGGCAAATATCAATGTTATCATCAGAGAAATTTTATTATTTATAATCAGAAAGCATAAATTGCCGTACACGAACTTGTCTCTGAACTAGACTAAAGACATAAAACACCTATTGGATAAATGTCTGCTATATGAAAACGTACATAGAATGTAATGTAATACCTGATTAAACCGTCTTGTTATAAGGCCAATACAATGTAAGATGATATCGAGCATATCAATAAGTGATATGATATGAACTACATTTTTAAAATATAGGTACTGGAAATGTATGACAGTCACGAGGCAGGGTTTTTATTTCCACCATTTATGTAAAAATGCCGTGATAAACACGTTAGAAACAATTTTGTCATTTATTTATATGGTCTCAGTCAAAATGGTAGCTCACTTATGTCAATTAAAGTATGCAAAATACAGATGTACCTGAACAAATTTGTATATGCCTTTAATTAGACGGCACTTATAAAGGATTAATATCTGGCATGTATATAGACAGGTTAGGGCTGACTATCTCTGCCAAAGTCATTAACGAGTAATGGCGTCCCAGTCATATCCGTTATGGTCCTTCAATCGATTTGATTGTATACCACCACCTTATAATGTCGCGCTTAACTGCAATATCTAATGAAATATGGGCAAAATAGCTTAGCCAAACTGTATCACAAGCTGTGTAGTCCAAGTCGCTTTAGAGTTATGGCTCTTGAATTACTTTAATTACTAACAATTTAATAAAAAAAATCCGACAGGCGTAAATGGCTTACATTTTAGAGCACTGCGAGTTTTATTCTTGTTATCGCTAAATTTCCTGTTTCACGTTCAAATTGGTTATCTATATAACATACTAAGTTTATCAGTGATACTCGACAAACATAATGTTAGCACGGATGCGATTCATACCTTGGACCCGTTTAGCGACGTTCTCGAAAGACAATTAATTGTGTTGCGACTAAGGCTAGAACTTCGATGATGGTCCAGGTAAGTTGGGTAAATTACCACCAGACAATCTTTCTGGCACAATGTGCAAGCAACAGTTTCGCTGTCATTCGACGGTTGTACTGTTTAATTTATAGTATCCCCAGTAATATATTTCTACATTACCATGGGCCTACGAGCTAGGTCTCAAATAGCACGAGAACCTCCTTGTATCTCACTCTGTTTTTTTTTAATATCATCCTATCTGGATATGAGACAGCCAATGTATGCCATCTAAAGCTTGCATCAACAGAAGTAAACAATAGTTGTTACAGTACACGGCGGGTGAAGAAATATTGCACACAATGCATACGCTTATTAACCTATCTCAACACTCTCAGTTTGGAGTAAAATGTATATACTTAAAAAAGGTTGCGAACCACTACTGCAGGTATATGTTATTTGTGTTTTACGTCTTCATGAACATCTATGTGTATACTCTTGTACAAGTAGTGTACTTGTTTCGCAGTCTCTCTACTATAGGTGTACGGTCGAGCTGCCCAGATCTAGTAAAAGCTACATTGTACCAATACCAATATTCTTTCCTTAGTAATGCCAGGTCACTTGGCCGCAAAAACCCAGTTGGATATTTGTTTACAAAACAATACTCAAAAGTTCAGGGACTCAGGCCGGGGTAGCATTTCCATGGGATTATGGTGAAGGGTCCGACGGTATTAAGTTAGGGTCAAGCTAGCTACGAAATACGAAGAAAATACGCCTAGCTCCCAAATGAGAAAAGGGGGGAGAGTTCATTTAGAGTGTAAGTAAAATGCAATATCCTCATAATTCAGCTAGCTTTTAAAGTGACTGTATTTCGAGTCCATTACTCGAAATAAAGATGCCAAAAAGCATGTGAAAGTTATTTGTTTATTATACGTTTTCCAATACATATTGGATTTTGTAATGAGCTGCGCTTTCAAATAGGTCGAAAAGTTGGAATGCTGGTAAATTGCTGACTGATAGTCGACAGATGGTACTGTTTTATTTAAAATTTATCGAAATGCGTCTATTGTAGTCAGTACATTTCTTTTCTGTCGGGTTTTTCGAAATCCGTTAACACACCAAACCTGGCTTAGATAAGTTCTAGCTTTACACATACTATATCGGGCAGTAGGCGATAACATCAACGTCTTAAGTGTTCAAGGGTCATTCAAAATAAACGAAGGCAAAGCACATAAACTACTTAACATTCATTTCGGAATATTTTTCTCCTAATGTGTAGATTTACAGAGCACTCAAGCATAAAAATGTTAATGTTGTTTCCGTTTGTGCAAAAATAAGTTGTTGCTTTTTTAAATCGGACTACAGAGGATTGAAACGGTCATTAAACATAACCGTTCTAAAGCTATATTCAGTATACATCTAGGTTCTTTTTTTAAATAATATTTCTGTATAAAGCAAGTCGTTGTTTGATGTAAATCCATTAAAGTGACACTCTCATTCAAAATCAATACATACACTTGTATTACAAACTTAAATTTTGAGTGATTCACCCTCAAATACTTACTAAATAATGCATTTATGGAAACTATGAATTACTATTAACAATATTATAACCGTCTATTTAATAGCTGAACACGCAAAAAATATTAAATGATTGGTGAATGCTAAAAAATTTACTGCGAACTACTATTGTCTCATAAGGTAGCAATACCGTGTTTTATGAACATTTCTTTTAAATAAAACTCGGTATCCATCATAAGCATCATTGTTTCCGACATTTGTTCATCCTTTTTGGTATATATAAGCAATTGTATTAAAGTAGTTAAATCTTATTTGGGATTAATAGTGCATCTTTTACGTAGGGGGTGGTTAAGCTGATAAAAATATGATGTAACTTCTATTTATGACATTCAACGGATATATAATCGGTATCGTTGTATGTACATTAAAATCAATTTGGAACAGACAATTTAACATAAATTATATTTCATATAAAAAAACACACTCACACAATTATATGCAGGTAGCCATTTTGACGTCATCAATTTCCATCATTACGAAGTAAAAGCTAGGATCTCAGAATGCTTGGTTCATTTTTGTTTATTGATTAATCCATAAATAAGCAAGTGCATTAAGTCACTTGGTTTTCTCGATGATTGAAATTTATCGCTACGTACTTTTTTGGGCTAGCGATTCTGCGTCATAAGTAAAAGACAAGAGTTTTTGTTCGGTTCATTTTGGTTTCATACAATTGTGCCTTTATTACTAGAGACTGTTAATGCTGTGATACTGCTCCATGTTTGTTGTTTGTGATTTTTTTTGTGTGTGTTCTATATCTTTGGCGTTTCCCCTTTGTCATTAAACGGGGCTACTGAGCTGGTTTCTGTAGTTTTTCATATACATTTTACAAAAGACAAACATAAAAGAGGTGAGCTATATCTGATTTTAATTTTTAAATGACTTTATCGTACCTTCTAGTTAACACTGTAACTCCGGCTTATTTCTGTCGATTACACGTTATGTTGATATGAGCTGGTTGAGTACTTTATCAGTGTATATATTATTGCTGTATTATTCATTGTTTGCATGTTGATGCGTGCTCTGATGAGGTTTTTATTTTTTGATGAATTAATTATTGATAAATGGTCGGATAAGTGTGAGGTTGTCCAATGCTAATTATTTTAGGTTTCCAGAAGACACAGGTTCCATTGAACTCTTGTTTTATCCGACTTTTAAAAGGTGTTAGTGCCATCATTAAATGGTAAACGATTTTAATGAGTGTGTAATCTGCTTGTGCTGTAGGTATTTGTATATGTGGTGTTAGTTTATTTTTTGTGTTTGTACTGTGTGTGAGCTGTTAATATGTTTGTATCTCTGATTCAATTTAGAATGGGCCTTTGCCTTGTGTCCCTAAACAAGTTTTTTTTATTGATTGACTACTTGGATCCATCGGAGCATTGAATTGTTAAAAGGAACATCAAAATACCAACAGTTTAAAGTATTTAGTCTTCACTTTCTGGCAGAAAATCTACAGGTCCACTACTCTATTGCATATGTTCATTACCATGTATATATCATGAAAAGACATGTCTACGAATTTTTAATGACCTAAGCATATATACTTGGTTGAAAAACATGTTATATGTCAAAATATATTTGTTTGGTAAACCGCCGCGAAAGTGTTCTAAACAGTTCACTGATAAAGGGACTGAATTGAACAACATTAATTAAATGATATGCGCCGTTTCATGAAAAATTAACTGATTTTTTGTTCAATATGTTTTATTTACAACGTTGGTAAATGGAAAACATTTTCAAGGATAATCATTACAGCCAGCTGACCAAATTAATCAGTACAAAACCCCTTTTTATGTTATAATTTGCTATTATGATAAGACCATAACATTAGATTTAAAAAATAATAATATCGTTTTTATTCACGATATTCCTTTGCTAAAAAATATAGATACTATGTATTTCTGCAAATTCGCATTGCATCGTTTGTGAGCTCCATACTTAAAGCTCAAACTTTCAATTGATATAATTTAGTAATGGCGTCACATGAACGTGTATTGTTTTTGTCATGGGAAATACAAATACCAATTAGACGGAAGATAGGCATGGCATACGAACAACATATTGATACATAATTAAAAAGCTCCATATACAAAGTATACCATAATCCCAAGTGTATAACAAGACAAAGTGTGATACAAAGTATCACAGCGGGCCCACAAACAGATCTACCACGTAAATATTTTGAAGTTAGTGATGGCTGATGTCGAGTCAAGGCTATGAAGGAATTCAAAGAGACCTATTTTGGTAAAACATTAGTACATGCACAACTACATTTTATATTAAACACTTCTTCCAGGTTTCAGTTCAACTATAAGTTTTACAGGGGACAAAGTTTGAGTGACAGACAGACAGCACAAAATCAATATGTCTCTTGCTTACTCGGGATTTTTTTTAAAGCAAACCAAAGTTATAGTTCTTGCACAAGCACAGCTGCCAATGGGTTTAAAGTAATTCCTTTCTATATACATGAACTAGCTCATTTGTATAAACCATTGAAAGCAAAAGAACAACAACTCTGATATTGATGTCACTGGTTTTTAATATTGCTACTTTATTTAAATAAAATTCAAAACCTATTTTTTTCCTTCTGTGTCCATATGGTCAGCAATTGGTCCGCAACTCTACTCTATTTATATATCGTCAGCTAACTAGTCAGCACTTTAGTACGTGCCCAGAAACGTTGCGAAAACAAACGTACGAAAGACAACTCTGTAAAAAAATAGACTGTGTCTACATTATTAATGTCAAAAGTAACACCGTTTATTTGATGACGCGACAATCATTATGGTAAGAACGACAACTCATGTATTCAAGGGAAAAATTGACTGTGTCTACATTTTCAGCTCAAAAGTACATTATTTATTTAGGAAAAGGGGACGCATATTTTCAACCAAGTTCTTAAGTCTCCATAAACCTTTTACTCACCACGTATTAAATATAGCGGGCCGCTGCAGCGTAAAGCCTCTGTAATAGCCATAGATACCTCACAAGTTGTGCAGTTCATATGATTATTCTGCACGCTTGTTGTCAAATATTAAACATTGAACTAATAAATAAGAGAGTGTGTCGTTGTCTGATAGCAATATATTTCACTTTTTGAACATCGATTGTATCAATTTCTCCCACGCTAAGCATCTCGTGAATTATAAATGTGCTCGCTCAGTAACATATATTGTTGGCTAACGCTGTTACAAATAATTATCCACTATTTATCAAGCACCAAACCATTTTGAATGTATATACAAAGACATATTGATACCAAGATAAACCCACGTAAATATTTATCTCGAACACTTAACCTTCGCTTAATGATGAGTGTAAACATTAATTTCTTATCAGGTGGGAAAACAGATGGGCAGCTGGAAATCATCATTTTTTTTGTTTATATTGCAAAGTAGTAGGATTACCACTAAACGACTAGTATAAAAAACCAAGCCTGAGAAAATCATGAAGTTAACTTTACTTTCAGCACTAAGATAAGCCATACGTAAATTTAAACAGATTTAATAAGATTTAGTGTACATTTCACAGGATCCAGAAGTCAAGTGTTAAACATTTTGTTTAGTTGTTTGAGCGAAGGACAAAAGAAATCTTGATGCTTGTTTAGTAAGTTTTTTTGGCAGGTAATTTTCATACAATTTACTGTAACGATGCCATGTTATAGAAGCACTCATCCAATACAATTATTTGTAGCTGGCAATCGGCTAAACAACAAAAACAACAACAACAACAACAACAACAATAGCATTAATGGCAAATTTAATCGTGCATAGCGCTGTATCAATACACACTTGTAGTTTGTTTAAAAAACGAATGGATGCATGGCTTTTTAACAAGAGAGAAGAAAAAAAACACATAATAAACGCAAATGCATTAAACATTATATAGCATTTAATCCTTTTTTCGTCAAATTATTTTACACATGTATTTGCTAGCTTCATTCACGAACATATCAGCGTACAACCTAATGTAAAGACAAATCAATTTTATATTGACGAAAACAAAAAATGCGCACGTACTCGTTAAGAATGTTGCACCTAAGTTTTACCGCTAACCGATAATTATCAAGTATCATCGTCTGATGTGAATAAAGTTGGTCAAATGCGTCTTCCTTGTTGACCGATAACGTTCGTTTGCATTCGACTATTATACGACTGACGTTACACATACCAGGTGTTTTATGTCATATGTAAAGATATTTTTGATTGGTATTTTGGAAATCTTTTAGTTAAAAGTGAGTTTCCAAACACGATAATTAATTCAAAACCAAGTGCAGGAAAAGCGCATATGGTTTAGAAATAAGTATGCGCAAGCTTATTTGAAACAATATATAACGAGGCAGATGAATGAGCAAATGTTTTCTCAGTTTTAACAAATTTTCATATTTTTACACCGATGAGAAGAGATATAGTAGTACTTAACGTGAATATTAAGAACGATAGTACTACTTGAACTAAGGACAAATGCACACAAACCATGGATTTGAAACAGAACTAATTCAGGAGAAATCTAGGATATCGGTCATGCTGAAATAACAAATGGTTGACCATATGGGAATCGAGGCAGATTAGTGATCATGTCAAAATAGAATTATTATGATAAATATCAGCCTAAAAGTATCATTATAGCATCGTTTACATAGCTGTGTCCCTAAGGTGATGATTCTGTGGAACGCTTGAGGAAGCATATATCAAGTCAGATCATTCATGCCGTAAGTCCTCATGCTTCGCTTATTACATTGTTACTTTACCAACGGTTTGAAATGATGACAGTTGCGCATTTAACATTTTCGGAACTATAAGTGTAAACAACAAGTTATGCATTTACCATGACCACTTATATTGTTATACAGTAAGACTGCGATCGCTCGAGGTCGCCAGGGACCGAGCCAAAACCTCGAGGGAACCGATGTTTCGAACGACCCGATTTTCAATTTTCCAGTTTGATATGAAATATCTTTCAGTGTATTTTAAGTTTGAAGTCGTCAAACAGATGGTTTACCAAGACACCGAATATGTGTTGCGTTGTGGAAATCGCTAATATGTTCAAAGTTTGTCTTAAACAAAATGTAAAACGCAAAAGAAAAAAAAACAATAAATGAATAAATAGAAATGTTTATTTTAACAAAAAAGCACATTTTCGTAACAAGCAACATTTGTATCACAGTACATATTGTGGCATTAGTCAGATTTAAGTTTCGCAAAATCAAGGATTGTTGATTGGCGCATCTTGTAACAAGATGTCGGTTTCGCGAAACTGTTCAATCCGATGTTGAATTGATATGGTAGTGTTTTATTCATAGTTTTATTACTCATTTAAATTTCTCACAATTAACTTCTTATCAGTAACTTCTCATAATTATCATCTCAAATGCCCATATCAACTAATATCGGTCATGCGTTAACAATGAAAAACGGTTTTTCACACCTTATCAAATTGCCTTTCAACCGTCATTGCAATTTTTACAACTTGCGAAAATTTTTACACCTAGCAAATGTTTGTTTATTTTGGAACACGCGTTCGGGAAAAAGTGTGAAATTATGTCCTCGAGGGAGCCATAAGGTTTTGTGCACGATTTGTGTACTTGGGACCGAGGATATTGCTCGACTGCTCGACATAATTAGGTTTCGAGGCAGCGTGGGTATATTTTATATGAAAATAGAAGGAAAAAAGTTCGGGACCAAGCTCCGACCTCGAGGGAACGCCGGTTCTCGAGCGACCGCTTGTTCGAGGGAACGCAGTTTCACTGTATTTATGAATTTACTGTATCCTGCAAAATATAAGTGTTGTTGCTCTACCTCATGGTGCCAGGTTACATTTTTGACGGGTTGTGATCTGCGTTTTTTTCTGTGTGCCAAGCAAAACAGGATGTTGCTATCTCTGCTTTACCTCATTGTATTATAGACATCAATGAAATGGCGTTTTTCTTGCAGGTTTGTCCAGTGATATATAAGTAGCGATTGGAAATACGTAGGCAATAACATACTTAAATATTAATCTCAGGTAGATATCATTTAAACACATAGCATCGCCGATAATGCAAATCGACTGTAGGGACAAGCCTTGCGTTTATCAAATTTATTCTGTCATCAAATTAGGCCTCAAGGATGATGCTCTTTTATATCATGCTACTTGAACAGACAGAGTCTTACGTAGGAAACATCGCCAAACAATCAAATTCAATTTTCTAAGGATTCTAAGAAATATACTTACAAATTATAGCTTCTAAACGTGATATTTGTCGTGTTTCAATCTTAAAAATATGCGAGTCAAGGTCAGCTTCGTTTTCAACGATGGAACGTATATTCAAGTTGTAAAAATGTTTATATTAGTATACATATTGTTCATTGAATGAGAGTATCACAATTAAAAAAATATCACATTTTGAGTAACAGTACATATTGTTAGGCATAAGTTCCACTATGTATCGGTAATACATACAAGTAGACTAAGATCTTTCCGAAAACATATAATTAGGGTCAAATAGTTGACTTTGTTGCAATGATTCAATTGAGATTTTCATTATCAATGCGATTTTTTATGAAGATAATTATTTAATAGAGCATTCACAATTATATCAAATTGATAAAGCTTGTCATTTGACTTCAAGTTGGTAATCTTCTAATTTAATGGCATAATTCATGGTCTGCAGTCGATGATGTTGTGAAGCAATTAACAATAAGTCAGGAATCAGGTGAAATATGCAACAAAATAGAACTATTAAGAGACAAAGGGACCGATATTGTAACAAAGTATCGAACAAGGATCCTTTAGATTTAACTGTAATTGATGGCTCGACAATTTAACTAACGTATGCAAGGTTATACGACTGTCGACTAACTCATATATTTAGAACATAATGCATAGTAAATTTGAAGCATACATATAACAATCGTGACCGATGTCTGTTAAAGCCAAAATAAGCTTTATGCAATCGTTCTGTTGTAGTTCTGGTTTTATTATTTTATAGAGGAGTAAAACATTTTTAACAATCATATTGATCTATTGAGTTTATTTATCAGTGTAACATTTATTACGTCTATTTCAATCCAAATTGATAATCAATTTAAAGGTGTTATTTTCTGATTAAGTATCAGACAACGTGATCAGACATCTGAAATTCGATTTTACTATAATATTGATATGCAATTAACCAAAGCAGCATTGCAAACCTTGTGTGTTTAGAATCGGAATTTATACTTGCTGATTAAATTAAAATGATTGGCGTCTCAAGATGTTCGCCTTCTAGGAATAATCTGTTTATCACATATATCACTGTGTGATGCTTGGACTTGATTTAGATGAAATCGGCAAATCAAAACTATTTAGAAAACATGCAAAAGGGTGACTGACATATGGACATTCTTTGGACTGATTTCACAAGTTGGCATTGGTAGAGAGTGTTTACCTACTTGCCAGGCCAAAATGAAAGACAAACTAAACCTATCGGTAATTTTTTTTCAATTAAACCATTTTACTCAACTTAATACGCAACATTTTAAATGGATGCAGCGGTAGTCTAGAAACCTGTCCTCAGTTAAGCGGCATTCCGGATTCCAAGAGAAAGTTTCCATCGTGCTATTATACGGGAGTATCATGATATGGGTCATGTGATAAATCAAAGCTGATTTCGTAAACTTTGATATTGAGTACTGAACGTTTCACCGTCATTTTTCGAGACACATTTTAATAAAATTACGATAATGTCTGTAAGATTTATCAAAACACTTTAATGATAAAGTGAATGAGAAAATATGTCTTTTATTCACGATAGAAGAAAATTTGTATACTATTCAACATTGATAATAGAACCTCGAAAATGCATCATTAATTTCCGACGGATTGATTTCTGCTATTTTTGATTGCGTATATATTTACATTTAAATCTTGAAGTTTTCTAGACATCAAAGAGAAAAGAGTAATATTGCTGAGACGTACTGGCGGTTTATTTTATTTATAAATTTGTATTATAAAAGAACATCTTAAAGTCGTGCTGCTACGTGAGTAAAACTATATATTGGTTTGTCTTTCACAGTAAATATAGCTACTGATCATGAATGGAGAAAAACTACAACGAAAAGGAAAAACAGCTTAGCACAGAGATAACGTTGCAGTTTTTCAGGTTGCTTCATGATAAAACAATCAAATTTCAGAGTAACCTTTTGCAATTTGATATGTTCTAAACCAATTGATCTGCTTAAACTCTTAAAGTGAGCAGGATATTAATTATCAAGATGCATTGACTACTTTTAAGATTTCTATAAAGTAAGCGTGATAACATTGTCAGGTAGGATCTGACCTTTAACATAATTTAAATGTATATATCACAATAAAGATTATTAAACTTATATACTGTTTAAAACAACATATATCATTTCATATGTATCATTAATATGTTTTTAACTGCATTTTAAATAACGTTATACTTAACTGCATTTTTAGTAGACTAACAGGAAATGTGAGAATGATGTTTATGTTATCGATATGAACTGAAATACACAAACATTCTTTTATACTTTCTTCGACAAGGTTATTGCGTTCACTTTGTCCTGATCTACGTCTAAGTGGATAACCGTTAGGTTTCCTGCAGACCCTTTTGAAAAATTAAATTAAAACACCCAAAATGAAATATCAACCGACCCATATGCCTCGTGCTATGTGACGGATAACAAAGGTAGTAAATCATTTTGATGCGGAAATCTTCAACCTCATGACGCCAATATAACAGGGTATAACTTTGGGAAGCATCAGATAACTAGTGGCAACATTTTTGATTGTGTACGAAAGACGTAGGTCCTACGATTTAAGAATGTTTACTGACGAAAATATCGCACGGCACATAAATTATTTTGCGCCTTTTTACGCATGGCTTATTGTGTTTGCTGATTAAGTAACTCCTTTATGTAAGAACTTGCTCAAATACAGATGCATGTACTGTATAAAAGCAAAACAGCAGAGCAAATTACAAAAAAGTCCGCGTAAATACTGTGTCAACCCTGTTGACAGTTTACTAGGGCTTAGACGTAATACTATACAATATTGAAGTCGATTGTCACGGATTTTGATGCAGACTCTCCAGATCATGCTTAATTTCATTCCGGAATTGTTTTTTCGAAAACCAATACTCTTAAGCAAGTCAAAAGGTCGGATTTATTCGACAATCAGAGTATGTTTTTGCTTTCGCATATTCAAGAGCTGGTAGAAAGGTCAATTACAAAAACAATGATATTATTGTTGGCATTGGATGCAGAACAGCCCTACAGGGTATACTTGGCGGAAATCTGGACTTTCCATTACTTTTGTGAAACAAAGAGTTATTGTCCTTATCCTTATGTGATAAATATATATTTTTATATTAATTTTACAAATTGCATATTTGTATTCATTTGCAAATAGCATTTTTTTTTTTTTGTATTTAATATTTTAAATATGTGATATATTGAAAGATATTGTGTATGTTGTAATAGTAGGGACATAAAGGATGAATATCACCTCATATGTTTTTGTCCATGCTATCGTCAGTTACGTGTAACTTATATAAAACGATGCTATTATGTTAATCCATCTGTATTCAAATTCCATCAATTATTGGTATCATGTGATAAAAAGGAAGTTATGAATGTTTGTAAATATATTAAAGAATCATTTATTATACGCAACTCACTTATAAATAATTTAACTTGATATAGTAGTTATGAAACATTCCATCACTGCCAAAGTTAACATAATAATTATTTGGTATTCAATTTACATAATATTTTTGCTTATATTTTATTTTATTATATTATGTTTGTAAGTTTAGATACATGACATGTTTATATGTATAACTATATGTATTACGACGATTTACAAATGTATAAGTCGAATAAACTGTCTGTTCTGTTCTGCTTTATATAATGATCATCATCGTTTTTGTTGTCTTTGTCGTCATCATCATCATCAGCAGCAACAGCAGCAATATATACATATGTTGCGAAACAGAAGTGCCGTTTCTTGTTGCCACAATATAACCGTCTTTTCTGCAACAAAATAGCCGTGAAACAATAAGTTGTGAGATTGTCATAATATAACGTTTATGTTATGCAACAAAATAACCTTGTGTTGTTCTGTTTAATGAAACTTGATCTTAGTTGTTTCCCACTTTCGCCTGGGCATACATGGTGGGTTATCACATTTCTTTTACTTTCGTGCTATACAAAATTTTGTTGAAATGTCAAGTAACTCGAGCAATGTAATAAAGGTAGGAATCGACGAACCTTTCTCTCTCAAGAACTGTGATTTTGTAACCTAAGTCTTATAATTGAAAAATGGCCTCTCTCCCATCGTCTGAATGAAAAGAAAACAAATGTTGTGATCAATATTTTGACAATATTAAAAGCATTGAAGAAATGAAGTTTACCTATTTAATATAAAGAGCATTATCTCATTTTCTTCGATATTGATGCAATGAGGTTAAAAATAAAATAACACGTGGCTTAACACTTAAAACACTTAAAACTTCCTTTAGCGCACAAGACGGCATCTTGAAAATGCAGTTGAAATGTTAAATTACAAGTCTAATTCACATTTATCGGAAATTTCTTTAAGTGAATAAAAGCCATGCAATGATCGTTAATAAGCATAAAATTACATCAACACTAATGCAGTTAATGCGTTTTCAAACAAAATGTTTTCAAGATACTTAGCTGAGGCTTTTATAATATGGTTTTCATCATCTTCATGCGGTTCCAAGCGAGCTATAAATACTTTGTGTGGGAAGATATATAGATTACTCCAGTCTCTGCTTTAAATGGCATTATTATTATAATTTATGTTGATATATATAAAAATGAAACCTCTGTGTTCCTTGCAGATTTGTTTCTTGGTCTTATAGTAGGAATAAGAAGTATTATATTGTCCATGTTCATATTCGATAAATATATTGATTTTATTTTCAAAATAGAAATAAGTTCATGTTGTAGTCTAAATATATCTAATAAACATTTGGAATTTAATAAAAAGAAGTATATATTTGGCAAATATGACTACCTGTATAATTTTTATATTTCTTGTTTATTTTTTTATCATCGTGATGTTGAAGGAATCGAAATAATAAGCATTATGCACACTGCACTCTGCACTCTCACAGATTTACCGTTTTGACAACTTTTTTGTTTCTTGGAATGAGCTATTTTTTGCGTAAATATCTACAAACAAAATATATAAGACTGCTGACAAAAGATTAGATCGCAGATTTTCGTATTTCCGTTCGAAAATTAATATGTACTGGCTAAAAGTGTTAGTAACGGTTTAAGAAAAATGCATAAAAATCATTTTTTAACTATGAAATTCGACGATCTGATTTTTGTCAGCTGTTTTATATCTGATTCACTGTTTCCCATACATTTTCGCATAAATTGGCCCGTTCCCAGACAAAAAAAAGTTGTCAAAACGTTAAATCTGTCAGAGTGAAGCTTTATATAGAACGATCTATGGTGAAAAAGTGTGCTTGCCTTTTAAGTTTTAGTTCATAGCCGATTTGAATTGGATCTCTAACTCTTTAAAATACAATAATGTAAACAAAACTGAAAACATTAAAGGGACAAACAACATTAGCAGTATTTAAACAATTAAAATCAATGCTGTTGATTTCGCCTCGCATCAAAGGCAAATTACTTTAAGGAAATATAAATGAAGTTTTAATTTAATTAATGATAATCATGGAGTTAGTTTAAGGCATAATAGACAATCGTAGATAATGCAATATCAATACTAAACCATATTTTCTTATAGAAGTATTTATAATTTAACCAAAACGTGTGTGAAAAGCCACATAAAAAAGCTCAGTAGCAAAACGTTTAAAAATAAACCAGGTATAATACCACTGGGTAAACGCCAAAGACATAGAACACCAAAAAAAAACCCCAAAAAACAACAAGAAACATTGAATAAAAGCACAAAACACTACAAGTGAATTGATATATGTTAAGAGACAGAAATAGTGTTTCTTTTGTTTGCAATAGAATCAATCGTCATCAAGAGATTTGCGGACATGAGTTAATTATTCAATGTTTATATAGCCTAAAGACACATAAAACGTATTATGCATGCGTCATTTTGCGTCATAAAAGGACATTTTCTATTATAGTCTGATTTTCGGAAATAACATTCCTATAATCAACACATACGCCTTTGGCTTGAGTAATTTCATACGAAACTCGTCGAAAACGTTTTTTTTTGTATATTCATTTGTATTTTAGGTACAATAGCTAGTCTTAACGCATTGCTTCCCACTTGAAAAGTATATTTGACACTTATGTGCCATATACTGTGTGTTATTGTTTAGAATATAACTATGATGTAATATGTTTTATATTTAAATTGTTTGTATCCTTATGTCGATGTATGTGTTGTATAGACTGCAATTGTTTGGTTAGACATCATAAAATTGTACTAAAACCCGCGAAAGACATGCTTTAATAGATTTGTGCAATCTCTGCGGGATATTGAACCCATATCGGCTTGAAATATCCTACGAATATAGAATTAATTGTCTGTCGTTGGTGATATAATAAGAGGACCATATGTTCGTGACCAATTTTAGATATCTTAAAAATGCTGTTTATAATTAGACGTACGTACTGTTATCTATTTGTTATATATCTTAAATTCATTGTTGCTAATTTCATATCATTCTAGATCAATCGTAGTTTATTGATGGTGAAGTCGGTTGTCAAAAGGTCAGAGAACACAGAACTTTTCCCTTTCCTTCAGTAAAACAATTATAAATGTACTTCATGCGTTCGGATGCCAGAATGACTATTACTTGGTTAAGTTGCCATTTATATTTGCTTGTTTTTATTCCCAGGATAACGTATCCTCTATTGATGGATGAAGGTGAACATAACCTTTTTATCAGATATAACGTCTGCATGAGCCGGCCACCAAACAAACGTATGTGTATGGGAGAAGTCACACGCATAAATGGTGTTCGACTTGTGTCCCTCAATAATTGGTATAATGAAACTTCACTCGAATATATTAACGATATAACGCATTGGCTTGGCCCGGATATTTTGTATTGTATTATTATTTAAAACACAGACTAACATTGTCAATCCTTGTTTGCAGCGAATATCCCTTCTCTGAATCTTCCACGTGTTGGTAAAACGACTGTACACAATATCCGGAAATCCAGTATTCTTAGAAAAATCGCCGGCATGTCTCAGCTACTTTCCAATTCATTCATTCTACCGATAATAACCTCGTCGAATTTCCTTCCGGAAGATATTCGGTATTCCTGTTGTCTGACATCGTTTAATTATAATATAAGACAGAAGAAAACGTTCCTTAACTTACTTTCAAGGTGATTCAATGCCGAACATTACTCATGCAAGGCTGCATATGCACTAAAGCAACGTAAATGAACATTTAAACACGGCCCATATCGCAAGAATCCAAGGTCTAGCTCAAATTTAAAATCATTATACGTATTCTTAATGACATTTAGTACGCTGTGTATATTTTAATTCTTACAGACCACTCGCTTTTCCTACATAGCAATTACAACCCTTGTTCTCTCTCATAGTACATTTTTCTCTCATATTTCCGTCACTATTGCAAATTGAGTGTGGAATACGGGTATTCACATAGTGTTGAAGGGTCGGCAGTATATGTTTACACTGAATGCGGAAGTAGAAATATATTTTTTTCCGATAAAGACTTTCGTGTTCCCTTATATAAAGAGCCCATTACTAATATAATTTTATCTTATTCATGTGATAAACATTACTCTTTTTTCTTTGAACTAGACAGACCTAACAGAATATTTGAATTGTTATGCTTTGAGCAATGTCTCGTAATATTTTATTCCAATTGTAATTCAAGTTCCGTCCTTGTCCCTCATTTCTAGTTTCCTATACTAGTATGCACTTGTTCTTTATATGGTTTGAAATACTCGAATATTGTTTGTACTATTTTACTAATGTTTTTATTTGCAAATGATATCACATATAAGTATTCTGACTACTGTTTGAATAACTTTAATATTTGAAATTGGCAAAATCCTTAAGAAGACGATGGAAAAAATAAATTGATTCATTAGTTTAAAATGATTTTTTGCGTATACAATAGTTTGTGTCATCTCTTAAGTAATCCATGCCATAAACAATGAGACCAAATTTAGATGCAATGGTTTGGTTTGAAACTGCTGTCATTTTAGCTGTTAGTCCATCAACGTTGCTTCTCTGAAACTAAATGATGACCAATGGTTCCGTTGCTACCCTTCAGAACATCTCCCATATACGCATGCATTCAATACTAGTACGTTAAAAAATAAATTAACAATTACAAAAGTATACATTTCCTTTTTGAATACCGTAGCTATGAGTTGAACATGTATCAATCGCCTCATTTACTACACCTTCCTTTCCTTACGAAGTAACAGTTGAGCTTAAAAATTTATCTAAGGCTTGATTGAACTGATGAACTGAGGCCCATCAACTGAAAAATAAGTTTCTGTAAAACATAAAACTTAAGTGGTATAGTGGAACGAAATACAAGCCTCTATAATTAAGCCCTCGACATGGTTCTACCGAAGTTCGAAAAAATAATACGAATTCTGCATGATCCAATTTATTATTATAAATCTCTTTTAGTAAATTCACGTTTAAGTGTATTCAAATCTTTAATCAAAGTTATTTTTACGCGTTATTCCGATGAAAACGGTGATTGAAATCAACTGCGCTGGGCAAACGGATGCTGAAGACTAAACAGTGTATGAATATTCTGAAGAACATAAATACCTCCAAAACCTTTAGACCACACATTTATTTTAGATCGTGTTTGATCATCCTAAACGAACTGTTTTATGTGAATGAAGAACATTGTTAAACTGCAGGTAATTTGTTTTCGAGTAGTTTTCAATCACTTGCAAGTTTTTTTTGTATTTAAAATCAAAAAGACAGAAGCACCTGAAGCTAAGCAATTTTTCATGGAAGTGACTTTAAGATTACTTAAAGCCGTTGGATGTTGTTTTTTTTAAACTCGCTTCACAATTCATCGACGTTTTTTTTCCAAATTCACATTCGTTATCCTACATAGCAAAGGTCAAGCTCATACTTATCGGTTAAGGTAACCTCAAAAGATCTCGGAAATGATCCGTGTATCATATTCATCAAGATTTCGATCGAAATTCTCATTATTGTTCAACATCGTAAACATTTATTAACTATATCCACGATAATATTAACAGTTTAAGCAAAGAAAACTCACTTGCATTTTTTTAAGAATATGTCAAAAAGCACACACAATATCTAACATCCAGTAAAAGAGTTTAAAACAAATGTCGGACAAATATACATAGGACTATACTTAACATTTCATAGACCTTTTCGAAATGGTCATTTTTGTTTTCCGTTATAACAAGGATATTTTTGGCACTGATGAAAAACATGGTTATTTTTCTTTTAGACTTTATTGAAACCATAAAACGATTTTACATGGGAAGCAATTAGATCTTAACTCACGTTTCACAGATTATATATCTTATTACTAAAACCAAATATTGATATTCCTATTGCAGTATTATTAAGCCATAAATCAAAGCGGCCACAACAACAAACACATAACGGTTTAACTAATATACATGTAGTTAATCCTATATAATACAAGTTTGGTATATTTAATTTGTTGAATAGGTTAATAAAGTTGTTCAAAAATCATTAATGTCTAAAGAGGAAACATGCATTATTTCATCAAGAAAGCTTCAGGCTTCAACTTATCGAAATTTCCTAAGCGTAACAAGCTTAATTAACGTTGTAATAAACACAATCCAGGCTTAACACAAATGCGAAAATACGACCCGCACATAAACATCTTCTCTGAAATATCAATTGAACATACTGTTAGCTGGTGATGACTGCTGACCCCATGTACTTGTCGTATCATTGGAAGGTGTATCCCTTTTTTATTATTGATATGGTTATTGAATGCTCACACCTATATTCACATCATCAATCCGAACTGCATCGCTCCACCACCTGAAGCTGTCAATGTCAATCTGATAGTCATATGAAAGCAAAGGTATGCATATATTACACCAGAATGCATCGTATTAGGCAAAATGTAGTCAACATGGTCTTGGAAAGGGTTGGTGTTGGTAGATTCCTACACACTCACTATAAACAATTTAAAATGTATTTATATTTAACATTTCTACAAATTTTGACGATTTTCAAATGCTTGTCAAAGGATTTCAAAAACGTTCTCATCTTTAATTGAAAAATTAAATATCTTAACCCACGCTTCTGACTACATGTGTCATGCGAGTTGCTTGATAGCTTTTGGATTGGTTATTTTTCATATTTTCACTGAAATTTATTAAAGCCTTGTTTTCCTTGAAGTTCCGATTATGATGCATTGAACATACTTATTCCGAATAAAGGGTGTTTACGTTTGTATTGACATAATAGCTCATTCTTTTACCGGTCATCAAGAAACTACCAGATAGGAGAGCGATGGTGTTTTTATTTTACATATCCTGCAATATCTATTACCATCCAAATACTATAACTGACGTAATAGTGATTAGTGCTTACCAATATAATCCGACTATCTATCTATTTGTCTGTGTTATGTATTTTATTTTCATAACGTTGTGTTTGCTCAAGTTTCGCTATTTGTCATTGTGGCATTTAGCAATTATGATGAGGCAGAGATATCATTTGGAAAACAGAATGCATCAATAATTAAAGAAGAACAGTCTTGGTTTTGCTGAAACGGTTATTAATTGATCTTTGTGACTCACAAAGATATGTCCAATGATAGATAAATACAATAACATATGTAACTATGCTGTTCAGGAAGTGATTAGATGAAAACAGTCGTTACAGCACTTCACCCGTGCAGTAGTAAAGGTAGAGTTATTCTGGATGGAAGGAGAAAAAAGTGCTAAAAAATGATGATAACAGCAGTTATGAATCAATCAAAATAACATATCAGCTCAGTCGACGCCCTCTATTTAAGCGTTTTTGAAAAAAAACTTTAAGACGTGAAGACGTTAAGAATGCTGATGTTAAGTTTTGTTTAGAATGTTCCAGAGGCCACTATTGATTTCATGTGTGGTAGTTTTCAAAGAAAACAATATATTGAGAGAAATGGGTAAAACTATCACCGAACATACAAGTCTGTGAACTATGATTATTTTGAAGCGATGTCTTTCAAAAAAGAGTTCAATTAAATACGAAGAATAAATTGGTCAATCTTGCAACGCATTTGAAGGTCTCCAAAATTAGATTTTTTTATGCGTAAGCAAGTCAATACGAATGTTTTGGTCCGTAATTTAGTTGATGGGGAAATTTCTGTAGAAAGTGCCCTTTGTCTCATGGTCAAATTGTGAGAACTTTAACAACAGTATTTACTACAGTAAGAAAAATGACATATACAAATGTAGTTATAAATGATCGTGTGGAAAGGCAGTTATTTCAAGTTAAGGGAACTAGTAATATAACAGCGTTCAAATCAGTGGAAACCAAAATTTGTTATACTTTAATGGTACGGGATACTTAAGGCTTCTTCCAGACACTTTAAAATATCAACATTTAAAAAAAAGATATATCTTAAAAGATCTGGACATTTCGGTATGTTTTGATTAGTGTTATTCAAGTCAAGCGAAATGTTGAATGAAACGCAAATTAGAACATATTTACATATATCATTCTTAAGGGATATTTGTTGGTCCCTTAGACTAATAGACAAAGATTTAAAAATGGGAGGATATTAGCCAGACCAATGAAAAAGGTGCTTAAACTACAGAACAGATTTTGACACTTGGTGGTCTTCTAAAAATAAGACCTCAAAAATGAAAAAAAACATCAGCCGCTAACGTTAGTTGAGAAAAATTCAAACATGGTATGCTTTAACATGTGAAGTAATTCTTCGATGAGAAAGAATTAGAACATTTTAAAGGAGCTGCTCGTCTGGCCAATGACTATTTCTTGACCAACAAACGTCCTTATTTAACAAATCAAGCCCATGTCTTGACATGAACATTCACAAACTATTTATTTTTATTTGTGAGGCAAGCTTTGGCAGTCAACTACAACACAGCCAAAGTCATTTGATGAAACTAAACTTCAAAACTTCAGCTTTAATTGTTTTCTCTCCTTTCTTGAGACGTTGTACACAATAACCTGTAGTTGGACGTAAGCGGTTCAATTATAGTGTTATTATCAATTACCTCTTTGCCGGGCTATTTTCCTATTGTTGGAGTTATATTTTACTGCTTAGAATGTCATCTAGAACAGTCAATAATAACTGCAATTTGTTTGTTTTATGACATATAATGCACATGTTTACACAACTTTGAATCTTATGTCTTTGTTTATGATATACTTGTATATTTTGATGCAAGACATAGCAATGCTGATTTGAAAGCAATAGCTAAAAATGTCATGGTTCCTACATTGTTTTGATAAAAAGAGCAAAAGTAATATAAGTGTAACACTTAAGAAAGAAAATGATAGTAAAATATATATTATCATTTTCATGAAAACCCTTCCCTGACAATTACTTAAAATGATTGAATGATTTAACAGTATGCAGCAAAACATTTTTACCCTTGAAAACGCTATATTTCAACGATAATGCAAAACGCAGCTGGTGTGAGAATATATATAGGAACTTAATCACATGCGCACAAGGTGCGCTCTGGAAAATGAATATTCCCAGGCTAAAAAAGAATGAAACAGTGTACGCTTATCAATACCCAAGATAGAAACCACTGTTTTGCAATGATCGGTTCACAATGGCTTTGCCATTTTAACGGTATGTATTAAAACGCCTTAAACTATTAAATAAGTTTGTTTAACTAATCAAATACATGTATATGTTTGTTGTGTTTTGCCTCTCATTCAGACACACTTCATTTAAATGGTAAAACTAAAAAGTATGCCTAAACAAAGCGATGTATTGAACTGTTACAAATTGCTGTCTGTAGTCGTTATCCTCTAGTCTTAACTTCCAGATTATCAGCAATAACTAGGGTCAGGCATGATAAAGCGTTAGGTATTGCATCCAATTCAGATGTTATACAAATCCGTTCCACAAATCACTTACATAGTTTAGACGTTTACTGTATAGATTATCTCAAACGTTTATCGACCAGTATATGATCGTTTCATTACACATTAGGAAACAAGTGTGGTAATTGCCAAATATATCAAAAATGGTCAAATAAGCAGTTATTTAAAATCAAACTCCTTCCTAGCTGTAGTAGAAAGCCACTTAATAGCTAGACAATCAACAACACTTTCTCTCCATATTCAACATTTTTGTGTTAATGTTGGCGTCGTTAAGTATGTTATGTTTTGAAATTGTAACTAGATTACGTGTAAAGACAAAGCTGTAAAAATGTTAAGAAATATAGACAAGTTGATACCGTCGTTTTAATATAAAGAGGCTTATATTTAAAAAAAATATATACTGAGATAGGGCACTTTTACTTCCAAAAATATTTTCCGCAATTAGTGCAATTGTTTAAACTTACCAAAAAGGTTGAATAAATATCAATAATATTATGGTTTTTATGAAGGATACCAAGTTTTAAAAAAAAGCTGCAAAAAACACGGTATTTCTACCTTATGAGACGATAGTAGATCACAGTAAATCTTTTAACACTCACCAATCATTTACTATTTTGCATTTTAGCTATTAAATACACGGTTACACTCTTGTTAGCTGTTATAAATAGTTTCCATAAATGTATTTTAAAGAGGTAGTTGAAGATTTATCGATATTTATGTTTGTAATACATGTGTATGTAATGATTTTGAGTGTCACTTTAAATTGTATTAAAAATAATATCAATTAAGAATGATATGAAAGTAATTTTGTAAAAAAGTTGTTTTTTAAATAACGCCTTTAAAATTCATTTTTATTGAACGTGTCAACTTTTTTATCATTCATTCAAAAAATAATACTTAGTAAAGTGTCAATCCACTTTTAATTTTCAAAATAATATGTTCTGACTATGTAATATAGTAAGATGTTCATGTAACTCTCTTATGATGTGGCTCAATCAATACTCCAGTTTATTTCCATCGATCTGAAGTGGAAGTTATTTATTGTTTTTGGCTGTTTGTTGTGCTATCAAATAATTATTTTCTTCATGCTAATTGTTAGCAAAAGTGTTTGTTAACAGTTATGGTCAAATTATTGTCCAATTTTTTTGTTGGTTTTGACCCCATTTTATCCACTGCTACTCTCACAGTTTTAAACGTTGCAGTTATAATATGTAAGCGTCCTTGGCCCAACATATACGATATATATGGCAGTCACGCGACACATGGGTATTTGGTGGAAACATTGTCGATTTTGTCAAAATTATTTTTTGTTCATAAGCATCTAATGTAACATATTTAAAGATGCACGCTTACTCCCATATAAGATTAACCACAATTAATAATATTGTTTTAATTTTTCAAAAGGGATCGAAAACAATGGTTCTTATGAAGGATACCGAGTTTGATTTGAAAGAAATGAGCCCAAAACACAGTATTTCTACCTTATGAGACTACAGTAGATCACAGTAAATATTTGAGCATTCATCAATCATTTAATATTTTTGCGCTTCCTGCTATTAAATACACGGTTACAATCTTGTTATCAGTAATTAATATTTTCCATAAATGCATTATTTAATAAGTAGTTAAAGGTTTATCAGTCAAATTGAGGTTTGTTATACATGTGTATGTATTGATTTTGAATAAGGGTGTCACTTTAATTGTTCAAATAGTCCATTGGTCATGAGTTGGAAAAACAACTGTGTTAATTTTAACAAAGAACCTCTTGTATGACAAAGTTCATGGCAAATATTTGTGATATCATGAGAGTATTTTTCAGATTTATATTCAGAAAGCGGATACATAAATTACCGTACACGAACTTGTTTCTGAACTAGAATGAATACATAAAACAACTACTGGATAAATGTTTGCTATATGAAACCTTACGTCAAATGTATTGGAATACCTGATTAAACTGTCTTGTTATGAGGCAAATACAATGTATGCTGACATCGGGCATATCAATAAGTGATATCGACTACATTTTTAAAACTTAGGTACTGGAAATGTCTGGCAGTCACGAGGCAGGTTATATATTGTTACCATTTATGTAATATTGCCGAGAAATACATTATCAGAAACACGTAGTCATCTATTTATATGGGCTAAATGTATGTCAAATTGGAGGCTCATGTATGGCAATTTAAGTATTGAGAATGCAGGCGTATTATGAGCACCCTTGAGCCATCTATTAGGATGTACCCGTACCAATCGTCATGCGCGCTCATTGTTGACGGGACATACTGTCGATTCAACTCAGGTACGCGGCATGAACATCAAAATCATGTATACAGGCAAGATTTGGGCAGAATATCTCTGTCAAATTCGTAAACATCTCACGGCCACACCCGTTTACGGTCTTTCAATGGATTTTCTTGTATTCCACCGACTCATAATGCAATTGATGAATAGGTTAAGATGTGGCAATATTTAAAGAAAAACAATTTTAAGTGTATTCATGAGAATTCGTAATTCTTACAAACCGACATCAATTAGTGAACATTTGTGTTTACTTTCTTTTTGATGAGATTTTTCATTAATAAAATGATTGAAACTACAGGAGAAACGAGTCTTAACATAAACAAAATCCTGATTTCTGACAATGTACATGACAATAAAATATCAGTTACATCATCAGAATAGATTCAATATTTATATTAAAAAAGAGAAAACATAAATTACCGTATACGAACTTGTCCCTGAACTAGACTGAAGACATAAATTAACTACTGGATACCTACCTGCTGTATAAAAACGTACATCAAATGCATTTGAATACTTGATCAAAACGTCTTGTTATGAGGCTAATATGTATATAAAAAAAGAATCAAAATACAGGCGTTTCCAGTATATTGTGTTAGATTAGCACCCCTGTTCCACCAATGTACCTCCACCAATTTGTATGCGCCCTTAATAAGATGGCACATATAATGGATTTATATCTCGTAGGATATAGGCTGAATATCTGAGTCAATATTGTTTATATTCGTAAAAAAAGACATGATGACCTAGTCACATCAGTTTATGGTCCTTAAATTGTTTTTCTTGTATTCCCCTACCTTATAATGGTCGCGCTGTGACTCTAATTATCACCAAAATATGTTTATGGACAAAAATAGCTAGGTCTAGCTGTATAACAATATGTGTACTCCAAGTCTCTTTACATTTCTGGCTTTTGAATTACTTTAATTCCTTAAATGTTAATAAACAAAAATCTAACAGGCGTAATTTACTTACATTTTTGGGCACTGCGAGTGTTTTTCTCGGTACCTCCATATTCAGTTTCACGTTTCAATTGGTTATCTATATACAATGTGCAAGCAACAGTTTCGCTGTCATTCGACGGTTAAACTGTTCAATTTATAGTATTCACAGTAAAATGTTTCTCCCCTGTAACTTTTAACTACTATGGGCCTACGGGCTAGGTCTTAAATAGCGCGAGGACCTCCTTGTATCTCTCTCTGTTTTTTTAATATCCTCCTATCTGGAAATGAGACAGCCAATGTATGCCATTTAAAACTTGCGTCAACTGTAGTAAACAATAGTCGTTACAGTACACGGCGGGTGAAGACATATTGCAGAATATGCATAAGCGGCGGCAGACCTATTTCAAAGGTATCATTTTGGATTAAAAGGCATATACTTAAAAAAAGTTGCGATCCACTACTCATGCAGGTATATGTTAGCTTGTTTTGTTTGTTTTCATGTATATATATGTGTATACTCTTTTACAAGTTCACTTGTTTCGCATTATCTCCACTATCTGGATAGTTGTACGGTCTAGCTGCCTCGATGTAGTTAAAGCTTCATTGTACCAATACCAATGTTCTTGTTATACCATGTCACCGGTCGTTTTTTGTTCTCAAAATTACTTAAAAATTCAGGTTCCCAGACCGGGGTAGTATTTCCAAAGGACCATGATGAAGGGTCCGACGATAATACAGGACGACTCAATTTAGCTACGAAAATACCAATCAAAGTTTTTCCTAGCTCCAAAATATCAACTCTATCATGCTAGCTTTTAAAGTTACTTTATGAGCTGATAATGGACTCGAAATAGAGATGCGAAATAAAGAATGTGAATGTTATTTAGTTATTATACATTTCAAGCAAGGTCATGATATGTATGTCGGACAAGATATTTCTACTTTTGCTTTGGTTAAAATAACATATTAAAGAAAATGCCGTGTACAATAAAAAAACGATTATGTAGACTTCTTGTTACGTTCACCTCTAGTAGATTTGATTTGCTAGGTAATGCTTATTATTTGCCCGCAATTAACTATCACCTGATTGGTCAAACACGGTATACAAAGAGGTCGTCGATAAACTCTATATTTCTGAGAAGTGAGATATATATCACCTAAATTAGCGTCAAGCTTCTTTCCGAGAAGTGAGATAGATATGACCTCAGTTAGTGTCAAGCTTGTGGCCCACAGCTATTCTGAATAACACGTTTAATCATAGATTGGAATTATTAGTGCAGACTGGGCAAGTTATGTTTATTTTAGGGAATATTTTTGAACATACGGGTAGGTCGCGCCAGGTTCTGTTTGCATCAATGATTTAGTAGACCATAATTGCCAGATACTTTCGGGTCTCTATTCATGTTTCATGTTCGCTTTCACACTTATGATTTAATCGTTTGCATATGGGTGCTGTCTTTCAAATGTCAGGAATTATTACAAGTACTGTTGGCAATGTCTTGGCATTGAATTAATAAAAGTGTCATAACTGCCATCTTAGCAATTTCAAAATGAAATACACCTGACTATGCTTTCATTTCTTTCACAAAACACACAATCAGCAATGATGTGTTTGAGTCATTAATTAAACAGCTATTTTGCAATTACTGTTAACGAGGTTTAGTGTTATCAATACTTCGAGTAATAATTCAAAGAATCTTAGGAACGCAACTTGTATATAGATAGTTTTCTATACATTGGCAACATGTAGCAAGTCATTCACAAACAATAAATAATAAGCATATATGTTGAAAAATATCATCAATATGTTAATTAAAGTGGATGAACGAACGAATAAATTCTACAAAATTGGAGGTCCCCAAATATACGACAAATAACTATTTACTATGTATTTATTGTTTAAGCAGTGTAACCGAATATTTGGTTAGTTGTCTTACAACTTGCAGCATAATTGTTTCATAATAAGCATGAACTAACAGCACATTTATTGTACACAATTAGTTGAAAAATACAATGAGATATATACTTAAGGAACGGTTTGATAAACGTTTGTTTCTATGAAGCTGAGGTTGTTGCTATATCCCTTCAAAAAAGAATAAAACTGTTTTAAAAATGTTTCAAGTACTGCAAATAATTGGATATTTAATTCTTAAAAAAATGTTGATGAACATACTAATAGAGCAGTATTTGCATGGATAAGCCTGTAGCCAAACAATAACGACATCATAACGTTATGCTATTGGCAGTATTTACGCCATGATGGAGAGACTCAGTTTTGAATTTGTTTGTGTTTGTTTATCTTCCTGCGTATCGGAACGGTAAAAAGTAAGCGTAGCTTTAACGTGTCAAATCAATTAGTGAAATAAAGTATAAATGTATTCACTTATATGCTCGCTAGTTTTTAAATATTGTCCTTTGCACCAGGGTTCAATATTGTTACTTCACCCACTAGTATTGTGATTAAAATTATACACTCGAGCTGAATCACATTTTCTATTTCAGTAACATAGCCTGTTGGTTTATTAAATAATACAACGTTGAACCATCTTTATCAACGTAAAATAACAGTTGAAATAACAAAGAATACCACAGAACCAAACATTCGCCAACACAGGTCACATTTATGAATGTTTGTAATAAATTACCCGATCTCCTGCTTTACGTATGCACACAATAACACATTTTATTTTGACTTACTGAGAAATGATTTTGCTAACATTTGCAATTGCAAATTTAAAACAATATGTCAGATGATAATATCAGATTATGATATTTGTCAAAAATATAATTATTGTAACTGTTTTATGAATGTTGATATACAATAAGCATTACTTTATACACATATAAAGGAACAACACATACAATTATAAAACAGTTACCTTATTACTTTTATAAAAATAGTGCAGTGCCATATATACGTTTTCGTTTGTATATATTTATAACTAAAATAAATTTTTTATCATGCAGCCATTTTGTGTTTTAGTTAATAAAGTGATTGTAAACTGTCTTTAGTCTAGATGTATGCATACATACTCTACACTAGTCGTACACCGAGTCAGGTGTTCCAATCCAGACATTTGCATCTGGTAGTAAGCTTAATCACACGAGATACTCAATATTTTGTGTTAATAATATCTACAGATTGCAGAGGTTGAACATGATTTCTTATGCTTATTCAAAAGTTAAAACGTCCAACCCTTCCATTTTACGACAGATCATCCAATCAGATGTATCGTAATATTGATTCCAAACTAAATATCCAGCATATAATTTGAACGCAGGTGCATAATACTGTATCATATAAGTTTACACCAAATGTTATTTTCTTCATAAAATTCAACGTTCCTTATATACTACACATTCCTTTCCTCATGTGATAACACATGACCTTAAATAAATTATCCCAGGCCTTTTCATGTTCGTCTGTCCACACTGTTTCCAAACTGGCCTTAATTGAGCTGATGAACTGGGGACCCATCAACTGAAAACAAGCAATATATATTGAAAGGTTAATTGTTCAATATAAAACAGCATACAATGCAAGAAAAATGCATGCATGAATTCGAATTCTCGAAAACCGATTAAGTTGTCTATACAATAACTCTTTTCTTTAGTGTACCTTCTAATGTCTGTTACCTCAACAGTTAAATTGATAAACCATTGAACGAAATTGTTAAAAACTACCAGTCTTTCTAGTGCGGCGTTCCAATGTGAGTGTCATGGCTTGATACAAACACCGTAAACAGCAGGAAGGAGAACCTCCACTGAAGGCTACTGTTGTTTCACAAGTTTTTTTTTTATTCTAATCGAAGTCAGCATGATAATAGATACCATGCATGATGCCATTGTACTGACCAGCTGACTGAGACATATAACCTAGAACAAGTTTGACTTCTCGTTATGACAGGGCCCGTTCACATTCTGAGAGGCTAAGTTGAAAAAAATATCAACAATTAAACTCTGCAACTTACATCAATGAATTCAATTTTGACAGAATAGTTCTTGTGCCGAATGCCCATTTCTGTCATAAGCTCTTGTAACTTGTCCCTGTTGTCGAGTCTATAAATACACTTGTTCACTGTTCCCATTACTCGTAGCGCATGCGCACGAAGTATTGCGTTATATTCTAGGTCGGATGTGTTAACTGCCCGGAATGACATGAACGCATCGTGCACATCTGGATGGGTTTCGAACAGACTGAAAGTATAAAGAAGTTTGATGAGATGATTTAAAGGTACTTCGAGTTTCTCTTGTATAATAAACAATGAAACGTTGACTATATACTAGAAACAAAGGCACCTTCTGTTTTAATATAGTACGAATTTTTCGTTTTTGTAGAAAGAAAACTAATCATTTAATTAAGAGAGGATATTGCAGTACGATCAAACCGATATATTTAGTTGTTGAATACGACTTTTAATTTATAATTATTTGAATATGTATGACTTCCTTCAATATTATATAGACAACATTATGCTGCATTCGGGGTAATGTTATATAAAATTTTCATATTCATAATATATGTTTCGACAGCAATGTATATATAATGTTGATAAATCAAAGGCTTTTGAAATGTCATTGGCTTAAAGTTAAAAAATGAATATATTCATTCAACTCTAACTAGTTACAACAAACAAGATTACCAACAAGTACGTTTTAAGAAATCAACATTTCATTTCACGAATGACAGGCGCTTAAAACAAATCTTCGTAATAACTGTAAGATACTTGAGCATGCAGCCTTATGTCAGAAACCGTCTTATCAAAAGAAAACACAGAATTAATGCGATAAATCAAAACATAGGTTAGTGTTTGACATTTAGGAGATACTATCTTTTATCAGTTTCTTGCAAGGAGGGATCCGGTAAAATTATTCTTTCTCATGCTAACGAACAATGGCACTTTGTATGTTTATCAAATAAGCGACACTGTTCACAAGCTTCTATTTTTGGAAATATAGTTGCTTCTCTTTATAGAAGAGAAATATATTTTTATTTTATGATTATATCAATTATATCATTTAACCAAAACCATAGTCAATTCGCATGTCATTTAGCCCAATTAATTGATGGGTAATGTAGACAAATTATGATCTTGTTACGGTCGCGGTTAAACCATACAGGAAAAATGTTATGTGCTAAACAAACCAAATATAATGTATATGAATGCTTTCAGTTAATTTCTGCTTACAATCAGTTACTCCTCATCCTATAGTCAAATATCATTGAGAGTGTTGTTACCTTTTATCTAATTAAAACAGTGTATATATAGTCTTCACCATGAGGCGCACAAGTTCCATGGTACTAATAAGGCACACATCCAGATGCCTTTTCTAAAGTATGTAAGTAGATTAATTTGTTCAAAAGTATTAGGCAATAAATACCTAAAAAATCTGGATAAATTAGCTATGAGGGCCTTAAACATTTGTATCAGAAATAGGTGAATAACAATTCATCACCGAGACTGTCCTATTAAAGATACTTGGGTTGCAACACTGATTTCAATATTTATGATGTTAACAATCAACATACTTTGATAGTGAAAGTAAAATAATAGAAACATTTGCATTTTAAGCGAGCAAGTTAAAAGGTCATTTCAAAAATGCACTTGACAAAAAGCTCAAATATAAACAGCATATTTCCTTCAATTCAAAAGAGTTACATGTAATATGATACATCTCAAAAATAAAAAGTAAGTATTAAACAAATTATGACAAAAATATATTATTTCATTGTGGCCATGGAAATGAGTCATATATACGAGTAAATAAAGACAAACCTACCCTACAAAGGTAATAATTCCAACTTTTGCAACATCCTGTTGAACTGTGTTCCAGCAGTCTTTAAGAATCTCAACTTCACGCTCACTAATTTCAGGCGGTAGAATTTGAGGATCAAAAGTTGAACGAGTTTTGTTATTATTTCTACTTATCACGCGGGATTCGTAATCATCCGTTTGTATTGATCCGGTCAAAGACCTTTTAATGCGTTTAAATAACGACATTTTTAAAACCTTTCTCCGAAGCACTTTGTGTTAACACTTGCTTAAATGTTATCACTCAGATTTAAAAATAATAATACCGCAATTTTTATACATCATATATTATATAATATGTTCTTGCATTAGTATGTTCCCTAACTCATATCTGTCTTTCTAATGATATTTTCCAATACATACATCATTTCATATCCACCGAGTTTTCGTGTGTGGTTATTGGATTTTGCAATGAGCTGCGTTTTCAAATAGGTATAGGCGGATAGTTGGAATGCTTGTAAATTGCTGACTGATATTCGACTAATGGTACTGTTTCATTTGAAATTCATCGACATTGCCTACTGTAGTCAGAACATTTATTTTATGGCGTATGTTACGAAATCCATTAACACACCGAAATTGGCTTGGATTAGTACTAGCTTTACACATACTATACGGGTAGTAGGCGATAACATCAACGTCTAAAGTGTGCAAGGGTCATTCAAAATAAACGAAGGCATAGCACATGAACTACTTAACATTCATTTCGGAATATTTTTCTCCTAATGTGCAGATTAAAAGAAGGCCCAAGCAAATAAATTAAATTTAATCTTGTTTACGTTTGTTCAAAAATATGTTGTTGTTGTTTTTTTTAAATCGGACTACAGAGGAATTGAAACGGGCTCTAAACATAACATTTCCAAAGCTATATCCATTATACATCCAGGTTCTTTTTTGAAATAATATTTCTATATAAAGCAAGTCGTTTTTTGATGGGAATCCATTAACGCACGGTGGTGATTAAGCTGATAAAAATATTATGTAACTTTTATTTATGACAATAAACAAATATATAATAGGTATCGTTGTATGTACGTTTTAATCAATTTAGAACAGACAACTTAACATACATTATCTTTTATAAGTAGAATCATACAAAATCAATTATTTGCTCGTAGCCATTTCGACGCCATCCATTTATATCATTGACTTACGAAGTAAAAGCTTAGTTCTCAGAACAATTTTGTTTATTGTTATATCCAATAATAAGTAAATGCCTTGAGTCACATAGTTTTCTTGATAGGTACTATTATTGACTGACGATTCTGCGTTTGCATTTATATTATATTTTTGTGTGGTATGGTGCCCCCCCCCCCCCCTAGTCTGTACAATGATGCCTTTATTATTAGACTAAATGAGTAAATAATGCTTAGCTTTGGTATGGCGAGCTGTGTCTGATAACTGATTTGAATGCTTTTATCTTACCTCCTAGGACCTAGCTAACAGTGTTCCACTGGCTTCATTCCGTCGTTTTCAGGCTCTGTTGATATCAGGTCGTTGAGAACTTGAAAATAATTTATCAGTTTATATATTATTCTTTTGCTGTAGTCTTTATTGTTTTCGAACGGTTGCGTAATCAGATTAGGCTTCTATTTTTTAATGAAGTATTTATTGATAAATTTTCGGATAAGTGTGAGATTGTTGCAATATTTATTAGTTTAAGCTCCCAGCTGACTAGGGTTCAAGTGAACTCGTGTTGCACTGACTTTCCAAAGGGGTTAATCCAATCCTTAAATGGTAAGCGATGTAAATGAGTGATTGGTTTCTTTGTGGTGTTGGTAAATGTGTATGTAGTGTTCGGTTTTTTCTGTACTTGTGTATGAGCTGTTAACATCGTTGTGTCTCTGATTCATTTTCGATTTTGCCCTTGTCTTTTGTCCTTAAACTGGGTTTATTTTTAATTTTCGACTTCTTGGATCAATCTGAGCATTCAATTGTTAAAAGGAATATTAAAATACCAAAAGGTCAATGTGTTCAGTCTATACTTTCTTTCACGTTCTTTACAGGAACACCACCGTGCTCCATATGTTGTATATTATGAGAAAACAGCAACATCTGCGTGATGTGTATTTACGTATTCTTTAATGACCTTAGCATATATGCTTGATTAAAAAGCATTGAAAAAACACGTCGTATGTCATAATGTATTTGATTAGTAAACCACCGCGAAAAAGACTAAAGTGTTCTAAACATTTCATAAATAAAGGGATTGAACTGAACAGAGTGGCTTCAAGTTGATACGCGTCGTTTTATAGGAATTTTCCTGAAAGAAATTGTTGAATGTAAATTAAATACAACGTTGGTAAAACGGAAACATGTTCAGGTATAATCATTAAAATTAACAAGGCTACATCAATCGATACAATAATATTTTTATTTAAATGATTAAATCTTCAATTAAGATGAAACTATAAAATCCTTTATTCAGCTTTAACTTAAATTGTTTTTGTTTTTTGTTCACGATATTCCTTTGCTGTAAAAAGGTTATTTATTACTGCATATTTTAGCATTGCATAGTTTCTGAGCTGCACTGAAAGCATTTGATTATCTCTACTTTACGTTTTTGCAATCAGAAACCGTTTACTCATAGTCAAAATTTATGACTACACTAATTTCTCATTGCCTTCGTATTCCTGTCAGTCCACCTTTCCCGATGTTTAACAAAAGATTTAGGGCGTTATTTTCTAACGTGTCATATATAGTGTTTCATTTTGGATTAAATTTAAACATTGTTATAGTTAAGTATAAGTCAAATTTAAAGGTAAAATAATACACATTTTCTATAAATAGTAACAATAATAATTATCGTCTCGACCCGTGAGATTATCACGGCACGTCAGGGCGAATAAGGCATAATTGCCTGACGAAGACAAGAACGTGCACACTGACGTCATTTTCACGAAAATGAACATGGCCGCCGTATACTTGGTAGGCAATCATTTAAACATCATCAAAAGCTTTAAAGGGATTAAAATGGAACTATTGGTGCAATAATAGTGAAATTAGTTTTTACATTAATGACACCTTCCGTGTTTCTGTAACAAATTCTACACGAAACCGTTCCAGATGTTTACATTTGGTAAAGGTCATAAAACAGTGAGACAAGGAAATATTTTGTTGAGACGTTATGTTTATATTTTTTTCGCTGAGAAATGTTGTTTATTCCAGTGAAATGGCTACAGTCATTCAAGCCGAGTTTGAACCAAAAACGGCATAAATGTCAATTTATATTGTGTAATATTTTAGGAAAATACCACTTAGTCCAATTATCAGCATACTATGTATACCATTCGAAGCGAACACATAAGTGCGTAAAATGCTTATTGAAACAGTCAGTCAAGTTTTCTACTCTGACATTTAGGATTTTAAATCTTTTGATTAAAACAAATATTCGAGGAATGAGGACTATCTGCGTTTCATTATAAAAGACTGTAATACATGTACAAACGGCAAAATTTCATACAGGAGATTTTGTGTGCCTCAATTTATCAAGAACACCTGGCTGTACTAATGTAATTGGTAGATTCAATTAATTCCCAAGCACACACAGAATAATTAAATGTAGTTACTGACGAAATTTCAAAAACATACTCATTTATATATCTAAGAACATTTTTACAAAACACATAAACCATCATGTCGTCAACAATAATAATAAATCTTAATTTTGTCAAGATTGTCAATAAACAAAACAAAAGGGTCTTCGACTTGAAGGTATAAAACAGGTAGGTATTAGCTTAACGCCAAAACAATTGCTCTAGATGAGTTGGCAATTGAATATATTTCAGTATTTGTTAACCATGTTCTCATTTGTTTAAACACATCGTGTAATAACACCAGGGTACAGACAGTTTCGTAGAATATGGAGTTCATATATATTTATTATTACAAGAATTCGTGCACAGTAGAGGAAAACCAATAGACTATATTTTGATCATTCATTCTCTGCATCACATATAACAATATAACAATATTTGAGGCCAAGAATATGTCTTTAAAAAATTAACATACACATTCATAACCAAAACACCATGAGAAACAGTCTTACAAAGTATATTATCCTATATATACTTGAAGCTCATACTTTCGCTTGCTATAATTCAGTAATGGGGTCACATTAACGTGTATTATATTTGACATGGGAAAAACAAGAACCAATTAGACGGAAGAAAGGCAATGAATACGATCGACATATTGGTACGTTATTAAAAAAGCTCATAATACAAAGAAGATCATAATCCCAAGTGTAAAATAGACGCCCTAGAATATGAGATTTGATTCGAAAACGAATTCCAATATATAATATCGGCTGGACGAACAGGTTGGGGTAATCATTACTGTGATAAGAAAATTAGGTCAATACAATCTCGGGAAAAAATAATATTAGGAATCAAGCAAAATTATTTTACCAGGATCTGAGAGTTAACTCCAGTCGTTAAAATGTAATTGTGATAAAAAGCGAGATAAATACAGCAGTCTAGTGTTGCAACAATAAAAGCGTGTGTTGTGCAACAAAAGAGTAGTTTGTTGTTAGCATAGTATAACATTTAATTGTGCAACAAATTAGTCGTGTGTTGATGTCATAGTATGACTTTCAATTGTGTAGCAAAACAGCCGAATACTTTGTCCATAGTATAACATTTGATTGTGCAACCAAAGAGCAGTTTGCTTTTGCCATAGAATAACGTTTGATTGTGCTACAAATCAGTTGTTTTTTTAGCTATGGTACTCGATTGTCGTCATAATTGCGAATTTTAGCAACTCAAAGTATGGACTTTTATATATGTTTTTATTTTTTTATTAAACACCCGTGTTCATATCTAATTCTTAGTTAATTATACAATGTGTATTCAAGAAGAAAAGGTTAATCATCCTTTGATAAGATACAAGGAGTTCATAAACGCTCATGTAAAGGCGTTGATTGTGGTGTATTCGGTCTATCCGTTTTAATAGTTACTCTTTTGGAGGATAGCTACAGTTTTGTATTATATATTTAGTATTTTATGGCTTGGATGTAGTCTACAAATTGTGACATTATGTTTTTTTACTCAAGTCCTACTTGACATGTCTAGTATGCTGTGTCAATCTAAGCTTTCATCTTTGTTTCATTTATGACAAAAAGTATGATTGTTACCAGCTTCAGGATACATAAGCATTATATACACCCAGACTCAAAAGCAAATTAACACAGTTCGGTTTTTAAAAATGCTACTTCTGTTTCGTGTTGTTTATAGCATGATTCTTATATATTAACACTATGTTATTACACCTCTGCGCTAGTTGTTACGTATAACGTGTCATTCTACGTCAATAGAAAGCCATACAATATCTGTACATCACTCTCGTTGCACGTCACAACTAATGCCACTATTTTCATTTACAGCCAAAAAAGAATATGACTCCGAATAATTTGCATTGTCATGGATTTTGTGCTTCACGTGGTCTGTATTCTTAAACTACGATTATTTATGATATGATATAAAACATACCTAATTGTTTACGATTATTATATATATTATATTTAACACGAAATTATAAGATAAATATATCTAAAACACATATCTTACGGACGTATTAAACAGAGCTTATTATTATACTTATAACATTATAATTAGTATTTTTATAATTATCATTATTATGATAATTATTATTATTATTATTATTATTATTATTATTATTATTATTATTATTATTATTATTATTACAAAATATAATTATTATTATATAAAATGAAACGACACGTTGTTTGGCAGAAAAAAAGGAAAACAAAAGGTGATATTGTCTTGAAGTGACGAAAAACAAATATTCTTTTAAATATCTTGACACAGCCACGTTAAAACAATGAGGACATATTTGTTCTATAGCTAAATAGTCCCTGTTAAACAATGTATCATTCATTCGAAATTGAAAATGTGCATCTTATGATGTTTATAATCAAGTTACCAGTTATTTTTAACATCCTCATGTATGCAAGATGGCACCGAGAAAATACAGCTCCAATTTGATTGAAATATGCATAGCCACCGGACATTACTCTCTGTAAATGAAGCCTCTGTAATAACCATATATACCTCACAAGTAGTGCAGTTTATGTGATTATCCTGCACGCTTGTTGTCAAATGTTTTAAACATGGAATAAATAAATAAGAGATTGTGTGGTTGTCAGATAGCAATATATTTCATTTCTTGAACACCGAAAGTATCAATTTCTTCCACCGCTTAGCATCTCGTGAAATATTAATGTGCTCACTCAGTTGCATATAGTGTTGTCTTACGCTGTAACAAATAATTATCCACTATTTTTCAAGCACCAAACATATACATTTCGAATGTATATAAAAACACATATTGATACCATGATAAACCCAAGTCAATTGTTATCTCGAACCATTAACCTTCATTTAATGATGAGTGTAAACATCAGTTTCTAATCTGGTTGGAAAGCTGAAAATCGTCAGTTGGATCTTGATTACTTGATAACTTCTGAACGAGTTTTAATTCATCCTGCAGAGTATTAAGATCACCTCTTAACGACTAGTATAAACAACAAAGCCTGAGAACATTATGTAGTCATTAACGTGAACTTTCAGCACTTAGATGAGCCATGCGTAAGTTTAAACATACTGAATAAGTGTATATTTCAATCAGAAGCTGGCAGTTTTCTTTTCTCTAAAAAGTTATTCGAAAATTAATCGTTAGGTTTTATTCAAAAACCTTTTCAACATTCAACCTATAATGACACATTGGTATTACATTGACTAAAATAAGAATAAGCACATTCTCGTCAAGACTGTTGCATTCAGTTTCAGCCCTTATACATGTGCGAAAAACTACAGAAACAAGCCTTATAGCCAAAGGTTAAAACATGAACCGAATATTATAAAGGATCATTGTCTGATGTGTATAAAGGCGATTAAATGTGTCTTTGGGGTTTACCAATAACGCTCGTTTGCATTCGATTATTGTACGACTGATGTTTTACACGCCACGTGGTTTTGTTCGATATGTAAACATACATTTGATTGTTATTTTGGTAATCTTTCAGCTAACCAAGAGTTTCCAAAATCGACAAATAATTCAAAACCAAGTGCACGATGGTAGGCACACTGTTAAGGAATTCGTATGTGAAAGTTAATATAGAAATAATTAGGAGCATAATCGAGGCATTTGTATCAGCAATTGTTTTCTTATTTTTAATATACGTTACACATTTTCACACTGAAGAAGAGACTTATACACAGCGATAATTTAATATAAACGATAGTATGAATTGAGCTAATGGAAAATAGTACATAAGACACGGATTTTAAATATAATTCAGAAGAAAACGAGGATCTTGCTCTTGCTTATATAACAAATGGTTGACCTTATGAGAATCGACGCAAATGAGTAATCATGAAAAGTCATGATAAATGTCAGCCTAAAAGTATCATTTTAGCTTCGTTTACATATCTGTGTCCCTAAGGTGAAGTTTATGTGGAATGTTTTAGGAAAACGATATTTTAACAGACGAATCCTTCTGTACGTCATTTTGCTTCACCCATTAAATTGTTACTTCAAAAACGGTTTGAAACAGTGACAGTTCTGCGTTTGAAATTATTGTAACTATTTTAAAGTGTGAAAACATGTTATGCATCTTAAATGACCACGTATATTATCGTTATTATGAATTATCTGTATCCCAAAATATCGAAGTGTTTTACCGCATTGTGCAAGGTGTTGTTTTGAAGGGTTGTGACCTTATTGCATTATAAACATTAATTTGCAATGGAATGTCGTTGCTCCTTGCAGGTTCGTTCAATGGTATATAGGTAGCCATTGGAAATATGTTAGCAATAACATACATTCACATTTATCCCATATATCAAAATAAATATAGCTTCGCCAATACAGCAATTCGACTGTAGGGACAATCCGTTTCTTTATCAAATTTATTCTGTCATCAATCGAGGCCTCTAGGATAATATTTGTATATCATGCTATAAACAGACAGAGTCTTACGTAGCAAACACCAATAAACCATCAAATTCCATTTTCGTAGGATTCTAAGAAATATGATTACAAAATATAGCTTCAAAACGTGATATTTATCGTGTTTCAATCTTGAAAATATGCGATTCAAGGTCTGCTTCGTTTATAACGATGGAACGTAAAGTCAAGTTGAAAAAATGTTTATATTAGTATAGATTTTGTTCATTGAATAAGATAATCACCATTAAAAATGAACGCTTTTTGAGTAACAGTACATATTGTTTGGCCAAAGTTCCAATATATATCGGAAATACATACAAGTAGACTAAGATCTTTCCGAAAAATATATAATTATGGTAAAATAGTTGACATTTTTGTAATTATTCAATGTAGGTTTTTTGATATCAAGGCAAGTTATCATGAAGCCATCTCGTTTAACAGAGCATTCATAATTATATCGTTTAAACAGAACATTCATTATTATATCATTTTGATGTCAATTGCATTAGTAAATTTCTCAATCACTTAAATGTCACATACAGATATTATTTTACGCATGACACAATACATGGTCTGCAGTCGATGATGGCGTTAAGCAATTAACAATAACGCAAGATTCAGGAGAAATATGCAACAAGAATAGAACCATTACGAGACAAAGGGACCGATACTGTTTCAAAAAAGGATCCATTAGATTAAACTGTATTTGATAGTTCGACCACTTAACAAACGGGTGCATCGACTGTTGACGAACTTCATGTATTTAGGACATAATGTGTAGAAACTATGAAACAACATAAAATAATCGTGAACGATGTATGTTAAAACTCTATAATACAAGCTTTATATATTTTACTTGATTCTTGAAAACGTGTGTACGAGTTATAAACTGTTCAAATGATAGCTATTTTGTGTATTTGTACGTGGGGTTCCATTTTCAGTGTGCTTTGTTATGCAGGTATGTTCAAAAATGGAATGTACTATCCCACGTGGATAGATAAACGTACAACTTTGGAGATATGTGATCATGATCAATGACAATTCAGTGCAGTATTGTTGTGTACGTTTGAATCTTATTATATACTGACAAGTATATGGTTTTAGTGTTGACAATTTCCAACGTACGTATTTTTATGAAAAATGTCAGTACATGATAGTATAAAGTAGAGTTATTAATATGGATGTATAGGTGTATTCATCAAATTAATATTATCTTGTTTAACAAAAGTTTGTCCAGGTAAAACAACTACAACTATGGAAGCATTCAATAAGCCTTGGTTTGTTATTGCAGCAATGGAAAAGGGGATATGTTTATTAATGATTTTCATCACCTTATTGTTAGGATGCGTACTGTCGCAAACGTTTGATGAATAAAAACATTCATATCTTACATAAGCGGAAATAATTTATAACTGAAGTTGTTTGAACCAGTTGATGAAGTTTAAAAAGACGAGATGTGATCTTCCAGAGGGCAAAATAATGAGGTAAGGAGTTTTTTTAGCGATTTTATATCTCTGAACATTAACGATCAAAACCATTAACTTGCATTGCAGTTAAACATCACATTTTATAATCACAACATATGATTGGTCCAACATCTTAGTTAAAGGCATACAATAAAAATGAACATCAATGTACACGAAATGTTTTTGATCAATTATTTTGTAAATATAACCGTACTTAGAAGTTCTTGGAATATTCCTCATAGGCGGAAATTCTGTCAAAAATTGGCGAATAAAATACAGGTAATGTACGGTTTGATAAGAACTGTGAAATTAAGGATATTGCCGTTATTATTTGGATGAAAATCTTGATTTATCTGATGGTTACCGTATTCAAGGTGAACAAAACGAAACTTGAATTGATATACTGTTTACGTGTATGTGTTTCTCTAGGGCATTAAATCTGGTGAATGGCTTAAATGGATCATTATTCAATTCCAACTAATCTAGGTAAGACTAATCCATTTGTTATGTTGAATATCATCCTATCACGCTCTTGTCTAGTCAATATAGATAACAGAATAATGCATTTGCCTGAAGCAAAGGATACGATATTGTTTTGTAATGAACAGACTGGATTTAGAAGTAATATGAGTTGTTCTCTTCATAGTTATGTATGCATTATGTTATAGATAGTACGTCATTGAAGTCAATTGAAAGACATGAATTAGATGTTTGTGTTAGTAAGCGTTCGGTCGTGTACAAATAGATTGATGGTCAATAATAAAGAGTGGTTGGCATTGTAAAACAAGTATGTCCCTCATTGAATTAAGCTTTTCTGCTAAAAAACTATTTCATAAATTTGGATTGTTGTGAACATGGCTTTGTTTGCAATTAACCTTAAGAGGCTAAATTATGGTGTGAAGAATAAGTCTCAATACTTCTGTATCCTTCTGTCAAAGTTCTATAAACTTGAAAAAGGTCTGATATAAATAATTCGCATATATGTTGTCTCGGATTGGTGTCATATATGGACCATTAGTTTTAATCAAATCAAGCCAAAAGTTATTTATTTATTGCTCCAGGTAAGTTGTATATCTATCAATAAATTGGTAAATCTGCCCATTTGGCAATCTTTATGAATAATAAAACATGTTGAATGTGTATTGCCAATCCAGTTCCCTTTAACTGTTTTTTAATTGGTGGTTATATTAAATTTCATGTGATAGAAATGTATTAGAACTGGACTTAAATCTCCCGTCCAGGATAAATTAACTCGGTATGGAGATGAAAGAAACCACAAGGAACAATTTGACATTTCGCATTAAAAGGCCCTTATTGCGGTATGACATATGATATGCGTGTATTATAGACGAGATTAGCGATGTTAAGTTATTTATGAGCATATGAAACAAAATAGTCACATAGATTTTGTCATTGATCTGCCACACTTGCCTCTCATCGTCTCTATCCTCAAATTAGTAACCTTTCTCACAAACACCAAATAAAACCCGTTTTAATATTTTTCATTAAATTAAGCGCTAGATACCGCATTCCATTTTTTCCTTTACACAAACCACACTGTTTATAAACCAGTTTGCAATGACAAAAATATACTTCATATAAACTTCTAATTTCTGTCTTAAATACTTGCATTACCAATTTCCAGACATTTCCTTTCACTTTGATTATGAATTGCCTGCATTATGCATGTATAATAAGCATGTAAATGTTTAATGTGTGATCACGAAAACACCCCTCTTCTTTGACTTTGTTAAATGTTGTACGTGGTTATTATATGATTTCCGGTAGTTTTTAGAGATTTATCAGTGTAATAAAAATTATAATCGAACAGTAAAATAATATTTTGCTATATTTGATATATATTTGATATATGTTTTAAGATTTTAGCCCAAACTTTATTTCAAATCAAATTTCAGTGCACACAGGGCTGGGACAAAACATTCAAGGATTCAATTTTCGTTACGTTTGCACACAATTTGGCGCGTTCTTCTGAAAAACTACAATAAACTGTCATTTAGAATCCTTTTAAGGCATAAAATAAAAAGAGAACTTGTTTGTTTCAGTGTTAGGCTGCAATATATTGTACCTTGTGAGCACCAGAAATATTTCACATATGGCTATATTATTCGTAAACTACTGCTGTTTGTGCTCATTAAGTGAACTATACTTCGATCGTACATTAAAACAAACAATTATCCTTTATTAATTTATATCTTTTGAATGCAAAAGAGTTGAAATTATACTTTTATAATTGTCATTGTATAATGAAAATATATGCATATGTAATCAAATCATTAACTGTAGTTAAGCGTTTATTTGTCTGGAGGTCAAATGTAACGAAACAAACTATTTGTATTGAATATAGCAAAAGGTGAAAATAGAATCGCACATAATATTGCAGTGATGGACATGATATACGAGTTGAACACTAACGGTTATGAAACAAAATAAAACAGAAATGGTTATTTTCAGATATAAACTTAGACTCCTGCTGGAAGTCTGACTTGAAAATGGCTTCATGAATTGTCCGTTAACCATGCGAGGTCCGCGGGAAACATGTTATTAAAGTATCTGCTACACTCAGAAAAAAAGACATTTTTCCTGTACAAAAAGCTTTGTAAATCAGCTTGTATTAAGATAAACTTAAGATAAACTGTCAACTTTGCATGTAAACTCATGGATGAATGGCTCCCAGTGTAATGACGGAGAACTAATTGAACCTCTAAAAGTGAGCATTGAGACTATATATGGAACAATATGTGTAAGGACCAGCGCCTTTTTTACAAATACGATGTTGTTTATAACCAATGATCATATAAAAAGGTAGATACGTTACGCAAAGCGATGAAAGAAATACATTAAGCTAGTCAGTTGAAGATGAAACACACATTTTGTTTGATTATGACTTCTTAGGGGAAATCGAGATGATAGTTTAACATTTTCGTTAGAACAACTCTAATAAGGTTACAAATCAGAGGTGTGGACCAACTTAAATGGCATCTGCTATTTTACAAATTATTATAGCATATTAAATTATATTATCTTTGTTCCTGTTTTGAAGGTTTCATTTATAAGCATTGTTTTTTTCGATCGATGTATACATACAAGATTGCATGCAGTTAACAATACCAAGTCAATTAAACACTGTACTTTCTAACGACTAATTATCCTGTGTTTTATTTATTTATAATACTTATCAGATCAATCTTTCACTATTAAATAGATTAAATTTGTAATTGTCATTTTGTCAAATTACCATCATATTTCAATTTTCCTAACCCTCTGTAAACTATTTTCACATTGACCTCATCGAAATCTCTCAACGATTAATTTCAAACTGTTTCAGAACCAATATATTTTTTACACTGGTACGGATTCCTATGGCATGTTATGTTTTATATATATATATAGCTATCATATGTAAATAATAAACTAATCATTTTGTTTTCTTAATAGTTTCATATCACTGACATTGCACATTCAGATTATGACGTGAAGTGAGTATTGAATTCTGCAGCCAATCGTATACAGGTTAAAACCTGTATTAAATTTGTTTTGGTTAAGTTAGCAGATACGTGTATCGATAAGTCAATATCTATTCAATATAGTCGAAAACCGATTGGCTCGAAATCCCAAGGACCGGCCGAAATAATCTTAGCCTCGCGAATATCGATACAAGCGGGAATGCTTTTATGGCAAAATAAAAGATCGGTCATTACCGTCAAGTACGAGCCGATGAGAAAGGGTGAGTCTTGTTTCACTTGTTCTGATGTCACCTTGTTAAATAAAGATTCCACTGTTGATTTAATATCACGCACGGTTGATGTTCCATTTACACGTGTTATCGATAGCATAACACTGACCACACCGCAAACGGTCAACAACCCGATTTGTTTTAAACACATTTTGAGAATGACATAAAACTGTGAAATCTGGCCAAAAGATATCCTTCAAATTAGGTTTCCAGAGTTGTGCAATTGGCAGCTGCTACGTAATTGCAGTTGCTTAAATATAAACAGAGTATACCTAAAACGTCTTTGAGCTGCTAAATCGTAAACAATATATTTGGATATGATCATGCTTATGTCGGCAAGAAATAGAAAACACCACTTCCGTTTGGGTTGAAGTTTGATATTGTCACAGAATGAAACTACAAAAGTATCAAGTAATATTAGCATGGCCACTATAATGACAAACAACATATAACTGACATACGAATTGCTACAACTCCTTCTACATATAGTCGCTCACGTCTGTTTAACACATTCTATTTTAAACATTTACAATTGTGTTTTCAAAAAGGTAAAGTGAGGGAATTGGTATTCTGGAAGAGATATTGTTTGGAATCTCAAAGTACTGTCGGAATATGAAAACAGGAGTCTCGGTATAGTTGAGACAGATCATTGGATTAAACAATACGTAGGTATACAATTTTTAAGAAAAATCAGGAAATTCATTGTGGTAATGGTTAAATGAAAAGAAGACGTATGGTATAATGAAAAAATCAAAATAATCACAACATTAAAGAAAATGAGAGTTGAAGTTAATACTATGTGTGGATTATGTTACTGTGTTTCTAGCTGTTTATACAAGCGTAAAGGTTCAAGTTGGTTATTTATTGGTTGCAATATTGAATACGTTTGGGGTACCAAGTATAACTGTTAATTTGATGTCAGTGGTTGAAGAACTCTTGCAATGATAATATCATTCTAAGATATTGTCAAGTAAAATCAAGATATTAAAATATTAACAACGATATCAATATAGATATAGATATGCGAGTAGTTTTTTACAACAAAGTCTGTACAATGTTATGATTGTGTTACCGATTGCATGAATTCAAAAATCAGTTTAAAAAAATGTTAATTTAATTTATTGATCGCTTGATATCTTAATATTTAATTGAAATGTTGTGTCTAACCAATACATTGTTATACCGTCGCAAATGATAAAATAATGTTTTTTTCGAATATCAAGAAGTGGTTTCTTTGTTTTCTATTACTTTCACTCCCACTATAGGAACGGTAACAAGAAGAATGGGCGTAAATGTTATAATATATCAACGTCGATGATTTGTCACGCTTTTCACTTATGCAGACTATTGGTTGAACGTTGTCGTTGCCAACATGGTACAGCACAGATATGTCTCCCGCAAACCTTGTTCTGGTACCAGTAAGTATTAATTATCTTACCGTGTTTTCCATGTGATAGATCACGGGATAAATGTTATGAAGAAACTGCGCATTGATTGTCATTCTGGAGTCGAAACTGTCAATTACCTGTTCCGATTCCGCTCTCTGTTGTAAAATAGTAAACACATACTCAGGATCTTTTACAGGGATAATCCCAAGGAAATTATTGCGACTTCTATAAATCAGTGCAACCTAAAAAATGCCGTTCATAGCTTGAGAGGTCAAGTTCGAACAATCCGTCAAGCCCTTATTGCAAAACATAAAGTAAGCTCAGATTTCACGGTGTATTACCTGAATTGGATCTTATGTTAATTAACCTATAACCGACATAAATCCCCAGAGAACACATTCCCTGACCGTTCACAGTCAGGTATCTGAAGGATTATTAATAATATAAATATCTTAATGACTATTTTATCATTCTTTTTTGCTGTTATAGGACATTGTTGAACGTGTGGTTCTCGTTATGTGTCTACTAAGTACTGAACCTTGTAATGCTTCTAAACGGGGTTGTCACGTTCGAGCCTCGTGAAATACTTCGAGATAACGATTATTCGAAATAACCAAAATACAAAATTTGTATAAATAAACCGGAACAAAAAATTGAAGCATCTAGATAACAGAGTACGACATATCGAGTTTCGACTATATCTGGAATTGTATTTAGGAATAAAAGACACACAATTACTATCAAATATATATATATATATTTATATCTTTGATTAATGAGAGAATGTTTACACGATTCACTGGTATAACTATTACCTTTCGATGTAAGTCTTCTGGTCAGTAAAAACTGTTTTGCTTTCCACTTTCGACTTAGATATCATCAATCTTCTAAACCTTTCAGAAGCAATTTCCTAAAGGCAAACCGCAACTTCAGAAATAGAAACAAGCAAAACGTTAAATACTGTACAGTAATGAATGCGTTTGCGATTAAATGAGGTAGGCTGAAACTATTCAATACAAAATAATGCAATCACAAATATTTACATGTATTTGACAGTTACATGTTTCCAGTTATTGGCTTGTCAAACGATATTGCTCAATTCAATACATTGACATTAATCGGGTAATTACGTATGCAATAGCATATGCTGGCAACGATATTAATGTTTCTTCGGGGAAAACTTGATTTAAAAATCCATCAATAAATAAGGAAAATATAGTTCAAGCACTTTATTGCACATTATCAAGTTTGCATATCAAAAGATTTTTACATTTTATTTTCATTACTAGTAAATTAAATATGAGTTCTGACGCTAAAACACATTAGTCTGTTGACGATGTTTACGAAAGATTCGAAACGGGTTTAAAATATTACTTAATAAGCAAGCCAAGTGTATACAATGTGTTTCAAATAGGTTTACAGCCTATATAATTCTGAGTCTTTGTTGTTTTCGTGAAAATCATTGTTTCATGATTTTAAAGACGAGGCGAGTTTAACGGAGTTTAGAATTCGCAAAGACTTTATATGAACAAATGAACTTATGTGATATTTTGCACCGTTTTCAAATCGTGGCAACACCAATTCAACACCAATTCGCAATAAAGCACACATATTTTTTTAGCAGGCTTACGCAATGAGGATTTTTATCGCCGTATGTAATAATTCTGGCAATATATATCATGTGATTACATAATAACAAAAACGATCAAAAGGCATTCATAAGTAAGGTATCATCGATAACCTACTTAATGGCTGTGATTACATTCCTTGTACAGTGTGTGACACAATTTAAAAAAAAGCCTTTTTATTTATTCATCGTATCAAATCGTACATACGTTACGTACTTTGATATGTTGTTAAGACCGTTGTTCTCAACTACAAATGATTGTTTACTTGGCACGAACTTCCCATTTCCAGAGCACTTGTTATTCTACACAATAGGTTCACAATCATAAGATAGAATATATTGTATATCAGTATACTATGCATAACAAGGTAAAAAAAATATGGATATTAGTTTTAGAGTTTGCATTGAACTGGTAACATTTAAGTTTCCGCCCAAGATGAAGAAGTTGACTGGAGTTATTCGCACATATAATTTTCGTTAATGTTTTATATCTCGTATAGTTTTAACTCTTTTAAAATCAGAATAACTTTGCAAGAATAGTTTAATATGTTGTAAATGTTATTTACACTTTGATATATGCAAACACGAGTGAAGGTCTAATGTTCAAAACGCTGCCCTCACATTGTTCTGTAAGACGCTGATCATATACTACACATCCCCCTTCCTTATGTAGTAGCACATGAGCCTGAATAATTTCTCCTAGGCTTTCTCATGCTCGTCTATCCAAATTGTTTCCAAATGCGGCTTGATGGAGCTTATGAACCGAGGACCCATCAACTGCAAATAACCCAGAAAATCAAATTAAGCACATGCAACGGGCATTGGTATTAACATCTAAACTTAAGAATTTCATGCTCGTTCTTCATTGCTAACATAACGTTGTCCAGAAGGTGAATTAATTTATCTGAAATCAATTCCTCTATGGGTGTGTTTGATATGGTCTTTAGGCTTGACATTGTATTGTGCCATTTACATTAACAATATATAATGTATTATAACCACGTGTGACGTACATGCAACCAAAATTGTTATTGTGGTAAAGCAGTATATGTTGCAGGTATTGGAGCACCAATGTCAACGTTTGTTTTGGTGCGGGTGTAAGGTTGAGTGCACGTAGACATGTTTACAATGTCAAGGCATTCCAAGATAACAGCATTGCAAATAAACGTTTTCGGCTAATTTTAGTTACCTATGGACACAATGCGGCCAAGTAACTGTAACAATGTTCACAGACAATAACATCGGGATTAGAGCAGAACAACTAAAAATTGAGACCTGAAAAATATAGGTAATTGCGTTTGGCAGGAGAGCACATTAAACAAAATGTTGAACATACGAGATAGACATGGCGGGTGACAAAGTTCGGTTAGTCAGTGTTATAAATAACTAATGTTTAAGTTCGTACATTTTCCATTATTTATTGATCGTGCCACAGCGACATCCTTAACAATTATTTAAAACGCAGCTGATTTTTATTGTAGTGTATCATTTGTTGTTAGTTAATGCTTGGGAAAAATGTAAAATGGATTGTAGGACAAACATAAAAGAAGATAATGTATTATAAAGTGTTGGTTACATTCTTTACATAACATTTTTTTTAATTGAAAGTCGTTTGAAATCAACTTACATCCATATATTCAATATTCACGGAATAATTCTTGTGCCGAATTCCCAAGTCTGTCTTGAGCTCTCGTAATTTGATGTTGTTGCCAAGTCTATTAATACACTTATCTACGGTCCCCATCACTCGTGGCGCATGCGCACGAGGAATTGCGTTGTATTCGAGGTCAGATGTTTTCACTGCTCGGAGTGACATGAAAGCATCAAGAACTTCTGGATGGGTCTCAAACCGACTGTAGATAAACAAAATATATTAGTACCTTTTGTGTGATTCATTCTACAATATAGATGATTAAAGCCGTATTTATTCGAAAAACCTATATCGTACATGTAATTTACGTTCTAAAACTTAACGTTATTCAGTTTATGTTCTGTATAAATGAATTTCTATAATGATTAGAATGGTTAGAAATAAAAGTTTAAATTCTGAAGTTTTTTCTGTTATATATTTTTGACATTTACATCCTTGACCAAATTTAGTATATCGTTTAAGGGTTTGCAAAATAGTTATCTTTACAGTTTGCATGTCAATTTCTAAAAGGATTATGTAATGGAAATGACAATGCCGTAAACTTTACCCAGGGTTACCAAATATAAACTAGCGTTAATGGGAAGAAATTTGGTTTTGCCCTCCCAGATGAATCCATACTTTCTTCTTAATATTTATCACAATCAAATAATGAACACTAATTGCATAAAATAATTCATACAATAAAACATTATTGTTTGGTAAATACGATGAAAGAACTACAATTAAAGTTAGTTTTATATTTGATTTACAGAGAATTAATCCATGGAACGATTATTTCATGAACTCAAATGTCAAACTGTTACGAAATCAACAAAAGCATCAGATTCCTATCAACTAATACAAATACGGTTCTCAACGAAACACCTACCCCACAAAAGTAATAATTCTAACTTCTGCCACATTTTGTTAAATTATTGTCCAGCAGTCTTTAAGAGTCTCAACTTCTCGCTCAGTTATTTCAGGCGGCAGTTTTTGAGGATCAAAAGTGGTTGAAGATTTCTTATGAATACTCCTTATCACAGCAAACTTCTTTTCACTAGTTGGAGGAGATCCGGTCAAAGACTTTTTAATGCGTTTCTTTCCGAAATTTCTGTAATTGTTTCAAATTATATCCAACCTTTTTGTACAGCAATGTAAAATATTATAGTCTAAATTCATTAGACAAGAACCACTTATTCGAAAGGATGTAATACTAGTTCGTCACTGTCCCTGTCATTTCCCAAGCAAAATAATGTCAAATAGTGTACGCCTTGTGCTGCTTCTTAATATTTCCAATATATATTCACTGATATCAAATAAGACGTAGTGCGCTTGTTTATAACAGGCCGTTAGAAGTATTCTCAAGAATCTACGGAAACAAACACATTTGGTCATTTTTAAAAGCGAGCTATTGTTACATGGGTATATACAATTGTAATTTGTCAGAATTGTCCCAGAACAAAACACGCGACGCCGCTCTTCTCTGTCAAATATTTGGCAGACGTTGACCACATTGTACTCGTAAAATATAAATTGTACAAGGAGTATCTAGCATTTAGGCTCCAACATATAGCATCATGTTTAACACAATAAGTTGGAACAATTTGGTTGACAAAAAATGTGTCGATATTTCTTCATCGATATCGCAGTGCTGGTTTTAGCGCTTTAAAGAGGATTATTATTTTTTTTTAAATCACATTGATTTCTTGTGTTTATTTATGATTTGAAACATAAATAATATATATTTCAGTCAAAATTTAAAATCCATTTAAAGGTGTTATTTTTATAATTAGCATTAGACAACGCGATCAAACATCTGGAGTTCGTTTCCAGTCGTCACATGAAATTAACTAAAGTATTACAAAAAACCGTGTGTATTTTGCCTAAGAATTGATACTTTCTGATGTAATTCAATGCATTGGCGTCTCAAGATGTTCGTCTTCTAGGGAAATTCGGTTAATCACATATATAACTGTGTGATTCCTTAGACTTTATTTAGCTCAAATCAGCAAATCAGAAATATTTGTTTACTGAGAAAACATGACAAAATGGTGACATATTGACGTTTTTGGGACGGATTGCACATTTTGACATTGTAAAGTTTGTTTACCTACTTGCCAGGCCAAACTAAATGACAATCTAAAGCAATCGGCGTATAGCATTTATTACATTTAACCGAGCTTAAGCTTACAAGGGCATACCATTATATTTGCGACACGTTGAATGCATACAGCGCGATATATCATTATTAAATATTTTGTGCAATCACAACCAAACCATGAGAATTTCCACATGACTGTCCTATCGTAAGTTTGTGGATATATAACTTAATTCTTAAATGTAAAAGGAGACATGAACTGTTAAATTGATGTGTGTTTTAAACTCAGTTTTTCATTGTTTGATGTTTTATTTTAATCTGCAGGGTGATCTAGATTTATATATATAAAGTTACTTGATAATATAATACACTTATTTGTTCTGTATGTAATTGTTAAAAATGTTCAAGGGTTCTTATTTGTTTCTTTTTTAGAAAATGTCGGAAACGCATGGTTTTCATATAATTTGATCGGAATGTTTTGAGAATTGTTGTACTATGTTCTGAAACATTCTTTTTTAAGAAAAATTCTCTTTTCAGAAAAAGTCTCTTTTCGTTTATAAAGAAATTGTTGTTGCTTTTTACAAAAAAAAAATTGAGGATTTTCTGAGCACAGAAACAATTCGGAAATCATTGATGATGCACTACTCAGTATTTTCAATTTTAAAGCTCTGACCGTTTTTCGCCTTCACCTGATTAGTGTTATTCCAATTGCGTCTGCATCATTGAAAGTTAAGTAATATGTAAGTGATCTGAGAATGTCCACTATACGAAAATGACTTTCTTGTGTACTTTCATTTTATCCAATCACATGAATAAAGTTTGCATGACATTTGGCGTCAGAATTGTGCAAATTCCGCTCGCTGCCTAAATATTTTATATCTGTACTCAAGCGATATTTACATGTCTGAAATATGTCTTTATGTTTTTCGGAAACATTAATTCATGAAAGTGGCAACTTTGATTCCAGGAAAGTGTTCGTCGAGTGAGCCCAAACGTGATTGTTTATCTTAAATTCAGTCATTCATTGTTTGTTATTCTAGTTTAATCTGCATGGTTACTTAGATTTATTAATATATATATATATATATATATATATATATATATATATATATATATATATATATATATATATATATATATATATATATATATATATATATATATATATATAAAATATTATATTCGCAATATGCTTATATAAATATGTCCTTTATGTAATTGCCAAGACTTGTTGAAATTGTTCAAGGACACTTATTTGTTCCATTTTAAGAAGATTTGTAATGGAAAAGTTCATGAGGAGTTTTTAATAATGTTCTGGAACATTCTCCTTTGCGCAATTTTCTCATATCGTTGGTAGAAAACAAGTGTTGTTTTTAAAGGTAAACAATTCTAAAATCTTAATTAAATATTTTTTTGTGGATTTAGTACTTAAAATATCACCACATTATTAGTTCGGAATTGATTAATGATGCCGTACTTATCAATTGCAACTTTAAATGAAAGACAGTTTTGTTCAATTCAACTGTTTATTGTTATTTCAATTGCGTTGATATCATTGAAAGCTTTGTTATGTGTAAGTGATCTGAAAATGCCTAGTATATAGAAATGAAATTCTATTGTACTTTCATTGCACTTTATACAATCGCATGACTGAATTTCGCTTGACATTCGGCGCCAGAATTGCGCCAATTACCGCCTCTGGTTCCGCTCGCTGCTTAGAAATCCTATATCTGTACTCAAGCGATATTAACCTGTCTGAAATAAATAATTATCTTTTACGGAAACATGATTTCATGGAATTGGAATTGATTGCGGTTTCTTGAAAATGTTCGTCATTAGATTTTCATGCCAAAACCGAGTGATCCCAAATTTGATGGTTAAACGTTTAAACTATAATTCCTAACATTCTATTTCATGTTAAACAAGAAAATAAATAGCATCCAAATTCCCAAACCTTGGGATAAAGCGTTCCTGAAGGGAACATATGTTACAATGTTTTACTGTGTGTTATACCTTTAAAGCTATGGTTGCACAAACAGTATACAAAAGGATAATTTCGTTCTCTATCAAACATGAGTTTAAGATGTTATTATTGTATAGTGTTTACTGAGTTGTTTATTTATAAAGGCCGAACCTACCTGTAGACTAATCCCTCTATAATTTGGTATACTAATAATACATAATGTTGGTAATATAAGAAGTAAGATTTGACGGGTCTCTTTTTAGGAACTTTGTTTGTAAAAAATGCATACACCGCTTACTGTAAAAATGTGGGCATGTTGTATTTTTAAAAGATTTTTATATTTATTTTCTTTGACTATTTATTTCCATGATCCTTTCAGATATGGCCACGGTATTCTTGTTTTTTTGTACATATTAAGAATGACTTGTACGACAAGAAGTTGGAAGTGCTTTATGCTAGCATCAGCGAGCATACAACTACAAGTTTAAAATGAAAATTCTATCAATACAGGTATGTTCATGTATGAATAGGTTTTAATCGTCGTTCATACTTAGTTTACATTAAGCAAAAAAGTTGATTTGCATGAGGTTTACATATTTTTGTTTGGAATGTGACACAGCTATTTATTCCCATTATAAATTCTTGTTTTTGATTAAAACGCCGAATACCAAAAATGATGTATGATCGTCGTTCATTTTAGTGCATAAAGTTGCACTGCATCAGCGTCGTTATTTCCAAACAGTAATAGCTTCCCCAAATTATTTGACATTCGATAAGTTATATGTCTCTAGAGGCACGCGGCATGTCTGATGCTGTCTGTGGTTATTTCTGTTATCATAAACGTTCTGTTATAATGCTTACTTGCATGTAAAAGTACTAAATAATTTGATGATTTTATATTTCATTTGGAATATTTCGTTTAACTTTGAAGAGGAAATTTAACTTTTATACCCTGGTGTTCTTTGAAGAGATATGTTGCTTAATTGAGATGTATCTATGTTGCAGTCGAATGGATTTTTATAAGTCTGGGTTTTTTTCAAACACGAAATACAGAATTATACTAATGTAATATCGGTACAATCTGTTGCAACACTGGTGTTAAAAATTCAAATATATACTGGTGTTTCTGAACGACAATATCAGTGCAATAAATCATAAACTATTAAAAATATTTACAATGAATGCGATAATTATTTGGTCAAATTAACCAGGCGTCCCTTATCACAAGACAAAATTTAAACGTTAAATACCACAGTAAATATATGCCATTGATGTAGGGAGATGGTTGATCTAATTATGGGCTTACACTGATCAGATACGAAAGTTGGTACACTTCATTGGTCAATGTCTATAGCATACTTTTAAGTATATCAGTATAATGAAGAGTTGAAGTCTCAGCTGACCAGATATAAAACTATCACAGTTAATATCTACCTTTAAAAGTGAACCAAATTTGCTCATATTGATATGATCAATGTTTAATTTCCCAAAACGAAGATTGAATAAATAATTAACATTGTTTTGTATACTATTTGCACCTGCCAAATAATTATACTTCATTATAATTGAAATTCAACGGAATCCGTAATGAAATTTCTCCCCCGTCGGCAATATAAGTTAAAAAAAGATATTTAACGTGAAATGATTTGATTTGTGTTTTAATTACTTACAAAAACGGGAGTATTTCTGTAATGTCGTGTTACATTCAATGAAAGTATCCCAAAGTGCACCATGAAATTTGCACAATTAACCCCGTTTACAACTGAAATGTTTTATGCATCGTATTACAGTGTTACTATTTGAATGTGAGTATTGCGGTCTACCCGTTGTAGCTGACGCGATGTAAACTCAATGATTATGAGTGGCGTACGTGCAATAGTCGATGAAAAATTTACCAGTAGTGGTAATCCCTTACGTCCCTAACATCTTTGATGATGAATTAAATATGTATTGATAAAATTAAATGCGTTTAAGTAATAATTCTTTCTGATAATAAGGGTTTGTGCGATGCAGATTTCACATAATTATCAAGCCAATTAAACCATCGTGAATATAATCGTGAAAGATAACTGCCTAAATTGTTAGGGTCGATAATTTCTCAAAATATGTGGACTATATATGCATTTTTTAATTAAATAATGTTTAAAAAGTAAATCAAAAACAACGTTAAATGTCTGGATCTTTCACTTAAATGTTTACCCCAAATCTTCAAGGCGCTTTTCTGTTGTTATTTTGTTCAAACAAATGTTAATTTCAGCAGAATATTGTATCTCATAATTGTCGGATCAAACGGACATATTGTTTCACTACTTGAAATTGCCAGAACATGTATAAATAGGATCTTTGTATCAGACACATTTCGAGTAAACTACTGCATTACCTATTTAACAGCCGAATGTTATTAAATAATTATTCGGTATCCTTGCACTGTTTTCAATATATTCCAAATTTTTCTACCTTGTTACAGGGTCCGAATATACAGTATGGATCCGTTTTATTGTAAAATCCCATCTTTGTATCCGTTGTTTGTTATTGCCCATGATCATAACCAAAATCCTGATGAGACGGTTTATCCTTGCATGACCTAGATGCTCCTACTATTCCACGACCTAAGGGTATTGACAAAAGTCCAATTTTCTCGGATGTTTGGTGTGTACTGTTTCTCTTAAATTAAAGCTAATAAAAATATGCTTAAAAGTGTTGTTGTTTTATTTGAAATGTTTCCTTTGGTATTAACATAATAAGTGTATATGATTGCTCTTTCCTGTAATTCCATTCCTAAGTTCCCGTTCCGATGTGGTGTTCTGTGTTTTCTGTCTTGGATGCTCCTTTTTTTTCCACGACCTAAGGGTATTGACAAAATTCCAATTTTCTTGGATGTTTGGTGTGTACTGTTTCTCTTTAATCAAAGCTTATCAAAATATGCTTAGAAGTGTTATTGTTTTATTTAAAATGTTTGCTTTGGCATTAAAATAATAAGCGTATATGATTGCTCTTTCCTGTAATTCCATTCCGAAGTTCCCGTTCCGATGTGGTGTTCTGTGTTTTCTGTCTTTAATCTCCTGATCCGGAAGAAAGGTTCCTGTCTGCTGAGGATTGTGTTGCATTCAGTGGTAAGATAATATTGTGTTCGCGTTCGTTTGTTTTGTTGGTTGGAAGAGAATCCTTGGTACCAATTGATTATTGTTATGTATGATACAGTCAAATCGAAAGATAAACATGATTATGAAATAGGTGCACGTTATTTGTTCAACAAGGGTGATAGTGTTTTACCACTTTTCTTGCCGATGTCTTCGAATGATTAAGAAAATAAATTCATATATAAAGGCCTTAAAGGTACTGGCTTTGATAATGCTTTGATTTAAAGAGATCTAAAAGGCGTAGGTACAAACAATTGGGTGATTATTATAACATAATGGTGGAAATCGTTACTTATCAATGATGATAGGAACTTCAAACAGTTGTTATATCATTCTGCAAATCAATAACGAACATCATCATAACAAACCGATTTAAAGTTCACTCACAAAATATTTGCCTGGTTGTCTTGGTTTATATGTTGCCTAGTTTTATACAGAACTTGGTAATGTTAAATTATGTTTTGACATTAGTGAAACAAGTATTGAAATATAGCTTCATGCAAGAATGCCCTATGAGATAAAACTTGTCAAGAAGGGTAATATTTTACAATATTGTGTCTAAGTTGTGACTTCAGCCAAATATTGAATAAGTATTAAAAAAATTTGATTGACTATGATTGTCTCATTGAATCGAGAACGTGACAAACACCGCAATCAAACAATTTAACTTGAGTTTATGCACTAATAGTAACTTATAAGATGATGAGTAATTTATAAGATGAGGAGAATAACTTTTTTTTGGAATGCAAATGTTATTATGGACTAAGAATAAGATGTATAGACAGCGTACTACAGACAATGTATCGACTTTGAAAACTCATAATATGCTTATATACATGGCTTTTGCATTTAGAAATTGCATATTATAGTTTATATAGTTCACTCTATATTCTGGCTTGAACGTTAATTTCACTTTGTGGCAATCCAGATCTTTGTTAAGTCTGTTTTTTATTATTACATTGAGCATGGTTTGCTCCTACTCGGCACACCAGCGTATCAAAACCTTTATGATACCCTTGACATATCAGCTGTATAAATCTCGTACTCATGAATGATTGATAAGGTGAAATCCAGCGGCTTGATTGGTCCCATGAGACACACCTCATGCGGTGCGGAAATGGCCAGAAGTTACGTAATCTCGGTTCAAAATAATCCAATGAGATTACCTTTTTGTTATCGGCAATTTCATTGGTCGGAACATGCTTATGAATATTCAAGATTTACGAAGTTTCCCTAGCCAAATTGCCAAGGGTATCATATAGGTTATGATACGCTGGGGATACGCGAGGATGTGTTTGCTAACACTATAATGTGTGTATACTATAGCAATAACTTTAAATCGAGAGTGTCTGTTTGTTGATATTTAGTGTACGCGTAATTCACTGCTGGAATAATATGTGGTTCTTAATATAAAAGCATTGAAATGTTGACACGATTAAATGAGTGTAATGATTTTTTTAATGCAAACAGCGTTCATAAGAAAACATGTGCCCTCTAAAATTTAATTATACCAATACGAATTGATCATGTAATTTATGTTGTTATTAACCCTGATGATAAAGCATTCGTTAATGATAATGACAACTCACAACATTAACATCATCTATAATTCATGCATCAATTTGTGTCGGATAAATATACGTTTTCATTTGATCAGGTCAGTACTGAAGTCAATAGCTCACAGCCGCACTCACTATTTCTTAGATCGATATACTTACCATAGCCCGAAGCCGTGTGTACTACTTGTGTAGATACGTGTTAGTGTTAATCACATTTGGAGCAATCAATCGACCAGTTATGTGTACATTTTACATACTTAGAATGTAATAAAATAAAAGTACAAGCACACGTTTCAACTAAATACTCGTAAACACGTTTTTCATTTTATCTGACAATTGTCGCTATGGTTATTATTACATGTACATTTCTTGGTTCACAACCTCTTTAGTATATTTGACGACTGTCGTGTTCGGGATGGTTAATTTATTGTCGGTCACTTTTTGTTTATTATGTTGCTGTTACAAACATTTTATTTGATTTGTTCTGTTGGAGTCCATTGCAAATTATGTTTCCTTAATGGACGTTCAGTTTATGATATTCAAGTCTTCTTACAACACAATCGACATAATAGGCACTCCTATTTCCAACGCAGAGGTTGAACTAGTCATCATGATATATAATGTTGTAGTCCTTGGAAAAATGTGGATATTAACATTACGCTAATAAATATGTGCCATTGAGTTGAATATATTGAGGAAAAAAGTTTTATATTGATATTGACATTACATGACTTAGAGGTACATGAATATACACATTCACAGTCATCTCAAAGAGAGAACAACGAATAAACCCCGAACTTGAGTCTTGCAGAACGGCCATTTACGTTTAAAATTACTAAAAAACGTAAATATGATTATCAAACTTGAAAACTATTCATATTTTGCAAGTAATCGAAAGTGGCAAAAAGCTGGCCTCTCATGCATTTAAACGGCGATTACTGGTTTCTAAGAAATTGAAATTAATTCTATGTTATCATATTTCCATTAACAGATAATGATAGTCCAAGTTGTACAAATAATTTCTAGGCAGATGCGGAAGCTGGAGAGGGTAACTGACAAAATTGCCTCAATTTCGACTCCAGTATGACAGTGAAATATCTCTAAATCTTAATCACAATAAAACATAGAGAAGTGTGATATGACGCTTTTCTGACGGCCGTTATCAAATCGAGTTCACCGTGAACAATATATGTTGCTTTTCAATTATGAAATACTGTAAAAATATTAAATTAACTTCAGTGTGTACATGTCAGCACTAACCTATGATACGGCGTTGGAAAACAATACCGGTGATATAATCCTTTTTTGTCTTAATTATTCCAAGAAAAAGCTATTAACGCATCGCTAAATATTAATTTATCTTCAACCCTACCAAGACGAACCTACGCAATAATATATGATCTCGCTTCACGTGGTATAACTATTCATTGTTGGATAAATTGAATGTAACGATTTGTCCTTTATTCAGAAGAAAATCTGTATAATATTCAACATTGAAAATAGAAACACGAAGATGCAACATTAATTTCCGACAGATTGGTTCATGCTACTTTTGATTGCGTATATATTTTACAATTAAATCCTGACGTAATCCAGACATCAAAGAGAAATAAATAATAATGCAAAGACGTTTTGACGATTGGTTTTATTTATAAATTTATACTATAATGGAATCTTACAATCGTGCTTCTATGTGAATAATCATGATGTTGGTTTGTCTTTTATAGTAAATATAGTATCAGGTCATTAATGGGGAAAAATCTAAGAATAACAGGAAAAACAGCTTAACACAGAGAAAACGCTGCCAAGTTCCATATAAATTTGAGACGTCGATATCATATGTTGAATGTTTGTTTTAGAACAAAACGGTCTTGTTTCTATTCCTCACTAACACACGCCTTAGGTAGTGTCTTTGGCTGTCGAAATTGCTCCGTACTTCGCCCACAGCGAAGAAATGTATGGTATCGTCGTGCATTGGAGCTTGTTCACATGACTGTGTTTACGATTTAGCAGATACAGTCAAACAACTGTAGTTAGAGAATTTTATTCTGTTAGTATTTGAGGTACTTTTGTTTCGAATCAGTAGTTAATTCAACAAGCAAGCGCAGCGATTCATTGAGCGAATTCTTTAAGCTAGACAAACTTAATAGATGCAATACATCAAATATTATTGGGGAAGGAAAATGCATTAATGAATTATATATTTTCACTTCACTAAAACAATTTCAATTCATATAATTGTTGTCGTAATTAGATATGCCTTTAACCAATGTAACTGCTTAAAAACGCTTAAATGTGTTGTCCACGAGATTATTGAGCAAGATATTATTATTTTGAAGACAAACGGACTATTCGAAGATGTTTCTAAAGTTCAGGTGATCACAAAATTAAAAACTATATTCCACAATAAATAGAATCCAACATCATGTTATTTTGTATTGCATTTTGAATAACTTTGAACTTAACTGCATTTTAGTAGACTCACAGGATATGTGATGAAAATATTTATGTTATTGTGTTTACATAATTATGATCTTCGTCTTAGGGGTAAAACGTAAGGTTTCCTGCAGACCCTTTTAGAAAAATGAAATTAAAAATCCTACAATATATTAAACGACTCGCATGCCTCGTGCTATGTGACGGATAGCAAAGGTAGTAAATCATTTTAATGTTGAGACCTTCAACCTCATGACGCCAATATACCAGGGTACAACTTTGGTAAGCATCAGATAACAAGAGCCAACATTTTTAAAAATAAAGAAACATATGTTTTAGAATGTGTACGAAAGGTGTAGGTCCTACTATTTGGGAATGTTGACCGACGTTGTTATCGCACGCCCCGTAAAAAAATGCGTCTTTTTACGCATGGCTAAATGTGTTTGTTGATAAAGTCGTTCTTTTATGTATAAACTTGATAAAAAACAACAGCATGTACTGTAAGAATAAAAAACAGCAGAGCAAATAACAACAATGTTTCAAGTCCGCGTAAATACTGTGTCGATTCTTTTGACAGTTTAGTAGCGCTTTGACGTTATACAATACGATAATGAAGTCGATTGTCACGGATCAAAATGCAGAGTGTCCAGATCATGCTTAATTTCATTCCGGAATTGTTTTCTTGAAAACCAGTACTCTTTAGCAAATCAACAAGCAAATTTATTCCACAATTATTGCATTGCTTTCTTGTAAGACGTTGCAATGTTTATTAGTTTATATGCCTATGCGGTTAATGTCACATTCATGTTCAGAGATTGCAAATTATATGGTTTTATTTGTATTTGATGTTTTAAATATGTGTTTTCTAGTATCATGATTATCGTTATCGTTGTCTGAGTCGTACTCCTTCTTCTCCTCCTCCTCCTCCTCATCATCATCAGCAGCAGCAGCACCAGCAGCACCAGCATTAAATAAGTACATGCAAGCTCAAGCTTAGTAAAAAAACATTCATCAATAATTTTATGTTCCTTATTTGAAAGGGCAATTGTAATACATTATGCATACTTTGTTAAATTGGATGTAGTCCAATTTACAATCAATTAAATTGCTTCATCTTTCTTTTTATACTAGGCAAAACGATGAACATCCAGACATTAACTTACCAGGATAACACAACAAAAATACAAGGACAGTAATCATGACGTCAACTATACAGGCATTAGGTAAGGGCCCAAATGACACTGAACAAGAGACACAAATTGTAAACACACCACAAATATTCCACTTAGACATACAATAATCATTATCATACATAATGGGATAAACGCCTTTGATCGGACACTTATATACGAGTTAACTGAAGCACGAATTCACGTGGTCACAGTTATATGTTTAAGTATACCTGCTTATTTTCCTGAACTCGTTGAAACAAGTGTGTGTTATATGTCCTTTTCTACTGTAATGATCTCCTGAGGTACCGAGTTGGCTCACCAATGCTCATGTGTAATTATTCAGTGATGAAAACACGTTAATGTCTGTACAAAATATATCTTGAACACTGCATATTTTATTTGGCATAAAATATCACTTGAACGGTAGAAATGCAGATTACAACAAACTATGTAAATAAACTCCACGTTAGCGTTGTCTCGTTATCCCATGTACTAACGCACTCGCTAGAAGAGCATTATCATTCCTAATTGACCTTGATTCCAAACCAACATTATGTGTATATGAATGCATCTTTCACCAATATGTTTTATCTGCTACACCAAAAGTTTGGATTTGGATAAGTTAATTAAGTCAATTGACTATCGAGAAAATATCCTAGTGTTAGGAATTTAGCAGACGTATTTTACCACAATCAAATAGTTAACTTCAAACTATGAAATAGATCATTGAACAATTCTAATTAAAACTATTCCTAAGTTTGTAAAGTAGTTATTTAACTCGCTGAAAAAAATAATATAAGCCTATTTTTTTAATCAAGTAATACTACAATTACATCTCTTCTCGTCAAAATTGTCGTTTGTTGTTCAACGAAATAGCTGCGTCTTCTTGTCCGACACGATTATTTGTTGTGCAGCGAACAAGCCGAGAATATTATTGTACGTTGTGCATCAAAAGAGCTTTGCAAAAAGAGTGGTGTGTTATTGCCTCAATACAACGGTTTGATGTGCAAGAAAATTACCGTGTGTTGTTGCACCAATATATACTTGTTTGTTGTGCAACAGAAGAGCCGTGTTTTGTTGCCTAAGTTAACTGTATTTTCATCAACAGTAGAACCGTGCAACAAATGAGATGTGATATTGCAATAATATAACGATTTATGTTGTGCAACAAAATAACCATGTGTTGTTCTGTTTCATTAAACTAGATCCTAATGCGTTCGTGGTTTCTCGTTTCCGCATGGCCACACATGTTTGTTTACATATTTCTTTAATTTCGTGCTATACATATATTTGTTCAAATATCCAGTAACTCCAGCAATAAACTGAAAGTAAGAATCGATGAAATATTCCGCCAAGAAAACCTTGAAGACACGAAACCAATTGTTGTCTTAAATTTCTTGACAACATTAAAACAATGAAGATATAATGTTTATTTTGTTAAAAAAATATTGTAAAGCATTGTCTTATTTCTTTGAGATTAAAAGAATGAGGTTGAAAATAAAATAAAATGTGACTTAAAACACTTAAAATTTCTTTTAGCGCACAAGACGGCATCTAGAAAACTCAATTCAAATGAAATGTTTAGTTAAGTTCAATTCACATCTACCGAAAATTACTTTAAGTGAATAAAAGCTCTCCAATTATCGTAAATCAGCTAATATGTACGTCAAGACTAATGCGATTAATGTGATTTTCAAAGAAAATGTTGTCAGGATACTTAACTGAGGCTTTTGTAATATTGTTTGTCATAAATAATGCAAGGGCTTGTCATAAGTATTATCTTAATGCGTTCTAAACGAATTATAAATGTATTGATTGCTTTAAAGTATTCAGTCTTTTTGAATTATTTGCAAACAAATACAGCTAATACATGAGACTTTCCTAATTATTTGTAATGAATGTAAACAAATCATTTCCATATGCTTTAGAAATTATTGGACTGCTTGAAATCATCATTTGATTAAAGATCTTATTCGTCAATTTTCAGTTCATAAAGCAAAGTATTAAAATTTAGAATATATCAGTAGGACAAACAACATTTTTTGAGAAAAAATGCATCAATCCATATTTTTTTAACAATACGAAACAAGACTAATCATACATAGATTGAAACAAATATATATTTATTTCTAAATTTCAAACATGAACTGGCAGCCAAGTGATGATTTGTTTAATGATTATTTCTGTAAATTAAACGTGAGTCAAACGGATCATGTATGATACATTGCTTAAGGAGTTTTGTTATGCAGATAATTGACATACATTATACTGTTTCTGAGTAGCAAGAGCAACAACAATACCTTCAATTGAAAATGGCAAGTAAACAACAACAATACTATTAATGACCCATTTAATGTTTTTGTTTTATTACTTAAAGCTGCACTCTCACAGATTGAACGTTTTGACAACTTTTTTATTTTTCGTCTTGGAACGAGCCAATATTTGCGAAAATCCATGGAAACCAGTTATCTAAGACGGCTGACAAAAAATAAGATTGCAGATTTTTATATTTAAGTTCAAAAATAAATGTTTTATGCATTTTTCTTAAACCGTGAGTAGCGGTTTATACCATAAAACATGAATTTTCGAACGGAATTATGAAAATCTATGATGTGATTTTTTGTTAGCAATCTTATATCATTGGTCTGCAGATATTAACGCAAAAAAATGCACTTTCCAAGATAAAAAATAAAAACAGTTGTAAAAATGGTATATCTGTGAGAGTACAGCTTTAAACAAGCTGTTTTTGTTTCGAAAATGATATTGCTTATCTTGTTGAACTAACAAATGCTTAACCCTAAGTAAATCGATGAGGAAAAGCAACCGTGAGAAAGATACAATTATCAAAATAAATATAATTAGCCTAGAGTAGCATTGTTCCGTTCGGATGTAGTTTCGTTTGCGTAAGTTAATGTGTCAGTGTAAAGCTTAAGGAAGCAAATATTTCAGCAAATCAGATTTGCCGTTAGTCCTCATTTTTTATTTATGTTAACGTTACCAACAGTGTGATGTGGTTTCAGGACTGCATTAAACGTCACTGAAACAATTTGCATATTATCGTAATTATGTATTATGCGTTGTTGAAATACCGGTTTGTGCCAGGTTTGACAGATAGTGTTTTGCATTTGCTTTGTATGGGAAGTGTAACAGGTGACTGCAGTCTCTAACATTGCCCTACTATAATAGCTATGTTGTATTTTAAAAAAAATAACACCTGCATATTTAAATATTTAAATACTAATCATACTGCACATTTGAATAGAACGACATACGATAAGGGCACACTATTATAAAAGGATACTTCAAAAGGCTAACAAATACGATGCTACATTAAATATGATATTGGCTTTATCTATGAATTACCTGAAAATAAAGTAGTAGTCTAGCCATGTTGATAACTAGTGTAATAATAATAAAATGAAGGATAAAGCCATATCGTGTGGGTTGATCTTTATAAGGATATCGTATAGTAATATTTGAAATGTGAGTGCTATTGTCATTACTTATCTAATCAGAATAGCTCTTAAAGCAAGTATATTGGCAACCCATTTGTGTTTGAACACTGGCTAATAAGGCATCTTAATGCCTGATCATAGTCAATATCATGTTTCTTGACATATTCCATATTTTGTTTCTTGGCATAGTTAATATTCTTAAATGTTTTGAAGTCTAGAAAAAGTTCATGTTGTGGAAATACAATAATAAACTACACTTGGAAACAGAAATAGGTTGTTTTATGAAAATGTCTGTTAAATACCAAATATATTTTGCTTAACATGCCTCTGTTGTCTCAGCGTTAAACTGTAAATGCAGGTGGTAATTGAGCTCATTCAACATTTAATAATGTAATCAAGCTAATGTTTTCCGTTTTCGTTATTTACTATAGAACCGTATTAAGTAAGACGTTAAACTTGTTTTTCCTTATTGAATTGCACTATAGATACATGTTGGTGATATATATGGCATCACACAACACATTGTAGACATGCACATGTTTGACAGACCATTTTAGGATTGTACCAAATTTACACGCAAATGTATCTCGATGTTAGATCACACCTCTGACACTCGTTGAATCTTTCCAATACCAATCTCTTAATCAATGAACAATTCCTCTCAGTAGTAAATCTTGGTATCATCATCATTCGAAAACCTAGGTAAATATACCTCTTTACATCACCACTGCTTCAGTTTGGATTTTTACAGAGAAGGTGGGCAAAAGCTCGCTTTAGGTATTTAATTAGATTTAGTTTAAAAAAGGTTGTTCATCATCCACGACATATTTCGGAATCATTTATTCATGGAAAAAATCACTTTCATATGCTCTTATGGTGTATAGTCTTTTCGTTCATGACGTGTCTGTTTCAAAGACTCAAGGACGCTTTGACAGCAAGGTTAATCAGAAATAACATATTGTTACAATAACGTAACGTTAATAATCTGCCGTAGGTTAATGTTAACATGAAATTCGTAAGGTTACAAAATGGTCATTGACTTTAATGTTTTAGTTCATAACCGATTTGAATTCGATCTCTTACACTTTAAAAATATAAAAATAAAGACATAAAAGGAAAGTAAAGTGACAAGTGGCATAACCAGTATTTAAACAGTAAACTTCAATGATGTTGATTTTAGCTCACATCAAAAGCAAATTTATATAAGAAAATATTAATGAATGAAGTTTTAATTAAATTTAATGATTACCATTGAGTTATTTTAAGGCATAACGCACAATCGTAAATAATGCATTATCAATGCTAAACATTTTTTCTTGCAGTAGTTTTTTACCAAATGATTAATACCAAAACAAAATATATTGTACGTTCCTGTAAGTTTACAAAGTAAATGGGTTAAGTATAATGATTTTTTCTTCTTCATTTTAATAGGTTTTAATGTTCCATGTTCTGAACTTCAGTTGAAGTGAAAGGAGATATGTTCAATCACAGAACGATTGCTTCCTTTGTATGTAATAGACTCAATCATCATCAAGAGATGGGCAGACCTAATCACACAATGTTTATATAGCCTACAGAAACATAAAACGGATTGTCCATGCGTTATTGTGTGTCACAGATGGACAGTTTCTATACCAAACTGAATTTTGGAAAAAACATTCGTACACTCAAAAAAATACGCCTTTGTCTTCATCAATTTTATACAAAATCCGTCTAAACCGTTTTTACATACACTAAAATGTTATAAGTTGGATTTTTGCAACAAACTAGCAGCTGTTTGGATACAATAACTAGTCTTAGCACAATGCATCCTACTTAAAAAGTATGTTTTGCACTCATGTGTCATATACTGTGTGTTATTGTTTAAAATTAATGATGTAATATGATTTTTATATAAGTTGTTTTTATCCATATGTCGATGGTGGCATTTTCACTTTCAATTAGGGATCATGTGATGTATAGATTGTACTGTGGTTGGATGTCATAAACATGTACTAAAACGCAAGAAAATGCGTGGATAAATTGGTGCAATCTAAGCGGGATATTAAACTCATATCGGCTTGAAGTATCCTACAAGTATAGAATTAATTGGCTGTCGGTGGTGATATAATAAGAGGATCGTATCTTTGTGACCAATTTTAGATATTGTTTGATGATGAAACAATGTTGTTTACAATAAGGTGTACGTACTGTTATCCATTTTAAGTATACGAACTGTATACGAACTGTTATCCACTTTAGGTGTTCGTACTGTTATCCATTTTAAGTGTTCGTACTTTTATCCATTTTAGGTGTACGTACTGTTATATATTTGTTATATATCTTAAATTCATTGTTCGTAATTTCATATCATTCTGAATCAATCGCAGTTTTTGGATGGTGATGTCGGTTGTCATAAGTCAGAGAACACCTAACAATTTCCTTTCCTTCAGTAAAACAATATTAATGTACAACATGTGTTCGGATTTCAGAATGAAGATTTATTTGTTAAGTCGTCATTTATATTTGCTTTTTATTCCCCGAATCATGTTTCCTCTATTGATAGATTGAGGCAAGCCTAATCTTGGTATCCGGAATATCGTCCGTATGAGCCTAGTGTTCGAATTGTGTATCTCAATATATTGTATAATAAAATTTCAGTCGAATATCTTAACGATAGAATATATGTGCTTGGCCAGGAACTTTTCATTGTATTATTTTTTCAAATACAGGCTTACATTGTCAATCCTTGTTTACAACGAATATACATTCTCTGAATCTTCCACGTGTTTGCAAAACGACTTTATACAGTATCCGGAAATCGAGTATTCTTGGAAACATCGTCGGCAAGTCTCAGCTGTTTTCCAATTCATTCATTCCTCCAAAAAAAATCGCAATTCACACATGAAATATTTGACAACAAACATATAACATATCGAAAAACTTTCGCGCCATACTGGTATTACAAACGATAATCAATAGCCAAGCTACAACATTTGCACCCAATATATACATAAGACATTTCTGCATACATGCTAACAATAATCTCCTGGTAATGGTTATTACCCATACTGAAGTTCATGATCACTGGACAGGTATAACCGATACACATGGACTTCAAATATTTCGAAAATATAATATCAAATATGTATTAATAGGTCAACCGATATCAACCATTATATACACCTCATATTATCTGCTTTAATGCATGTTTAAATAAACCGAATTCCTATTATGAAACACTTTTGGATAAATTCACGTTTGAGTGTATTCATATATTTAATCAAAGCTATCTTTTACTCGTTTCATCCGGTGAAAACGGTGATTGAGATCAACTGCTCTGCGCAGACGGATACAGAAGACTAAACAGTGTTTAAATAATCTGAAGAACATGAAGACCTTCAAAAGCATTTAGACAAGACGTTTATTTTTGATCGTGTTTGATCATCCTCAACGAACAATTTTATGTGAATGGAGAACATTGTTATACTGAAGGTAAAGTGTTTTCGAGTATGAAACACGGTTTTCCTTCACTTGCAATTGTTGTCTTTTTGTATTTAAAACCAAACAGAAAGAAGCACGTGAAGCTTAGCATTTTTTCATGGAAGTGACGTTAAGACTACTTAACGCCGTTGGATGTTTTTAAAACTCGCTTCACAAATCATTGACGTTATTTATCCAAATTCACATTCGTTATCCTACATATCAAAGGTCAAGCTCATACTTATCGGTTAAGGGAACCTCAAAAAGATATTGGTAATAATCCGTGTATCTTTGTCATTTTCAATAAGATTTTGATCGAATTTCACAATTTTGTACAACATAGTAAACATATATTTACTAAATCCCATGATAATATGAAAAGTTTTAAACAAAGAAAACTCAGGTAAAGTCAGGTAGCAAAATTTTATTATAAACATGTCAAAAAGCACACACAATATATTATATCCATTAAAAGACGTCAGCACAAATGTCAGACAAACAAACATAGTAACAAACATATCATTTCACAAACCTTTTCGAAAATGTCATGTTTGTTTTCCGTTCTAAAAAGAATATTTATGACATCAATGAAAAATCACTGCGATTTGTCTTTTAGTAATTATTAAAAAAAACATTAATCAATTTCACGTGGGAAGCAATTGGATCTTAACCCACGTTTCACGGATTATGTATCTGATTACTGAAAACAAATATTGGCATTCCTATAGCAATATTAATAAGCCATAAATCAAAGCTGCCACAACAACCAACACATAACTGTTTAACTATATAGTATTTCCAATATAATAAAACTGTGGTTTCATTTATTAAATAGGTTTATGAAGCTGTACAATAAAACCATTAATGCCGAAGGTGGAAGCATGCTTTATTTTATCAATTAAGCTTCAGGCTCAAACTTATCGAAATTTCTTAAGTGTATCAAGCTTATTCAGCTTCTTTTATAATAAGATTATCGTCGCTATAGTTATGCTTTTACATATTAAGATAACACATCTTATCAAAGGCTTATCCTGTATTAAGGAACCTAGTAAGATTTTCTCGAGAATTTGATTTTTTGTACACTTACAAATATTCGTGTTTTACATATAAAGGAAGAACTCTTTTAAATGGTACATATTGCAATAATATCTTTACTGCTATGAGAGACTTTTAATGGTATTTTTTAATACGAGGCCTACAATAGAATATTTTCAACGGGACAGATTTTACTCAACAAATGTGCAGTGATTACTATCCACCGAGCAAGGTCATAAAGCATAAAGGGGTATACCTATTTGATTATTAATATGGTAATTAAATGTTTAATACTATACTATCATCCTAAGTCTACCCTGCGTCGCTCCACCACTTTAAAATGTCAATGTGTACTTTGAATGCCATATGAAAAAATGCATATAATAAACCAGAATGCACCATTTTAGACAAAAGGTAGTCAACATTGCCTTGGAAGGGAAGGATTTTGGTAGGTGCCTACAAACTCACTATACACAGCTATAAGATGTATTTTGTTCAAAAAACAATTAATTGGACGATTGGCTAATGTAATAAGGATTTCAAAATAGTTTTCATCTTAAATAGAATAATTAAATATCTAATACTACGCTTCTGACTACATGTGTGAGTTGCTTCATATCTTTTTTTTTAAGCTTCATTTCCACTGAAGTCTACTAAAACCTGCTTTTAACCTCTTAGACGAATATACGTATATTATATCCATCATGAGGTAAACAACATGATGTACACTTCCCTTAATACCATTCTATAACCTCTTATCCCTATAAAAACAACAAAATCAATACTTTTCAATGGTATTATTTTGGAAGTTTTAGTGAAGCGATTTGGAAAACCGATTAACACATACAGCATAAACTTACAAAATGAGCAAAGTATGTCTAGTTAACAACGTGATTGCAAAAGATGGAGCTTACGGACGTTGTCGACTTGCCGAGGGAAAACTGAGATAAAACCTCCCTTCTGGGGAAAACTCAGAAACCTAAGCCCGTTTGTCATCCTGATTTACAGGATTTGTCTCGTACTACTAGATGTCTGGCCTCATAACCCGTAATCACTTTAACAACTAGGTATAAAGTACATATCATTTATATGATTCATGTACACGTACTATATGAAGTTATATAAGTGTCGATTTCAACGCTATGTATACAAGTGAGAACAAATAGATCATTCATATGATGAAATTGCATAATAACATAAAAAACTTTCACCTTAAACATTTGCTTGTAAAATTTTACAATCAATTGTATCAATTTGAACGTATCGGCTTCCCAGCGCTAAATGCCTTTACATTCATACGCAAGAAATACACGTGCATATGAAGCACTCGTGCTTATTAAACGCCATCTAGCGGTTATTCCATTACAAACAAGGGAAAATAATTTTCATCTAATTCGTTTCACTCAAACGAAGAAAATATTTTTATCCCGAATTAATATGGATGATCCTGTTTTTTGTCAAGTTAAAAGCATGATATCGCGCGTTTCCAATTCCGTTAAATAATATTAAAAATGTTGTTTAGATCAAATATGTTAAAACCGCAAAAACAGGAACATCTCAAACACGGCAATGATATGTATGCTATGATAAATAGTGTGTCTTATGACTATTATATGTGTATATATGACTATATTGCCTTTTACATTCAGAATTGTAATATCTTGCTCAGTTATCCTAGAAGGTGGCTCATAATGATTAAATTACGTTGCTATGTGAGTATAATGTTATTATGTATATATTTCAGAAACAGTATTTTTTAACGCTTAATCCGATACGATTGTTGAGAACAAAGTATTAGAAAGTGTCAATCACTGTTTCTTATTTCCGAATTTATGTTTATTATAATACCACTTGTAAGAACACTTTGTACGTTAAAAAGAAAATCAAACTACCAAACGTTTGAGACTTAACTAATAATTCACTATTGTTAAATAAATACAACGATAAAACTCGAACTTAAACTCAAAAGCAACGATTGATTGAACGTGTTTAATGATTCGCATTTGCAATAGAATCCTAGCTGATGATAATTGCTTTTGATACGATATTACAAACATTATAATATACACAAATAAAAAATCGCTGTCGACAGTTTATTTTATATGCTCAATCGTGAGCAAAGTTATTTGATCATGTTTAAATGTGAAGTCAAAACCTATCTGACATTTCCAATAGTAAAGAGAAGTTTACGTTGGTGTTGATATTGACTCCACATTCATTTACGTGTCTTTAAGAAAGTACCAAAAGGAGGGCGATTTTTTTTAACATATCACACAATATCCATCACCAACCAAATGCTATAATTGACATTGATAACAACTGACCAAAAAGCAATTTATGTTTTTGATATTGAACGGAATGAAACGTAATATATATTAATGCGTACCAATATACCCCCACTGTTTATCTATTTGTCTGTGTTATGTAATATTCCTAATGGTTTGTCTGCTCAAGTTTCGCTATTTGTCATTGTGGCATTTAAGGATTATTATCGGGACGAGATGTCATTTGGAATACAGACATCATCAATAATTTCAAAAGTTCAGTCTTGGTTTTGCTGAAACTGTTTATTGATGGTTTTTATGATTCATTAAGACATGTCAACTGATAGGGAAATACAATAAAATACAATACACTGATTTATTCATTCTAGGTGAAAGCAGATGCAAGTGCTTAAAATTTATGATAACAGCAGTTAAAAATTAATCTAACTCAAATATTAACCCTGTCACCGTCCTTGGATTCAGCGTTATTCTATTTTCAAGAATCTTTAAGACACATTTTTATGATCATGAAGGTTCTGTTTTTTATAACTACATTTCAACTACGCCCAACTTATATCTTTTTCATACATTGAAGTTTTCAAATAAACAAGATCTTTAAATAATTTGAGAAATATGGTTAAAAATATCAACAAACATACATGTGTGTGAATTTGATAATTTTGTAAGTCTTCCAAGAAAGAATTTAAGTGACTAGGAAGAATAAATTGGTCAATCTTGCAACGCATTAAAAGGTCTCTGAAATTAGATTTACTATGCGTGAGCAAGTCAATACTAATGTTTTTGTACGTAATTTAGTTGATTCGGAGATTCCGTAAGAGAGTGCACTCTGTCTCAATGTCATATTGTGAGAACTTCATCTACAGTATTTACTTCAGTTAGAAAATAATAGTGTAGTTTTTTGATGGTACGAGATACATAAGGCTTGTTCCAGACAACGTAAAACAATGTCTTCATTTAAAAAAAACACTGATTTGTCCTAAAATCACTGTATGTTTTGATTGGCAAGTCTTGTGCAAATAACACCCAGCTTAATTTGAAAAACACACCAATTAAAACACAGTTAAATATATCATTTGAAGGATTATGCGTTGGTCCCTGAGACTTATAGGCAACATTTAAAAATGGAAGGATATTGGCTAGACCAATGAAGAAGGTTCTTAAACTAAAGTACAGTTTTTTGGCACTAGGTTGTCGTCTAAACAGATGCCAACATGAATAACAAACTCCAGTAACTAACGTGAGTTGAGGAAATCAAACGAGGCATGCATTAAGTTGGCAAGTTATTCCTGGATTAAAAACAAGTAGAGTTTTTTTAGGAAGCTTATCGTCTGGCGGATGAATATTCCTTGACCAACAACGTTTCATTTATTACCATTCGTTAAACCCACTTGCTTACATGAACACATTCCAAACTATGTATTATTGTTTGTGTGGTAAGTATTGTCAGTCAAATACAACATAACCAAAGTCATTTGATGAAACCAAAACTTCAGCTTTAACTGTTTTATATCCTAGTTGCAGACGTTGAACATAATTACCTGTAGTTGTATTGGAATCAGTATCAGATGCAAGCAATTCATTACTAGTGAAAATATCAATTACCTGTTTGCCAACGAAATTTCCACTTGTTGCAGATTCGTATCTGATCCTCACTAGGATTATCCACACAACAACCACTAGTATTTTTACTGTTAATAATGTCATCTGGCAGAGTCAAGCATATCTGCAATTTGAAAATGATCAGTTTCCTGGAGTCATAAACTTCATCTAGATTGAAAAAGGTAGGTGTTATGATTATCATACATGGCTTTTTTTACAGGTAAAACTTTTTGTTCGCCTTTTGTGCTAGTTTTTGGCATATAATGCACATTTTTGTACATATAAAAAATTCAGAAATTAATAATACTAATAAGTATCTCCTTCGCAAAAATCTACATTAATCAATTATAATCTTGATTTTGTCATGTTTCCAAATCAAAGTGTGAACAACATATTCAGCAACACTATGTACTCAATGCCGGAAAAACTCACATACCATTCAATATGTTGGTATTAGGCAATAAAGTCGTATACTAAGAAGTTGTTGGTGTACTCTAATTAAGCATGAAAGCAATGAACAATTTGCATTTTCCATAGATATTTGTTGTATTTATAAGCTTCCTTAGCTAGCAAATTGGTAGGTATTTTACAACATAAGAACATGACATGATTCATCTTGACTTGTTAACCTTTTAATTATGCAAGAAGTATACGAAATAAAACATTTGTTCAATACTTTCGAGAAAAAAATACTAAAAGTATAATTTAGTATTTTTGAGTAATTACTCAAAAAGTACTTTTGTACTTGAATGTTACCGCAACGAATTTCACCTTGAAACACCGCAATGCGAAAAAAAACAGGTGTTAACATACATGTATGTAATAGCAAGGGTTTGCACAAATCAAACAAATGACGGATAACAATACAGATGGAGAATGTAAACTCTTTAATTTGCGTTAAAAAAGTGCAGGACGATAACGAATCACAAGGTATTTTTACATATAAACTTGAATTGTGTCACTGACCTTTGGTGTACATACCTGGATGTAATACGAGACACTACATCATGTCATGGAAAAAATTTGTGCCATTTTAAGAAAAAAAAACTTGGCATCTCATGTACATACCTAGGTCCTGAAACTATCATCATACTCACTGAGGCGTTACAGGTTCATTGAAAGTTGAAAAACGCTTTGATTCCTGATATTTTTATTGAGAGGTTTGCCTTCCTCTCATGTTTTCGAAACATGATCATGCCGCACACAAGTATGATTTTGAATCTGATGTCTCTGTTTATAATGTATACCAGTATGTTTTGATGTAAAAATGTCATGGCACTACATTGATTCGATAAAAAAGAACAAAAGTAATATTACTGTAACTAGTAAGAAACAAAAAGATAATAAAATGAGTATAATCAGTTTCATGAAACATCTTCCATGACAATAGCAATAGCTTAAAAATGATTGAATGATTTTACAGTATAAGGAACTTTCAAACCGTTGAAAACACTATAATTTAACGAAATGCAAAACGCAGGTTATGTGTGAAGATATGAGCTTTATCAGGTGCGCGCTGGTGCAATCTGGAAAAATAATATTCTCAGGCTAACAAACAACAATGAAACAGTGAACGCTTATCAACATGCAATAGAGAAACATCAGTTTTGCAATGAATTATTTTCAATGGCTTTGCCATTTCAACAGTACGGATTAGATTGCAGTAATCTATTTTACTAGTTTGTTTAACTAATCAAATGCATGAAGTAGATGTTTGTTGTATTTTGCCTCTCATTCAGACACACTTATGTTAAATGATCAAAATAATATGAAGGCCTAAACCAAGCGATGAATTAAGCTTGAACAACTTTCTGTTTGTGGTCGTTATTCTCTAGTAATTCTCTACTAGATAATCAGCGAAACCTTAGGCCAGCTTATCATTCTTATATTTGTGGTGAAAGCTAAACAATCAACAACAACTTCTCCATTTGTACATTTAACACTCTTGTGTTGGTGTTGTTGTTGATGTGTTTAAGTAATGTTATTCCTCTTATGATTTGTCATGATATTTGTTTAGCATGTTAGTCTGTTATTAGTCATGGTCGAAATGTTGCCAAACATTTTTGTCGGTTTTGATCACAATTTATCCGCTACTAGTCTCAGGAATATTGACGTTGAAGTTCAGATAAAACAAACTACATGTATTAAAATATTATAGTGTCCTCGCACCAACATGTATGATATATATGGTAGTCACGTGACAAATGGGACTTTGGTGGAAACATTTTCGATTTTGTAAAAGGTGATATATGTTAATAAGCCTGTTTGTGTAACTAATCAAATGCACGAAATAGATGTTTGTTGTATTTTGCCTCTCATTCACACACACTCATGTTAAATGGTCAAAATAATATTAAGGCCTTAACCAAGCGATGAATTGAGCTTTAACAACTTTCTGTTTGTGGTCGTTATTCTCTAGTTATTATTTACTAGATAATCAGCGAAACCTAAGGCCAGCTTATCACTCTTTCATTTGAGTTGAAAGCTAAACAATCAGCAACAACTTCTCCATTTGTACATTCAATTCTTGTGTTGGTGTTGAAGTTGTTAAGTAATGTTATTTCCCTTATGATTTTTCATGTTATTTGTTAAGCAGGATTTGTTTTATTTGAATTTGAAATTTGTCATAAATAAAATGATGGAAACAACAGAGACACAGCAACTGTCTAAACGGAATCAAAGATCCTGTTTTCAGACAAAGTTCATGACAAATATCAACGATATCATTAGAGTAGACTTAATATTTATATAAAGAAAGAGAAAACATAAATTGCCGTACACGAACTTGTCCCTGAACTAGTCTTGAGACCTTAAACAACTACTGAATAAATGCCTGCTATATGAAACCGTATATCAAATGTATTAGACTACCTGATTAAACCGTCTTGTTATGAGGCCAATGCAATGCATGACCGAGAATATCAATAAAATAAGTGACATTACCTACTTTTTTTAAAAATTAGGTCCTGTAAATGTCTAACAGTCACGAGGCAAAGTTTTCATGTTTACCGTTTATGTAACAATACCGATATAAACATTAACAGACACATGTTGTCTTCTATGTCAAAATGATTGTTCATGTATGTCAATTGAAGTATGCAACATACAGGCTTATCTAGTGTTTGGCGTTAGATGAGCACCCTTGTGCCATAAATTTGGATGTATCTCGACCAATTGTAATGCGCTCTCATTTTGGACAGAACATATTGTGGATTCAATTCAACCACCTTATAATGGTTGCGCTGTAACACCAATTATCGCTAAAATATGTTGATGGGGATGTTATCTTAACCAAGCTGTATAACAAGCTGTATAGTCCAAGACGTTATAGAGTTCTGGCTCTTGAATTACTTCAATAACAAATTTTAATAAACAAAACCCGACACGCGTAATTCGCTTACATTTTGCAGCACTGCGAGTGTTATTAGCGGTACCGCTAAATTTCATGATTTAATTTCAAATATGGTTATTTCTAAACATACTAATTTTATAAAACCCATCAATGCACTCGATAAACATAATGTTGGCACGGATTCGATTGATACCTTGGCCCCGTTTAGCGATCTTCACGGAAGACAATTATTTGCGTTGCGTCTAAGGATTGGACCTGCTACAACGGCATTGGCGGTCCAGATAAGTGGTGTAAATTATCATCAGACAATGTTTCTGGCACAATGTGCATGCAACAGTCTCGCTATCATTCGACGGTTGTATAGTTCAATTCATAGCATCTCCAGTAAAAATGTTTCTTCCGTGTAACGCTACATTACTATGGGTCAACGAGTTTAAAATAGCATGAGGACCTCTTTGTATTTCACTCTGTGTTTTTAAATATCCTCCTATCTGGAAATGAGACAGCCAATTAATTCCATGTAAGCTTGCATTTACTGTAGTAAGCAATAGTCGTTACAGAATCACGGCGGGTGAAGACATATTGCAGCCAATGCATAAGCGAGGGCATACTTACCTCAACAGTATCAGTTTAGAGAAAAATGTATATACTTAGCGCTTGCGAACCACTACTCATGCTGTTTTTTCATCTTTATGTAGATATATTTGTGTACTCTTGTACAAGTACACTTGTTTCGCAGTCTCTCTACTATCTGGATAGGTGTACGGTCGAGCTGTCTCGATGTAGTAAAAGCTACATTTTACAAAAAATTCTTTACTAATGCCAGGTCTACGGTCAAAAACACACTTCGAATTGTGTTCACAAAACATAAAAAAAGGTTTCAGGGTCTCAGACCGGGGTAGCATTTTCATGGGGCTTTGGTGAAGGGTCCGACGATAATACAGTACGGCTTATATAGCTACGAAATACCAAGTGAGTTTGTCCTAGCTCCAAAAAGAGAAAATGGGGAAAGATTACATTAAGAGTGTAAGTAAAAAGCAATATCCTCACAATTCAGCTAGCTTTTATAATGACTTTATAAGCTGATAATGGACTCGAAATAAAAATGCGGAATAGCATCTGAATGTTATTGGGTTAAAATATATTTAAAACAAGGTCATGATATGTATTTCGGAGAAGTTATTTCTACTTTTGCTTAGGAAACAATAACATTTTGAACAAAATGCCGTGCACTATAAACAATTCGATTATTTAGACTTATTGTAACGTTCTACACGTGTAATTTTGCCTTGCTCTATCATCCTTATCATTTGCCCGCAATTAACTATCACCTTATTGGTCAAAGAGAGCTTGCGTATGGGTTGACGATAAACTCTATCTTTCCTGGAAGTCAGATATATATGGCCTTAGTTAGTTTCGGGTTTATGGCCCACATATAGTATGAATAACACTATCAATCCTAGATTTGAATTGTACATGCAGACTGGGTTAGTTTGATTTATTTTAGAGAATATTTTCTAACATACAGGTAGAATATTTAGCAATAAATCGTCTTCATTTCGTAACAAATCTCGTAGTAAGTCTGTGTTTGCGTCCGGTTCTGCTTGCATCACTGATTCAGCAGACCATAATTGCCAGATACTTTCTGGTCTCTATACATGTTCGCTTTCACACTTTATCAGTACGTCGAGTATTAATTCGAAGAATCTTAGCAACGCAACTAACTTTATAAATAGTTTTCTATATATCGGCAACATGTAGCAATTCATTCACAAACAATAAATAATGTCAATGAACACACTTATAGTGCAGAAATGGCATGGATTAGCCCTGTAGTCAAACAATAACGACATAACTACGTTATGCTATTGATAGAATATGCTCCATGTTGAAAAGTGTTGAATTTGTTTTGGTTAATTTAACCCTCTCCGTATCGGAACAGTTAAAAGTGAGTTAAGCTTAAATGTATCATATCTAATAGTGGAATAAAACATAAATGAATTCACTTATAAGCTCGCTATTTTTCAAACATTGCATCAGGGTTCAATTATGTTACTCCACCCACTAGTCTTGTGATTAAAATAAAACAATCGAGATGAATCGCACTTTTTTATTTCAGTGCCTTTTGGTACAATTAGTATAACAACGTTGATCCATGGTTATATACGTACTATTACAGTTGAAACTACAAAGAAAAACACTCAACCAAACATTCACCAACACTAGACACTCTTATAAACGTTTGCAATGACTTACTCGATCACCTGCTTTACGAATGCATACAACAACAGATAGTTGCTTTTTGTCATACTGAGTAATGATTTTGCTAACATTCTTTAATAATTTAATGCTAACAATTTTAAGACAATTTGTAAAATGATGATAATTTATAACATTATGATATTTGTCAAAATAAGTATGTGTATATCAGTGTGTCGGTATCATGAATGTTGATGGACAATAAGCATTACTAAATAAACTGAAAAAGGTGCAACACAGACAATTCTGAAACAGTTGTTTTATTACTCTTGGTTAATAGAGTTTAGCGTCAAATATATTTTAATCGTTTGTATAAATTTATAATTGAAATAAAATTAGTATCAATCAGGCATTTCATCTTTTCAATGAAAGTGATTGAAAACTGCATTTAGTGTAGGCGTTTGCATAAATCCAGACGATTGCATCTGGCAACAGCCTTTATCACACGGAACACTTAATGCATTTTTGCAATAGCATCTACAGATAGCAAATGTTTAACATTATTTATTATGCTTATTAAAAAGTTAAAACGTACAATATTTCCATTGTACGACAGTTAATCCCATCAGATGTATTGTAATATTGATTGCAAACAAAATATCCGGCATATATTTTGTACGCATGTGCATAATACTGTATCATATAAGTCTGTACCAAATGTTATTTTCTTCATAAAATTCAACGTTCCTTATATACTACACATTCCCTTCCTCGTGTGATAACACATGAGCTTAAATAAATTATCCCAGGCTTTCTCATGCTCGTCTGTCCACACTGTTTCCAAACTGGGCTTAATTGAGCTGATAAACTGATGACCAATCAACTGAAAATGAGCAGTATATATAGGTTAATCGTTCAATGTAGAACAAAATAAAGAGCAATAAGTATGCATGCATGAATTTGATTTCTCGAAACCGATTAAATTATCTATATAATTACTCTTTTCTATAGTTATTGATAGATGATTGAACGATATTGTTGAAAACTACCAGTTTTTCCTAGTGCTTCTTTCCGAAAACGATGTCAGTATCAGGGCTTCATACTAATACCGTAAACAGCAAGAATGAGAAACTCCACTAAAGGCTACTGTTGATTCACAACAGTTTTATTTTTTTCTAATCGAAGTCAGCATGATAGTAGATACCATGCATGATGCCATTGTACTGACCAGCTGACTAAGACATATAACTTAGAACAAGTTTGAAATATGACAGGGTCCCCTTCACATTCTGAGAGGCTAAGTTGAAAATATATCAAAATTAAACTCTGCAACTTACATCAATGAATTCAATTTTGACGGAATAGTTCTTGTGCCGAATTCCCATTTCTGTCATAAGCTCTTGTAATTTGTCCCTGTTTTCAAGTCTATAAATACACTTGTCCACTGTTCCCATTACTCGTAACGCATGCGCACGAAGTATTGCTTTATATTCTAGTTCGGATGTGTTTACTGCCCGAAATGACATGAATGCATCATGCACATCTGGATGGGTCTCGAACAGACTGAAAGTAGAAAGAAGTTTGATGAGATTATTTAAAGGTGTTTCGAGTTTCTCTTGACTAATAAACAATAAGACGTTTTCTATATACTAGCAACATAGTCAACATCTGTTTTAATATAGTACTAAAGTTTCGTTATTGTAGAATGAAAAGTACTCATTTAATTAAGAGGGGGTACTGCAATACGATCAAACCGATATATATTTAATTGATGAATACGACTTTTAATTAAAATATATTTGAATATGTATGACTTCCTTCATTATTAAATAGACAGCATTATGCTGCTTTCGATTGGAGGGGGTAATGTTATATAAAATGTTCATATTCATAATATTTATATTTTGAAGGCAATGTATATATACTGTTGATAAATGAAAGGCTTTTGAAATGTCATTGGCTAAAAGATAAAAAAATGAATGTATTCATGCAACTCGTACTGGTAACAACAAAAAGATTACCAATAAGTACATTTTAACAAATCAAAGTTATATTTCACGAAGAACAGGCGCTTAAAACAACTTCTTCGTTATGACTGTAAGATACTTGAACATGCAGCCTAATGTCAGAAACCGTCTTATCAAAAGAAAGCACAGAACTAATGCGATAAATCAAAACATAGGTTAGGGTTAGACATTTAGGAGATACTATCTTTTATCAGTTTCTTGCAAGCAAGGCTCCTGTAAAATTATTATATCACATTTTAACGAATAATGGCACGTTGTATCAAATAAGCCAATGACATTTTTTGGATATATATTTGCTTTCATTTAAAGACGAGAAATAATATTATATTTTCAAAATTATATCAATAATATCGCTTAACCAAAACCATAGTCAATTCGCATGTCATTCAGCCTAATTCATTGAAAGGTAATGCAGACAAAGATGATCTTGTTACGGTCGCGGTTAAACCATACAGGAAAAATGTAATGTGCTAAACAAACCAAATATAATGTATAGTAATGCTTTCAGTTAATTTCTGCTTTTGTTACTCCTCATCCTTATAGTCAAATATCATTGAGAGTATTGTTACTTTTTTATCTAAATCAAACCTGCGTATACTTCACCATAAGGCTGACAAATCCCATGGTGCTAAATAAGGCACACATCCAGATGCATTTTCTAAAGTAAGTAGATCAATTTGTTCAAAAGTATTAGGCAATAACGACCTAAGAGAAATCTGGATAAATCAGCTATGAGGACCTTATACATTTGTATCAGAAATAGGTGAATTACAATTTATCAGCGAGACTGTCCTAAATGGGATATTTTTGTTGCAACACAGATCTGATGTCAATATTTTAAATTATCCTATTGAAATATAAACAAAGATTAATTAAGTTTAAAAAGTTCATACTGCTGTTTGTTTGGAATGTGGAATTAACAACATATTGATTTGACTTGACGCAAGTAGTTGGTTAATATTCAACATATTATGAAAGTGAAAGTGAAAAATAGAAACATTTGCATTTCAAAGCGAGCAATTTAAAAGGCCATTTAAAAGATGTTCCCGAACAAACCCTAAAATACATACAGCATATTCCTTTAATTCAAAAGAGTGCATGCAATATGATACATCGTATTAACAAATATTAAGTATCAAACACATTCAGACAAAAATTTAGTAAATATATCATTGTCGCCATGGAAACGAGTTATTTATATGAATAAATGAATAAAACCCTACCCGACAAAGGTAATAATCCCAACTTTTGCAACATCCTGTTGAACTATGTTCCAACAGTCTCTAAGAATGTCAACATCTCGCTGACTAATTTCAGGCGGTGGTTTTTGAGGATCAAAAGTTGTAGAAGTTTCGTTATTATTACTACTTATCACGCGAGATTTGTAATCATCCGTTTGTATTGATCCGGTCAAAGACCTTTTAATGCGTTTAAATAACGACATTTTTAAAACCTTTCTCCAAAGCACTTTATGTTCACACTTGTTTAAATGTTATCACTCAGATAAAAAATAATACCGTGCATAATGTACATATTATATAATATTTGCTTGCATTAGTATGTTCCCCAACTCATATTTGTCTATCTAATGATATTTTCCAATACATACTTCATTTTATATCCACCGAGTTTGCGTGTATGGTTATTGGATTTTGCAATGAGCTGCGCTTTCAAATAGGAATAGTCGGAAAGTTGGAATGCTTGTAAATTTCTGGCTGATATTCGACAGATGGTACTGTTTCATTTGATATTCATCGAAATGTGCCTACTGTAGTCATTTATTTTATGTCGTGTGTTTCGAAATCCATTAACACACCGAAATTGGCTTAGATTAGTACTAGCTTCACACATACTATATCGGGTAATAGGCGATAACATCAACGTCTAAAGTGTGTAAGGGTCATTCAAAATAAACGAAGGCAAAGCAAATAAACTACTTAACATTCATTTCGGAATATTTTTCTCCTAATGTGTAGATTTAAAGACGGCCCAAGCAATTAAATTAAATTAAATGTTGTTTCTGTTTTTGCAAAAATATGTTGTTGTTGTTTTTTTAAATCGGACTACAGATGAATTGAAACGGTCTTTAAACATAACCGTTTTATATATATATACAGTATACATCCAGGTCTTTTTAAAAAATAATATTTCTATATAAAGCAAGTCGTTCTTTGAAGGTAATCCATTTACACAAGGGGTCGTTTAGCTGATAACAATATGATGTGAATTCTATTTATGACCATAAACGTACATATGATAGGTATGGTTTTATGTACTTTTAAATCAATTTGTAACAGACAACTTAACTTTAATTATCTTTTAAATAAAAAACACAAAGAACAGTTATTTGCTCGTAGCAATTTCGGCGTCATCTATTTCCAGCATTAACTTTGGAAGTAAGCTAGGTTCTCAGAACGTTTGGTTACTGAGCTTGTTTCTGTAGGTTTTCATATAAATATGACTTTTCAACCTTCAAGTTGTTTAGAGAGCTATGTCTGCTGTGTTTGTTTTTGAAAACTAACAAAACTAATAAGTACACAACCCGTTTTTATGTCAAATGATTAAATTTGCTACTAAGATAAGAATATAAAATCACGGCATTAGATTAAATAATGTCGTTTTTAGTCACGATATTCCTTTTCTGAAAAAGATGGATATTATTTATAACTGCATATAAGCATTGCATCGTCTCTGAGCTTCACTTGCTATAATTAAGAAATACAAGTACCAATTAGATGAAAGGCAATGCATACAAACGACAAATTGATACATTATTAAAAAAGCTCCATATACAAAGTAGACCATAATCCCACGTGTAACTCAATAGAATATGTAACTTGATTCGAAACCGACGGTGAATGACATACACATTCTAATACATGATGTCTGCTGGACGAATAGGTTGGCGTTATCATAACCGTGATAAGAAAATTAGGTCCATACAATCTCGGAAAAAATAATATATAAGGAATGAAGCAAATTTATTTTACCAGTATCTGAAAGTCAATTCCAGTCGTTAAAACTTAATTATGATGAACTAAATTGTGATGCTGAATATCAGTAGTCTAAGCACTAAAGAGCGAGAACCCTCATGTTAGCAATTTTGAAACTGGAACGTTCCGTAAGACAATGCCTTCATGGACACCTAGCCGTGTGACTCATGATGAAAAATAAATTTAACAACATTTTTAGGAGTTTTTGTAATAACACTTTTAAAACAAATAATATATACCGTATAACCAATAAATACAGCCGTCTAGTGTTAAAACAAAAAAACCGTGTGTTGCGCAGCAAAACAGTTGTTTGGTGTTGCCATAGCTTAACATTTAATTGTGCAACAAAATAGCCGTGTGCTGATGTCATAGTTTCACTTTTAATTGTGTAGCAAAATAGCCGTATGCTTTGTCCATAGTATAACATTTACTTGTGCAACCAAAGGGCATTTTGCTGTTGCCATAGAATAACGTTTGATTGTGCAACATAAGAGTCATTTGTGCTGTGGTACTCGATTTTGGTCATATTGCGATGTTTAGCAACTCAAAGTATGAATAAATACTTGGACTTTTTATAAAACACCCGGGTTCATATCTAATTCTAAGTTAATTATACAATGTGTATTCATTAAGAAAAGGTTAATCATCCTTTGTTAACATACAAGGAGTTCATAAACGCTCATGTAAATGTGTTGATTGTGGTGTAATCCATCTACCCGTTTAAATAAATACACTACTGGAGGATGGCTGCAGTTTTGTATGATATATTTAGTATTCTAAGGCTTGGATGAAGTCTAAAAATTGTGACATTATATTTTTTTTACTCAAGTCCTACCTGACATGTCTAGAATTCTCTGTCAATCTTACCTTTCATCTTTGTTTAATTTATGACAAAAAGTATGATTGTTACCAGCTTCAGGATACACAAGCATTATATACAATCAGAATTCAAATCAAATTAACACAGTTTAAGGATGCTGTTTCTGTTTCGTGTTGTAGAAAGCCATACAATAAATGTACATCACAACTAATGCCACTTTTTTCATTTGCAGCCAAGAAAGAATATTACTCTGAAAGATTTGCATTTTCATGGAATTAGTGCTTCACGTTGTTTGTATTCTTAAACTAAGATTAGTTATGATATGATATCAAACATAATAAATTGTTTACGATTATCATATATATTGGATTCAACATCGAAATTATAAAATATATATATCTAAAACACATATCTGACAAAAGTATTTAAAAAAGCTTATTATTATACTTATATTATTATGATTATTATGATTATTATTATTATTATTATTATTATTATTTATTTTTATTATTATTATTATTATTATTATTATTATTATTATTATTATTATTATTATTATTATCATCATCATTATTATTATCATTATTATTATTATTATTATTATTATTATTATTATTATTATTATTATTATTATATTATAATTATTATTATTATTATTATTATTATTATTATTATTATTATTATTATCATCATCATCATCATCATTATTATTATCATTATTATTATTATTATTATTATTATTATTATTATTATTATTATTATTATTATTATTATTATTATTATTATTATTATCATCATCATCATCATCATTATTATTATCATTATTATTATTATTATTATTATTATTATTATTATTATTATTATTATTATTATTATTATTATTATCATCATCATTATTATTATCATTTTTATTATTATTATTATTATTATTATTATTATTATTATTATTATTATTATTATTATTATTATAATTATTATTATTATTATTATTATTATTATTATTATTATTAAACGACGCGTTGTTTGGCAGAAGAAGAGGAACACAAAAGGTGATGTTTTCTTGAAGTGACGAAAACAAAATGTTATTATTAACATATTTGTTTGAAAGCTAAATAGTCCCTGTTAAACAATTAATCATGTATTTGAAATTGAAATGTTCATCTTATGATGTTCAGAATTAAGTCACTAGTTACCTTTTACATCCACCAATATGCAAGATGGCACCGAGAAGATATAGCTCAAATTTGATTGAAGTATGCATATTACCACCGGACATTACTCTCAGTAAATAAAGCCTCTGTAATAACCATACTAGATACCTCACAAGTAGTGCAGTTCATGTGATTATCCTGCACGCTTGTTGTCAAATATTAAACATTGAATGAATAAATAAGAGATTGTGTGGTCAGATAGCAATATAATTTACTTCTTGAACACCAATTGTATCAATTTCTTCCACGGTGTAGCATCTCGTGAATTATGTGCTCACTCAGTTACATATATTGTTTTCTTACGCTGTAACAAATAATTATCCACTATTTATCAAACACAAAACATACATTTCGAATGTATATACAAACACATATTGATACCAAGATAAACCCCAGTAAAGATTTATCTCGAACCATTAACCTTCGCTTAATGATGAGTGTAAACATCAATTTCTAATCTGGTGGGAAAACAGATGGGCAGCTGGAAATCACCGTTTGGATCTTGATTTCAGGATTACTCCTGAATAATTTCTAGTTCATCTTGCAAAGTAGTAGGATTACCACGTAATGACTAGTATAAACAACAAAGTCTGAGAAAAGCATGTAGTCAATTTTACTTTTAGCACTAAGATAAGGCATACGTAAGTTTAAAGTGTACATTTTCAAGTGTTAGATATATTGTTCAATTGTTTGAAAGAAGGACAAAATCAATCATGATGCTTGTTCAGGAAGTTGTATAAAGCAGGTAATTTACATACAATTTACTGTAACGAGTCCATGATTAAGGAGCACAGATCCAATTAAAGTATAAGAAGCTAGCAATCGGCTAGAAAACAACAACAAAAATAACAATAATGGCAAATGTAATCGTGCATATTGTTGTATTAATGCAAACTGGTAGTTTTTTTTTTTCAAAAATACGAATCGATACATGGCTTTTCAACATGAGGGAAGAAACAAAACAATAACAAATTTTTTTTAAAGTAAATGCATAAATTAAACAAAATGAAGAATTTACTCTTTGTGTCTTTCAAAAGATTTTACAAATGTAATCGCTAGCTTCATACACAAACATTTCAACGTTGAACCTAATGTAAAGACACATCAATATTATTATGTTGACGAAAAGACAAATACGCACGTACTCGTTAAGAAAGTTGCACCAGCGTTTTTCCACTAACCGTTTGTTATTAAGAATCATTGTCTGATGTGTAAAATGTCGGTCAAATGCGTCTACCTGGTTGACCGATAACGCTCGTTTGCATTCGACTATTATTAATACGACTGTCGTTACACATACCACGTGCTATATGTCATATGTAAGGATTATTTTGATATTGGTATTTGGAAATCTTTCAGTTGATAGTGAGTTTCCAATCACGATATATAATTCGAAATCAGAAGCAGGAAGACCGTATACGGTTTAGGAATAAGTATGCGATATTTTATTTTAAATAATATCGAAGCTCAAACGAGGCAGTTGTATGAGTATTTTTGTTCTCATTTTCAACATAATTATCATATTATAACACTGATGAGAAGAGTTATAGCAGTGCTAAACATGAATATAATGAATGATGGTACCACTTTAACTTATGGAAAACGCACATGGAGCATGGATTCGAAACAGAATTAATTTAGGAGAAAAACAGAATCTCGGTCTTGCTTAAATAACAAATGGTTGACCATATGGGAATGAGACAGATAAGTGATCATAAAAATGTAGAATTATCATGATGAATATTAGCCTAAAAGTGTCATTATAGCATCGTTTTCATAGCTGTGTCCCTAAGGTGATGTTTCTGTGGAAAGCTTGAGGAGGAAATATCAAGGCAGATTATTTCTTCCGAAAGTCTTTTTGCTTTACTTATTAGTTTGTTACTTACCAACGATTTAATTATTTATATTGGTTGATTGTCGTTGCTCCTAACAGTTTCTTCAATGGCCAATCAGTAGGCAATGTAAATACTAAGGATTTTATTTACAATAATTATGAAAAGAATTTTTTGGACACCATGAAATGAATACGTTTTATGTAAAACTAATATATCTAATACCCTTTGAAGTGATGTCTATACGAATTTAAAAAGCTATTACAGTTGAATTTATCTAGTCGGAAATTTGAGAATGTTGAAATATTTATGCCAGTGCCAGTTAAACAGAAATACCTAACAAACGACATGTTTTTATAGAAAATATTCTATTCCAATTGTATTACGTTAGAGAACACTATAGCAGCCTTAAAAGGAGACAACGTAAATCATAACATATACAATTGTCAATATTACACCTGATATTTAAGTTATTTCAAGCAATGTTGTAACTCATACTAATATGATATTTACTATTTAGCATGTACTAACATGCCTTTGTTATCTCAGTCTGAAACCTTCAATGCAGCCGGAGACATTTGTAATTTGGCATTTATGTTTTTTTTATACAAAACATGTTGCGTTTATTTATAGCTTACGTTAGGATCGTATTAACTAAGACGCCGCAGTGTCTCAGTTATACGTCTCAATACATGTTGGTAACATATTTGACACCACAAGACAGTTTACATGTACAAAGTTGTTTTATTGACTGTTTTAAGGTCAGTCGCCAATGCACAGGAGAATGGTTCAAGTCCTTAATTCATTTTCCTTACACGTGTTATTTTTTTACACTGCCGATCCTTCAGAAATCAAGAAATTCTCCCCATGGCAAATCTTGTTCTAAACATGATGATAAAACCTAGATATTCATCACTTGTCCTATAACTCATTCTTTAGTTGAAATTTGCACATGAAAAACGATCGCGAGATTGCATTGAGCCTTTAATTAACTTAAGATGTTGTTTTCGTACCGAAATAGTCACATACGTTAATGTTTAACTTTCATATGATGACATACTAACTTATTGGTAATTTAATTAAACAGTCAAAAAGATTTCTAGGAAATGTTTCCAGTAAAATGCAATATGCCTGTCGTGCATGCATTCCATGGAAATCTATTTTTGCTTTATTGCATAAACGGCGATAAATCAGCGTGTCCGTTAATAAAATCAGAGGAGACTATCGTTAGACTCCAGAGTTCGTAGTCTGCTGTCTTTTAAATGACTTATATATTTGTAAGACTCAAGAATTCCCGTTGACAGCTATTTAGATAAAACATACAATTATTGCCTTTATCTCGGTGAAATATGCAAACCTATGAACATCACTCTTCAAATATAATACATAAATAACTGCCTTGTTACATGGTATTAGTTATGACATTTGGTTATGTAAGCATGTTCTTAGTACCCTGTGTACAGGTAGGTTATGCTATCTAGACAATCTGTTTTTGCATAGTTATATGCAATCTGTTAACTGCCTGTATTGGGGTCAAAACGTGTCCTTGACATTTATGTCAACTAAGTTTCAGTCACTTTTCCGAAGTTTTTGAAGAAAATATTGTCATTCGAAAGCGAAAGGGATATTTGGTGACATTAGAAGTTATTTAACACTTTAACTGAATAAACTTGATTTGTTTTGCATCAACGGCCTATTAAGTTAAGATAATAGCAATGGATAGTTTCCTTGAGGCATAATGCCCCATAGTAGAGAATGAAATGCGATACTTGAACACAAATTTGGTGTATTATTTTTCATAATGAATTTAATCAAAACATATATACAAAATGAAAACAAAATTGACAGTGGTGTAAGTTATGTGGAATAATACAAATGGTAGGTTAAATGCCATTGCCTTTAACTTCGGAGATATATAATTAAGCATCGATTTTAGATTTTTAGAAATTCGAGATATGATTATAGACAGGATCTTAAATTAATTTATGAGGAAATGTCAGCATTGAGATATATGTTAGTATTAGTCAAAAGAAGTATCTAATGACCACACTATTTAAAAGTCAATATTTTGATACTGGAAATCTCAATTGTTATGAATAGGAAAGTCAATTTGATATTTGAAGCTAACTTTAAAAAAATTCATATATCCAATAAAACACATTTTATATAAAAGATGATACATACTATAGCAACAGTCTTCAACTTCAATACTCCAGCAAGTACTTTGGCTTGGTTAGATGCTAAATAAGTATATATAGGAATATACGTAATTTCATTTTCGATTATCTACGTGTCATACATGCCATTCTGTTGAGATTTTCCTATATAACGTGTTACCCTCCTGCAGCTTTATCTTGCCAAGCTTATGACATGTTCCTCCTTTGATCCCATAAATACAAGCTTATCTTGATCAGAATAACAGAAACACATTCTGTCATCACTAACAGATTTAAACTTTGAATTGTTTAATTGGGAGTTTTCATTCTTAAAAGCACTATTAGTGGAATAAATAACGCAATGTTAAATTTAAGGAAAGAAATTTAACCTACTAAGATATGAGTACGGCTGAGGATAATAACGTACACTATTTACACTCAATCATCCTTTACAGATGAACGGGCATGGTATACTTATCATCATATTTCAATATAGCCTAGTGACACAAAAAAAACTATTATCCATCCGTCATTATGCGTCTCTGATGGCCATTTTTTAATTACAAATTGTACAAGTATTCAGAGATAATATTCGTATTCTCATCATCGGGCAAATATATACGCAACTCGTCTATTTCTAATCAGGAATAAGCACGACGTTTTTTAAATCAAAATTGTTTGTTATGTTTTGGGTTTCATTTGATGATAGTCAACGACAAAATTGTGTGCTGCGAACACATAATCATAAATATTGTTAACAATTGCCCACTTGACAGTTGTTCAACATCTGTGCCCACTTGTTCTGAATATGTAACCTAGATATGACTAGTCACGTCAAGGCTTGTTAAGAATACCATTTGTACATTGATGTCCGTTTGTATAATTTCGTTTGACGAACAAAGTATCATTAACGTGAGTAGCGTGAATGTAAACCTCTCTTTTAAAAATCATCCACTGCTTTGCTTCTAACAGCACACGACTCAAAGTTATCGGTTTTTGTTATTAGAATCTGAATTGGTCAATATTCACATCATGTCAGGCCTACTATATGCCGTTGGTTGTTGATTGTGATATACAATGAAGACCATATTGCTCCTGAGACAAAATAATGCGGTTTAATGGTTTACAAATGTTGCGATAACAAAGAGGGCACTCGATTAAATATCACTCTTTTATGATATATATTTTTTTTTTAATATCTTAATTAAATGTTAAAAACTACAAAAACAAGCTCAGTAGCCAAAAAAGAAATTGGTGTTAAAGTTACTGAAATTATTCAATCCTTAACTGCCCTTAAAATGTTTATTGTCACTATATTCCTTAAACAAGTACGCACAATAAATCATTTCTATATATGTTGTAGGAATAATAAATTCGTTTCGTAGGCCGTTGACGTAACAGTGCTGGGGACTTATTTCATTAAAGGAGATATGCTATGGTTGGTTTCAAAACTATTCACTTCAATGTAACATTTACAATGTCATGAGTTTTGTAGTTTGAGCATAATCGAAGGATGAATTGGGAAAACGACATTAACAAGCAGACAATTGATGTCTGCTAAACAACCCAAGTGATCATGACATAATAAAAATTATACATACGTATGTAGCAAGTTGGGTTTGACAACCAATACACGTCCACACTTCTGGGATATCGTTTATCTATTTATCCAGTTGATTTGAGCAAGACTGCGTGACAGTATAACAACATAAATAAAAGTCCTTTGAAAAACTAAAGCTGAGTTAAGTTTAATATTGGTGAACTAGTAATGTGGTCTTGACGCTCGTAGTTCGAGTGATAGTATTATAATGCCTTTAAGCCGCTGAAAAGTTGTGTGTCCATTATTCAATGTCAGTAGGGCAAAGCCGTGTGCCTTAACACTTAGTTGTCCTTGTCCTTTACATTGTATTATTAATTCATATTTCAGCCTTCGTGTCTAGGTGGAGGATTGATATCTTCTCTCATATATTTACCATGACCTTTACATTGTATTATTAATTCATATTTCAGCCTCCGTGTCTAGGTGGAGGATTGATATCTTCTCTCATGTATTTACCTTGTACTTAACATTGTATTATTAATTCATATTTCAGCCTCCGTGTCTAGGTGGAGGATTGATATCTTCTCTCATATATTTACCTTGTACTTTACATTGTATTATTAATTCATATTTCAGCCTTCGTGTCTAGGTGGAGGATTGATATCTTCTCTCATATATTTAGCTGTCCTCATCCGAAAACGTCAATAATTACCTTCTCATGGTAACGTATGACGCGATTTTTAACATCCTTTTCAATTAAAACTTCGAGTTATTATTCACCGAATTTTTTTCAACAAGACGAATTGGTAGACGGTAATCATCATTAAACATGGATGAATACGCGTCAATTGGTTCTACATTCAAGGAAAGAAAATCACATTTAAAAAAGACTATCATCACTTTGTGTTATACCTGTCATAAACATACACTAATTAATCCCATAAAGCTAAATAGACATAACCTAATTATCCTATTGATCTCCCTTCAATAGAGTTACCATATGTTCCTGATGTCATTTTAGATCCGTTTCCTGTCCCTTAAGGACAATTTTCCTATGATAGACTTGACCCGTTCTTAATATGCACTGATAGACTCGGATATTTGTTCCATTTTTATCGTTTTCGTATGCATAATACTACATAGATTGTTTAAACATTTAGTAGTACTCTTTGACTACTGTTTGATTGGCTTTGACATTTGAGTTTGGTAAACCTGCTTTATCTTTTGATATTAATTAAGGTGGTTTTTGATAAAAGTAGGTAGATATGATGCATTTTCGTCCTCCACATAAGCGAACTGTCCAAAATACACTCTAAAACATATCAAATTATCTGTATAAAACATTTCAATTTGTTCCTATTCCCTTAAAATCATTCTTCTTTAATATACACGCTGTATAACTAAAATTCACTTAGACAATGCGAAGGAATACTTATTATTTTGTTATATTATATGCGAACGGTTTTCTGCAAGAAAGTATGCGTTAAGTCAGCACTGAGTATTTCATGTCACGCGGTTAATTACAGAGGTTGGTTTTGAAGCTGCTGTCATTTGTAACCGTTGCTTCAGCAGCGTTGCGTCCCTACAACTATATGACGGCCATTGTTCCGAACATGAGCCGACCACACACACTCACCATGCACATTCCAAACGCAATTGATCGTAGTCGAGACAACACTTCAAAATATTAAAAAGTGTATAAACTACTTTTGTAATAAAATATAAACAATGTTAAGCTTACAAATTTATCATAACATATAACATTTGCGGGGAGGGCAATTTTCTGATGCTATTTTAACTTGTAGCCCAACCAATTCGATAATTACATTGTCCGTCGAAATTATTTATTTCCCGTGCGTATATTAATACCAAAGACATTGTTATAATGAACATAAATCTATTGTGACCAAACTTAATTATGCTTTCATTTCAGGGTGTTTGTAGGTCGGATACCGTAAAATCTCACATTGCAAGCTCCGAACTCACCCTTTTTGACATAGTTCATCTGAATTAAGGACAAATAACAGTACATTTTTTTAAATTTCATGTCGCCATTTTCTGCTTCACAGGGTTGTGAATCGACATTCTTGAGACATATTTAGTGTGAAGAAATATTTAGACGTACTGTGTATAAACATATATATCGAAGCGTCATTACGCAACAGGTCGTACGTCTGTTTTACGGTCAAAACATCATTTAAGGCGAAGCTTAAACACTCGATGTAGTACTGCGATTTTAATATGGAACCTTCGCAGCCCGGCATTTTCATGTTGACATGATAAGACTACTGCAATAAGCATGACTATAGTATCACACTTACTGACTCCAGGTTAATCCATTTAAATGATCATGATAACACTATGTATAAAAATTGTATTCCTATATATATTTTGAACTTTCAATTATGGTCCGATAATAAATCGAAATGCTTGGTCCGATTCGATTCGAAAATCGATAAAAAATGGCGTCCGATTTTCAAACACTAAAAACAATACTTGTTGCTGTGTTGCCTCCTGTGACATGAACCCTGATCAGAAGTATACTACAGGACAGCACATTAACTGCACTTCCAGAAAAGTTGAATGTAAAGACATAGTTTCTCCAATCCTGTCTTTAATCGAAGTTAACAATATGTTTTGTTTCATATTTTTTAATTGATATCAAAGAAACAGCGGAGCGATCTTTTTTTTAAATTAAATGTGACATGTTTCTGTTCAAATCTAAATGAAATTATTGGCCTCTCTATATTAATACATGAAGTCACTAATTGCATATTTATATGTCTTACCATTTACCTATAGTTGTGTTTAATCACAATGTAAAATCACTGGAATTACATTACATAACACCAATGCAAGAGCGTGTAATGTAAAATGTAGTAGCTGACGCTGATTGTTCAGCTTTTAATTAGGTAACTACTAAAGCAAGGAAGTTGAGTTTAACTTACTGCTCTTTTGGACCTTCTTGATATATTTGACCAATACCACACATGTTTCCTACTATGTGATGAACGAAATCATTCTAATAGAGAAGATTTAAAAGTGTACATCAAACGTCTCATACTTGCAAGGGAAGGAATAAACACATTTGTATAGCAGAGAAATGCTTCGCAATACCTAACAATAATTGCCAATGCCATTTAAATCCAATTATTGCAAAACGGAGATTATTGATAAGCATACAAACATCCCATGTGTGTTTGCCTAAAGATAAATGACTGTAACAGAGTGTTCCAAGTGCGAAGGCGATAAATCTCGTAAATTTCGGGACACGTAACCTGCGTTTTGCATTATCGCCCTATTTTCAGCATCTTAAATGGTGAGAAAGTTACTATCTTTAGACTATGCTGTAAATCACTCAATCATTATTAAGCCATTGTTATAATTAGCGCTAGTTTATCATGCAATATATACATGCTTACATATATTTTATAATCAATTTGATTTTAGTAGTTCGAGATTCGTTAAGTTTGATTATGCTATTTTGTATCAAATCTAAGATAGTGCAATTACAGTTTTTAACTTCTGTATTCACGACAACAATAATAAAAATATGATTCAGAATATATACAACATGAACAGGGATATAAGCTACAAAATTATCATGTAGAACACGCAATAACATTGCTGTTGATATCGCATGCTCACTTTGTTCCTAGGTTCGAGAACTGACCAATTATAAAGATACTTAAACGTGTTTTCACTAGAAGCCTAGCCTAGGACGCTTAGGAAAATAATATCCTTGAAAAATGCAAACATTTTAAATTTCATTTCGCTGTTCTGATAAATGTCTGTCGTTTGAGGTACTGATTAAAGCTTAACGTCAATCAAGTGTTTTTATCTGTGCAGTCGAGTTGTCTCGTCTTGACGTCCATTTTATATAAACATTCAGATAATTATCTTGTCTAATGTATTGCAAATAAATTTCGACTAACAGTGAGCAAACCGGATACATTAATGTTTTAGCATTCAATAAAAGCAGTTATCATTACTGAATTATCTAAAAGTTTTCTATTTCGGGGTTTGTATATCTGTGCTAGAATTTCAAACATCCTAGTATTGTGTAAACAGCTGAAATTTTAATGAGATACCTTAATGTGAAATTAAATAGTTACGAGTGAAAACATAACAACACTCTGGTGTTCGCGTGGATTTATTGACAAAGGTCTGGATGCAGTCTTATTGTTTATTGGCATAAAAATGAACTGTTTACGTTTACATTAAGGTAGAAGAAGTTGTATTTATGTCTAGCATCCGATATGTTGGATGTCAATACAAATGGTATGACAACTGAGCGATATGACATTCATGCTTACTTAAATTACATAAACAAGTTCCAATCATAGTATTACCACGTCATGGCCTTATACTGACGTGTTGGCTTAGTACAGACCTTATGTTTAGAAATGTTGCTGAAGCTGATATGAAAACTTAAAAACATAGATAAAGTACTGATTTATTCATGGCATGGTATTAACATCATCTGTTACAAACAAATGCAATTTATATTCAACTTGTTCGATTTCCCTAATAATGTTACATGTTTTATGTTCATACCGAATTTGGGATGCATTATGCTAGACATTAGGTTGATGATAATGCTTCGTATCAAAATGTTAAGCATTATTGATATGATGCTGAATCATATTTATATGTGAAATAGTGTAATTTATGTTACAAAATATATACACAATATACACCAAATGCAAAGAAAACGTTTAAACTGTGATATAAGTATGTATGTTTCTTTGGTTAATGGAGCTTCAGAGAACCAGTTTATGTTCCATGTTGTCTAACACACCAATCGCTACTAGTAAAAATAAAACCCGATATACTTGATTATAATTGGTGTATATCGTTTATTGTTATTATAAAAGCGTTATTTAAAATATCAGAAGTTCTCTCGAAGTATTGCTACACCGACAATCCCTTGTATTTAAGAAGACGAATACGTTTACAGTAATGGAGTCAAATCTGACCCGGTGTTAATACTGGATGACGAGTTTCTCAAAACTTCAAACTATCGAGTGTATCCCAGATACCAAGACCCTCAAAACAGTACTGATTAATTTTTCAGTATTAGGTATATTTGAGGTCAGAGGTCACTATTGTTGCGTTTTTCGACCTGTTATTCTAAACATTGCTTGGATTTTTTAGAGATCTGGTATGCTACTAAACTTATTTGCGGTTAGGAAATAAATGATAAAGTAAAATAAAAATCGGCTTAATAAAATAAGCTACGTGTGTTAATCTAAAAAAATATATAGAAAATCGAGCCTGACGATAAATTGTTTAAAAATGCCTGCTTACGTTAAGGATTTAAAACGCTTTAATGAACATCTTAATATTCCTTAAAATAGGAAACTAAAACTTACTGAAATGGTGTTTTTTTTTTGAACAGATAATGGACAATCTATAATATTTGAACCGTTAGTATTGGCTGGTGGATAAAGATAAACAATCACGCTCAACAATCGATTTGTAATCTCATTGTTATTCCATGCATTCCCAATGCATTAGAAACTTCAAACACTGTTGATGCTTCTGCATCTGTCTGCGGAGTGAAAATGACCTTTAAACACCTTATAAAACAAAACTTACACGTTTCAAGATAGCTGTCATTAAGTATTTGAAAAAAACACTATAACGTCTATCTACAAAAGTCAGCCGTAAATTGCTCGATCATAGCGATAAAGCTTTTAAAAATGAAACGAAACTTTGTATGCAAGTCAGGTGGGGAGTGGCACAAAGCAAACTGCATCAAGGCCCATAACTCTGGTATTAGCAAATGAAGCATTACTGTTATGAACTCATGACATTTCAATAAGATTTGGATAAATGGAAAAAAAAAAGCTTAATAGATTTGAATATATTCGCGTTTTCGAGTGATAGAACTAAACGTACTTGTCGATATTAATTCTTTAAAAATAACTAAGGAAGAAAACATAACTGTTGAATAAATACTTTAACATATCAGGTATCCTAGATAATGCAGAGAAGGGAAGAGTTCGTATCGTTGGGTATTATTTTTTGTGTGAGAAAATATTAACCCCAAGATGTTAGAAAATCCCTTTAATTTCAAAGTTGAATTAATCGCATCAAAGTTGTAGGGGAAATATAGTTCTGCGTTTTACTGCCAATCCGTGACGCGCTGAATCAAAATCAAGGTACTTAGACTTGGTTTTTGATTTATGCTTTTTATAGATTTTGTAATACAATGAAAACTCCTGAAGTTTAATAGGTTATGTCATCTTAATAAGGGAGAAATGTGCTTTAGATTTTATCATTACATATTCCAAGCTTTTTTAAACGTGTTTTTTAAATTTCATGTTTCTCAGAAAATAATTGTGATAATTATATGTTTATGATTCTCGTTACTATTTTGTTCTCGTTCTAATGTAATATTGAAATGCGTTGAATCTTAAATTAGTTTTTTTAGAGATAAGCAAAATAAACATTTTTTGAATTAGTTTTTAATCGAATTGTGTCGTTTTTGGTTTTTGCAATCGGCATGTTATTTGTTTAAACTATGCAACTGCTAATCAATTCAATACATACATCATTCCATTAAGATATGGTGTACTAATTAGCGTATACAAACAACATGAAGACAATGAAACATAATCACAGGTAAAGAAAATGACTAGAAACAAACATAAATATGTCTTAAATAATTCTTCTCCAAACCTTAAGAAGAGTACAAAGTTAATGACAAACATTTGTATTGCTTACGATTGAGATGACACAATGAGATTGATAGTGTTTAATTTGTTATTGTTTGAAAAGTCGTTTATTCTGTTGTTTTTTCAAATGTTGCTATCATGGTAAAATTTGTTTCCGAATGTTAAAAGAGCTTTAATGGATCCATAAATATCGCTGCCAGTCTTTTTCATACAACCAGTAAATTGGTTATCTTGATTCTTTGCAGGATAAATTGAAAATTGTTAGTAAATAATCTTGCAATCAATATAATTATTCATATGATGATATCCAGCAGCCAAATACTTTTTCCAGCAGAATAAAAATCGATATCCAATCACATCGTTAAACGAACACTAACGGATCGGGATCAATCTCAGCTGGTGTTTATCGTCCTATCAGTATGAGAGTTGTTTAAACATTGATATATATGTTTAATGCTTATTTTACAATGATTATTTTGTTAAGGTGTCATAAAATAGGGTTATTACTTCTGCGTTTTAAAATGGAAGGTTGTATTCGACTTGAGTATTTAAGATTCAAGTTTCACGAGGCGCTAGCCTAGGGTTATCAGAATCTGCAGAAATCTACTAGAGTCGAATATAACATCCGGATCTTCTAGAATATGTATCAGAAAACGCATCAACTTGAAAACAATGAAGAATACACCAAAATATAATATTTACTGACAAATCAATTTCCATAACTCAACGACCGGGTACCAACATTAATTGTAAACTTAGTTATCAATCTGGAGCAACAATGCTAGCTCTGAAGTGGTACGATACAATCATTCAAAGACAAATGCTAGACATAACTCGCTTCATAAAGGGTTAAAATTATGTATTCGTTTTGTCTTATAATGAAAGTATCATTTTACAAACTATGAGGATACACACAATGAAACTATAATATGAAAGATATCAATGATGAGTAAAATTCTCCGACAATATATAAATGTAAAGAATCTAAGAAAAAGTATAAACAGTCTATTTAAAATGACTGAAGGGAAAGTCTATAAAGCAGAGTCTGAGATATCGTTAAATCATCATGAAAACTATTCGCGGACTCCAATGCTGACCTGAATCGAACACCGTCTTGAAAAATATTATCATATCTGGAAAAATAGTAAATGAAATTAAGGTTAATTGGAGCTTAAGTCAAACCTAACAGTTGCTTCAGAGTAGGATAATTGAAACACCACTTATGGAATTTAAAACCATAATGTTTAAGTGTTGTAAATGTGAGACAAATATAATGTCTTGAAAAAGAGTTGAGATCAACATGAATTTTAACTTCAAGGAAATCTTTTTTCCAGTAATAGAAGACATGTATCATGTAAAATAGTACCATTATAAAGGGCTTCTATCGTCATGACATGAATTCAGAGGATTCTAATTGAAATTGTAAATCACGTTTATACTGTTTCTTCTACGTGACAACTTGAACGTTGGATGACTATTAAGATGACGTGTTATCTTATTTTGAACCTCATGTTTACAATCTCAAAGGAATGAAAACAATGTTTGTCATGAAATAGTATATAATCAAAACAACTGGCCATATCGATCGGTGATGAGTACCAGGTACTCATTATACAATGGTAGACTTCTACTCAGACAAATTGGACATTCGTACATATATTAGAGAAGTCCATGGTAAGATTGTAACTAGCTTTATTTGCTTGGTTGATGGTACTGTTCATGTAAGACAGCTGTAGAACAACGTTAGTTCAATGCTCGACTCACGTACAAAGTTTGCGTAATGTTTCCAATTAACTACGATACTTAATGTTCTAACATGTTCTAAATTGTGCAACAAGGGTCTTCTTATGGAATTTCCGTAGCAAAGGTCTGTATTTTGTGCACATACATGTATCCACGAGTGTCCTGCGGGTTTCGAAATGGAATTTCGTAGACCTGTTAGCATGTGGATATATAAAAACAAATCGTTTCTTTAGTAGCAGTATATATTTCGATATAATATGCAATGGATACGTATCACCACCTTGGCGAATCATTTTATACTTTATATTTAAACAGTATTTATAACAAAACTTCAACGGGTTAAAGGAGCTTTGAACACTACTTCAGCTAATTAAAGAGCGTATGGTTAATATTTTGGCTAGCCTTAAGACTAAGTTCTACGAATAGTTAATATCAAAACTGTTTTCAATTTTGTATTTAAATAAAATGTATAATATTTCAAAAACAAACGTTTGAAGGCCAACATCAAAGAGACATTGCTGTCCAATCCTTTGTTTCGATTGTTCTTCCAAAGAACATTGAATTGCAATATATATATATATATATATATATGTTGGGAAAATCCTGTGTTTAATTGGGTTATGTTTTATGCGTTTTCATTAGGTTTGTTTAAATATTATTTATTTGCATAATACACTTGAAAATAAACAAACATGACATATGGGCAAACACAAATAATCCAGAAACTATGAAAACAAATATATATGAAAAATGTATATTAATTCTGATATAATTTAACAAAAGCGTTAATCCTACTAAAGGTATCGCTTCTTTTTGGATGGTATGATATATGTATTGTAAGAATATAAGGTTTCAAGAAAGGCATTGTGAAATCTAGTGAAAAGAGTTTGATGTAATAAGTGGAAATGACAAACGTTGATAATGTGAAAATATTGACAAAAGGAGATAAGTGTGACAGGTCAATACCAAGAGTTGCACACAAAAGTATTTTCCTATTTTTAAGTCGTTGATCGGATCGATACACACGGATGATTACAAAACCTGTGTAATGATAAGTAACAATATTGACACTGTTACAGTGTTCGATCCTCAAAAACCACCGCCTAAAATAATAACCCTGATGGTCAGATTGACTATTATTTAGGTTACGATTAAATATGACAAAACATATGTACAATTTCTCTAAAGCGTACAAAATTTAAGCCTGCAAATGTTGTCGCCTTTTTGATAATCATTCAGGGTACCAGTCTTTGTTAGCACGAAGAAAAACAATTTCCGGAGCCTTCCCTATACGAATTCGATAAAGGATGGAATCTGTTTAATGTTTAACACTCCACCTGCGTTTTATGTTATCGCATAATTTCAGAGTTTTCCTTGCTAAGACAGTTCCTGTCAAAAGGATCCATGCTGAAAAAATATGTTATTATGAAGAAGCTATATAATCGCCCATTCATCGTGAACTGGCTATCTCTTTTTTTCTTATTAGTTAAAATTACATGAATTCATATTTTCTTTCGTATTTGTTCTACAAAAAGCCTATGATGTTTTATATGCTTTTGATTTAACGATAATATAAGTATACTTTGCTGACAAAACATAAATGCTATGAGCGGATCATTTTATATATCAACGATATCCCCTCCACTCGGATGCAACATGGTCATGTCAATTCAATACTGAATGCATACATATAAATTTTTCGGGGTCAGTCGTATTCAAATTTCATTTCATTGCATATCGCCTCATATACCGTGAGTGTATGCGCAATTTAAATACTAATTATTTTGTACAAAATCAAAACCGATATCACCCTTGTTTCTACTGTATACTAAATATCGTACTGCTGATGTATCTCGAAATGTCTTGAAATATTTCCATCTAGTCAGTCTGTTTGAGCCCAGTCCGACTACGCTCTCATGCCATTTCGTGCAATTAACACATCCGACCTCAAATATAACGTCATTCTTCGTTCAAATTCACTACGAGTTATGAGAACAGAAACAGGTGCATTTAGAGACTCGACAACAAGTACAAGTTTCGTGAAATCTTGACAAAAGTTAAAATTCGTCACGGGAATTAGTCTGTTAGTAATGAAATCTTTGATGTAAGTATTAGATTTTAATTGTGTACATCATAAGCTTCTATCAATGTTAATTGCGTTTGAATGAAGAAAAGTTTGTTATGCACTAGGTAAATTTTTGACTTAACATCTGTTACAGTAAGCTGATCAGAACAATGGTATTTTTGTGGCTTTGACAGTCATGTTGTTTTTGAAATGTCAATCAAATGTAGCCTTCTATATGGGTGTCCATTACAGCCGTCCGTGGTGTTTGTAAAAATCTCATTATTCGATTACTGACAATGATGTTCTCGTCATATATATATATAACCCTACATAACAAAGCCAAAAGTGATAATGTAACTGTTCTTGAATGGTTTGATCCGTTGGTTTTCTGTGTAAACATTTATATTTTTGTACGTCACCATTTCGAATACAGACATTTTGAAATGAAGATGTTTCATTTTTGACAAATAGCATAACATTACTTATTACTAATCAACTATTACGTATTTGACGCGATACTTGGACAATCGCGACACCAATATCAATCAATTGAAGTCAATATATTTCAAAACTCGGCCAAAACTGACCAAATTCGGCCATTATCAACCAAACTCGGCCAATATGAGTTTCCTCCGTTTTGATTGGTTTCAAAACTCGCCAAATACAGGATTTTTTAAAATGTACCATTTTCATTGGCTGGAATTTATTTTAAAAGGTACCCAGCAGGCACACAACGTTGTTTCAACGTTGAATTTTATTTGAATATTGGTCACAACGTCGATCAACAATATTTCAACGTTGAAACAACGTTGAAGCTTCAACGTTGAAAAATTGTCGACATTTCGACGTTGAAACGACGTTGAAATACGGTCGATACCTCAACATTGAGGATGGTTGAAGAATGGTTGTCATATTGATGTTGTCATGACATTCGATTATAGATCGATATTCTGTTTTGATTATATTAATATTTCCACATTCAATTTTTTATAGAGAGCCATTCATGCTTGACGAGTAGACTTCTTTTTTTAGGCTGAATGGCCATCTACCGCAATACTGCAGTCCGTTCAGTAAGGCGAGCGTTTACAAAACGCTCGCAAACGTTTAGTTTTGTATCTCTGTTGCAACGCAGCGCATATACGTTAAGCGGGAAACCAAACAGCAAACGTTCGCCGCAAACATTTTTACTGAACGCGCTGCAGAGTTACTCCGATTGGAAAGTTCGAACTTTAAAATTATCGTAAATTCCATTAGTTCAAGCTAACTACGTGTGGGAAGTGACAGTCGGTTCCATTCGAGTTAGTACGTTTGGTATTTATTTACAGAATGTCAAAAAATTATGTTTTTGAACGAATTATTTGTTGAAAATCATGCATTTCGGATACGACGGGATTTTGGATACGATTTCCATTGTTCAAATTATGGTGAAAAATGTTCATATCAAGCGGTGATCTTGCATTGTTATTAACAATACTCTTCTTTGCATCTATTATGTTTATAAAGGATGGTTTATTTACATTTATTGTTTTTATCTTTTACATTTCAGCATGGACGAAGAAGAGGTGGCGCATCGCATTGTTGATGGGACAGTTTTTACCATTAGCATTTACATACTGTATAAATGTAATCCAAACAAAACTGTGTTCTTTATAGTTTCCACCGTACCATAACCCTTCAGCGGATTAACTGCAACGTCTATTCAATGTTGAAACTGCAACTCTGGTTCAACCTCATTTCAACGTTGTTTCACCCTCATTTCAACGTTGTTTTAACGTTTAAACCGCAACGTTGTTGCAACGTTGAAATCACAACATTCAAAAACAACCACATTTCAGCCTTTTCTCAACGTTGAAGGATGACTGTTTTTTCAACGCTGCTTCAACGTTGTTTTGCCTGCTGGGTAGCCATTTTGTTTTCAGTTATTTCGACAGCTTTGAAACGGTTTTGCTTGGTTTCAACCTATTTGGAATAACTAGATTATTAAATACTTTAACCACTTTGTACGGTTTGATCTTACAGTTGTATTTAACCCGTTGGTGGTTTTTACGACTACTATGTTTTTGTACACCGACAAAATGGACGACGAAATTTAAACATAAGACGTTAGGCACACGATTGACGAAATAAAGACGAAAAGACATGCTTCCTTAGACTAAACAGCGCTTTATTCATAAGTATGTGCAATGCCACTAAAGGTTGTATGTCAAAATCAGCAACGTCATGTCTCTAAACGCAGGTACCTTGAATGAATAAGCGATTAACAGGCTTTAGATATGACTTTAATAGAATAGTTTATTATAAAATACTTTTAATTCGGTGGTTTCATATTAGCCGAGTTATTTGTCCTCAGTCAGCTGTATTTGCCTGAGCCCGAAATACAGCTAACCTCGGACAAATAACAACATACTATTATTACAAATTGTCTAAGCTAAGCACGTAAAATAAAAAAGTAGCATTTACAGTCGGACAAAAAGCAATCCGTGCTCTGTTTGAACATAAAACGCATGCGAACATCTATATTTACTGTAATCGCTCACATTCGTTATGGGTTTGTCCTTTTAGTTTTTCACTGTATTATTATGTGAATAAACACATGTTCAAGGTGTTATAGATACTGCAGATTGTATTGTCTTATCTGCTTATTTTGACAATTCTCGATATATATGCAAGTTATGCGTAAAACAAACTTATTGTAATCATTGAGTTCCTCTAGTGCGTTCTTATCAGCGTACACAGGGCTATTGAATGATATATTGAAGATGAATGATTTTTACAGAGCGTTCAGTGTGGGAATGCGATAAATATCCCCCATTTTTGGACACATAACCTGTTTTACATTTTCACTTTTTTCAGTGTTTACAATCTTTGGAATAGTCCTATCTTTAGACTACATGCTGTAAAGCTATTAATTTTCTTAAGACATTGTTATTGATAGCGATACGTTAACTAGAAATACAATACATATGTTTTATCATCGTTTTGTTTTATTAGTTCGAGTTTTTTTTTTAAATAATATAAAATATTTTCTTATAACAACTTTGAATGTGGGTTTCAATATATATACTACTATTATATTCACCACAACAATAATAAATATAATATGAACAATGACATAACATAAAAAAGTATCTGGTGGTACAGCGTGATCAGGTGAAGTAAATATAAAAAGAGTGCAAAAGTTTCGTGAAAATACTCGGCAGACATGTTCTCCATTTTTAAATCAGTGTGTTGGGTTTAAGACTACGCTATTATCTTTAAATGACAACTCGTAAAGGTCATAAGTTAAAGTGCATTGATTGTACTTTGTTTTACAAAGCTTCGCAGCTGTTTTATAAGGTTGTAAAATAATAATATAAAAACTCTTGACATTTAAACAAACCTCGTTTCAAGCGGCATCCAAACAGATATATTTCAAGAATACAAATGCTGCTGTTTCTTAAAATGATTGAGGAGGACTTTGATGCTCGCTGTGAAAAGTAACCGAACGTAATTGCGTCATTGCCTTTTTAGATATCTGGACGTTTTTCTTCTTTGGAACAATTCACAGCACATATTTTATGAAAAATGTAACGCCAAACAACCATTACGTTTGCTGTGTGAGTTGTAAATGCATTTCCTACCATTAATCTAACTAAATGTGCTTTCAAATACAACATATGACCTTGAAAACTGAAAAATAATTCAATTTTAATTTCACTGTGCTGAAACGTATATGTCATTAAAATCATTACGCCAAACAAGTGTTTCGTGTCTTCGACATCGAGCTGTTTCCTATCGACGTCACGTTCCTTTCAATTTCCAAACATCTATCAAGTATTGTGTATCAATTTGTTAACGAAAACAAATCAGATCGACTCCAGTTTTCCTGTTCGTGTTTTTGCATTATGTGAATGCATGTATCATCATTTATTAATTTAAAAGGCTAATTTGAGGTCCCAATTTCGTAATCGATTTTGAAACATCATATCGTATCTATACATTTTTTAGAGAAACCTTACGTTTCACCAACAGAGTTTAGTCAATATACTGGAAAACGAGTCCTGTAAGCATTATTTTTTTGGATTGAAAACAGAACCATATTTAGCCCCGCTTGATTTTTTATCTTGAATATGGATGTGGTTTCAATGTAAATTAGCCTAATATGGAACGACTTTACGCGGTCATCATTTAGATCTACCAGGAAATATTAAACGGTGAAGACGATACGATTTTATTGTTGTTAAGAAATTTTATTCATTAATGTCTTGTATCCTATCGCGATGATGCGGGTAAAAGTCCATTCAATGCACCAGGTGACATGCATGCTTAAATAAATTATATTAAGAACGTTTTATCAAACCATTTTATCACCCACGTATTGGCTAAATTACTCTCGACATTATGTACATACATGTTGCTGAAGGTTGTGGGAAAACTTTGATTTACAGAAAGGACAAACTAAATGTAAACACTGATTATTGTTACGTTCTGCAAAATATAATGATTGTCTTACACTTACAACAGCAAACTATACTCAACTGTTTTGCTTTGAAAGGCTTTATTTGCATCCAGAATTTCGGATGCTAGATATTGCAAGTGGCGCTCAATTATTCATAACACATACATATTTTTGTTTATAATTATGCTCTGTATCCTAATCTAAAATTATAAATGTATGATAAAGTGCTGAATTCAAATGTGTATATGAAAAAAAGGTTTCATATGTTTTACAAATCCTAGACAAAAGGGGAACAAAAGGTTTAAACTGAGTATTGTACATGTATGGTAAACATACTTGTGCATGGTAAATTGAGCTTTAAGAGAACTAGTTTATGTTTTGGAAAGTCATTCTACAAGGAGCAATAAATTCACACAGTATTTGATAATAAGTGTTTATCCTTGTTTGTGTCCATACAAGTGTTAGTAGCATTATCGGTAATTCTCTGGAACTAGTGCTGATTATTTTCAAAAATGATTCAATTGATATCGCTTAGCTCAGAAGATAGGACTGCCTGTTCACACTTTGAAATAATCTGTTAATATTGTATGGCGGTTCGCTTAAAATCCCAAAAGTCCGCTAGATGCCACGATCATCCAAACAGTATCTATTGTTGCAATATTCATCTTTATACATATAGTCATTTATGTAATATCATTTTTTGTAAATGTACACAACCTGGCTCCCATTTCTCGATACATCTTAAATCCCTTAAAACAGGAGTAAGCTACAGTTAACATTGCTGTATTGGAATAAGTTGTGTATTCTATATCTTAATGGTATTTGGACTTTAACAGCTATGTTACGCTGAATAAATTTGAGCCTAACGATGGTATATCGTATAAGTACATGTTTCCGTCTTAAATCGTTTTATTGAATAGCATTATTTATCTATCCAACCAGACAAACTACTTATATGCTGTATCTGTATTTAGAAAATATATTGGACAAACTATATATTCAAATTGTTAAGTGTTAGTTGTTGTCTAGCTTTAATAGTTTCAGCTTAGGTATGTATCTATTCAATGCTGCAATAAAAATGTGAACATTTGTTTTCAGTAATCAGATACATAATCTGTGAAACGTGAATTTAGATCCAATTTGTTTGTCAGGTGAAACTGGTTTATGTTTCCAGTAACTTCTAAAACATCATCATAGTGTTTGCAAATCAATATTATTGAATGAAAAGTGATTAAATTATTTTTTCCAGAAGGTTTATGAAAAGTTAACTATTTTCCAAATATAAGTGTCCTGTGATCTTTGTTTCTCTGGCTATTAGAATTCGTGTATCATTAAACATGTTCATAATAAAATTATTTGGCTAAAGACTAAAACGGCTTTCGCAGTTAAGAGGTATGTGACAAATGCCCATGCTGTTTGCCCATTTTGAGTGATAGGCGTTGATGATATAAAGATCATTTTAATATGCGGTTGTAACTGGTTGTTTTTTTGCAGGTCATATTGTGGTCATTTACCACTTAGTATGACTTTGACTCATAGAGCGTTACCATGAATGTTGTATGGTAACAGCATAACTGGTATAAGCAACTAAGTTAGAGAAGTTTGCTACAAATTCAATGCAGTGACGCAGTAAGAACCGACTTAATTTTATTAAAATCTAAGTGTGACACTGCTCTTCGAAACGTTATGACATCGACCTTTAAGACAAGAGCACAAGTGACTTTTTAACAAACTCTTACTCACGGTTGTATATTTATGAGAATATTGATTGAAATTTCACGTTGAACAGCTGAAACATGATAGTTTACCATGACCACCATTTCAAACTCCATCAACCAATTTCAGTGGCATGGACCTTTGAGGTAAGATAAAAAAATGCCCTGTCAACTCTGCCTGAACGTCTCGATCAAATACATGATATTTTAAAAAATACACGTGAATAATTTGTAAATTTCGTTTGAAAAGCATCTTATATTGATTCGTAAGTTTATAAGTTTCATAATATAACGTGTATGCAAACAGCTAAGCACCACGTGTTTTGTTCTGTTTGTTTTTACAGTTAAACATGTTTTACCTTTTGTAAACACGTAAACTTCTGCGTTGTAGATTTCAACATTTACGTTCAACAGATCTTTGAGGATAAACAAACACGGTCAACAATGAATGTCTCATCTAAACGCTATTTAATGTACTCCTTTTCTAAAGACACTTCAAACACTGTTTAGTCTACTTCATCTGTCTGCACACAGCAATTTATCTAAAACACGATCCTCACCGTAGAGATCACGCGTCAAGAGATAGCTATGATAAAGTGTTCAAAAGAAATCGTATATCGGAAGAGGTTTATTCCGTAAAAAGGGCATAATATAATAATAGAAACAAATAACTTTGATAAAGTAGCTCCTTTATGTCGACTTCGATCAGATACAGGTGCAATTACTACAACACGCCTAAACAACAGAGTTAAATTAATCAATACATCCAAAAAAAGTGGTTACTTTTTATTTCAAATTTCGAAGAAAATTACGCAGAAAATTTATATATATTTTTATTGGTTCATTCTATTTTCATTGTGTTTATCTTCTAGTTCGACTTCTGCTACTTTCATTGTTAGACTAACGAAGATATTATATGAAAACTTGTAACCTTGTTTTTTGTGTATGTATTTGTGTATTTATTGTTAATATGATAGTGTCTCTAGTTTATTAATTGTTTTGGCCCTTGCTTTATGCCCCTAAACACAACATTACGATTACTGTGCTTGTTTCTGTAGTTATCATAGTATTTTCAAAATGACTCGAAACTAGACTCAAATCCATGAGAAAAAATGTAAGGCCAGATGTGTTAGAACGGGACATATAGTTGTTAAAGACATCTTGGCGGAATATTCACATGGATGTTTCAAACCTGGGGTTATACAAACTTCAGATTCAGTTAAAAGTAAGTTAGTTGAAGGTTTAACTATACTCATAAACACACAATACTCGATTGTATCGATTTTGATGTTTAGTAAAGCAATACCAAGTTTGAATTTCATCTCTACGAACTTCTAGTGATCATATTGACAGCGAAATAATATAAATAATGACATGTATAAAACTTGTGATTGATTTGCGTAGCCCTTTACTTGTTTGATATATTGCAATTTCTGAATATGTCAAGATAATGTATAATGATAATGACTCTTCTGTCATAATAAGAAAAAAAGGTTTATCGCCATGAGCTCATTTCTATCAGTGATGTAGACATGTTAGATTTAACAATTTGGTTCACATATTGCCACTTCAATTGGATGACGAGATGAGATTTAACATTATAAATATATAAATCATTCTCAATGTATCAAGTAAAGTATTTACTAATTACCTTGATTTCAGTCCAATTCTGTAAGCATTATGATCGCCTAAGAGTGACACTCTTATTCAATATCAATGCTTACACATGTCACAAACATCAATTTTGACTGATAAACCATTAACTACTGACTAAATAATGCATTTATTGATAATAATAATTACTGATAACAAGATTGTAACCATGTATTAAATAATAGAAAGCACAAAAATATTAAATGATTGGTGAATGCTAAAATATTTACTGTGGTCTACTTTAGATTTATAAGGTAAAAATACCGTGTTTAATGCTAATTTCTTTCAAATTAAACTCGGTATCTTTCATAAGAACCTTTGTTTTCGACATTTATATATCATATTTGGAATATTAAAACAAGATTATTAATTGTAGTAAATCTTATTTGGGAGTAAGAGTGCATCTTTAATACTCGAGTAAATGTACTTTAAAACCGGTTTAACACAAACATGTCACGGTAATCAATACCATCTGCTTTAAGATGTCGGGGATGTGTTAGACGAATGATTTTGTTTTATGGAGCTTTGAAGGGCGATGAATGGCACTAAAGTAATGCCAAATTGATATTCCAAACACCCATTGGTAAGACATTTATTTTTTTCTTTTATATTTTTTTGTTGATTTCTGAATACATAGACAGTCGAGAAGTAAGACATCTCGTAAAGAACGTTCACTGCCTAAAGGCTAAATGGCCGTTAACGAGTCTTTTAAGAAATATCAAAATAATAAAAAAGAGTTCCAATGGTTGCTCATTTTAATGCACAAGTCAATTGTAACCACGCCCCCCCCCCCCCCGTCCGTCATTTAAATGAATTTGGACGAAACGGTATTAATCAGCATTAATGTACCAAGTAGAACAGTTATTACGTCCGGTTATTTTGCTTGGAGACAGACAGGCAAATTATACAACCCTTGAATGATCGTTCAATATTAGAAGAAATGAAGTATACGTCTAAGGTAAAAGGATGATAATGCGATTAAGGTGTATAAAGGAACAAAGCTTATTTCGAAGTGTGTTTCATTATAACTAAAGCATTTCATTTCAGCTTTAGGGCTTGTCACTATAGTGTTATTTAGATTTATTTCATATGTTTCATTGTGCAAAATTAAATTATCTTTTCCATCATGGAGACTGAAACGTTATAAGAGTGATTTGTCTATTATATTAATATTTTTCGAAAACCTATTCGGAAGTTTTATGCCATTCTGAGCAATTGACACGGAGAAATGTCCGATGTCTCTATCCACGGCGAGCCGATATCCCCCATCCACGGCGCACTAACTTGATAATCTCTATATCTCTGATATCTACCGTTCTAAAAGTAGTCACGTATTACTTATATTCCATTATCTAGTGGAATGAGTAGCGTTGAAATCAGTGCAAAATTATTGAGTGTGTTGGGAATTGGTCGTTATAAATAACAATGGAATAGAACACATGTAATGTTAACATAGTGCACAAACACAATGCATTCAAGTGTTGTGTGCATAAATGACTACCGTCTAATATTCGTAAGTGCATGTTGGATACCATGAATGTGTGTAGTTTTCATTCGGCACGAATTGCTGTTATTTAAAATAGTCCTTTTAATCATGAACGTGTCCTGTGTATAGAATAGATACACGAGATACAACTGACAGTTTCAGTTTTATACGTAATACCCCCAAATTCGTGCATTGAGTCAAAACGAAAAAAGAATTAAAAACGGAAAATGAATTAAAGTAGTGCTTATCTTGTATAACTGCTTATTGTATTACGGAAGTATGAATGATGCGTGGTATTTAAAGTGACACTCGTGATAAAAACAAATATATACCCATGTACATGTATTACAAACACACATTTTGAGAGATATACCTTTAAATGATCGGCACGTTTTTCATTTATATCGACATAATCAGTGAATAACTACATATACATGAACTTCTATGCTGTTTGGCAACTTTGCGCACATATCTTATTGACGGTTACTTCAAACAATGCCCTTGACAGTCTTTTTTTTAGATAAATATGTCTATACACATATTTCGTACTAAAAAAGGTGACTGTATCCGACCGACAAATACGCGAGCTTTGAATGTTTGGCCCGTAACCTTTTTGTGAGTTTTCTCATTTTCAAGAAAGAAGTTGAACTGATTTGAATGGAGTATGACTTCTTTAAGAACTTAGTTAAGACAATAAATAATTTAGTATGCGTTGACCACTTCCTATAATTAGAAATCTAGTAGCATGTACAATTAACCGTCAAATTTCATATTCAATAACCTAAAATCCTTACACTCGTTCTACACATACCAGATTAAAGCCAAAACAAATTGGTATTATATTCAATGAGTGACAAACACGACACTGTAGATTAACATGGAGGGTGATAGCATATAATAATAAAACCTAGAACGTTAATCTCTACCGATGCGTTGTATTATTACGTCGTATGATTAACAGTTTCAGGTTTGTTAAAAACAAAATGTTAACTATTGCGTCTTCCACACTGATTTTCAGTTAAAAACAAACGTATTGGGACATTATTATTTAAATTCAGCAAAAACAAAATGAGTAACTTCATTAATTTTGGCAATTTATAGATTCACAGTTCTTTTTCACAAAGTTTGAAGTTGTTGGTAAAAAGTTTACTTTCTGCAAAATGTCGACTCGATTATTTATTGTGAATTCAAAGTGATTATTGTAAGACCCCCATGAAAGTAGCATTATAAATAATACTTGCTGTAAAGCGTTATGTCAGGGTAAATGTACAGATTGGCGCTTGTAGAGTTTATAATAATTTATTATGGGCAGGTCATGTGAGGTAAAATAATACGGATTTCATGATTTATCAGCGAAATGAATATTTTTTTAAACAATACTTATGTTAAAAACTACAGAAATAAACTCAGTTTAAACATTAACCCGGTTAAATGGCACTGGGTAAACGCCAAAGACATAGAACAAAAAAAATACAAACAAGAAACATGGTAGAACAGCACAAAACTCAGCAACACCACAATGCATACACACTATATATATAAAAGAACTAGGTATGTTTATCAAGGATTGTTAGGTACCGCCTTGGAACGGTCAGTAAAATGTAAATTTACAGGGGGTTATAATTGTCTCATTTATCAAGGTTATTGCTTGGAATATTGCAATATAAATGTACTGCATGAGTTAGCTATTTAATCGCTGTAGAGCAGTTAACATCAATCCTTAAATGATTTCCCTGAGTAAATTCACTCAATTTCGTCATCCCAAAAGTGATTTCCAAATGTCCATTGTTTTTAGCAGACAACACATAATGGTAATTGTTTGATATAATGTTTATAAACCGTCCATTTGAAATCCATTTTCATAAGTAATTATTATGTTTTGATAGTATTGTGTTTAGAAGGTTTATGTACATCGACATAAACATTGGATCAATGATAACTAGAATATTTTGTTTCCTATTTTTTAACAAAATTGCGTACACATTATCTTTCTTCTATTTAAAATTAACTGTTTCTTAAATCAGTTGGTCTATGGTTGGATTTCTCGAGAATCTTCAGCTCGAGTATGGTACCAAGAAAATATTAGGCACACTGCAGTATAAACTGCCTCCTATACTTATTATCGTTACATCTTCGCGGAAATGATGCTTATTAAATAAGATTAATGGTTAGACCCGCTTACTGGACCAAATGCATATTACGAAAAGTCAAGATCAATTAATTTTACTGCGATTTATACTACAATTTCTTTGGTCGTACCTGTCAGACGAGCGAAATGTCACATACTAAAAATCTATGTTCTGCCAACAAAACATTTATTCATATTTTACCATAGAATTTACTACAATAAGATTACATTTGTAAGTGATATAATTCTTAATTGTGTTTGATATCGCATGATAAAATTATATACCACCCTACGAGATATTTCACAGCAATATTTTTTTGCTGCGGATAGAAATATATCCAAGAAATTAAAGCACAGAAGTAGTGATCTACATTCATTGCTCTGTACATACTCTCCGATAACGTACTTACAAATGAACTAAATGTACATACAAATGAACTAAATAAATGTTCTACGTGACGGTCTGCACAGTGGAGTAATTCCATGATATGATTGTCTAAATCTAAACAATTAACATTGTTTAATTAATAGGAAACGTGGACAGATTAAATCGCCAACTCACCTAGGGATTCATTTTGTGACACGATGCTTTTGTTAAATTGTTAAGCGAACATAAAGTTTACACATACAAGACAAGGCATCATTTGATTGGGTTTGATGGATTGGCATTTTCGAACAATTATGCTAGGCTTAGCGCAAACAACCTTAGCTGACTTTTTCAATACACACAATAAACAATACGTGAACCTTGAACTAGGTACATGAGTTTTTTCCTTTATCCAATTTATTTCGAATTTCGTTATGCTGGTAAGGTAAAAAGACTTATTTTTAAGCTCTTCTTGAAAATTCCCAGCATTTTTAGATTAATACACTCAGCCATGCATTTTGCGCTCTTTAAATAAGTAAACGCATTGTCTAGACATGCCTTGTTGAAACATTTTGAATCCCATTCGCCAGGACATCACAGCATCATACAATGAAAATTGATATGTTTTTTATTCTAATTATGATCCTTTTAAATGTGCTTCCTGTTATTAATGATATATCTAAACCGCTTCTTCTTTCAGATCAATTACTGATTTAGTAATGGCGCACATCATTTAAGCAACAATAATCATTTAAATCCCTTAAATTTTGCGATATTCAGAACACTTCAGTGTTTGTTTTTTGAGGCGGTTTATCAAAACAAATATAGTGTGAGAACTTTTCAAGTATATGTGTACAATAATTTCTGCTTCGTCGCAGATCGACCATATACGAGGGTCAATGTAGAATAGATAGACTTACTTAATTATGGTTTTGATGTCTTCACATACTTAAAATGCTGATACAATGGTGAGAATATATATAAATTAAAGTGTTTTTGAAATTAAACTGCAAGAACCCAAACTAAATGCATTGAGATTTTGGTAATTTGAACAATCTCTTTACAATAAATTGCTAGGTATAAAAGGAAGTAAATGCATTATTGAATAAACACATTTACATGATAAGTAATCACATACACGTGCATACAATGCTATTAAACTTAGTGACTTAGTGCATTAATTTCTACTTGGTAAACAATAATAAACAATAATAAACAAATCGCAACCAAATATCTGATAATCTATCTTTACTACCGAAGTAAATACCAGGAATGGATGACGTCGAAATATGTACGTGCACATACTTGTTTTTATATTTGGTGTACAAATATGGTGTACAAATATGATGTCCGTTAAAATGCTTTATGCAACGATACCATTTATATATATAAAATACATCCTAAAATCATGTGATACGTAGACAAATTATTACTGCATCTGTTAGATGGTTTATGTAAAGTGTCTATGTATGTTTAAAAAGCTCCCATACACTTTACGTTACACTTTCGCAGAAAACCAAACATATTTGTACTACTATTTGCACTATGCGCGTCATATTATTCTCTGTAAATACCTTTAGAGTAAGGGATTTCGAATAACACGAATTATTTTGACTACAGTACACAATTTTCGATAAATTGCAAATAAAATAACATCGTCGGTCGGAAGTCAGTATAACATTGCAAGACTATTAACTGTAAGGCGGCTATAACTTTTGATAGCGCAACTCAATGCAAACACAAATATATTCCCGCATTCTAAACTCAGTGATTATAACTAGAGAACGTATTGGAAAACATCATAAGGGAGTCAGATATAAGTAGCGAAACATACTCATGTCAAACAATATTAAATAAAATAAGGTGAATTAAGTACCGTATTCAATAATGCAATTAAAATTAATTTAAATACATACGGTCGATCACAAAGTAAATTGGAAAATAACGTGAAGATGATGTCGTTATTTAAACGCATTAAAAAGACGTTGACTGGATCGATAGAAACGGATGATAACAGATCTGGGGTGATGATCAGTAACAATAATAAAACCTTTACAAAGTTTGACCCTCAAAAAGCAACGCCTGAGATAAGTGAGCGTGAAGTTGAGATTCTTAAAGATTGCTGGAAACTAGTTCAACAGGATGTTGTAAAAGTTGGAATTATAACGTTTGTGGGGTAACTGTTTATTTACCTATTAACTTGCATACAATTATATATTGTTTGTATTTATATAAGTATTGTCAAGGCATCAGGAAATAATTTTACCTTTTTTACCTTCTCCATGTATAAGATGTATTAGACAAACATTTCACTCATTTGGATCCGACGGAATAGCTTAATGTATATACGCATTACTGCAGTAACATAAGTTATCTTATCAATGAACATGGAATTGCTCGCTTTTAAATCTCCTTGTTTCCCTCCCTTGATTAATATTAACCAACTGTCCTTTTCTTAGTCTGTTCAAATCGATATGTGGTTTTGGATCTTCATACTTACAAGAATAATCTTCGGTTGCTGACATATTTTCGTCAATTTCAAAGTACGTTATAAATTATTCATTTTTTACGCTTTAAATGTGGACACACATACTTATACGACCTTTGTAAAACGTTCTTAATCTTTGTTTAACATTCAATAGTATTTATCTTCAAAAAATGACATTTGCATTAAAACCACATTATCAAATAAGGACAATTTCGTAAATTAGCAGTATTTTACCAGTTTGATAGTCTTTCATAGCTTATTTATTCAGATAGTTGTTAATAAATCAACTATAATGGCTTTTTGCTGATGAATTTCAATTAAAATATTCTATCAAAAAAGTCGTGCGTCTGGCGGAGAAGATTATGTATACAATGGAGTACCAATATTTTCAATTGCATTTTTCATTAAGGATGTGATACTAGTAATTGTCTGGTAAAATTAATAAAATTCTATCAAAAAAGTCGTGCGTCTGGCGGAGAAGATTATGTATACAATGGAGTATCAATATTTTCAATTGCATTTTTCATAAGGATGTGATACTCGTAATTGTCTGGTAATACTAATAAAAAAATACTTATGATATTATAATGCTTTTATTTTCTAAGCACACCAGAATTTCTGTGTAGTGTTTGACAGAATACCGTTTACAATATCATGATATGTCTGCATAACCTTTCGATTTTCTAGGCATTAGTTGCTTAGTGACTAAAGTTTTTTATAAAGATATGTAAGCCTCGAATAGTGTAGTCTATTTAAAAAGCGAGGCAAAATAAGTGCCATCGCTTGTTGGCAAGAGGAAAAATGATTTTGCAGAGCCTTCCCTGCACTAAGCTGATACATGACAGTATCTCTTTTATACCTAACACTAAACCGTGCTTTGAGTTATCGAATAATTGCAGCGTTTTCTCTGCTAAATCGTTATGAAAACCTTGTCATAATTACCTGTTTATCGTGAAATATACTTTCGATTCATTTACATACTAAAAATCGTTCTTACTTATTTAAATTTCGAATCCCATGACATCATAATATTTGATTTACTAGTGTGCAATTTTAAACTATTTCTCTGTTAAACGAAGATTTTATGAACAAGGACATTTTATACAATAGTAACCCCTGTCCTCGGATACAACATTAACATTTAAATGAAATAGATTATTATGGCAAACTTAATTACATATAAATAAATCGGGCTACATCGCATTTAAATTTCAATTATGTAGATTTGATTTCATTGTAATAGGTCGTCTTATTTTTTTAGTAGATAAGTTATTTCCTATCTAAAACAAGTTCGTATATAATTGATACAAATCGTCGTAAACGTCGTATTGATTTCAATTTTGTTTAAAGCAAGTAATATCTTTCAACACTTTTCTTATCATTTTAGTTTATTTGAGACCCATCCGGAAGTTCACGATGCTTTCATGTCGTTCCGAGCAGTTACTACATCCGAACTCGAATACAACGCAATTCTTCGAGCGCATGCGCTAAGAGTAATGGGGATTGTGGACAAGTGTATATATAGACTTGACAACAGGGACAAGCTACGAGAGCTTATGACGGAGTTGGGAATTCGCCATAAGAACTATTCTGTCAAAATTGAGTTTATTCACGTAAGATGTCTAGTTAAACTGTTGATATAGTTTTATATTAGCTGTCAATAATGTAAAGTTAGCAGTTATGACGGTAAAATAATATTATTTAAGGTAGAAACCTGACTCAAAATTACAGGTCTTAGTCAGATTGTTTGAACAAGGAATCATGTTCGTTATCGACAGTCATGATGACTTTTGATCCAGATTCCAATAAAGTAATGAGGCTGTTTTAATTTTAAAAAAAACTTCAGTGAGAGTTTCTAATTATTATTGCAAGCTTATTAACCGAACACTGACATTGCTTTTGGAAATACGGAAAAAGTAACATCAATCAATCGTTTAATGATATGAATTGCGTTTTCCACCATTAGAAGGTTAGGTTATGAAAATAATAATTAATTGTTTTGGTGTTCGATAACACAATTGCAGAGCAATGTGTCCTATATTTAATAGTAATCATATCATTGACTTGCTTATTTTAAGTTGATGGGTCCCCAGTTCATCAGCTCAATCAAGCCCCTCTGGAAACATTGTGGACAGACGAACATGAGAAGGCCTGGGATAATCTATTTAGGCTCATGGGCTACTACATGATGAAGGGAATGTGTAGCATATGACAAACTATATAAAGAAAGGAGTATGTGATACAAATGCATATTATTGCATACAATGTCTCTTTTTGGTACGTTTTGGAGATGTGTTAATGAGCAAAAACCGGACAATATTGGTAAAAAATGTGCACTTATCAGTAGATTTACGTGCCGTTAACGACGGATATTTCTGTTTAACCAAGGCGCTGTCAGGGCCCGAATCATAATTATGGAAGCTGAGCGACCTGAGTTCCAACTCCTCCCGATTTGTGTTATTTCCGATTTTAATCAGAACAAACTACTTATGTATTCATGATTCAGTTACATTATTTGCTATAAACAAAGACATTTTTTTCTATTATGCTGAAGATGAACAGATCGGAGATGTGAATCCATGACTGAATTCGTTTGTGCAAGACCATCTCAAGTAGCATTTGCACAAAGTTTTCCGCTAAAAATTAGTTACCGAAACATATATTTTTATGTTAAAGTAGAAACATATCGATAATAAAGCGATTACCCAATATGTATTGTGTGTATAAAATAATCCAAGTTACCCAGTATAGTTTTATCTATCAACTTTACATTCCATTTAAGACTAAATAATGGCGTCTGCAAATTGCTGTCGTTTAATGTACGGCCTTGCTAGAGCGCAATGTAAAACTTTTCTCTAAAACACTGCTAATGCCGTCACACAAGTACCTGTCAAAAAGGTTGTTTGAACAAACGGTTGATGCATGTTCATAACTTTAAAAAGCTTTATTAACCACAGCATTAACTGATGGTGGTACTCACTTGGGTGTTAAACCATTTTATAGACCTTTGCAGATGATATATGGTACTGTTTTATTTTCAACAAACGCCAAAATGTAACACCTGAAAATTAATACCTTTGATAAACTATATTGTTTCAAGTTATTCTTACTGTTCCCGTAGGGATTTTACAATACCATAATGTGTTTATGAAATGTAGTCTATTTATTTCGAAGCTGTGCATTTTTGTTTTGATAATTCACAAGTGATAATTTAAATAGTAGCACTCATTTAATGTTGCGATATTTTGATCGTGTATGCAATAAAGGTAATTGTTGTTTAAGGTAAAACAAGAGCTTATTTTTGATCAAATACATTAATTATTTACATTGGCCTGCAACGTTTACACATGCGTGATGCTGGTGTTTTGTCATGTTATCAATCTGAGCCACGTTATTTTGATTTCCCTAAGTGCATCGCGAAACCACATTATTGCTAATAAGGATCATTGAATAAAGACCTTCATGTGTGACATTCACCTGTGTCGTCTACGCGAAGCACCGTGGTGGCATGGAACACATTTGCGCAAAACCGCTAAAAAATATTCAATGCAAAGAAAAAACTCGAACGCAAAGTAAAGTGCATTTAAGGATATGTTTTTGAATTGTGACCTTGACCTTCAAAATGCAAACCTTGGTCTTATTCGCGAAACCCCATAGTGTCATGAATAAGATTTTTCTACAGAAATTTTAAAATATCCTTGTACATAGCAATATTACAGCCAGAACACGAACTACGAGGCACTTTCACCAATGACCGTTAATTGTGACTTTGCAATTTGATTTACTTGTGTACAGGACTTGGATTTAAACGCGACACACCGCCTTTTCACATAAACATGTGCGTAAATTTATTTTAATGCCTATGAGAATGGCAAAATTACAGTTCATGAATTGTTATCGCCGAATCATTTGGGTCACCTTCTTTGAACGGTCAGCGACACCTGAGTTTAATTAAGTTTTTAACAAGTTTTTCAGTACTCAAACCCAAGTCGTAAGAAACATTAATCAACTATGTCATTCTTGATTTTCAAACTTCGAATGTGGCCTGTTGGGCGTCAAGGTTAGATGGGCCTACCTGTGTAAATATACGATGATTGCAATTTTCGTTTTTTAAATGCAATCTTGTAGTTTCAATTGCATGGCTTAAAGAACGGTTATTACTCATAGACTCTAAAATAAAAGGAGTAATTGCAACAATTCAAAGTAACATGCGATGCAGGTTCATATGCATTCAATTAATCAAATGAAGTTTTGAGTTATTTGTTTAAAACGTTTTCTTGTTGTTTGATACGTGTTTTATTACGCCCAACCACACAACCACACAAGTACAATCGACGAAAACACAGTAGAACAAAAGCAAAGCAAACATCGATGCTAAACACGATAAAGCCAAACTATAAGTAAAGTGTTAAACTAGTTTAAACTAGTTATTATTGTAGCTAAACAAAAACGTTTACAATTACTAAAAATAACATACAAATTTGAATAAAGCAAGTGATCATATGTATTGTTGCTAACACTTCGTATGAGTTTCGGTTTCCATTTCCATCAGCATGTTTGTGAGTGCAAGAACGTTCTCTCCAAAATTTAGTCTGGAGTAGAAAATTTACCATCACAGACGCATAATGGCGCACGGGTTATTCCTCTAAATTGTCTATAGGCTACACAGAAATGTTTTAATTAAACGACAATGTATCTATATCTGTTTTAAATGATTGAGTGTAAAGTATGTAGGGTGTATGTTACTACTTATTATGAACCCTTTGTCTGTTGTATTAACATCAGGAACCATAATTATAATAAAAAGGATTAATAGAAATTTAAACTTTGAAGAATGGTAGTCGAAATCAAAATACCGACATGCGTACACATAGTTGATATTAATAAATACTGACATAGATAACATTAACCAATACTCATACTTTCTAAGAATTTAATTTTGAATAATACAATCAAAACAATATGGTTGATTCTGTTTCTAACAACATATCTTGATACTAAATATTTATTATACTATTGCATTCTTAGCGATGATGTATCCTGCCTCAAGGTAAGTCCACGATTGTCATTGACTATTCTTAATTAATATTTAAAAAAAAGTTATTTGCAAGTTATGCATGTAAAAATCAACATCACTGATAAGAGGTGTTTGAAAAATACGATTACTGAATACTTCAACCATTTCCTCCTTTAATGTCATTAAAACACGCATGGATGTACAATGTTGTATTGAAATAATGCAAAGAAACAAAAGAAATTTCCAAGAAAAGCATACACTTCAAAAGGAAACAGACATAAAGAACTTTACTTTACCATATGCCATTCTGTCAATATTACAAAGACAAATAACTAATATATATATTGTAGTGGAATTAAACTTCACCATAAAGGAACCCTTAAGAAATATATCAAGGACTTATTTCAAACCTTTTTTTCCACCTTAATTCAAGGCCTTATGTAATCTCTCTCTAAACTTATTTGTGAATATCCCAATTGAAGAAAGATTGATATGAAAATGGAAGTAGATTTATTCATCATGTTGATAAGAGGATTGCCACTGAGAGGATTTCTTGAATTCTTAAAGGAATGGTATTGGAAAGATTCAATGGATGCAGAAGACTGATATGACATCGTGAGACATTCGCATGTGAATTACAGTCAATCCTTAAAACGGTCAGTTAGACAACTTCGTGTCTAAAACCTGTTTTGCTATATCAAGTTTGTCAGCAACATGAATTTCGAATGTAACTATATAAAATATAATCAAGTCAATGCTTCGTATGAATAAGTCTATCAGTAAATCACAATTCAGGGAAACATAATTTGAAATATATCATTAAGTTTTATATATCGAAGTGACTCGTTGCAAGTTGGGACAACATATCTATGCGGAAAGGTAACTCGTGTCGATAACATACTGCATTTGTCTATTAAAATGGTATTGTTACCTTAAAAAGGTAACATTGAAGTTCACTTCATAACTGATACCATATTGCATCGGTGGAAAAGTTAAAAATTGAAGCACGAACATTAACTGCAGGATTGATCTGCTCTAATCATTCAAACATGTCGTTCGTTACGGTTTCAACCAAATCATCCAAACGGTAAAACTATAACACCTTTTAGCGTACGTATATGCATCAAAACAATGGTATGTTTGTTCATGATTACTTTTCTGCATCGATTCTCATTTGTCATTTCAGCAAAGATCAGTAACATCCTAGTTTATCACTGAATTTGTAAAATATCAACTAAATCCAATATGTGTTATTTTCATTATTCAAAGTAATAAAATCGTACATTATAAAATTAACCAACTCGTCTTATCAGTGTGAAAGTGTGACACATATGCCATAATCCTGCTCGTTCAACTTCCTTGTTTGAGTTTCTAAATAGATTGCATATGCATGCATAATCATTACACTGCCGTCCTGTGCATGGTTAACCAAAAGCCTAATTAAAAGACGCTCGTCCGTTAATAACATTATGTTTAAAAGTAAAACTGTAACAAATACCATACTCCGAAGGAATACGTTGTCCTGATGCATTATAAATTGGATCAAAACCGCTGTGTCTATAGCATTAAGCTCTACATAAATAATCATAATTTATAAAAGAAACATGCTTCCACTAGAAGTGTTATTGTGTCAATACCGGTATGTACAATATACCAAAAGTATTGTATATATATTTAATGTACATAAATGTACACGAAATCTCATACAATTTTACTCTGAATATAATTGCATTGAAATGTTCAAAAGTAATACAAATATGATATATCGATGAATAGATTGATCAAATGCGAATGCTCGTCATTATTAGGACATATTGTAATGAACGCATGGGTGCATTAGTAAGGTGTATATAAATAATTATATCGTACTTTAAAACAAATCAAAAACTATTTTATTTTTTTGGCTTATACGTTATCTGAATAAATCTTTATTTTTACTAAACATGACCTTACCGAATCTTTCCCCTGAACTAAATGTCGCTTGAATCTTATTAATCTGATTGAAACGATGATATAATCTTTCAATAAACTCGCGTTTACAAATGTTGATTTTTGTCAAGAAAAGAGACACCGTTATTTTTTAATAACTACTTGCGTAAATTACACAAGGAAAGAACAGTTTTATGTATATCTAGCTACTGAATAATTCTGTATGATATATACATATAATTTATATTGAGAAATATAGAGATAATCTCTCATTCTCTCCCTCCCCCCCCCCCCCCTCTCTCTCTCTCTCTCTCTCTCTCTCTCTCTCTCTCTCTCTCTCTCTCTCTCTCTCTCTCTCTCTCTGTTTTAAGTGATATAATCAAGCACAAAGGAGTTAGAACCTGTTTAATGTTACCCATATATCAGTTTTATGACTTCAGAAGAAATAAGTTAAAATGAACAAAATCAAAAAATGATTTTGATTCTTCGTCTTAGTTACTTCAACTAGTTAAAGTGAAAACAACACACTTTACGTGCAGTAGTTAGAAATATAAATAAATTACAAAAATCATTCAAACCCTCGAACAAATCGATTAAATAAGTATTAATTTATATCAAAAGCTCTTTAATTAATCTTTTTAAGTCCTCCAATTAATCAAAAAACACATCTTCGAATATTTAAGTTTGTGTATTTTCTTACTATCCATCGACAACGACAATAGATAAAGAAACTGTTAAGCCAGATGAATTGTATCACATTATATATTTTGAGCAACAACACACAGTCTTTGGCAAAGATTTGTAAATCCTGTCAGGTAGGATGCAATGTGTTAAAACAAGTTAGTATTGTAGCTAAGCAATAACGTTACTCTGTTGCAGACCATCACACAATTAGTCACTGAACCTTACAAACATACGTACATAAAACAAGTGAACATGTGCATTATTGATGAGTTTCGTTTTCATTTGTCATCTAAAAAGTGTATGTTTGTGATTGCAAGAAATTTCTCTCTCCGAAATTTAGTCTGGACTAGAAAACTTGCCTGTAAAGACGCATAATGTACAACGTCTATGTGACACAGTTATGACCGCATATTTTGGTTCATCTCTGAATTCACCCCCATCCCCAAGACAGTGGTCCTGCAAAACATAATTTAAAACTACATTTGTTCAAATATGATATAAAGCATGTGTTGTATTGAGTCAATGCACAGCTGTACATTTTCAGAGATACCTTATGTTAGTACAATGACTTAAATCGTTACAATTGAAGAAATAACAACATAGTCTTGTCCGTGTTGATGTATTATCAAATGGCATGCAAAATTGCTTATACAGTACATAAAGAAGTTTTTATCATGCTACTTTATAGCCTTATACCGACATATTGGCTAAAGACATACATTATGTACAGAAATGTTGCTGACACAGAAATGAAAACTTTGAAATGGAAACATTGCAAGCATAGGTTAAGTACTGATTTATTTATGTCAAAGTAATAACATTGTTTGACACAAACTAATTCAATTCATATTCAGCTTGTTTGTATTCCCTAATAATACCAAATATTATTAATCAACTATTACGTATTTGACAAGATACAGAGACAATTGCGGTATCAATACCAGACAATTGAAGACAAGATATGCCAGAATTCGCTCAATATCGACCAAACTCGGCCAATATCAACAAAACTCTCCTAATATGAGTTTCCCCCGTTTTGATTGGCTACAAACCTCGCCTAATATAGGATTTGAGAAATGGGCCATTTTCATTGGCTGTCGAAACTCGCCTAATATGAAAAATATGCTGGAAATTACATTTTAAAGGTAGCCATTTTGTGTTCCGTTTTCCGACTGTTTTAAAAACAATGTGCTTCATATAACTTTATTTGGAATACTTGAACCTATTGAATGATTGAACCACTTTGTACGGTTTGATAAAACAGTTGTATCTAACCCGTTGGTGGATTTTACGACTGATATGATTGTGTACGCCGACAAAATGGACGACGAAAGTAAAACATTTGACGTTTTGGCAAACGATTAACAAAATAAGACGAAAAGACATGCTTCCTTACAATGTACAGTGCTTTATTCATAAGTATGTACAATGTCACTATAAGGATGCATGTCAAAATCAGCAAAGTCAAGTATAGAAAAGCAGATATCATGAATGAATAAGGAATAAATACAGCTTCAATGTGAACTAAAGGTAAGTTATAAGAATATTTTGAACCAAAACGGTAATAGTTAATTAATAAAATACTTATTAATTAGGTGATTTCATATTGGCCCAGTTATTTGTCATCGGTCAGCTGTATTTGCCTGCTAACCTCGGACAAATAACTAGGCCAATATGAAATCACCTAATTAATAAAATTATATTATATGCTCATATCGAATTTGGGATGCATTATGCAAGTTATGTTGGTTGATGATAATGCTTCGTATCAAAATGAACAGCATTACTGATATGACTTGATGCTCTCATTATAATTTGTATGTGTGAAATAGTGTATAATTATTTGTTACAAAATGTATGCAAAACATATACTAAACGCAAAGAAAACAAACGTTTAAAATGTGTTATATACATATATGTATATTTTATGGTTAAGGGAACTTTCAGAGAACTAGTTTATGTTCCAGGGTGATTTAAGTTAACATACAAGACAGGTTGCTACTAGTCACAATCAAACCCGACATACTGTAATTATAACTGGTGTTGACCATTTAAAGCGTTATCAAAAATACTAATAATTCCCTCGAACTATTAATAATAGGCATTTTCTACACTGACAATCGCTTAGCATGGAGAAGACAGCGTAAACAGAAATTGAATAAAATCTGACCCGGTGTTAATACTGGATAGCGGGTTTCTCAAAACTTCAAACTGTCGAGGGTCTCCCAGATATCAAGACCCTCGGAACTGTACAGTTATTTTTACAAGATTAGGTGTTTCTAAACGAAAGGTTTCATATATTCATCATATTAATATTTGTATCAAACTAAAAAAAAATACCAAAACCAAACAGCTTAAGTCACTGACGATAAAAATAAATAAAGGTCCATATTTTTTGTGTTTGCGCAAATTTTGACATGTGATTCTTAAAACTGTTTGGATGTTTTTGGAATTGTAGTATGCCAATAATTAGTAAATTTAATCTATTACACCGTTAAAATTGGTTGTGGTCTATCTTAAAAAGTGGCATCATAAGTTGATGTCAGTCTTATCAGTCAAGTTAGGCTCCATTTAGACTGTCAGTAGGAATAGTATTATGTTTTCAGTAATAACAAACTACTAAAAAAACTTAATAAGCAACATTGTTGAAAATCGAAAATGACTGTTCATGAATTGTTTTAATATAATTACTGATGTCAGGTTTCCTGTGACATGAGATGCTATCTTTGTCTGGTTGTTATATTTTGTGGGTTAGTTATTTAAGATGTTTATTAAACAAGTTTTGGCTACCTTACAATGTTATAAAATATCCAACATATAATGATTAATATGATAAAATATGCATAACTATAAAACATTTTTTTTGCCATTTCTGAGAGGTAACTATTTTATTTCTGACCAAGTTGCTGAAGCATTTTATTAAAGCATATTAAAGCGTTTAGTTTGTTGGCATCTTAACTTCCGTTCAATGCAAACCCGCTATATTTCAAGTTTTTAACACAAAAACAATAACACTTCTTTTCCTACTCGACCACATTTCACTTTCTGTGATCGACTTTTCCCAAATAAAACGGCTCGTTAAAAATAAACAATCACGCTCAACAATCAATTTGTATTCTCAATGCTATTCAATGCATTTCCAGTATCAAGAAGCTCAAAACACTTTTGATTCTACTACATCTGTCTACGGAGTGAAAATGACGTTATTCATCTTATACAACACAAAACCAGCACGTCTCCAGATAGATGTGATTAAGTATTTAAATAAACTATAACGTCTATCTACAAAAGTCAGCCGTAAATTGCTCGATCATAGCGATAAAGCCTTTCAAAATGAAACGAAACTTTTTACGCAAGTCAGGTGGGGATAAGCACAAAGCAAACTGCATCAAGGCCCATACCTCTGGTATTAGCGAATGCAACATTACTGTTATGAATTATGACATTTAAATAAGATTTGGATAAATGGAAAAAACGAAGCTTCAAGTATTTGAATATATTCACGTTTTCGAGTGATAGAACTAAAAGTACTTGTCGATATTAATTCGTTAAAAATAACTAAGGAAGAAAACATAACTGTTGAATAAATACTTTAACATATCTGGCATCCTAGATCATGCAGAGAAGGGAAGTTTTCGTAACGTTAGGTATTATTTTTTGTGTGAGAAAATATTAACCCCAAGATGTTAGAAAATCCCTTTAATTTCCAAGTTGAATTAATCGCATCAAAGTTGTAGGGGAAAAATAGTACTGTGTTTTACTGCCAATCCTACTGTCATCTAGGCGACGTGCTGAACCAAGCTCAAGGTACTTAAACTTTGTTTTTGATTTGAGCTTTTCATAGATTTTGTTGTCTTATATGTTATGTAATCTTATTAGGAGAGGCATGATGTGCTAGCGATTATTTTCATTATATATTCTGAGCGTTTTTTAAACTTGTTTTTCAAATTCGATGTTTCTCAGAAAATAATTGTGATCATTTTATTTGTATGATTCTCTTCACTATTTTGTTCTCGTTCTAATGTAATATTGAAGTGCGTTGACTCTTAAATTAGTTTTTTAGAGATAATCAAAATTAACATCTTGTTGAATAAGTTGTTAATCGAATTGTGTCGTTTTGGGTTCTTGCAATCGGCTTATTATTTATTTGAAATATGCAACTGCTCATCAATTCAATATTATCTTATTGTATTAAGACATATTGTACTTACCGTACACAAACAACATAAAGACAACGAAACATAAGCAAAGGTACAATCTTGAGAAACGGACCAAAAAGAAACATATAGAGGAGGATCTCAAATGGGTGTTTATTTTGTATCAAATTTATTAAACGTGTTCATTTTAAAATGACGAGTTTAATAAAAGTTTTTTTTTTTTTCTTTTTGGAACTGCTAACGTATAAAAGTCCGTTTATTAGATCATAAAAGCAACAATGTCACAGGTAATAAAGTAATACATAGACAAAGATTTAAAAAAAATATATATATACTCAAAGCATCTATTGAATGTACTTAAGGTTTTTTATAAAGTCATTCAGGAATCAGTAATTGACATTTTTTATTCGTAAGTATGTTTCTAAAGCAATCAGATCGTAATATAAATAAGACAATATATTAATGGGCGTCATTCTCCGGTCGCATATGAAGTATGTTTCATAAATACAGTAACATATTTGACTTAAAACAATATTAACACAGTTGTATTCTTTTTGGTGTATCTTATATCCTATTACAATATATTTGATGTCATTAAACATTTTCATTATACCACATTTTTTTAAATAAGGCATTTATCGTCGACCAAAAATTGGATAATGAAGAACAATTGATATTTTTTTTTTGATAATCTTCAACTTCCATGCAACACATACACAGGGGACTGTCTCTCAATTTCAATGTAAATAAATTTAAGTTAGTCGCCACTAAATTATTTAATAATTTAATTTTGAATTGTTTAACTTTGTTGTCAACGATAGATTCATGAACTATATAATACCATGATTTCCACTCGATACTTACTTGTACACGTTTATTCCAGTAACTATGGATATACGGTTTTTCGAGAATATGCCGGACAAAGAGCTGATGTATTTCCTTATTTGTCATTTCGTTAATTAGTTTGTTCCCAACCTGATTAAAAGTTTTGAATTGACATTAGTATTTATTGATTCGTTTGATTTCACAGATATTTTCCATTGGATCGGAATGGCTTTTTGGACTACATTTATTTCCGCTATCCAATTAGTTTTGTTTTTAAGTTTATTTAGAATCAGATTAGTGTCTATAGTGCCAGTATTTGAAAGAATGTGGTTTACGAATATTAAAATCGATTCAATCCAATTCTTTAACAGTATAGTTTTATTATTATGTTTTATAAATTTATTGCCCCAGATAATTTCTTTTCTATAAGTTTAAGACCTGAATGTTTTCCAAAGGTATCTATTATTTCTAGAACAATAGGTATTTCATTTTGGTTTTTAAGAAATAATGTTGTGTCATCAGCAAACTGTGTAATTTTTATATGTTTTTTCCTGTATCTTTATACCTTCGTTCATTTCACAACTTTTTAATTTCAATGATAGAACTTCATCAACTGTAATAAAAAGCAAAGCAGAAAGAGGACATCATTGACGGACTCCACGATGTAGATAAAATGAGTCAGATATCCATCCATTATTTGAAATGTTTGATGTCATATTGCAATAAAGGGTTTTTACCAATTTGATAAAAGATTCTTTAAATCCAAATTTAGTCAAAAAATTGAGCATGAACGGCCATTCAACTGTGTCAAATGCTTTTTTTAAAATCTAAAAATATTGCTCCTTCTTGATTGAGAATATCAGTATAGTCTATTACGTCTTCTATTAATCTAATATTAAAACATATATGTCTATGTTTTATATACCCTTGCTGATCAAGGCTTATAATACTCGGAAGAACCAACTGAAGGGGATTTGCTAGAATTTTTGCTGCTAATTTATAATCTATGTTTAAAAGAGATATCGGATGCCAATTCTCAAGATTTTCTGGATCGTCTTTTTTATACAGCAATGAAAACAAACCTTGTTTCTGAGTATAAGACAGTTCACCTTTATTGTAACTTTCATTTAGTGCCAAAACTACTAAATTACAAGTAATATCCCAATAGGCTCTATAAAATTCAATAGTTAGACCATCTAGACCTGGGCTTTTGTTAAGCTTCATGTCATTAAGAGCTGCTGTTGCTTCTTGGTGTGTTATTTTACCTTCGCATTTGTCGGCTAAATCAGATCTTAAGTTAGACTGTATGTTGATACTATATAAGTAATGCTCATATTCTACATTATCAATTAAAACACTTGTATATAAATCATTGTAAAATTTTACTTCTGCGTTTAATATTTCCTCAGTTTGAATGATTCTGTCTCCGTTTATTTTTAAGGAATTTATAATTTTTCTGCTTTGGTGAGATTTTTCTAAATTCAGAAATAATTTAGAATTAGATTCACGCTTTTCAATGAAGTCAACATTAGAACGTAGTTGTGCACCCGCGGCTTTGTGTTAATATATATCATTTATCTCTGATTCAATTGAGTTAATTTGGCGTTTGGTGTCTTCATTTTGATCTTGAGTATCATACAGAAGTTTGAGTTTTTTTTTCTAAAATGATCAAATGGTTATGCTGTTTTCTTGAAAATTGTTTAGAGAACTCTATTGTTTTTTCCTTAATTTCAATTTTACAAAATTCCCATTTAACTTGCGGATTAATATTCATTTGGATTAATTGGGTAAGGAGAGTTTTAATTTTGCTTTGGTTTTCTTTATTCTCGAGAAGGGAATTGTTGAATTTCCAATAACCCGGACTACGCGTATTGGGTATTTTTATTATAAGTGAGATTGCCATATGGTCTGTTGTTTGTATAATTGCAGGTCGGATGTCAGCTGAGAATATTTGTGGCGTAAAGTTATCGTCGATGAGCCAAAAATCTATTTTACTTTTTTTATATCAGGTTTTCGTCTCCATGTAAACTGGCTTTTATTTGCGTTAAATCTTTTCCAGATATCACACAAATTATACGTTTTTATCATTATTTTTTAAACTTTTGACTGTATCAACTTTGAAAGTTTGTAATTTTCTTATTCTATCATTTATGTTTAATGTATCGTTATGATCCCCGCCAATTATCGTTATACCGGAACTTTTCTCTTATTATTTAATAAGTTGGAATAGAAAGTATTTCTATTTTTTCTATTATTTGGCGAATATAAATTTAGTAGTGTGTATGTTATTCCTTGTATTTCAGTATTAAGTAAAATATATCGGCCGTTTTCGTCAAATGATTGGTCTAATATGCTGTATTTAATATATTTTTTAATAATATAGAGCAGCCTTTACTGTACTAATACCCAATCATGAAACTCATCTTTAATAACATGTTCAATATCTTGTGTAAAGTGAGTTTCTTGTAGAAAAGCAATGTCAGCCTTTTGATTTTTGAGCCACTGAATTAAGCGCATGCGTTTACCTATATCTCTTAGACCTTGAACGTTGAGGGATATAAGATAAATTATGTGCTGTTGCATAGTAGAGATTTAGATATTATGAAAATATAAATATTATATAAATATGTTCGATGATTAAGTCCTTAATCAAACATTCTTATCATTTAAGAAAACGAAAGGTAAGAAATTTAAAGGAACCTTACACCAAAGTAGGCTAAACTTCTATTGAAGTAAAAAACGTGTGTGTATAAATTGAACATCAATATAATATTACAAACATATGATGCGATCGACAAAATATTAACGTAAAACTATATTGTACATCAATAGTTAGCAATAACAACAAACATCGGGGTAGTACCGCAATAACTGCAGAGTAAATGATCAAATTAATGCTTGACTGAGTTAACGGTACATTTATTGGAAATTAAGGCAAAACAAAATAAGCGTGTGTTTCCCAAAACCATCGGTGTTTAATATCACAAACTAATAAGTTATTTATGTCAATAGAAAGCATTCGCAAGTTGTATAGCGATGCCATTTATTTAAGTTACAGGCATTTACACCAGGTTCATATTGAACTGTGTTCTTTTATAAAATAGCGAAACCAGGGATGTGCAATATATGTTTAAAATGACATGTAAGTTGTTTTAATTGCAATATTAGGATGTGCAATATGTACTAAGATGCAAAAAAACACCAGTTTCATATTAAACTGTGTGTCGGTTTTTAATAAATTGTATCGATTTAGGGTTGTGCAATATGTATCAAACAATAGAGAAAACAACTCCGTATTGACTGGGCGTAAGTTCCGTATGTAAGCGTATTAACATTGCGAAACAAACAAAAGTAACGACTTATATCAAACATAAGATATACGTAGCTATGTTATACAACAACAATTTGATGCAACATAGATTGTTATGATAGAATACGCCTAACGCGTATGGATAAATCATATAAAATCGCAAATCAATCTCATAATCCATTAATAGGATAATGTCAGTCATCGCCATATGGTGTGGTCCAAGAAAGAAAACAATTATTTTTTTCTTCTTGACTTTTTGCCATTGTTTGCTTGTGATCGGTCGTGCATGATTTCTACAGGTATGGAAAGCGACCTCTCCGGTGCATAGCCTTCTTTTCGTTTGTTTGGAGTTGCGGTATTGATTTCTGCACTCGACATGTTTATAAAGCGATCAATTGAGAGTTGACCGCTACAGCTACTGATACAAAATAGTCACGAATTTGATATTCTATTAATATAATAACTCAACTACGGTCAAAATCTAGGTGAAAGATTCTTTAATACACATTTTCGTGTCCTAGAGCGAATTTACATTGAGTTATATTGGGATGCCTAAGTCGCATGAAAGAAAATAGTCCGACATTTAAACATTGTATTTTCAATACAAAACATTCATGTATCAATTATCAACCGATTTTCAAAGTTTTCACTTAAAAACAAAAACATACAACCCATTAAATTAAGCAAATCAATAATAAGAGCAATGCCATAACTGCGTGACGTCATTAGTAATCACGCGAGTTTATACATGTCATTTGGCGGTTGAAGTTTGAAAAGACATTTAGTCAGCGTCACAGTCACTTTCAGTAGTGCGAATTCGATTTGTAGCTTTTTATATGCTCAATGAGTTTTACCTTCGTGAATTGGCGCACCAAAAATGTTGTAAAATCCAACAGGAAAAGTGAGATTTCATGTGGAATCAGTGACGGTGTGAACTTGAGCATTGCATGGACTGAGTATTGTTCAGGTATTTTCACTTGAGTACAGAATGATTTTTCCAAGGGTTAATTTGGATTAATGTGACTATGATTGTGTAAAAATGCAATGTTCTTGTGTCCCGATATTGGCATAATCTGATTCGCAGGAACATTGTTGTCATTCATGATTCAATTCCTGGACGAGGTATTTTCTGGCGCTGTGATCAGGGGTCGTTTGTTGGGATTACGTCCAGCCTTCTTCACCATTCGTTTCATCGAGGAGCTGAGTTTGTTGAGACCGACGGGATTTATTTGAGACAGAGGTGACAGTCTAAAGAGAGTTTTTGTGATTTCGTTATATCATCATAAAAACTATTCGCGGACTCCAACGGTCACCTGAATCGAAAAACGGTCTTGAGAAATATTAACATATCTGGAAAAATAGTATATGTAGTAAAGGTTAATTGAAGCTTAAGGCAAACCTGACGGTTGCTTCAGAGTAGGATAATTGAAACACCACTTTGGAATTTAAATCCATAATGTTTAAGTGTTGTATTGTCTTGACAAATAGTTGAGATCAGTATGAATTCTATCTTCATAGAAATATTTTTCCGATTACAAAAGACATGTATCATGTAAAATAGTACCATTATAAAGGGCTTCTATCGTCATGATATGAACTCAGAGGAATTTTAATTAAAATTCACATTAATACTGTTTCTTCTACGTGACAACTTGCACGCTGGGGATTAAGATCACGTGTTATCTTATTTTGAACCTCATATTTACAATCTCAAAGGAATGAAAACAATGTTTGTCAAGAAATAATATACAATTAAATCAATAGGCCATTTCGGTCGATAATGAGTAACAGGTACTCATAATACAATGGCAGTCTTCTACTTAGACAAAATGGACATTCGTACATATAGTAGAGAAGTCCATGGTAAGATTGTAACTAGATTTATTTGTTTGGTTTTTGGTACTGTACATGTAAGACAGTTGTAGGACAACGTTAGTGCATCGATCGACACACATACGAAGTATGTGTAACGTTTCCAATCAACTACGAGACTAAATGATCTTAACATGTTCTAAATTGTACAACAGGGGTCTTCTTTTGCATTTTCTGTCGCAAAAGTCTGTATTTTGTGCACATATCCACGAGTGTCCTCCGTGTTTCAAAACAGAATTTTGTAGACCTATTAGCATGTAGATATATAAAAACAAATCGTTTCTTTAGTAGCAGTATATATATTTCAATATGATTTGCAATGGATATGTATCACCACCTTGACGAATCATTTTATACGTTATAGCTAAAGTATATATAACAAAACATCAACGGGTTCAAGGATTTTGAATACTACTTCAGCTTATTAAAGAACGTATCATTCATATTTTGGCTGGCATTGAGACTAAATCCTCCGAATAGTTAATATCACGACTGTTTTCAATTTTGTATCAAAATAACATGTATATTTTATCAAAAACAAACTTTTGAAGCCTAACATCAAAGAGACAATCCTGCCCAATCATTTGTTCCGATTGTTCGTCCAAACAACATTGAATTGCAATTATATATACGCGGGGGAAATCCTTTGTTAAATAGGGTTTTGTTTTATGCGTTTTCATCTGGTTTGTTTTAATAGTTTCTATTTGCATTATACACAAAATCAACCAACATTATGTGTGGACAAGCAAAAGTATCGAAGAAGTATCAAAAGCGTTAAGCCTAGTGAAGGTATCGCTTCTTTTTGGAAGATACATATATTGTAAGAATCTATGTTTCAATAAAGGCATTGTAAAATCTTGTGAAAAGGGTTTGATGTACTAAGTGGAAATGACAAAGGTTGGTAATGTGTAAATATTGACAAAGGAGATAAATGTGACAGGTCAATGCCAAGAGTTGCACACACAAGTATTTTCCTATTAAAAAATATTTGATCGGATCGATACAAACGGATACTTACAAAACTTGTGTTGTGATAAGTAACAATATTGACACCTTTACACTGTTTGTTCCTCAAAACCACTGCCTGAAAAAGTAAGCGTGACGTTGAGAAAAACTGTCGATTTCATAGGCAAAATGACATGCAAATTTACTTAAGTTTAGGTTAATTATAAACACGACAATATCTCATCATTTACAAAAGTGTAAGCCTGTAAATAATGCACCTTTTTGATAAGCATTAAAAGCGTCAGTCTTTGTTAGCACGAGGAAAACAATTTCCGGAGCATTTTCCTACACGAAGCCGATAAAGGATGGAGTCTGTTTAATAGCTAACACTCAACCTGCGTTTTATATTATCGCATAATTTTAGCGTTTTCTTTGCTAAAAATGAATCCTGTCATCAGGCTGCATGCTGACAAATATCAGTTACTATGATGAAGTTATATAATCACCAGTTAATCGTGAACTATATATTGGTTATCTCTTTTGTTCTTACTAGTTGAAATTGATGAATTTATTTGTTCTTTCATTTTTTTTTTAATAAAATCCCATGGTATTTCATAAGCTTTTGATTTAACGATAATATAAGTAGATATTGCTAACAAAACATATATACTATGAACAAGGCATTTTATATAACAATACCCCCCACCACTCGTATTACGACTAAGTCGTATTCAACTTTTTATTATTTACGTTTCATATCAACTATTTTGAGGGTATATGAGTAAATTACTTTTCTTAAATAACAATTATTTCGTACATTATAACAATTGTCGCCTCTGCTTCTAATATATAATAAATATCGCACTGTTTATCATCTAGGAGAATCTGGAAAGGTCTTGAAATACTTCCATCGAATCAGTCTGTATGAGACCAAACCAGAAGTCTACTATGCTTTCATGTTATTCCGAGCAGTTATCACATCCGACCTCGAATATAACGCAATTTTTCGTGCGCATACGCTACGAGTTATGAGAACAGTAACAAATGCATTTCTAGACTCGTCATCACGAGAGATCATGACAAAGTTGGGAATTCGTCACGAGAATCATTCTGTAAATAATGAATTCGTTGATGTAATTAGTAGATTTTAATTGTGTAATTATGTACACAAAATAACTTATGTTAATAGCGTTTCAATGAAGGGAAGTTATTTATGCACTAGGTAAGTATAACAGTAAGCTGATCAGAACAATGAAAATTAGTGTGGCATCGACAGCTATGTTGTTTTCTGATTAAAATGTCAATCAAACGTAGCCATCTATATCACTGCCTATTACAGGCCTCCTTGGTGTTTGTAAAAATCCCATTATCCGATTACCGACAATAACGTTCAAGTTACATATATATATACCTACATACCTGAATAGCCACAAGTGAAAATGTAACTGTTCTTGAATAGTTTATTCCGTTTGTTTTCCTGTGTTTTTCCCATTTAGTATTTTTTGTACATCGCCATTTAGAATACAGACATAATGAGATCTATCATTTTAGACAAACAAAAAATATGACTTATTATTACAAATTGTCCTCGCTAAGAACCTAATATGAAAAAGTAGCATTCTGCGTCGGACAAAAAGCAATCCATGTTATGTTTGAACATAGAACACATGCAAACAATTATATTTACTGCATTCGTTCACATGCGTACTGGGTTTGTCCTTGTAGTTTTTTACTGTATTAATATGTAAATACACAAATGTTAACGGTGTTATAGGTACTGTAGATTGTATTGTATTTTCTGCTTATTTTGACCCTTCTCGATATACATGCAAGTTATGCGTAAAACAAACTTATTGCAGTCATTGAATTCCTCTATTGCGTTCTGATAAGCACACACAGGGCTATTGATTGTTAGCTTGAAGATTAATGTTTTTACAGAGCGTTCTATGTGCGAAGGCGATATATATCCTCAATTTCTGGTCACGTAACCTGCGTTTTACATTTCACTTATATTCAGTGTCTTCAATGTTTAGAACGTTCCTATCTTTAAAAATGCATGCTATAAAACTAATCCATCATTCTTAAGACGTTGCTATTGTTAGTGATACTTTAACTAGAAATGCAATACATATGTTTTAGGCAACACCAAATTAATAACTTGTTCATCGGATTTCGCGCACCTATTAATAAGTGAATAAAATGTGAGCAAAAATGAGTAAAATCTCTATATTTGTTCGCTCTTCGCTCGCTCCTCTTTTTTTGCTAAATGCAAAATAAATATTTTTATCATTATTTCGCTCGCTCGCCCCATTATTTTTTGGAAAAAAATCCGATGAACAAGTTATCAATTTGGTGTGGCCTTACCATCGTTTTGTTTAAGTGGTTCGTGTGTTATCAATGTAAAATCAAATATTTTCTTATAACTTTCAAGGTGCCTTTTAATATATACTACTATTATATTCACCACAACGATACTATATTTCACATGAATAAGGACAAAGCATACCGAAGTATCTGGTGGTACAGCGTGATCAGGTGTTGTAAATATAACAAGAGTGCAAAAAATTCGTGAAAATTCTCGGCAGACATGTTATCAATTTCAAATCAGTGTGTCGTGTTTAAGACTACGCTATCATCTTTAAATGGCAACTCTTAACAATAAGGTATTTTCGTCAATGCCTTTTTAGATATCTGGACGTGTTTCTTCATTGGAACAGTTCACAGCACATATTTCATAAAAAAAAGTGAAACGCAAAACAAGCATTACCCTTTCTTTGTAATATCTCGAGCTATATTTGTTATAGGGGTCGAAAACTTACTAATGAGAAGAGTTGTCAAATGCATTTCCTACCATTATTCTTACTTAATGTGCTTTCTAATACAAAATATGACCTTGAAAACTGCAAAACAATTCAAATTTGATTTCACTGAGCTGAAACGTATATGTCTTTACAGATATTGATGAAGTCATTACGCCAAACAAGTGTCTTGTTTCTTCGTGATGGAGTTGTTTTCTATCGACGTCACATTCCTTTCATTTTCCAGATACCTATCAAGTATTGCACATCAATTCGTTAACGCAAACACATCGGTTCGACTCCAGTTTCCCTGTTCGTGTTTTTGCATTATGTGAATGCATGTACTTGCATAAGTACTTTATTTAAAAGGCTATTTCGAGGTCCATATTTCGTAAATTGAGTTTGAAACATCATTGTATCGATATAATTGTCTGAGAAAAACCAAAAGAGTATATTCAATGTACTTGTAAATGAATTATGTCAGCATTAATGTTAACGATTGAAAACACAACTACAATAAGCGCCGCTTGATTTATTATCTAGGGTCTGTATGTGGTTTTCATGTAAATTGGCTTAATAAAAAACGCTTTTACTTGTCAAAATTAAGATCTAGCAGGAAATATTGCAAGTTGAAGACGATTTTACTCTTTTTCAGACATTTTATTCTTTAATGTATTCTTGCCCATAGTGATGATGCGGATAAAAATCAAGTATATGCACCGGATGACATGCATGCATATTTAATCTATTTACCACGTTATCATACCATATTATCACACAAGTATTGGCAAAAATGTGGTTACACCACCTTGCGTAACAGCAAACTATATAAAACTGTTTTTATTGGAAAGGGTTGCTTTTCATTCAGAGTTTGGGATGTTAGATAGTGCGAGTTGCGCTCGATTCTTTATACAACATCTATATTTTTATTCATAATTATGCTCTGTATCCTTATATAGTAGTATAATGTATATAATGTGCTGAATTCCAAGATATATATATACACAATATTGTACTAGAAATTATAAATCTTAAGGGAAAAGAAGATTAAAACTATGCAATAAGCATGTATGGTAAACATAATTATGTTCGCATGGTTAATTGAGCTTTCAGAGAACTAGTCGGTTGTAATTTTAAGATTAAGGTTAAAGGGACTGTACACCAGATTGGCACCAAAAAAAATATGTAACGAATCTCAGGACAATTATCTAATAGAATGTGTTACGCTTTGATATATGAACTGTAAAAAAGAGGTACCAAAATATAAAAAAAAACATGTGTCGGAGACCGGGTTCGAACTCGTGTCGCCAAATTGCTGGCCAGCGTCGTATCCACTGAACCACAACGGTTTACTCTAATTAGGTGACATAATTAAGCTATAAACCTACCTCGGTAATACCACGTGATAACACCGACTAGCCAATCACGCATAAGGAATGAATTCTACCTGGTAGACATACCCAGTAATGTTTTTAAATGGAAAAGTACGAAATAACTGCTAAACTTAAATAAATTGTAAACGATGTGGTATTGCAGTTAGTAGATTTCAATGCATTGAACACATCGATGCCAAGTTTATGTCAGTTTTCGACAATTTTCTTTTTTTTTTCGCTATTTTATCATACGGAGTACAACCCCTTTATCTAGAAACACTACAATGATTAATACATTTCCACGGTATTTGGTCATTATAAGTGTATATCCTTGTTTGTGTCCATACAAACGTTATTAGCTTTATCAGTAATTCATTGTAAGTATTGCCTATCATTTTCAAAAAAAATATTCAATTGCTATCGCTTGGCTCAGAGGGTAGGATTGCCTGTACACTATCGGAGTAGAATATGTTATTAATGGTGGTCTGGTCGCTAAAAGGTCCCGACCTGTCCACCAGATGACACGACCATTACACCAGTATATATTGCTGCAATATTCGTCTTTATTTATTTCTCGATACATTTTAAATCCTTTCAAAAATGATTAAGATACAGTTTGCATTGCTGTTTTGTAATAATGGGTGTATTTATGCAGGACAAAATCCTGTTTAAGTTAAATATTTGGCTTAATAAAATAAGCTACATAAACTTTTTACGCTGAAGAAATTCGGGCCTGACGATTGATTGGTGTAATAATACATGTTTCCGTCGTAAGTTTAATACCGTTGTATTGATAAGCATTATTAACCTATCATACAATAAAACTAATATGCTGTATTTTGAAAAACATGTTGGATACATTATATATTTTTACTGTTATGTACACTGTGTGTTGTTGTCTAGCTTGAATAACTGCTGTTAAGGCATATGTCTAATCAATGCTGCAGTTAAAATGTGATCTGTGTTGTCTATATACACTTTCAACAGATCTTTCAATGTCTCATCTAAACGCTATTCAATGTATTCCTTTTCTAAAGACACTTCAAACACTGTTTAGTCTGCTTCATCTGTCCACACAGACCAATTTAATTAAAGCACGATCCTCATCGCAGAGATCAAGCGTCAAGAGATAGCTGTGATAAAATATTCAAAAGAAATCGTATATCGGACTAGGTTTATTTTCAAAAAAGTGTATTTTATAGCAGCATATAACTATAATTATGTTAAAATAGCTCTTTTAGGTATAAACGTTGATCAGATACAACTGCAATTACCACAACAAGCCAATACAACAGAGTATAAGTAATCAATACATCAAAGAAACGATCATTATTCAATGGAAGACAAAATGTTTCAATGTTGTTTCAATCCTGTTGACAGCTTACTAAGGATTCGACGTAATAAAATACGATAATAAAGTGGATTGTCACGGATAATGCAGTGTCTCTAGAATATTATTTAGTTCAGCCAGGAATTGTTTTATCGTAACCCAACACTTTAATAAAATACTCCAAGGCCGGATTTCCTTGACAACCTGAACATTACTTTGAATGTTCTATTATGTCGTCAACTCTACACATACATTTTTTGGACGAAACGAGATATATATCAGTATAACTGTACCAAGTAGAACAGTTATTAAGTCTGGTAATCTTGCTTTGAGACAGGCAATTCATGAAACCTTTGATTGATCTTCTAAAATTAGGAGAAATAGAGTATACGTCTAAAGTATAAGGATGAGCATGCGATAAAGAAGTATAAGGGAGTTAAGACTATATCGGAAATACACTTATGAAGTGAGTTTTATTATTACCATAGCATTTTATTTTTAGCTTCAGTGTTTGTCACTCGAGTGTTATTTTGATTTAATGCATATATTTCATAGTGCAAAATTAAATTATCGTTTCCATCGTGGAGACTGAAACGTTAATAGAGTGATTTGTCTACTATGATAATTTTCGATCAACCTATTCGGAAGACCACTAGGCTGGTATGCCGTTCTGAGCAGTTGACACGGAGGATATGGCCGACGTCCCTATCCATGGCGAGCCGATGTCCCCATCTAAAGCGGACTTGATATTCTCTATATCTCTGATCTCCAACGTTCTGGGAGAAGTCTCGTATAACTTATATTCAACTTTCTAGTGGAATGAGTAGCATTGCAATCAGTGCGAAATAATAGTGTGTGTTTTTGAAATTTGTCGTTACAAATAGCAATGGAATAGGATAGATGTAATGTTAACATGGCACACAGACACAATTAAGTCAAGGGTTGTGTGCATAAATGACTACCGTCTAATACTCGTAAGTGCATGTTGAGTACCACGCATGTGTGTAGTTTTCATTCGGCACGATCGACGAGCATGGAATTGTATATGTTTGATAAAGTACGTATTTCACAAACTAGTATAATTAGATATTGCGATCTGCAATCTACGATAGCCGATAGAAGTACCCTAAACTTATCCGCAATATGAGCCTTCGTATGTTGCTGGCGTGTAGTGGTTATCTTGTATAACTGCTTTCTTATTACGGAAATATGAATGATACGTGTTATTGACACTGGTATTAAAAACCATTACATACCCAGATATAACAAAACATACATTTTGAGTGATAAACCTTTAAAAACTCGGCACTTTTTTCATTTATATCGACATAATCTGTAAATAACTACATGTACATGAATTGTTATTCTATTTGGCAACTTATTTCAAAATTAACTGTTTCTTAAAGACAATGTTCTATGGTTGGATTCTACGAGAATCCTCAGCTCGAGTATGGTACCAAGAAAATATTAGGCACAGTGCAGTATAAACTGATGCCTATACTTATTATCGTTACATCTTCGCGAAAATGATGCGTATTAAATAAGATTGATGGTTAGACCCGCTTACTTGGCCAAGTGCATATTGCGAAAAGTCAAGATCAATTAATTGTGTTGCGATTTTACTACACATTATTTGGTTGTTCCTGTCAGACGAGCGAAATGTCACATACTATTAATCTTTGTTCTGCCAACAAAACATTTATTCATATTTTTACCATAGAATTTCCTACAATCAGATTACATTTGCAAGTGAAAGCTTTCATAATTGTGTTTGATATCGCATGATCAAGTTATGTACCACCCAGGAGATATTTCAGAGCAGTGTTTTTTGCTGCGGATAGAAATATATTCAAGAGATTAAAAGCACAGAAGTAGGGATCTGCATTCATTGTACTGTGCATGCTCTCCGATAAATGTACTTACAAATGAACTAAATGTACTTACAAATGAACTTAATAGATGATCTACGTGACAGTCTGCACAGTGGAGTAATTCCATGATATGAATGTCTAATTCTAAACAATTAACATTGTTGAATTAATAGGAGACATGGTCAGATTAAATCCCCAACTCACCTAGTGATTCATTTTGTGAAACGATGCTTTTGTTTAAGTTGTTAAGCGAACATACAGCTTACACATACAAGACAAGGCATTATTTGATAGGGTTTTATGGACTGGCAATTTCGAACAATTATGCGAGGCTTAGCGCAGGCAACCTTAGCTGATTTTTTTTAATACGCGCAATATACAATAACGTGAACCTGAACTAAATACATGCGTTCTTTCCTGTAGCCAATTCAATTTGAACGTTTTTGATGCAGGTGGGGTAAAGTTACTTATTTTTAAGCTCTCCTTGGTAATTCCCAGCATTTTAAGAATAATACACTCAGCCATGCATTTTGCGTTCTTCAATTAAGTAAACAAATTGTCTAGACGTGCCTTGTTGAACCTTTTTGAAACATATTAGCGAGGACATCATAGTGTCATAAAATGAAAAAAAAAATGAAATTGTTTGCCATTCTAATAATGATCCTTTAAAGTATGCTCACTTTTATCAATGTTATACCTTGAACGAGTTTTCTTTCAGGTCAGTTACTGACTTAGTAAAGGCGCACATCATTTAAGTAACAATTATCAGTTAAATCCCTTAAATTGTGAAATATTGAGAATACTTTAGTGTTTTTTTCCACCAAGTATATGTGTACAATTAATTTCTGCTTCCTCGCAGACCGGCCATACACGAGGGTCAATGTAGAATAGGTAGGTATACCTACTTAGTTATAGTTTTGACGTCTGCACATAATTAATATACTGAGAATATATACAAATTAAAATTTTCTTGAAATTAAATTGTAAAGAAATCAAACTAAATGTATTTACATCTTGGTATTTTGACCATTGATATATAAAGGTATAAAGATGTGTAGAAAGTAAATGTTTTATTGATGAAACACATTTAAATGACAAGAAACCACAAACACATGCATATAACGCTGTCGAACTTGGTGACTTAATGCATTAATGTATTATTGGTAAAAAACATAAAAATAAATCACAACCAAGTTTATGATAATCTAGCTTTTATTAACGAAGTGAATACCAGAAATAACTGACGTCGAAATATGTACGTGCACATATTTGTTTTTATATTTTGTATATTAAACTTATTTCGGTAAAGATGTCAATTGATTTAGTTAATGCTTAGATACCACTTATATATTTGACAATGTTATAGTTTCATCAAGTTATAATGAAACATGTTAATTAGAATAATAGCCTTATAAACAAATATGCATGATTTAAAGAAAACGCAAACTAGATACAGCTTTGCAATATGTAATATGATAAGAAATATATTACTCTGTTGCTAAACACTTATTCAAAATTAATTGAAATTATGAAATAAATTTAAAAGCTGAATAATGGTGTTAATTAACGACATTTGATTAAGCCATCCTAAAGGTAGAACATGAATAGAAACATTCCTAAAATCATGTAATACGTAGACATATAATTACCACATTTGTTTGATGGTTTATTTACAGTGTCAGCGTATGTTAAGATAGCACTCGTATATTTTAGATTTTGTTCTTTTCGCAGAATACGAAACATTATATTTGTTTAGCTAACACTACGCGCGTCATATAATTCTCTTCAAATACCTGTGGAGTAACGGATTTTGAACTTCACGAATTAGTTTGACTACAGTACACACATTTTGATAAATTACAATTAAAACAGCATCGTCAGTCGGAAGTCAGTCAAACATTGCAAGACTATCAACTGTAAGGCTATAACTTTTGATAGCGCAGCTCAATGCAAACACAAATATATTCCCGCACACTGAACTCTGTTGGTATAAACTAAAGGATGTATTGGAAAACATTATTAGCGAGTCAGAGATGAGTCGTGGAACATTGTCATGCCAAAAGATATTAAATAAAATAAGGTGTATTAAGTACCGTTTTAAATAGTACTATCAGAAAAATTTAAAGAGATATCTTTAATTGCTAACTTCAATATTACCGATATTCTCAATATTGCTGTATGAACGCCTTATTTAGGTCAGACCAAAATGCATGATTTACAAGTGAAGTAAAACACTTTTGCATAAAACATTATGTTCTGTAACGATTATTTATATATACAAATTTTAATATCATCAAATTATTAAGTGTAACATAATAATTTGTTTTAATCTTTGAACAGGCTTTGGCGTACAATACATTATAAAATTGCTTTAAAATTTATAATTGTAAAACAAGAATGTCATATCGATGGCTAGTTTCTTCAAATGTGAATGCTCTTCATTATCAAGTTGACGATTTTAAATTATCAACTATAATTCTAATTACTAATTACAGTTCAAAGCCTTATTTTTATAAGGAATTGATTCTTTTTTAAAAAAATAATAATTTTTTTTTGTTTGAAATGAACAATTACTTAATTTCTTTGAATTCATTGCTAGTCTTATATCTGAACGTTACATAACTTGAATCGATATATTGTTGTCTCCGCCTTTGTAATTGATACTACTCGTATGTTGGCGGCCCGAAACTAATCTGGCAATGATGAATTCAAGAAAGCATTTTCCCGCGGATTACAAATTGGTAATACAAATGTCCCATTAACACACATCGGTAAGTGAACGCAAATGAAATCAAACATCACTGGGTGTTTTCTATTTACAAGTATTGGAAATATGTGTAAGACAATTGTCGGCATAGACAATTGATAATTTTTACTTTTTTCATATTAGATATATATGATTAATGTTATAACTGAAGTGTGACTTCATATTTTGTTTAAATCGTTTAGTGGACTTCATCGTACTTATAGGTAATATAACTGCATTGAAATGTTTCATTGTAAAACAAATATGGTATATCGATGAATAGATTGATCAAATGTGAATGCTCTACGTTATGAGGACATATTTGAATGAACGCATTATTGAATCAAACCAAACAGGGATAAATCTTGTTACAAAAAGGTGCATTACTAAGGTATAAATTGATATCGTACTTTAAACGAATAAACAAAAACTGTTTTAATATTTTGGCATATAGCTAAATAAATGTTTAATTTAACCAAACATCACTATAGCGTTTTTTTTCTTCTGATCTGTATATTCGATTGGGTTCGTTGAATGCAGTTTGAAACTGGTTAAACTAATTGAAACAGTTATATTATCTTTCAATATACTCACGTTTTCAAATGTTGATTTTTCAGGATAATAGACACCGTTTCTGTTCAACCTCTAAAATCCTGAACTGGTGTTATTGTGGTATTGTTTGAAAGGGATTTGCTGGCTTATTATTTAATATTAATGACCAAAACTAAACAATAAAATAGGCATAAGGAGTGTGTTTCATTTTTTTTATTTCAATTGAAGTCATTGGTGGTAATGCTTATTTAACGAACGTTCAAAACTTACAAAGAAGGATTCAAAATAATATATTTAGAGTGTCAATTGCATTGCCAGCCCCTTTGGAATTTAGTAGAGCTTGGTGCATATTTATAGTGCTAAAAGCTCAAACTCCCTGTTGTCACAAGTTTCTAGTTACAAGTTAATATATGGACAGTCTCTTGGATTAGCTCTTGTTAACCACCGCAATTATTTGAAGCCCTAATGCTCCATTTATCCAGATCAAGTTTTATTAATCAACGGATACAGCTTATTGACGTTAAGTTAATACAAGTTAATCTCAAATATATTTGATTACTTCCACCAACAGTGTGCCGCAATTATGATCATTGAATGGGTATATTTACAGTGAAAACATATGTAAAATAGACAGTTGTAATGATATAGAGTCTGACTGATATTTCCCTTTGATGCCAAGTGGACACAGGAGGTCTGTTGTTTAGTTGGACAACCACAACATTTGTTGAACTGGCGAATATAGATGAGACTTGTTTCCAATAAGAGTTTGAGAGACAAAAAAACAACATTTTATTGAGTATGATATGTCTAATGTCACTTGAAAGTGGACATCGGAAGCAGTAGTGAAAGGAATCACTGGCAAAAAGGACTGTCAACATGTTTTTTGAAAACAAATGCTTGTTTGAGTTGCTTCATTACGTTTGCCGCCTTGCGACATAGACAACCAATTTCAGATATTCTTCGTAGAAAAACGAATAGACAGTTATGACAGTCATGTTTAGTCTGTGTTTTTAAACTGGTAGAGAAGGGGCAGATCGAGCGTCTTCACGGAGGGCTTTAAATAAGGTTATTGTTAAAAAAAAAAGTTAGAAAGGAGCTGCGACTTGCTTAAAAAGGTTTCCCGAATTGCGAAGGTTATATGAAGCGGTTTCGCCACCACTACGTGAATCAAAGACAAAAGGTTAAGCGGATCGAATGAGTGGATTTCTTTTAAAAACAGGGTGATATTGTCTTTACGCCTTGTATCCATTAAAAGACTCAATGGCAGTTTCCATGAACCGGTTGTTCATCGAAACAAGACGTGTTGCACCGAGCTATTTTTTTTAGTTTTGTATAATTAAGGTCCTCCACATTGGTGTGTTTGTGTTGGTGTTTACATAAACATATAACTTAAGTAATTTAATATCTTATTAACACGTCCCGTAATTTCGAATCTACCATTCAGCATGTGGAAATAATCTTCAAATATCCACCACAATTATCTAAAACTCTTACACTAGTACTCTACATACTACTTTAATTCGTATACAAAATGTTTGATGTAAAATGTAATGAGAGACAGATGTATTGCGTGTACATGTCATTCACTTCGTACAGGACAAACACAACATACAGCCCCCGAAAACAGACACAACACTGTAGAGCAACAAGAAAGGTTATTTTGTGACAACAACAAACGGTTATTTTGAGGTATAATTAATGGTTACCTTGTTGCATGAACAAACGTAGCTTGTGTTGCAAAACGAAAGGTGACCTTGTGCCAACAGGATTTGGCTGTTGGTACAACAACACAATTGAGACAAGTAAGATGAATGATTATGATTTATCAAGCAGGTTGAAAGACGATCATGCTACAAAAACCATTTAAAGCCATATTCGTGGCTGAAAATTAGCTGACAGTGTCAACCTTTGTGACGCACAGATTGTTCTACATTTATTACATGGCTTCTCTCTACTATTCATAATTTCAGATATTTGTTATTATTGAACTACGTGTTATACGTGACGATCTGCACAGTGTTGTTATTGCATGGTTTCATTGTCTGATTTTAGACGGTTAACATAGTTTATTAGGAAAAGTGGTTAAATTCAATCGCCAACTCACGTACTACATTGTTTGCAGGATGCTTTTATTGAGGTTGTAAAGAGAACAATTGGTTCATACTGTATAGAAAAAGCCATGCTTTTATGGACTACTATCGCTGTTGTAAATTATATTGCTAGACTTAACATGTTCGTTCGACTGATATTCCAATGCCCAAAATATTCTTGTACATATTGAATCATTAATTGTCCTTAGTGCTACTATTATTTTTCGAATATATTCACGCGCGTCTATGATAATGTTATAATGTTATGTAAATGTAATTGTTGACTGATTGTTGTAACTTTACGTAATACTATCCCTAACTCTGTACTTGTTAAATGATACATACACGTATTCCTTGGCCATATTCTTGTTTTATAATAAATTTACATTGGTATCGGAACATTAAATCTATGTAAATTTGGAGTATTCAACGTTCCACATCAAACAATTATATATTATACAACAAAATGCACAGATAAGTGCAATGTGCAATTGCTAGAATATGTATTTTATTCAAAGATTTTAACCAATTTAGCTAGTGAAGACAACCTTGGATAACTGTTTCAATAACCATGTTATACAATAAAGTTTTCGTCTTACACTTGCTCAAGATGGTGGTTTTATGGTATACACAGTATGGGCACCGGATAGTGGTATTGTGTTTTCTAAAATATTGACATGATAAAAACCTCTAAAAATATACTCAAGTGTAAAGTGACAAAATCAATACTTATGTGTCATAATCGAAAATGAATTAATGACTTTATGTCCATTCCCGTGGTCAAATTATTTTGAAGGATTATATGTGTGTTTGTATGTGTTACCTGATTATACTTCTTGACATTTGCCTGTTTTTTTAAAGACATTTTGACTTCTTTCTTAAGTTAAGATTTACTTTGAACTTGAACCTATTATTTATAGAAATAAATGTTTACCATGCATATAGACGGGTTGTCTTTGAAAACACCTAATATAGAGCTAATGAAGTGTTTTCAGTGCAGTAAAAGTACTATAGTAATGTGCGAATCGATGTTTTATAACTTTGTATTATTTCATCACCTGGGATCGGACCTTATGATTAATGTATTAGCCATATAATACACACTTTTATAAAAGCTTTAACCATCAACATAGTTATAATCATGGTACATTATGGGACTTTATCCAAATTTTGAAGACTTTTTATCTTAAATTGTTATTTATGTTTTATTACATCCACCCCCAAACTACAAGGGCTACAAAGAGCGACAAGTAAATTTGATTTTCTTTCGCATTATCAAAGATTATGAAATAAACACAATAGTTTCTAGTAAAATAAACTTCAGTTAACAGAAAACTAAAGTTCAAACAAACACAATATTGATACAAATGGGAAAAAAATGATTGATCTTGTGACTCTTCGGAACAGAGTAGTTTATCGATGTTTGAAAACATATAGCACTTTTATAAAATTCATAAAAAATAGTTAAATATCAGGCAAGCTGGTGAAATTATTTTAGTTATTTTCTATGATGTCTATTGAACAATTTAAAAGACAATTTATGATAGTTTACCGTCCAGTTTTGAAGAAAAAGTACAAAATGACATGTAACCATACATTTTTACACCTAATACAATGCTTAATAATCAACTGTAAGAAATTATAAATCTTAATTGGACTTGTTTATAAAATGTACTCTTTCAAATAAATGCATTTTCCTTATGATATTAACACAGAATACATAGTTGTAAAAAAATGTACCTTTAATATAAAATATGCGAAGAAACAAGAATACTAAGCGGGCAGAAATGCCTCTCCAAAAATGGCAAAGTGAAAGTTCTCAATTATTTTTATAATGCAACATGTAAAAAATCTCTGTGGGTAATTTGATGTCTATATGTTTGATCATCTGTCATATATTGTCATTGGTATTCAAAATATATGTTACCATGCGTTTATACTTATAGAGTGTGCACAGATGATAACTACTCAATGCTGAGTCAATGCTGATTTGGTTTTCATGCTCCTTTAGGTACTTTACCCATCATGAATGTTTGGTACTGTAAAGACAAAAAAAACTTGTACTTTAAAGCCTTTCAAACTAATTATTATATATAATTATACAGGCATACATATACAAAATAAAATATAAACAGTCTAATATTTCTCGATTTTATCTAGAAAAAACAAACTGATACATATATATATATTGAAAATTATGAAATTTATCAATAAAATTCACCATTACCACCATCACCACCACCACCACCTCTTGAATATTGAATAAAGTGTTTAAAAAAAACCGGAGTCAATTAAAGTTTATATAAAATACTCACATCATCTCTATCAGAAGCAACTGCCTTGTGCATAGACGTGACTGTCAAATCCACTCTTAAGGATCCAACCTAGTATTTAATGCAGGCTGGAATTCTTCATAGCTCAGTGTTGTTGACTTTTTAATATTCGGTCATTTTCCTGCCTGAAAGAAATAAGACTTCTGATTATCAAGCAGCAGAAACTACCACCGTAAAATCCAAATGCACAAGTATTAAATATTCTGAACTAATATGTTTAAGCCAAAAATAAGGGGTGGCACAAATATGCAGTTGTTGTGCATATGGTTGATAATGATTCACGACAGTCTGGGGTTTTGACAACAAGCAAAATTAGTTCCGCTAGTGTCCAAGCAGTTATGGGTTCGAGTCCCAAACCACGCACAACTTTTCTTCACAGGTTTACTTTAAAAATATGTTGTGTTTCTTTGTAAACAAATAACGGGTATGTACATGTATTATGCACCAGTCAATTGTCCAGCCAAACCAGGGTAAAGTTCCTACCCTGCAGCGTCAGCCTGCTGGTAAAATCCCCGCCTAATGCCCCCGCACTCCAGATACCCAGGCCCATTCCCCGCTAATTTTGGCGCGAAGACAAAACCACCACATTCACCCGGCACTGCGGGACCACCATGTAGGTCAAAACACGGCCCAATTCCCCGGCTATCCCCGGTATACCCCCGACCCGGGGGGGGTAGGGCATGGTTACAATTGACTGGTGCATAATGGTGTGTTAGACATAGGTCACATACTAAAACACTTAAAAATATATTCAATAACAATTTAAGTCTATTTTTTTTCAACATTAATTAATCAAATTAAAGATTACATACTCATATTCATAAATAATTTACATGAGTACATGTAAAATTATGTAACATTGTAACATGTACATAAGGACATGTGAAATATGTAACATGTACATGCAAAGTACATGTACAAATTTGAACATGCTGTTTAAACATGATTCCGCCATAACTTAAAAATCTGATTCCTGTCATTCCAGATACATTCTAGATACAATGAAAAATCCTCCACAGATATCCAACATCTACCTCATTTATTACAATTTTCTTATTGCCTCGTACATTTTAGACGCTGGTATTGTCGTTCAATACCAAACACTGCATTTGTTTAACTAGCAAGAAGGGTACCATATAATTCTTTGAGAGTATCAGTGGGTTTACGGACTTCAAATAACTCGAAATATTTAGACTCATTTCGATATATACCTATTTAAACATCATTCTTAGGCGAAAATCGGTAAACTTAGACTATAACTATTTGACAGCGCAGTTAATGCTGCTTAAACACACATGACCTCAGTGGTTATGAAGTGGCAAATGTATTTGCTAACATCATTAGGAAGTCAGATATGAGAAGCGGAACATATTAATAATAGAAAAAGTCATTATATACAATATTGGTTTTTAAAAATATTGATATCTGAATGAACTGTTACTTAAACACTAAGTGGATTATACATAAAGTAGAAATAATGTCGTTATTTAAACGCGTTAAAAAGTATTTAACCAGATCGATACAAACGAATGATTGCAATTATCATGTGATGATCTGTAACATTAATGACACCTTTATATTTGATCCTCTTAAAAATGCCGCCTAAAATTAGTGCGATTGCTGATGTAAAGTTTAAGTGCCTCATAACTCACGTATTCAGATATTTGTCCATTAATCAATGGTTATATCTTATTGCCGATGATTTTAAGCAAGTACATTTACAAACGTTTTCAATTAAGGCAACAGGAACTGAGCCGTGATGAGGAACATTGAACGTGTGTCTTGCGGAGAAGTCTCTGTATACAATGGTAAATAAGATATTGAAGTAAGAACTCTCTCTTTGATATTTGTCTTTTGAGGATGTAACAAGTTGCATTTAGAAACTAGCACAAAGTATAATTTTTCAATATTTTTGGATTATAAGGTTTGAGTTGATTAGCGCATCACAATTCCTCTTAAGTGTTTTGAACAATATCATCATTTTATTTATAACCCTTCGAACTCGTAGAAAAGCTGACCTACAAAATCACTATAATTCAGTACTGTTTTTTTCTTTCTTTACAATCACTTAAAAGCTTATTTGTTTTGAACAAATGTGAGGATGTTAGTGTTGGCCACTGTTTTAAGTTGTAGCAATATCATTTATGCTGGCACTGTTTTTCGCTGATTGAATGTTTGTCAATAGGCTTACGACTGCATATATGTCTGATTTAGAAGAAGTGATATTTGGCAATTCCCACAAATGTTTCGTAATATGTGGGAAAAAAAAAACAATAACCGTTTGAAGAAAAAACTAGAAACCTGATATATTTTGTAGATTGGTTGGAAAAGCCAATGCCATTCGAATTTCATGGCTGCAGTTTTTGTTGCGTCCTGATGAGCATAAACAGTTCAATTGTTCGTAAGTATGAGGAAAATAATGATTCCACAGCCTTCCTTGCACGAAACCGATAAATGATAGTATCTCTTAAATTTCTAACACTTAACCTATGTTTTACGTTATCAACTAAAATCAGATTTATGATTACTAACATAGTTCCTAATATAAGTCTGCTGGCTGCAGAATAAGTTATTATTATAGCTCGTTTATCGTGATAAATGATTCTGATTTATACATGGTTTCGGATATACAATCAATTTAAATGTAGCTTACTCTTAAAACATATATTCCATATATCACATGAACAGGGACATAAAATATAAAAATAAAATTGTAACACGCCCCTCACAACGGCTTAGCAGCGTGAGCATGTTAATTTAAAAGATGAGGTAGGCAAATATATTATTTAAACATATCCGTGCACAGACTCATTCAACAGTCTTTTTTTAAGGCATTATCAATATTCCCTCTAATTTAAGCTTATATGAGAATTTTCAAAGACCAGTCTCGTTTTGTATGGAGAAGAGTTTCTATCGCTTGTATTAAATAGTCAACATCTTAAAGCCTATAACTTAAGAGCATTATGGAATTTATTGAATAAATTCCATCAATTGATTTTCTACTTTAAGTCTGTTTGAGACCCATCCAGAAGCTCATGATGCTTTTATGCCTTTCAGAGCAGTAAACACATGCGACCTCGAATACAACGCAATTCTACGTGCGCATGCGCTAAGAGTAATGAGAACTGTTAATAAGTGAACTTATAGCTGTGAATTCGCAACAATATTTTTTTATTGTTGATATAATTCCATAGTAGACTCTATGAATGTTCAGCGCGTGTCCATGGCGAGAAGTTAATTAAGTCCAAAGTAAATGCTACTAAACAATAAACTTCTATTTCAGTCAGATGAACGGTCTTTGGTATTGTGTGTTGTGCCTACATTCATGATTTCTGATTGAAAGATTCATTCAAATAATGTGATTGTTGTCAATCAAATATATCCTTCAGTGATGGTTTCATATTAGTCCAATGTGTTTGTAAATATATCATTAGCCGAACACCGATATTAATTTAGGAAAAGAAACACACACAAACGGTTAGTTAACACATATGTCAATATGCGTACATTAAAATCTGTATACGCCATCACGTTTGGACGGTCAATTAAAGTATTGAGTAACTAAATGGCTATTATGTTCGGTTTTATTCATACAAAATAATGCAGGCATTAAAGTCGCAGTTCATGACGTTCTATATTTAATAGTTAAATTATGAGTGTATTGCCTAATTTCAGTTGATGGGTACCTAGTTCTTCAGCTCAAGCCCCATCTGGAAAAAGTGAGGACAGACGAACATGATAAAGCCTGGGGTAGTTTATTCAGGCTCATGTGCTACTACATGAGGAGGCAGATTTGAATTATATGAGGAACGTTTAACTAGATGTTGTACAAATATATATGAAGCATAAATATGCACCTGTGGACAACATATGTGCCGTATCGTGTGAAAACAACATGACAATACATCTGATCTCACTGACAGGCGTGAAATGGAAATGTTTGGCTTGTTCACTATAGAAAACAAAGCATCAACGAATACATGACACATCTGCAAACTGTAGATTATGTTATGCACCTTTGGAAAATATGTATGCCTAATATGTAGCGTTAAACCTAAATGGTCAAATACACTGTCGTAAAATAGAAATGCTAGACTTTAACACTATTGAATAAAGCATAACTGATAATAAAAAAATAATTGCAAACTGAAGATTATGTTACCATAAAACATGATTGTTCCAAACGCCGTTGCCAGTTGCAAATGGTTGAAAGAAAACACTTGGCTTAGCTACGACAACTGAAGATTATGCACGCATCTGACCATTGCAACCACATCTGAATGCAATTAACAACAACTTTATATGCAAAACACAAACTAGCTGAATAGTATTATTTTTAGTATATATATTTCATTGTGGGTGCCGTAGATTTACCTGTATATACGGTACTGCTTAATGTACACAACCATTTATAAAACAGATGTATTATATTGTTTTACAATACGCATTTTATTTTATATTACCTTATAAATTGTGTGAACACCTTAAAAAATCCTTTTATGAAATGGTAGCAAAAACATTTTTTACTCGGGAGAAAAAAGCAATCTGAATTATTTATGAATATGAAAAGCATGCTATCACTTACATCTACTGCAAGCGTTCACATTTGTGCACTGTGGTAAGTGTTTTAGTAAAAGCTTGTTCTTGTATTTATTTCTATCTAAAACAAATACCATCATGTGATGATAAAACAAATGAGAAAATAACCGAAATCAACTGATTGTGTATGGACTTAAATTACAATCAATTTAACTAATGCCTTTGCTATCATCCTCCCTGAGCGAGCTATATTAGATATATAAAAGGGGAACTCGGCGATCATATTAAATTGCCTATTTCATATTTTGCATCTACACAGTCGGCATAATTTCACCGAAAGGTTCGGTATTTTAAAGGCATTTTCGAGGAATGAATTGTATATATAATTTGTACTGAAAAAAATACTCAAATTTGAAAACTTGCCAGATGTCAAAGATATTTGTAAGCAAAAGGACACTCGGCTTTGATACAAAAAGTGATGTAGTAATGTGTTGTACCTGGCAGGGAAACACAATTACGATATTTGCTTCTGAATTTTGATTAAAATCCTTTTGAGTGTAACGTACAAAGCGCAGACAAGCCAATTTCTTATAACAGAAGGCAAGCTTAGGAGCCTTCCGAACCAAACATATAACTGAGACAGGTAAATACGAAACATTTCAATTTGCATTTCTCTGTGCTGATCCATAGTATGTCATAAGTCGTACTGATTTAAATAATTTAGTCACACCAGGGGTGCGTTTCAGATAGATTTTATGATCTACCATCATCGGAAATTTACGATCATAATAACGACCAACTTAACGATAATCATAAAGGCGTTTCAGAAACGTCTCGCAAACTCTCCGGTCGCAAGTAAAAAATAACGATAAAGCACAGCGTTAAAGCGAGTGACCCAGTCTGAAGTGAAATGACGTTACGTCATATTAATCTGATGAGCGCACCTGTCTTTTTTACTAATGATAATTATAATAATAATAATAATAATAATAATAATAATAATAATAATAATAATAATGATAATTATAATAATAATAATAATAATAATAATAATAATAATAATAATAATAATAATAATAATAATAATAATTAATAATAATAATAATAATAATACTGATAATCTCTTGAAGGGAATCAATTAATGTAACTCTCCTTTTTATAATAATTGACACAAATGATACAAACTCGCGACGACGAAGGCGAATATTATGATTATTATAATGATAATGCGACGACGACGACTAAGATGATGATAATAATTATGATGAGACGATGACGACAATGATCATGACGAGATGTTGATCAGTAGATGTTGTTAATGATTGATGATGTGGATGATGATGAAGGTGGTGAAGTTTGTGGTGGTGGTGGCTGTGGTGGATGATGATGATGATGATGATGAGGGTGATGATGATGACTGATTACAATCATCAACAACCGGCCTTAGTTCAGATCACAAGTAAAGTTCATACGTTTATGTACCAAAACTGTGATTGAGAGTTATTGTATTGGGAAACAGTACGAAAATACAATTTTGACTGGTTGGTTTTTAGTATGAAGACAATTCATAAATCCATCTTTATTGTGTCAATCGTTGTAATAACAGTTAAATAAACAGTATTTCAGATCCATTCAAAATACATGATAAAATCTCCATTTGCAGACATGCTTTAAATACACAAAATGATTTAAAGAAATACAGATATTTTACAAGCTCGTCTCAACAAAACACATTATTCAACAAAAAGTATCTTAACTGCTGCAGATTGCCACCCACAATGAAATATATATTATCTATTATCTATTTCAATCATATAACGGTATACACTGGAGTATACACTTTATGCAGCATTATGTGTTTAAACATGAGCCAGTCAAAGTAAAAATAAATGTATTCAGAAATATCAAAAGATTCACTTAATTTCTATAAAAAGATAGTATGAAGGTTTACATGATCAACCATGGTAGTGTGTGTGTTTTATATTATCATAAGTTTGAATAAATGTATCATTTAAATTTTCCTATATAATTCGAAAGTGTTTTAATCTTTAGAGGAAACATGTACAACTGGATATACATCACAGTTGAAACTGTATAAATATATATATATATATATATATATATATATATATATATATATATATATATATATATATATATATATATATATATATATATATATATATATATATATATATATATTTGGAAAATCTAATGCTATTGTAATGCCTTTTAATGCAAAGTCAAATTAAAATAACTATAAGAAATTTCATTTCAAATAATGAAGGTTACACACAAATGCCTCACTGCCTATTTAACAGTTTAAAGTATTATGTTGTGTTTGGATATGCAATGAATTTCATGTTCTGTGTCAATATATGTAATTATCTGCTGGGTCTTGTATCTCCAGTGTATGTAGGTATAAAGTACTGTTCTGACAAAGTCTCCTAAAACACACTGGAACCATTAAGGTGAGTATCTTGAAGACTGACTCTGAGCATATTCTAGATGTTTGAAACCTTGTGATTTCTCAGTGTCCTGAAAAGACAAAAAGTTATAAAATATTGTTTAATACAGCACAATATAATATAACATTTGTTGTGACAGTGTTGTTTACATTACTGTACAGTATATTTACATATTTAGCATCAGTTTTAGATGGGTAAAAATAAGAAAAATAATTATGTTATATTATGACATGATAAAATGGTAACACGGATTAATAATTCACTGACTACATGCCACAAAGACCGGTAATATTACAACAAAATATGTACAGGCATTTATTTATCCGAATTAAAAACCATCCGAAATAGAAGAATTTCAAGAAAATGTTTTACATGACATATTAAACAGCAATGAAACCAAATTAAATTGTACATCATATTCCATGTTTTAGATGTACACAATATCAGCACATTAACATCTTCTACAGTTTTTTGACAGAACGGCGGAAATAGAACATTGTCGTACTGTTTTCAGCTATTTTTAGACATAGTTGGAAGATTCCACACCCGCGAACATGCTACACGCATTATTAAACTCTCAAACGTTGATAAAAAGTAAAAATATACTTTGATATGGAGAAAATCTTCATCCGCCATCTTGATCGTTAAGTTATCGAGTGCCTCTTACCGGTCGTAGGTTTACGAGCAAAATTAACGACAAAGCAGGTGCACGTTGCGTCTCTGAAACAGTGCCGATCGGTAATTTTGGTCGTACTACCAAAATCAGCTAACGATCGCCTTAACGATCGTCTCTGAAACGCACCCAAGGTCATTCCGCAATCAAATTAACTCGTAGATAGTGCACATAAATTCTCCAACGTAAACGAATTGGATTAGGTCTACTCTATCTTTAACATTCCTTTAATGTATCTTTCATCGTCACTTATTTATCTGAAGGGCTTATTTGACGACAGTATGTCGGTGATCAAATTGTTTCCGTGTTTATGTTATGCTAAAATGCTATATAGCAAACCTTTGATAGTTTTCAAGGAGAAAACTTACGTTCGGCACACAGAGCATATTCAAATTGAATGTTCTTACCAGTGGCAGTTTCTTTGAGAAGAAAACATTATTGTCCGCGTTGAGTTATGATCAAAGGTGTTATGCAATTTTACTGCATTGACAAGTCACGCTGCAGATTATCGTAATTGCAAACAGGTTATAAATGAAATTCTCAAAAGCGGCTCCTTAATAAGTACTCATGTGATAACGTGTTACTGAAAGAAATGTATATTGTAGTAGCCTCTTTTTGGTCCAATAACAAATTACAATACCTTACGAGCAATGAGGGTACAAGACATACCTCCTTACATATAGATCTAGTGTTTTTGTACAATTGCAGTAAATGAATTACCAACAGTGCTCTCAGAAATGCCTTTCTGTATGTATTTCCGATGTAAGGAAAGGCTAAATGTTATCTAGTTGGCTTTTGCTACACACGAAATGAACAGTTGTATGTTTATCTTGCTACCTTTTGATTCCATATAGTATATACAGATAGTGTATATAAAGAAATAAATATACAAAAATATTCTCTCTCTCGCTCCCCCCCCCTCTCTCTCTCTCTCTCTCTCTCCCTCTCTCCCTCTCTCCCTCTCTCTCCTTCTCTCTCTCTCTCTCTCTCTCTCTCTCTCTCTCTCTCTCTCTCTCTCTCTCTCTCTCTCTCTCTCTCTCTCTCTCTCTCTCTCTCTCTCTCTAAAACGTGATATTATCAAGCAATTGAAATAAGTCGGAACCTTTTTGATGTAACCTCTTTATCAGTTTAATGGGTGAATTTCATTTTCGAGTTATGTAAACTTAGGAATAAGTAAAAAAAAACATTCTCAAAGAAAGATTATAAATTGTGCTTTATATAACATATATGTATTAGAACATTAATCTCATTATTCGAGACAAAAACAGATTTTGTCTAGCATATCCAACTGCCAATTTTAATATTTGCATCTTAAACAAACGGAAAATAGGGCAGCTACATTGTGATATCGTAACTATTTTTGTGGAAATGAAAAAAAAAACAGCCGACCTTGAAAAACACTTGCGCAGTTATACTTCATCTGCCAGGAAAACACTTTTTACGATTATTGGCTTCTGAAGTATACTTTAAATAGGTTCGTTGCAACGTTCAAAGTGCAAACCGACCATTATTTGCTTACAGATGGCTAGCTTAAAGGAGCCTTTTGATCCAAACATATCCCTTGGAATCAGTTAATACGATATTCAAATTGCACATCGCTGTGCTGATGAAAGGAACTGTTTTCAATAATTAAGTCAAACGAGTGTAATTTGTCCGCGTAATTGAGTTGACTCATGTCCACATCCCCTTCATTTGAATACTTAGATCTTGAAAGTATTGCAAATAAATGTAGTTATGCAAGCAAATTGGTTTATCTCCATCACCATTTTCGTGTTTTAACATAAGGTTTATACTTTGATCCTGTCAACATCTATTGTAACGAGTGGCAACCCATTGGAGACAAAACATTATCATCCTCGTAGCTTAATTATGAAGCGCTGGTGCGGTTACAATATATTATGGTCTAAATTAAACAACAAGTCTAATGTGAAGTAGAGGAGCAAGCCAAACTGCAGAAAAAATGCCCAAGAGTCAATGCTTAATAGGTAATGAACGAAATTTTTAGACTCCCTGTCTACCCAAACCTTTAAATATTGTGTTCTTGCGTATCAAATGCATTTTATTTTGCGTATGATTTTGTCAAAACAGAGTACATAAACTACTTATTGGTTTCACCCCCGAATGCTTCGTGGTTGTGTGCCAGCGCCTTGTGAAATTTTAATATACAAATAATTCCCTTTCCAATCGAATACAATATCGTGTATGATATATAATAACAATAACACCATGCAAGAACCATAGTTATTTGCTGCAAATAAGGACAGTGATTCAGAAATGCCTTCTTCTATGTACTTCTAAAGTAAGGCAAGACTAAATGGTTTCTTTCTTACTTTAATTACACAAGGGAAGAACTGTTTTATGTTTATCTGATTTTGAAGAGCTCTCCTATTATTAAAATAAAATCTTAGAATATTTTAGTTTGGGTATTTTCTTGCCCATCATACTCCTGTTGGCAATATTTGAAAATAATACCTCGCCAAATCAAATGTAGATTTAGCATTCCGTACTGCTGTCGACAATAAAAATAACACATGAGTAATAAAAAATTGAAAATAATCACTAAAGTCTCATTCGCAGATCAGTAGTTGTGACTTGATCAATAGTGCACACCAGTCATATATTTTATTAAGAAATTGCTATTTTAATAATTGACGGCAAAACTGCTAAAAAAACTGACAATTTACTTTCTGATTCGTATCTGAACGCCATTCTATAAAAACATCAATGCTTCTATTTATTTTTATACATCACATTCTTAACTTCACTTTAATGATTTGGAGTCACAAATTACGAAGCAGTGAAACTTTCCGCTTTTACACCTTTATCGATGTAATGCCTTCAAAAGAAATAAATTAAAATGCAGAAAACAAGGTATAATTATAATTCATCCGCCTATTATTTTAATCAATCTAAGTAAAAAACAAGACACCTTACGAACAGAATTAGGAAATCAAATAATGTATATATAGAAACATTTAACAGAAATATGAACAAACCGATGAAATAATTACCGTAATATCGACATGCTATATACGTAAATAGTTTATAGTGGTAATAAAACGAAATTAAATAGAATGAACAAATTCTTGGATATGACAAAGGTCATCTTATTTTTGTACCGCATAATCTACGTCAATAATTATCAGCACCAAAAAATAGAGTTGTCTCGCAAACCGGATTTCAACCAGTGACCTAAGAATGACAGTTTTATTATACTACTACAGTCCTCCGCTCCACCAACTGAGCTATTGCGGGATGTGTCATTTAGTAGTCTAAGAGCTATGTTATAATGACATGTGGCCTTTTTATACTGATTTAAATAAGTCCGATATTATGTAAATAAAGTCCTCATCGTCTTTGTAACATACTTTCATCAAACTGTTTGACGTTCGCGCAGTATCCCAGCTATGAACACCTAGTTGTTAATTTGTATCCTTCTATTTGTACGAGTCCTGAAAAGCGTAAAAAATAATAGATTTGCTGCAGAATAGCTGCTTAATAGTCGTGACTCGGAAATGACTCACTTGGGGTTTTCCCAATAATTTGGTCACGTGATGACGGTACAAATACAACCGCCATTTGCATTTATCAAAATGAGTACTGTTCTGTTTCGTAGCCGCTCTGTTGCAGACTTACAGCGTTATTTGAGAGAAAGGGGTGTCACATTTAGTGATTCTAGGAAGCCTGCGTTAGTAGAGCTATGTAGTTTGGCAGAAGAGCTGAGGATTGAGGTTGATCCCGATGGATTTTTAGAAGATCGGCCTGAAGTCGTCTGTCACAAGCTGATGCTGAGTGACTAGCGATCTGTCTATCGTGCCAGTTCTGTCAATTTTTGACATTTACAAATACTTACTTACATTCAATAACAATGATCACGCCTCCCTAAGGACATATCACCAGCTTGAGGGATATTCTATGTTCCGATATGGCTTTACACGAGGTATTGAAACAGTGCCATATCCCAATACTGGTAAGACTCTGTCAGTATGTAGTTGTTTTATATACTATACTTTTGAAGCAAGATATGTTTTAAATAACATACAAATTTCATGTGTGCAAATAAATTAATATCATGAAGTTTAACAGCAAAGGTTATTTTTCAATTGTTTTATCAGACACTTAATTAATTGTTATGCTATCATTGCGAGTAAAAACAATTCAGCAGCATATTGAATCATTGATGCATAAAATGTATGTTTTATTCTTTGTTGCAGCCTTTGTTGCTGTGAAAGCCAATGTGAAACCCCGGACGAATGTTAAGATCCAATAACCAAGAGCGGCTACTACAGCTGTTGGATCATGATGAAGAACAGTGACGAGGGATCCATTTAATCTGCTTATTGCAGTTGCAAAGGAGGGTAATGGTCTAATTTACTCTTCCTTAACTACACTTCATGTATAATACTTGTCACAGATGCAGAAAAGTATGTGGCCTGTCCTGGGAATCGGACCAGGGATCTGTTCTTGGAAGTTGTATGCTCTACCAACTGAGCTAATCAGCCCTGGATAACTGACATATTCAATTAATAGAACTGTGACATAGATTCCCTCTAACTTGCTGGACCATATATCCACTGGCTATATTTGTTAAACTGCAGTGCAATCTCACTGACATGCAGGGTACTGGCCACGGTCCCTTGTTGGACACAATTTCTCACATACTCAGAAAAGTTTGCAGCCCGTCTGGAGATTGAACCCAGGACATCCTGTGCACAAAATATTATCTACCAACTTAAATAACTGGCCCTGGATAACTTGTATTCTCTGATCTGTATAACAGTTCAGTACCATGAACTTGAGTTATACAAAAAACATCCATAGATATAATCTAATATTTAGTTTGTTATTTTAGGTCATATTTTATCAAAGCTTAACTATTGATACTCTTATATAAACCCACTCCAAATTATAAGATATGATTTGATGCCACATAATTATCTATAAGTTTGTTAAGGCATGGATGTTTTGTGGCTGCTCATCTTAATACCATTGCTTATTAATAGCATTGATGGATGCTGTCGACATGTTGTGGCAACCCTCTTCGAAGACCTTGACTTTGTACAAGACTTCAAGAAGACCAGCTGTACTTCAGGGCCATGTATGTGGGTTCGACGTGATTCTCAGGCCGATCAACTTGGCAAACCTTTTCCTGCCTCACAACTTGAGACTTCAATTATGGTGGAGCCCAGGTATATTTCATTTGACTTTAGTTAATTTACTTTAAGATAAGTACTATATTTAGCACCCACAATATGAAATTGAGTCAGAGGTAATAGGTGAACTAAATGTTTTCTAAAAATAACCAGGCTGTGTCTGTATTAGTGATGGGCACAGGCTAAGTACCTATTTTGAGTTAATATAAGAATTGGAAAAAATAATTTATCCTGCATTGTATGTTTTTTGATAAACGTGTGTACACACAAATTATTTTTTCCAATACTTATATTAACTCAAAATTATCTGCATAATACTACATGTTCCAAAAAATGCTCCCCTATTAACTAGAAACTGATGTACTGTGATGTTTGTAACATGTTTTTATGAAATATTAAAGGCTTTAACATATTAGATTAACATCCCTCACCCCTGTCTGAAACCCAATCAATAAGTTATATATATATATTTATATATGTATAGATATATGTATTTTTAAAGATGGAAATAAACTGCCAACAAGCCCCATCTTAAGACAATAACCTTAACATTTCATACTCTGGCTTTTTCTTACTTGCCTATAGTTAAGGTTTTTGTTTCCTGTTTGCAGGACACAGACAGCAATGCCACTGTATTCGCCATTGTCTGTGTCTGACGAGTATCCAGTGCCTCATCCTAATGATTTCCTTGAAGAAGTGAAAACTCTTCAACCAACAACCTGCGGATTACGTGCAATGTATGACTGCTCATATAAAACGATTTGCACTTCATCACCTCTGAGCGTCAAAACACCAATGGAAAGAGCTGAACAATTTATGAAGGAACATAAATGTGAAAATATCTCTTGTAACTGTTCTAATATATTTATGTATTATTATCTGACTTTTTCAGAGAATGAATGTGAACAAATTGAACAATTAACAAGAGGTCAATCAAAAAATATTAACTGGCATCGGATGAGAAAAGGACTATTAACTGCATCCAATTTTCATAAAATTACACATTCAACTGATTTAAAACGAACAGCAATTGCTTTACAAAAAAAATCAGTGTTTGCAGAACACTCTATACCAGACTCCATATTATTTGGATAGCGATTTGAAAATAAAGCCCGTGACATTTTTTATAAAGAAACATAGGTTTAAACATAAACATTGTTCCGTAAAAGTTCCTGGGCTAGTTGTTTCTAATGAAGACCTAGTTTTAGCTTGTTCACCAGATGGAATAGTTGATTGCAAAATATCTGGGAATTTTTTTATTGAAATAAAGTGTATGTATAAATATAAGTGTTTTCACCCTAAAAATGCCTTGAAACTTTCAAATGTCTGTGTTGAAGATGAAAACAATAATTTAATATTGAGGCGTTCACATACATATTTTGACCAAGTACAAGGACAAATGGGAGTAACTGGCCTCACGAAATGTGTGTTGGTTGGGTACACACACAAAGGCATTTGTTCCATAACAGTTGACTTTGATGAGTCATTTTGGAATATTATTAAAAATAAATTGTTAAAGTTTTACACTGATGCATACTTTCCACTTTTGAAAAACATATGCTGTACAAATCGAAGGACAAATGCCTTGTCTGTGTTCATTTCATGTAGACAGCATAACAATTTTATAACAACTGTTATTTTGATAAGTCTTTTAAACATAATTATAATTTTTGGATTCTAAAACATATGTTAAAAGAATTGTTGCTCTTGTGAGATCAATTTATATCTTTAAGGTATGCGGTGCACAAATGGCATTCCTGTATTTTTCCATCCATTTGATATTGATGCCTTGTGATACCATTATTTTGGTATAATTTGTACACCAAGTATATTGCTTTCCTGATATTCAAACATGAAAACCATGAAAGGCAATATATCTACAATATTCAATAGTATGGTCCAAGTAAACAATCACAATATTGCGATAGCTGACCTGCTATTTGTGACAATGTTACACTCTGGCAAAATTATTGTTAAATATTGTTTTGTTCTATATTTCAAATACAATTGGAGCAATCTTTAAATGAACAAAATTCATATTTGTATTAATGTGTTATTGAATAACATATTCATATTGAAACATACAAGTCTCTCTCTGCATGAGCTTTTGTACCATAATTGATGTATGAATACCATTAAACATTGTTCAATGTTTGCATCTGTTGTATAGTCCATCTATCTTCTGATATGACAAAAAAGCAAGTTATTAAATTGGGGAGTATTTGGTCCAGTTGTTTTTGTGTACTTGTATCCAATTTTAACTTCAAGATGTAGGTTTTAATGCTTGAGTGGAAATTCAAAATTCAGGTTCAAGAATGTAATCACACATTTATTACCAAATATAAGTATTATACATACATATTGTTTTTATACTTCCACTTTAGGTTTTGGTTTTATAAAAAAGTATACATTATTCCCTGACATAATGACACATGTACATTGTACATAAAAATGGTTAATTTTATACTTAAAAAGAATGTATACTCATAAACCTATTAGGCAGAAAAGAGCATTTGGCAAATACTTTAGGCGAGACATGGCTGTAAGTTGCTAAGAAGTGCAACAATTGTTGTAATTTGCCTCAACAGAAATCGAAACTTCAATGGAATTATGCCTGACAAAATTTTAAAGATCTTCATTCCTCGGATAGCTCTTTCAACATGAATTCTAAAAGAGGCAATAGATCTTGAACGTTTCATTGCTTTATTGCTGAGGCATTTTCCATGTGTAAATGCCGGTATATTTAGTGAAGCTTTCTTTGGAAGTAACAAGTGTCTTATATTAAAACCACGATCAGCCATTATATCATCACCTTCTTCAATATTGTCTATAAATCCTGAAACTTGTACAATTTTGGCATCACTTATAGAACCAGGGTAAACGTTAGATATAAATGTTTTAGCTCCAGATGGAGATATACCAATTAATTGTTTGAATGTATTCCAATGCTTATAATTTGACAATGTTGCCTTTTGAGCAGCTGGTCTCAATGGCTGTTGTACAAAATACTCAGTACAATCAATATACCATGTTCTTGGATACTAGCAAATGATTGGGGTAAGTTTACTTTGACTATTTCTTTTGAAGGCCATTATAATTAATGCCTTTAAACGCTGGTGTAACAAATTGGTCCAATAGATAAACATTCTACTGACATGACTATTAGATACACCAAACAGGTAAGACAAGTGTTTGTTTCCTAGTCCCATTCGAATTTTAACTAAACAGAGTAACATTTCTATAAATAATGATTGTGATGTTCTTTTTCTCCCTCGGGTTTAGTTGGAACGTGGAGTGTTCTTGTATTTACCATCCCAAAGCTTAGTATATTGAGCTGCAGGCAATATCAAGTCAAAAAGCCAGTGAAGAAGTGCTACTGTTGGAAAACCAGTATATTGAAAAAGTGTAGCATTGTTTTTTAGAATATGGTGAATAAAGTCAACCGATGTATTATCAGATGTTTGTGCTCCAAAGTCTTTTGTGCTACTAATACTCTCTATTTTAACATCTGGGCTATTTTCGCACTAAATGATATCCTGAAACACAGGTAGGTTTAAGTTGAATAGTAGCGTAAGCGGCCCTGTCAAGACAGTGTTTTTTCTTGCGGTCCAAAAATAATTGAAAATTATCAGTATAAACTAACGTATTTGTGAGTTTATTGTGTGCAAAACAAATAGGAATATCGGATTAACTAGACCAGGTACATAACTATTGACAATTAGCTTGTTAAAGAAGTAAGAATGTCAAAAATACAAACAGAAATAGCCAATAACAATCAAAATGGCGTCCCTCTCGTGTTTATGAGGGAAATGGATCTCTTTGGATCTCAACGTAAACCAGCTCCAGATGAATGGCTAAAACATGTAGAACTATATTCCGCTATTGCTAAAATAGTAGACCCGACGCATATAACTGGGTTACAGAGAGTTAATGGCTTTTGGAGAATCTATCTTGATAATATGGACGATAAAGTGGCGTTGATTGCCCAAGGGGTTCCATTAAGGGGCAGAAACATTCAAGTCATGAACACGAATCCTAACCGCCTTGACGGTGAGAACACTACTCGTGTACGTGTCAAAAATATCCCTCTGTCAGTTGACGACGGTTATATTACGAGGAAACTTGTGTCCATGAACGCTGAAATTATTCATGCTTTTCGTGAAAAATTACGCATAAATGGCAAATTAACGCAGTGTGAAACAGGCGATAGAATTCTGATTGGTAAAACCTCTTCCCTCAATGAGCTTCTACCCTCTACAATAGCTTTTGGCCAATTTAAGGGCCGTGTCCTGCATTTCGGCCAAAACAAGTTGACAGGCACCCGGGATGAGAAGTGCTCAAAATGTCTACAACAAGGACATCGTTTCAAAGATTGTCCCAATGATTGGGTGTGCAATTATTGCTACACATCAGGCCAAAAAAAAATCGAATTGTCCAAGCGAGGAAAAGTCAGCTTCAGATACAGAAGAGCCGGAGAGCGATTCAAGTGACGACGAAACACCTCGTACTAGCCCGACAGAAGTCGTGAGTGTAGAAAGTAAAACACCACGTGGACGTTCACCGGCTGCCAGACTACTAGTATCTACTACTAAACATAACCGCACGAGGATCTCGAGTGTAGATAGCCGACAACCGTCAATGGAGCGGTTTATTCAACAGGAGAACGCGGTGACCCCAGCAAAATTAGACAAGACTACGTCACAGGACAGGTCACCTCCCACACCTGTTGAAGTCTTGCATGAACGATCAACAGCGAATAAAAAATCGAAGCAGAAACGCTAAACCTGACTCTTATTAGTGATGGTTATATCAGAACGATAGTTGATGCTGATACTAATCATAAAACATACTAGTATAAATAGATTAATATTTAAAAGACATATATAATATAAAAATAAGTAAAGTTTAGAAAATATTGCACAGTGTCTAAACATATTGCATTATCATGTGAAATTAAGAAATATTGCACGGTTTTATTGCTTTTCCAAAGACGTAAATGATGGTTGTATATTGCACAATTTAAACGGTAAAATAGAAAATATTGCACTGTGTTTAAACATATTGCATCATGTTATGTGATATAACAAAATAGAAAAATATTATACTGCACATTATTAGAAAATATTGCACTGTTAGTGTTTAAACTATATTGCATTGCCATGTGTATTAGGAAATATCGTATGCTTTTTAAATTATTAATCAACATGATCATACTGTTATTATCCGTGAACATTAAGGTCATGATTCGCCGCGGGGACGGCTATAGTCTGTATCAAAATATGTTTGTCCTTTATCAGTACCGGAAAGTTAATCATGCATAACATATTTTATTTAGTCCAGTGTGAAGTCTGGTTTCAATGTTTATATCAACATTTTTGGAATTGTTACATTTTCTATACATAACAACATGTACTTTTTTAACTAAAAGTCTAACCGTAATTGTACTAGAAATGTCCTATATGCAACGCAAAGCGTTTTTTATGTACACATATATGTCTAACTTGCTTTTCGATTTAGAGTAAGCAGATTTAATAGTACGAGCTTGCATTGTATATACACCTTTTCCCCCACCAGGTGTCAAATGGTATCTCAAATAGGAACTAGAACAATACAATGACACAAAGTAAATTAAATATTTTACATATTGTCTCTTTAAATGTCCAAGGACTAAGAGATAGAAATAAACGTCTTAGATTTATGCAATGGCTCAATAATCAACGAGCCGACGTAGCATTTATCCAAGAGACTCATTTTACTGAGAATATAATTAATTCCATTGACAACGAGTTAAGTAGTTGGAATACGTGACATAGCTTTGGAAATAATTTAAGCATGGGTTGTTCAATTATTGTCAATAAGAAACTTACACATAGTAGTATAGATAATTTTTCTGATGGGGATGGCCGATATATTCTCCTCAACATTGAAATAAATGAATATATATATACTTTACTTAATATATATGCTCCTAACGATAAAAAAATACGTAACGCATTTTATAATCGTATCCTAAATAAAATATCCGAAAGAGGCCAAGGCATAAAATTAATTGGTTATGACCATAACGATATTCTTAACAAAAATGATAGAAGATCAAGCTCAAACAATTACGAACGCGACCAATGTCCGGTTAATAATTTAAAGACATTAATTTCAAGAAATGACTTATGTGATATTTGGAAGCTCTATAATGAACAAAAACACAATTTACGTGGAGACGAAAAAATCAAACGGATAAAAGTAGAATAGATTTTTGGTTGATAGAAAAAAACTTCAATTCAATTTACAGACCACATGGCCATTTCTCTTAAACTTAAAGCGCCGTCTAAACGAGGACCAGGTTACTGGAAATTTAACAATTCTCTTCTTGAAAATGCAAAATATATATCACATATTGAAAATGTTTTAAGAAAAATCATTCAATCAAATATAACAAGTCAAACAAAATGGGAACTATGTAAGATTGAAATAAAAAATACTACTATAGATTTTTCAAGAAAAATAGGGAGAGAACGAAATAATCGGTTGAAACAACTAGAAAAAAACCCTTAAACATCTTCAAAAAACCTTTGATGAAAATCAAGACAAAAATCTATTGATACCTATTCAAAACATTGAAACAGAGATAAATGATATATATCAAATTAAAACCATTGCAGCACAAATTCGCCCCATGGTCGATTTCATTGAAAAAGGTGAAAAAAATAACAAATATTTCCTAGGATTAGAAAAGTCGAGGCAAACTAGAAAAGTTATAAATTCGCTAAAAATTGGTAATACAAGAGTTACCGATATACAAGAATTTCTAAAAGCAGAAAAGACATTCTTTAAAGATCTTTATACGTCACATTTAGAGATTAACACGAACTATTTAAATTATGTTAACAACATTGATTTAGAAAATAGATGAAAAATAAATAGGGCAAATACCTGTGAAGGTCGGTTTACATATGATGACGGCAAAGACGCACTTCTAGAAATGCAACTAAATAAAAGCCCCGGGTTAGATGAATTCTATAAACGATTTTGGTATTTAATTGGCAATCTTGTAATTGATTCCCTAAATGAAGGATACGAGAAAGGTGGACTTTCTTATACTCAAAAACAAGGTGTTTTTTCTTTACTGTATAAAAAGGGAGATCCCGATAATCTAGAAAATTGGAGACCGATCTCCTTTCTTAATTTAGACTATAAAATTGCCGCAAAAATACTTGCAAAACGTTTGCAATCTGTTTTACCGACAATAATTAATAATGACCAACAGGGGTACATAAAAGGTAGAAACATTAATTTTAATATAAGACAAATAGAAGATATCATCGATTTCGCTGATTTATATCAAATGCAAGGAGCCATTTTGTTTTTAGATTTTAAAAAGGCGTTTGATACCATTGAATGGCCTTTTATGTTCGACATTCTTGCCAAGTTTGGTTTCAAACATTCTTTTTTGCAATGGGTAAAAACACTATACACAAATATTTCCTCTAGAATTTCTAATAATGGTTGGATATCTGATAGTTTTAGCATAATGCGAGGAGTTCGTCAAGGATGTCCCCTGTCTGCTCTTTTATTTATTACAATTGTAGTACACTCATTTAAAAATCACACAACTTGCAGACGACACAACCCAATTTTTTAAAAATGAAACTGAAATCCCAGTAGCCCTGGAGATTATTCATACATTCGGCAATTTTTCCGGGCTGAAGCTCAACATACTTAAAACACAAGGTCTATGGATAGGTACTTCAAAATACAATGGCATTGATAAAATGTACAATATCAATTTCACGTCAAAATATATAAAATCCTTAGGTATTTATTTTGGAAACAACTAAACTGAATGCATTAATTTAAACTGGGCGCAAAAAATTGAACAATGTCAAAAGCTAATAAGCAATTGAAAGAAACGAAACTTAACCTTTTTTGGCAAAATAACTGTTATAAAATCATTGATGCTGCCCAAACTTACATATTTAGCGCAAAATATTTTAACTCCCAATCATATAATTAAAACAGTTTACTCTTTAATATTTAATTTCATTTGGAATGACAAAAGGGATAAAATTAAGCGTACAACCCTAATAGGAAATAAAATCGAAGGTGGTCTGGAAGTTCCTGACTTTAAATACTATTCTAAAAGTATGAAACTTAAATGGGTAAATTTCTTAAAATCAAACTCAAATGCAAATTGGAAAATAATCTCATCATATTTTCTTGATCAATTCGGACCAAATTATATTGTCTTCAATATGAATTTAGACTCTCTTAAATCCCTATCTGGACAAAACTTGAAACTCTCTGTTTTTCTACCGAGACTTGGTCAACACGTGGTTAGAAATTAAATCAATTTCAAGGTCGAACAATATTAAGAATGACTTTTATTCAATTCGAACTCAAGTTTAATGGGGAAATAAATATATTAAATTTAATAATAAATGTCTACTATTCAAACACTGAATTGACTCTGGATTTATGTTTCTAAACGATATAATTTCATTATCTGGTGAGATAGACGTGAGAAGAATTGTGCAAACCTTAAAGGTGAAATGTAACTGGATTTCGGAGGTAAACACAATAATAAAAGCTATCCCAAACGACTGGAAAATTGTAATTAAATCGACTCAATCTGTCAACACACAGGTTAAAACGTGTTTAAATCTTAAATTCGGTCAAAAGCAGTTAGACGATCTCACCAATAAAGACATTTATCATATATTTTGTAACGCTGTATTTGAAAAACCCTTCATACATAAATACTGGCAAGAAACTTTCAACAAACCAATCAACTGGCGATCATGGTATTTTATTTTACATTGGATAATTCCAGAAAATAAAGTTAAACAGTTCAAGTTCAAACTCCTACATAACATCATGGCTACAAATCTATTCCGCTGGAATATCTCAGCAAGTCCTCTTTGTAATCACTGCAACCAAGTCGAAGACTATGACCACTTTCTTATTAATTGCCCGTATCTTTCTCATTTTTGGTCAAAGATAAATGCCACCTTTAAACATTGTAATATACATAAACAGATGAAAAGCCTCGAAATACTTATAATTGGATATAAAATTGAATACAAAGAATATAATATTATCAATACTATTCTATCTCAAATTTACAAATCATACTTTGTATCTGAAAGAAGGCAGAATTTTTTTAACCTATGTGCATTATTAAATGCCGACCTTTTGATTATTCAAAGATTCTATAAGAATAAAGGAATTCATTGTCCGTTTCTCAATAGGTTTATAATGAAATTTAAAAGCAACTAAGAATATTTTGTTAAAAAAACACACATGTTTTAAGATGAAATAGTTGTATACCACGATTTTCTTGTTCGTAATTGTCATGTTTATGATTGTATATGTTTTTATGAATAAAAGGATCACCTCTTAGTGATTCCAAAAAGAAAAAAAAAGTTTAAGTTGCATGGAAAGATATTTTCATGTGTGTTGTTATCAGTGCTAAAGTTATCACGGTTGGAATATGTTAATTCGACTATTTCGACTGAGGTGTTCTCCTATCTAAAGGTCGTTTGCGACTTGAATTGGCAATGGGTGTTGAGGTGTGGGTGGGGTAGATGGCAGGTATTGGATCTATGGCTCCCTAAAAGAATTGCTGAAAATAAATAAATTCATTGTTGTATCAGCTACAGAGTATTTAAGTGTTTACCACAATACATTGACAACAAAATTAACGACAGTGTGCTGGTCTAATTAGAGTTAATACTCATAAAAAGTAATATCAAGCAACCACTGTCAATAATATAGGCCTGCACACTGCACTTCCGATACGAATTATTCGTTTACAACGGTCGTGGCTCTATGTTGGTTTAGGAAATGGCTTAAAATAAACGTCTTTCATGTGTGGCTTGTCTTTATACCGACTGTCACTTTTGCAAGTTCCCCAACTGTAGCGTTTTGTAACCATGTTGTGTTTATTTACTCTTAAACTACGATTGTTTTGCTAAAAACAGCGTTTAAATTTGGCGCTATCGATTGACTTTGTTTGAACCGGTGTCGCGTGACGTTAATATTGGACAAAACCCACATGCGGATTTCCGGGCTTGAAGTATTGATCAATCAATGTACCATTTTTTATCATATGTAAACTTATAGACTGGTGGATAAAGTGTGATGTTATGGCCATAAAAACTAGTTTTAGCCCCGAATATACTGGTGTTCCAGTGTTGCATTGACCTTTCAAACGCGCTAGTCCCATCATATATCGGAAAAGCTATCTTGCTGCGTGTGTGATCCGATTGTGGTGTTTGTATTTGTGTATGCGCTGATCATACGATAATATGTTCGTGTCTATATGTCATTATCGTTTGCCTAGTGGCTCTAAAGTTATGGTTATATGTTTAACTACATTACATTAGGTGCTCTGAATTGTATTCCTCCGTCTACAGATAGAGTTGGGATCTCTAATCATAAAAGTACTTGGGGTTTACCTATAAGTTTATTATTATTTGTTTTCATTGTTAAGTTTCCTTAAGTTAATGCATACTTTGATCAGATTTATCTTTTGCGTTTTTTCTTTATTTAAGACTGTTGGGACAAGTGTGAGGTTTGTGCACTTATATTGGTTTAAACCCCCAGTAAATTTACATTTTACTGACCGTTCCAAGGTTGTACCTAACAATCCTTGATAAACATACCTAGTTTTTTTATACGAGGGTTGTCCGAAAAGTTTTAAGACTGTGTCTTTATTTCAAAATGTTTTTAATATACATCAACAAACAATAAACAGCTGTGTGTATAGACTATTCACGCGTTTCCTTTTGCAAAATAAAATTAAATAATCTCATAATAAGGAAGTAAATAGTTGTCAAGACAACCCATTTAGCGCTTCACGGAGCACTTTGAAATTGACGTTTTCTAAAAATTATTCACAATTCATATATACTACTCCGCCTTAATAATAGACGCCAAAACGTCACGTCAAAACCTATGACGAAAGTATGACGTCAGCTGCATCAATGTGAAAATTATTGACGCAATCTAACTGTAGACATGGTTGTAACGATCAGCGGAAGTAGAGAGGTATTTCGAAGATGTCGGAAAAAATTCCAACGTTGACGTCACGCACGGAGCGACGCGCTATGATCAAACCCTGTTCGCAGCGGTATAACTCCTACAAATACTTAAACGTTTCTAACACGGGATAAATCAAAGCCAACATGTTCAAGAGCTTTGTTATTTCACTGGCATGGACGTTTCAGTGACGGGCATGGTAATATGTGCGTTTTCAAGCGGAGTGGAAGACCGTCAGTCTTGAGTGAAAGTCAGTGCTAGACATGTTACAAGAAGACCGACGGGGACAGTGAGGGAAATTGGCGAATCCGTTCAGCTAAAAAGGACAGTTGTTCATAATTTCATAATAGAGTGGTTGGGACAGATATTCAAGCAATGGGTATTTTGTCACCGTAAGTGTATACGTGCAGAAGGCGCGTATTTTGAAAAACTGTAAATGACGTGACGCAATAAGACAACGAAGCGCTCCGTGGCTTGTAACCTGTAGTTTTTGCAATGTTTATTGTATACGTTCACTTCATAGTATATTGTTGAAACTTTCAGGATTTGTTTATATTAGATACAATTGACAGCTGATAAAACTTTAAATGCATCCTATGAGTGGTAAGTTGTTTATGAATGCAGTCACAAAAGCTTTCCGGACAACCCTCGTATATAGTATGTATGCACTGTGCTGTTTGTGGAGTTTTGTGCTGTTCTTCCATGTTTTTTGTTTGTGATCTTTTGTTTTTATGTTCTATGTCTTTGGCGTTTACCCAGTGCCATTAAATCGGGTTTATGTTTAAACATTTTGCTACTGAGCTTGTAGTTTTTAGCATAAATATTGTTTCTGTAGTTTTCATTGTATAAGTATTATTTTCAAATTTGCATAGCTGGTAGATAAGACACCTTTATATATTTGATACCAAGACAATACTAACACCACATGAATGTGTCATACGTGTGTTGATAGCAAACATAAACAAATGTATATATTATCAAAACATGCAGTTAGAATAAAACATATCTGTTAATTATTGACATCTATACATTCGCTGAGTCAACGATGTTAATGAAACTTTTAGCCAACGCTGACATGTTAATTTCCTGATATTGGAGCCTGATCTGTCAGAGCTAGCTTGCTTCATTGGAATATATATTTTGACCAGAACATTGAGAGCTCTCCCAAAATAAATATAAAATTGAGAGGTTTTGGGTGAATCAAATTAGTTACTGGTAAGAAAAGAGATGGAGAAGGCAGCTCTAATGCGTAAAGTAAAACAATGGCACCACTTTTGATAAAATACTCTAACTCGTGACATCGCCCTCATACATACAGGCATAAGAGTTGCTGGTGACTAACAGTCGTGTCGTGATGAAAATGTGAACTAAATGCATCCCAAGCCACATTATTGGTAAATGGAACTTTGAATTGAGTGAAACATTGACCTGGGTCGTCAACGTGACGCACCGAGTTGTTATTGAGAACACGTCTACAAAGCTATTTTAAAATCCCTCAATGCAAAATAACACCACTAACACGAAGTAAAAGAAATTTTAAATATGTTTTGGAAATGTGACACGATATTGCCATGAAGAAAATTTGTGCCTAGTCATTTCAAAATAACCATATAATTACAAAATTCCAGCTCGACAAAGAATTACGACGCACTTTCACCAAAACTTTTAATTGTGACCTAGCCATTTGATATATAGATCTGGAATTTAAACGCAACTGACCGTATTGTCTTGTGTGTCAATTTATTCAAATCCATTTACGAATAGCAAAATTACTGTTAATGAATTATTAACGCCGAAATATTGAGGTTACTGCTTTTTAAAGGTCAGCGGAACTTGAGTTCATTTGGGATTTAAACAGTTTTTGAGCACTTAAACCCAGTCTTGTTGTAACATTAGTCAACGATGGCATTATTGGTTAATAAGATGTGCAACGTAAGCACAAACTTCGAATTTGTCCTGTTGTGCGTCAAGGTAAAATGGTCCGACTGGAGTTAATATTTTAATGATTGCGCTAAGGATACTTTCTATATTTAAGTGCGATTTTTTTATTTTTTTCACCATGACAATCAGATTTATTAAAGTCAATATAACGGTAGTAAGTACATCTCTGTTTAAATGTTGCATAGCGTGGTGTCATTCCAGTGTTTGTGAAGGCCAAACTCAGAGGGAAGCCAGCTCGACAGCTTGAGGGGGCCATGCTAAGTTGCAAACCCACTTATTAAGGGGGATTCACATTCCTTTTTATGCACATTTATAGCCTAAACAGTTCAAACAAAATCCTTAAACTTTTATTTTGAGGACCGACTACTATGGCCACGCCCTCTAGGCCGCCAAGCGAGCACTTAATGGAGTTACTGTCCCCCACAGCACTGGATGGACTCCACTTAACAAAAAAACAAAACACATCACGAAAAATTATTCATATAATATATAACCTAAGTTAATTAACTAAAAAAAAACTAAACATAACACAGAAAACCTGGAGATACTTCCTTATAGCACAAATCTTCCATCTACAGCCAAACAACCAATCACAGCACAGCGGTATTTAGTTCATGGTATTCAGTTCACTTCATTCGTTTCTGCGTGCTATTTAGCAGCAGAATAAGTATCTCCAGATTCTGTACCGCTAACAAAATTAATACACAGCTTCATCGCTTTCAGACAATATTCCTTAAACAACCATCATACTTACATACACACACCAATGCATCATGGAACATTGTATTTATACAAATCTATCTAGCAAATACACATGTGGCAATATACAACATTTTTCTGGCAAAAATGAATTTGATCACATTAGAATGATAGGGGGATACTGTACAATGGTAATTGATTGAACACATTCATCTCAATAAAAAGAAAACCTTTACTATTAATTTTACCTTAAGGGGATATTTTACAATGATAAACCTAAGTTATTATCAAGCACCTTTACTATAATTCTAAACATTGTTTTCAAAATGTTAAAGTGCAGTACTTTATTTCAGATTGAATAAAAGTCCCCATTCACACAGTCCCTATTCACATTTCGGAAGGATTGAATATGGAAAATCGCAACAAAAAATGACAAAGCAAAAATGAATATGCATTGTATGATACTAACCTGCACCAAGACATAAATAAACACCAACTGTTATGATAACATTTGCGAGACTCTTTGACATTCGTATAACTCGCATGTGAGTGTACTTGTTTCTTTCATTATTTGCGGGTACTTGATCATGCCACTGTTTGCTTTATTAGAGAAGAAAAAGGTTGCATTTTGATCCCGTAGGTTTCTTGCAACATAGTTTAACCACCATATTACTTCTATTTCACACATTCAAGCACTATCTTCTCTTGGGTAAATAAATACAACATAGTCCACACTCATGACACAAGGAGTCAATTAACAAAACTGGTATATTAACTAACAATCTAAATAAAACAGAAGAAGAAAAATGAATTAAGCAAATATATAAATTCCTAAAGTGGATTATAATATAAAGGCTGTTAAATCACAACTTTGTTCTTGCGATATAATATACATGTTGCGCCACATCACATTAATATATTTTGTGGCATGAAGCCTAAAAACATACCGCACCTTGTACAACCTTCATGTGAATGCTGGATATAATGGGTTATTGGACACTTTCATTTCGCTCGGAGATTGATCTTATAGTTTTCATTGAATTGCTTAAAGAACGGTAATTATTTATAGCCTCTCAAATAAAAGGGGGAATTGCAATGAAACAATTGAAAATATCATTCAGGCAGGTCCATATGTGTTCAATCAATCAATTAGTATTTCAATCTAAATTGTTGGGAATGTTTGTGAAAAACGTCTTCTTGTTATTTAATACGTGATTTATGACGTCCTACCCCAAAAGTACTATCTACACAAACACATGGTTGATGTTTAACAATATAACTAAAGCAAAGCAAACATCGACATCAATAGATAAACACTATTAGGCCAATAGAATTGTATCACATTATACATTTTAAACAACATCACACAGTCTTTGGCACAGAATTGTAAATCATGTCATGTAGGATGCAATGATTAAAACTAGTTATTATTGCAGTTAAACAATAACATAACTCTGTTGCAGACTATCACGCAATGAATCACTGACCCTTACGTACATAAGTATATAAAAAAGTGATCATGTGCATTATTGATGAGTTTCGTATTCATTTCTCAACTAAAAAGCGTATGTTTGTGAGTGCAAGATTTTGGTCTCTCCGAAATTTAGTCTGGAGAAGAATACTTGTCCTGACAGACGCATAATGATGCCTTTAATGTGTCTTTAGCTACATGGAAATTGAATTATTAATCTAAGTCCGTCTGTCTGTTTAGGATGATCGAGTGTGTGGGGTGTATTTTTATACTGAGTATGAACCTTTTGTCTGTTAAATTAACACCAGGAAACCATATCAAGATAAGTTCGTCTTTCTAGCTATTATGCTCTGTTTACAGTCATTTGGTACAACATCCATGTGACAAAGTTTTGACCGCATATTTTAGTTCATATCTTAATTCATCCCCTCCCCCCACACAAGAAAAATATCATTGAAAACCACATTTCTAAAAATATGATATAAATCATGTGTTGTATTGAGTTGATGCAATGGAACAAAATAGGTCTTCTTGAAAAGCATACTCTTGAAAAGAAAACGGACATAATTCACTCTACTCTTAAAATAGTAGTTTGCTGGTTTGTTAATATATTACCCATATGTTTTCGGCCAAGATTACAAAGATAAACAATTAAAAATAAATGATTGTAAAATTAAACTTTACCATCAAGGAACATCATAGAAACATGTTATTGCAAACCATTTTTTAATACCTAAATTTAATTCAAGACCTAATATAATCTCGCTATCCACGAGAAAACTTACTCAACATTCTTGCTTTTAATTCATTACCAATATCACCTCTTATTTCAGCTTATATAAGTATCCTCAAAACCGGTTTCGTACAATATGAAACAAATATTTCCATTTTTTTTTCAATTAAAAGTGCTCATTATTTAAGAGCATTCGGGTATTCATTGAATGCATTCCATCAAGTAAGTTCCTACTTTTCTGTTTGATACCCATCTGGATGTTCATGATGTTTTCATGTCGTTCCGAGCAGTTAAAACATCCGACATGCAATACAACGCAATTATTCGTGCGCATGCGCTGCAAGTATTGGGAGCTGTTAATAAGTGTAATAGGGACAAGTTACGAGAACTCATGAAGGAGTTTGGAATTCAACACAAGAATTATTCCGTGAAATTGAATTCCGTGATGTAAGATGTAGTTTTAATTATTGATATAATTCCATAGAAGGCTACGTAAATGTCGATCGCGTTTTTATGAAGAAAAGTAATTGATGATTAAGTTAAATTTTACTAACGTCATACTTTACTTCAGTCATATGGACGGTCGTTGGTGTTGTGTTTAGTGCCTACATGCATGTTTATTCTGATTGAAATGTCCATTTAAATGATGTGAGTGTTGTCAATCAAAAGTAGCCGTCAGCTGTGTGATCATACTTGCCGGCGTAGGTGTTTATAAAAATATCATTACCCCAACAACGACATTAATTTAGGTAAGAAACTCAAGGAAAAACGATTATTTTACACCTATGTCAATAACTCGTTCATAAATGTTTATTTAACATTCGCCCTTGAGATATAATTTATATATCAGAAGTTTAGGCATTCAAACAAAAAATTTGCGATAATTCTAAGTATAATTGCCCTTTAAGGTTCTGCAGAATTTAGGTTAATATTTGTTTCGTCCACCAGGATGTATATTAAAGGTCCCGGTGAGAGTCGACTTTCTTATCGGACTACTTAATGTAAAGATCCAATCTTTATTTCAGCTGGATGTTTTAAGATGCAAATAACTTATCAGTTCCGTTTGCCAAACCGGGGCCCGTAACTTAAGCGTTATCAATAGTGTTTTGCCTGAGCTTGAGCTTGGTCTTATTTTATTACCCGTATGCAATGTGCCAGAGTTTCAAAATGTTACATTGACCAGCATTTACAAATGAAGGCTGGAAAGACGTACTACTGCTCATTTTAACATAAAAAGCCAAAACTTATCGGTGGTTAAAATGAGTATTTCTAAAACCTAAACTCTTTTCTTCACTTCATTCTTATACTAATATTTTTAGTGTCAAATGCAATGGTTAATATGGCCTGCTGGCAATGTGTGTATGCAGACACGCATCATTAAAACAATGTTCCAGCTCTAATATTCGTGTAGAAAGTTTTTCAAACTTTGAAGTTACATAAATAGATCACGTTCGTGCTAATGATTCGATATTGCTCAAACCAAAATGCAATATGTATAACAATGCATGATTATATGAAACTAGCTCTAGTTTTTAACGTTTCAACACTTTTGCTCATACTCATAATCGCAAGAGTGTGCAATTATATACATGCGACCCAAAAGTATACAAAGTGGGAGGTTTGGTACAAGCATACACATATTATTACAAAGAGGTGTTTTTATTCATGGAATGCTAGATAAAGGACAATCATGACGTGACAGTGTAGTGACAATCACAATGATAATTCTTAGATTATTGCTATATATTGAATAATTATTTTAAAAAAAATGAACACTTCTCAAACGATATTTTAGTTATTTATTTATAATAATGAGGTCTAGTTTGTGAATCATACAATAACACAGGGTACGTAATGCAGATGTTATTCCTAAAATCCGGAACGCAGTAAGTTGTACCGAACAATTGAACTGTTGAAGAGTTACTTTTTTCATTTTGGATAATGTTGAAACGGGTGTCTAACAGTACAACAAAGCTAAGCATGTATAGAACACGGTTGTGTTTTTGTGTGTGCACTAGCGGATCCAGGGGGAGGGTCGCACCCCCCCCACCCCAACCCTTATTTGCCCTAGTTTACTTTTTATTTCAACACAGGAAATAAAAGTAATTAATTACGCCCCGAATACACAATTTTGGAAAATAGAAATTGATAAAATATTATTTGGGATTACCCCCAACGCCCTGCAAACTTTATAAACAAAATAAATTTCGGTTTTGATGGAGGGGTGCAAGTTAAAAGGTAACACCCCTAAGTTACGCCCCCTATAACGTGAAATCCTGGATCAGCCCCTGTATAAAATGTGCTTTCAAAATGAAATATATATTTATATGTTTTTAGATTATAACCAAAAATCGTAAAGTTGTATATGAACTTTAAATACAATCCATTTAACTATGATCATGCATTTGCTATTAATCTCTTTATTCGCGACAAATACAGATCTCATTTGTCATATCCAACTGCCAATCTCATTCTTCTCAATTGCACAACCAAACATATCCCTGGGAAACAGTTAATACGAAACAATTCAAATTGCATTTCACTGTGCTGATACATCTTTGTCATTATGGGAACTGATTACGTCAACCAAGTCTATCTCCCTTTCATGAATTATTTTGATAATTGTCTTGAAATCATTGCACATAAATTACGTTAAGTGCAAATCGGTTAAACTCCATCACCACTGTCATGTTTTATCGTTATATGAATGCATTGATCCTGTCAACATTAATTGTTACGAGTGCCATCGATTGGAGACAAAACATTACGATCTGTGTTGATTTGTAATCAAGCCTTGGGGAACTGTATTATGATCTGAATTAAACAACAGACAAAATGCGAAGTAGAGGGACAAGCCCACATGTGCTCGTCACATTGCCTTGAAACAGATATAAAAAAATATAATTTTTTTTTTTTATTTTTTTTTATTTCTTTTATTTTATTATTATTTTTTTTTTTTTTTTTTTGGGGGGGGGGTCAAGGTAGTGGATATATATCATTTTAAAAAATATTCCACAATTGTTCATGAAAAAAGTTAGTATAGATATAAATAAATAAAAGGTGAACATGTGCAAAAATTCATCAATTCCAAACGTACCTAATCAATAGAACATAGTTCCTAAAATAATGAAGATAATCTAATAATGTTTACAAGAAAAATATAACTTTTATGCTAGTTAGATTGACCTTTACGGCATATTCAAACTAAATGCACCGACCAAAAACTGACATTTGCCATTACGAAAAATCCGGGAGGTTGAAAAACAACGGTCCCCCCCATCCCCCCTAAAACACGTTAAATACAGACTGACGTTATGGTTATATGTTTAACTACATTACATTAGGTGCTCTGAATTGTATTCCTCCGTCTACAGATAGAGTTGGGATCTCTAAACATAAAAGTACTTGGGGTTTACCTATAAGTTTATTATTATTTGTTTTCATTGTTAAGTTTCCTCAAGTTAATGCATACTTTGATCAGATTTATCTTTTGCGTTTTTTCTTTATTTAAGACTGTTGGGATAAGAGTGAGGTTTGTGCACTTATATTGGTTTAAAACCCCAGTAAATTTACATTTTACTGACCGTTCCAAGGTTGTACCTAACAATCCTTGATAAACATACCTAGTTTTTTATACGAGGGTTGTCCGAAAAGTTTTGAGACTGTGTCTATATTTCAAAATGTTTTTAATATACATCAACAAACAATAAACAGCTGTGTATATAGACTATTCACGCGTTTCCTTTTGCAAAATAAAATTAAATAATCTCATAATAAGGAAGTAAATAGTTGTCAAGACAACCCATTTAGCGCTTCACGGAGCACTTTGAAATTGACGTTTTCTGAAAATTATTCACAATTCATAAATACTACTCCGTCTTAATAATAGACGCCAAAACGTCATGTCAAAACCTATGACGAAAGTTTGACGTCAGCTGCATCACTGTGCAAATTATTGACGCAATCTAACTGTAGACATGGTTGTAACGATCAGCGGAAGTAGAGAGGTATTTCGAAGATGTCGGAAAAAATTCCAACGTTGACGTCACGAACGGAGCGACGCGCTATGATCAAACCCTGTTCGCAGCGGTATAACTCCTACAAATACTTAAACGTTTCTAACACGGGATAAATCAAAGCCAACATGTTCAAGGGCTTTGGTATTTCACTGGCATGGACGTTTCAGTGACGGGCATGGTAATATGTGCGTTTTCAAGCGGAGTGGAAGACCGTCAGTCTTGAGTGAAAGTCAGTGCTAGACATGTTACAAGAAGACCGACGGGGACAGTGAGGTAAATTGGCGAATCCGTTCAGCTAAAAAGGACAGTTGTTCATAATTTCATAATAGAGTGGTTGGGACAGATATTCAAGCAATGGGTATTTTGTCACCGTAAGTGTGTACGTGCAGAAGGCGCGTATTTTGAAAAACTGTAAATGACTTGACGCAATGAGACAACGAATTGCTCCGTGGCTTGTAACCTGTAGTTTTTGCAATGTTTATTGTATACGTTCACTTATAGTATATTGTTGAAACTTTCAGGATTTGTTTATATTAGATACAATTGACAGCTGATAAAACTTTAAATGCATCCTATGAGTGGTAAGTTTTTTATGAATGCAGTCACAAAGCTTTCCGGACAACCCTCGTATATAGTATGTATGCACTGTGCTGTTTGTGGAGTTTTGTGCTGTTCTTCCATGTTTCTTGTTTGTGATGTTTTGTTTTTATGTTCTATGTCTTTGGCGTTTACCCAGTGCCATTAAATCGGGTTTATGTTTAAACATTTTGCTACTGAGCTTTCTGTAGTTTTTAGGATAAATATTGTTTCTGTAGTTTTCATTGTATTATTTTAAAATTTGCATAGCTGGTAGATAAGACACCTTTATATATTTGATGCCAAGACAATACTAACACCACATGAATGTGTCATACGTGTGTTGATAGCAAACATAAACAAATGTATATATTATCAAAACATGCAGGGAGAACAAAACATATCTGTTAATTATTGACATCTATACATTCGCTGAGTCAACGATGTTCATAAAACTTTTAGCTAACGCTGACATGTTAATTTCCTGATATTGGAGCCTGATCTGTCAGAGCTAGCTTGCTTCATTGGAATTGATATTTTGACCAGGAACTTGAGAGCTCTCCCAAAATAAATATAAAATTGAGAGGTTTTGGGTGAATCAAATTAGTTACTGGTAAGATAAGAGATGAAGAAGGCAACTCTAATGCGTTAAGTAAAACAATGGCACCAATTTTGATAAAATACTCTACTTCGTGACATCGCCGTCATACATACAGGCATATGAGTTGCTGGTGACTAACAGTCGTGTCGTGATGAAAATGTGAACTAAATGCATCCCAAGCCACATTATTGGTAAATGGAACTTTGAATTGAGTGAAACATTGACCTGGGTCGTCAACGTGACGCACCGAGTTGTTATTGAGAACACGTCTGCAAAGCTTTTTTAAAATCCCTCAATGCAAAATAACACCACTAACACGAAGTAAAAACAAAAAAAAAATATGTTTTGGAAATGTGACACGATATTGCCATGAAGAAAATTTGTACCTAGTCATTTCAAAATAACCATATAATTACAAAATTCCAGCTCGACAAAGAATTACGACGCACTTTCACCAAAACTTTTAATTGTGACCTAGCCATTTGATATATAGAACTGGAATTTAAACGCAACTGACCGTATTGTCTTGTGTGTCAATTTATTCAACTCCATTTACGAATAGCAAAATTACTGTTAATGAATTATTAACGCCGAAATATTGGGGTTACTGTTTTTTAAAGGTCAGCGGAACTTGAGTTTATTTGGGATTTAAACAGTTTTTGAGCACTTAAACCCAGTCTTGTTGTTACATTAGTCAACGATGGCATTATTGTTTAATAAAATGTGCAACGTATGCACAAACTTCGAATTTGTCCTGTTGTGCGTCAAGGTAAAATGGTCCGACTGGAGTTAATATTTTAATGATTGCGCTAAGGATACTTTCTATATTTAAATGCGATTTTTTTATTTTTTTCACAATGACAATCAGATTTATTAAAGTCAATATAACGGTAGTAAGTACATCTCTGTTTAAATGTTGCATAGCGTGGTGTCTCTCCAGTGTTTGTGAAGGCCAAACTCAGAGGGAAACCAGCTCGACAGCTTGAGGGGGCCATGCTGAGTTGCAAACCCACTTATTAAGTGGGATTCACATTCCTTTTTTATGCACATTTATAGCCTAAACAGCTCAAACAAAATCCTTGAACTTTCATTATGAGGTCCGACTACTATGGCCACGCCCTCTAGGCCGCCAAGCGAGCACTTAAAGGAGTTACTGTCCCCCACAGCACTGGATGGACTCCACCTAACAAAAAAACAAAACACATCACGAAAAATTATCCATATAATATATAACCTAAGTTAATTAACTAAACAAAAAACTAAATATAACACAGAAAACCTGGAGATACTTCCTTATAGCACAAATCTCTCATCTACAGCCAAACAACCAATCACAGCACAGCGGTATTTAGTTCATGGTATTCAGTTCACTTCATTCGTTTCTGCGTGCTATTTAGCAGCAGAATAAGTATCTCCAAATTCTGTACCGCTAACAAAATTTATACACAGCTTCATCGCTTTCAGACAATATTCCTTAAACAACCATCATACTTACATACACACACCAATGCATCATGGAACATTGCATTTATACAAATCTATCTAGCAAATACACATGTGGCAATATACAACATCTTTCTGGCAAAAATGAATTTGATCACATTAGAATGATAGGGGGATACCGTACAATGGTAATTGATTGAACACATTCATCTCAATAAAAAGAAAACCTTTACTATTAATTTTATCTTAAGGGGATATTTTACAATGATAAACCTAAGTTATTATCAAGCACCTTTACTATAATTCTAAACATTGTTTTCAAAATGTTAAAGTGCAGTACTTTATTTCAGATTGAATAAAAGTCCCTATTCACACAGTCCCTATTCACATTTTGGAAGGATTGAATATGGAAAATCGCAACAAAAAATGACAAAGCAAAAATGAATATGCATTGTATGATACTAACCTGCACCAAGACATAAATAAACACCAACTGTTATGATAACATTTGCAAGACTCTTTGACATTCGTATAACTCGCATGTGAGTGCACTTGTTTCTTTCATTATTTGCGGGTACTTGATCATACCACTGTTTGCTTTATTAGAGAAGAAAAAGGTTGCATTTTGGTCCCGTAGGTTTCTTGCAACATAGTTTAACCACCATATTACTTCTATTTCACACATTCAAGCACTATCTTCTCTTGGGTAAATAAATACAACATAGTCCACACTCATGAAACAAGGAGTCAATTAACAAAGCTGGTATATTAACTAACAATCTAAATAAAACAGAAGAAGAAAAATGAATTAAGCGAATATATAAATTCCTAAAGTGGATTATAATATAAAGGCTGTTAAATCACAACTTTGTTCTTGCGATATAATATACATGTTGCGCCACATCACATTAATATATTTTGTGGCATGAAGCCTAAAAACATACCGCACCTTGTACAACCTTCAGGTGAATGCTGGATATAATGGGTTATTGGACACTTTCATTACGCTCGGAGATTGATCTTATAGTTTTCATTGAATTGCTTAAAGAACGGTAATTATTTATAGCCTCTCAAATAAAAGGGGGAATTGCAATGAAACAATTAAAATATCATTCAGGCAGGTCCATATGTGTTCAATCAATCAATTAGTATTTCAATCTAAATTGTTGGGAATGTTTGTGAAAAACGTCTTCATTTTGTTGTTACGTGATTTATGACGTCCTATCCCAAAAGTACTATCTACACAAACACATGGTTGATGTTTAACGGTATAACTAAAGCAAAGCAAACATCGACATCAATAGATAAACACTATTAGGCCAATAGAATTGTATCACATTATACATTTTAAACAACATCACACAGTCTTTGGCACAGAATTGTAAATCATGTCATGTAGGATGCAATGATTAAAACTAGTTATTATTGCAGTTAAACAATAACATAACTCTGTTGCAGACTATCACGCAATTAGTCACTGACCCTTACGTACATAAGTATATAAAAAAGTGATCATGTGCATTATTGATGAGTCTCGTATTCATTTGTCAACTAAAAAGCGTATGTTTGTGAGTGCAAGATTTTGTTCTCTCCGAAATTTAGTCTGGAGAAGAATACTTGTCCTATTTTTGTACTGAGTATGAACCTTTTGTCTGTTAAATTAACACCAGGAAACCATATCAAGATAAGTTCGTCTTTCTAGCTATTATGCTCTGTTTACAGTCATTTGGTACAACATCCATGTGACACAGTTTTGACCGCATATTTTAGTTCATATCTTAATTCATCCCCTCCCCCCACACAAGAAAAATATCATTGAAAACAACATTTTTAAAAATATGATATAAAGCATGTGTTGTATTGAGATGATGCAATGGAACAAAATAGGTCTTCTTGAAAAGCATACTCTTGAAAAGAAAACGGACATAATACACTCTACTCTAAAAATAGTAGTTTGCTTGTTTGCTAATATATTACCCATATGTTTTCTGCCAAGATTACAAAGACAAACAATTAAAAATAAATGATTGTAAAATTAAACTTTACCATCAAGGAACATCATAGAAACATGTTATTGCAAACCATTTTTTAATACCTAAATTTAATTCAAGACCTAATATAATCTCGCTATCCACGAGAAGACTTACTCAACATTCTTGCTTTTAATTCATTACCAATATCACCTCTTATTTCAGCTTATATAAGTATCCTCAAAACCGGTTTCGTACAATATGAAACAAATATTTCCATTTTTTTCAATTTAAAGTGCTCATTATTTAAGAGCATTCGGGTATTTATTGAATGCATTCCATCAAGTAAATTCCTACTTTCAGCCTGTTTGATACCCATCTGGATGTTCATGATGATTTCATGTCGTTCCGAGCAGTTAAAACATCCGACATGCAATACAACGGAATTATTCGTGCGCATGCGCTGCAAGTATTGGGAACTGTTAATAAGTGTAATAGGGACAAGTTACGAGAACTCATGAAGGAATTCAACACAAGAATTATTCCGTGAAAATTGAATTCCGTGATGTAAGATGTAGTAATAATTATTGATATAATTCCATAGAAGGCTACATAAATGTCGATCGCGTTTTTATGAAGAAAAGTAATTGATGATTAAGTTAAATTTTACTAACGTCATACTTTACTTCAGTCATATGGACGGTCGTTGGTGTTGTGTTTAGTGCCTACATGCATGTTTATTCTGATTGAAATGTCCATTTAAATGATGTGAGTGTTGTCAATCAAAAGTAGCCGTCAGCTGTGTGATCATACTTGCCGGCGTAGGTGTTTATAAAAATATCATTACCCCAACAACGACATTAATTTAGGTAAGAAACTCAAGGAAAAACGATTATTTTACACCTATGTCAATAACTCGTTCATAAATGTTTATTTAACATTCGCCCTTGAGATATAATTTATATATCAGAAGTTTAGGCATTCAAACAAAAAATTTGCGATAATTCTAAGTATAATTGCCCTTTAAGGTTCTGCAGAATTTAGGTTAATATTTGTTTCGTCCACCAGGATGTATATTAAAGGTCCCGGTGAGAGTCGACTTTCTTATCGGACTACTCAATGTAAAGATCCAATCTTTATTTCAGCTGGATGTTTTAAGATGCAAATAACTTATCAGTTCCGTTTGCCAAACCGGGGCCCGTAACTTAAGCGTTATCAATAGTGTTTTGCCTGAGCTTGAGCTTGGTCTTATTTTATTACCCGTATGCAATGTGCCAGAGTTTCAAAATGTTACATTGACCAGCATTTACAAATGAAGGCTGGAAAGACGTACTACTGCTCATTTTAACATAAAAAGCCAAAACTTATCGGTGGTTAAAATGAGTATTTCTAAAACCTAAACTCTTTTCTTCACTTCATTCTTATACTAATATTTTTAGTGTCAAATGCAATGGTTAATATGGCCTGCTGGCAAAGTGTGTATGCAGACACGCATCATTAAAACAATGTTCCAGCTGTAATATTCGTGTAGAAAGTTTTTCAAACGTTGAAGTTACATCAAAAGATCACGTTCGTGCTAATGATTCGATATTGCTCAAACCAAAATGCAATATGTATAACAATGCATGATTATATGAAACTAGCTTTAGTTTTTAACGTTTCAACACTTTTGCTCATACTCATAATCGCAAGAGTGTGCAATTATATACATGCGACCCAAAAGTATACAAAGTGGGAGGTTTGGTACAAGCATACACATATTATTACAAAGAGGTGTTTTTTTTCATGGAATGCTAGATAAAGGACAATCATGACGTGACAGTGTAGTGACAATCACAATGATAATTCTTAGATTATTGCTATATATTGAATAATTATTTAAAAAAAAATGAACACTTCTCAAACGATATTTTAGTTATTTATTTATAATAATGAGGTCTAGTTTGTGAATCATACAATAACACAGGGTACGTAATGCAGATGTTATTCCTAAAATCCGGAACGCAGTAAGTTGTACCGAACAATTGAACTGTTGAAGAGTTACTTTTTTCATTTTGGATAATGTTGAAATGGGTGTCTAACAGTACAACAAAGCTAAGCATGTATAGAACACGGTTGTGTTTTTGTGTGTGCACTAGCGGATCCAGGGGGAGGGTCGCACCCCCCCCCACCCCAACCCTTATTTGCCCTAGTTTACTTTTTATTTCAACACAGGAAATAAAAGTAATAAATTACGCCCCGAATACACAATTTTGGAAAATAGAAATTGATAAAATATTATTTGGGATTACCCCCAACGCCCTGCAAACTTTATAAACAAAATAAATTTCGGTTTTGATGGAGGGGTGCAAGTTAAAAGGTAACACCCCTAAGTTACGCCCCCTATAACGTGAAATCCTGGATCAGCCCCTGTATAAAATGTGCTTTCAAAATTAAATATATATTTATATGTTTTTAGATTATAACCAAAAATCGTAAAGTTGTATATGAACTTTAAATACAATCCATTTAACTATGATCATGCATTTGCTATTAATCTCTTTATTCGCGACAAATACAGATCTCATTTATCATATCCCACTGCCAATCTCATTCTTCTCAATTACACAACCAAACATATCCCTGGGAAACAGTTAATACGAAACATTTCAAATTGCATTTCACTGTGCTGATACATCTTTGTCAATATGGGAACTGATTACGTCAAACAAGTCTATTCTGTCCGCGCAGTTGAGTTAACTCGTCTCATCTCCCTTTCATGTAATTATTTTGATAATTGTCTCGAAATCAGTGCACATAAATTACGTTAAGTGCAAATCGGTTAAACTCCATCACCACTGTCATGTTTTATCGTTATATGAATGCATTGATCCTGTCAACATTAATTGTTACGAGTGCCATCGATTGGAGACAAAACATTACTATCTGCGTTGATTTTTAATCAAGCCTTGGTGAACTGTATTATGACCTGAATTAAACAACAGACAAAATGCGAAGTAGAGGGACAAGCCCACAGGTGCTCGTCACATTGCCTTGATACAGATATAAAAAAAATAAAAAAATAAAAAAAATTGGGGGGGGGGGGGTCAAGGTAGTGGATATATATCACTTTAAAAAAATATTCCACAATTGTTCATGAAAAAAGTTAGTATAGAAATAAATAAATAAAAGGTGAACATGTGCAAAAATTCATCAATTCCAAACGGACCTAATCAATAGAAGCTAGTTCCTAAAATGAAGATAATCTAATAATGTTTACACTTCTGATCAGGTAAGATACCCATCTACAAGAAAAATATAACTTTTATGCTAGTTAGATTGACCTTTACGGCATATGCAAACTAAATGCACCGACCAAAAACTGACATTTGCTATTACGAAAGAACCGGGAGGTTGAAAAACAACGGTTTCCCCCCATCCCCCCTAAAACACGTTAAATACAGATTGACATGCAAACTTGGAGCATGCATTACAAAGAGAAGCTTGAAATATCATTCCTACCGTTGAAAACTCGTTGAGGAAGATGCGTATTTATACAATTCGAACTTTTTTTGTTGCGGTATTTCTACTTTCACTTCGAATCACCCTCTTTCAAGTTTTACCTTGAACACGCAATCGCCTATGTCTTAAATGCAAAAAGCGTTTTTATTGGACGGCTAACATCGACTTACCTGGTTTTAATGACGTAATTGGAAAAGCATTTAAATGTTGTCCACATTGAAAGTAGAAATACCTCAACAAAAACGAAGAAAAAAAAAAAAAAAAAAAAAACAATGTGTAAAAGGGGCTCTTCATGGCGAACCCTAGCGGGCGAATAGAGCGGGTTTCCCACCTTCCAAATATGATCAACAGTGCAGAAGATACGGCTCATAAACAAATTCTCACGTGAACACTGGTGGCAAAAAAGATGGCATACGATGTGAGGCACTATTTAGTTCAAGTACTTATCGCGATACTTCACGAACACTGAATGTACTGCGACTAACAACAAAATTATAAAATTCAAACCAAATGTTGCCTTGCTTGCTTTCATTACACAGGGAAGGAACAGTTGCATGTGTCTAGCTACTGATTGATTCCGTTTACTACCTACCGTTAAGATATGAACATCTCTCTCTCTCTCTCTCTCTGTCTGTCTCTCTCTGTCTCTCTCTCTCTCTCTCTCTCTCTCTCTCGGAAACGATACAAGTAATATCATCAAGCACGTAGAAGTTATTATAAAATAGTTTTGTTTTATCCAATATTTTAGTAAAATACGGAGAGATAAAAACATTATAATGATTGTTCGTCTAGGTTATTTCAACCAATTAAAGTAAAAAAACAGCACGCATTTCCACGTGAAGAAGTATATTTACAAACATTCGAATAAATCAATGATACATCTATCTCGATGACATAAATGGGCTATTGTTTGTTGCAAAGAAAAGAATGAACTGAAATGAAATGAAATGAACAAAATCTTGAGCATAGAGTATAAAGCTATCGTCTTAATCAACTTAAGCAAAATTGGGAGTCCGCGAACCGGACCTGAACCAATGACCTAAGATTGACATCTGTATCGTACCTTTCAGTCCTCCTAGCAACTGCTCTCAAGGAAGCTGCCTTTATATTAAGCTATGTAAAAATAAAGAGCTTTTCAATTAATTCAAAAGGTCTCTAATTACTTAAAGATATATCCATTTAGCTGTATTCTAGTGACTTGACTTAATAGTGCACATCAGTTTCACTTGTTATCAAGGAAAAGCTATTAAATAAAAAAGAGGATTGACGGTGAAAACTTCAAAATAACTAACAACTTACTTGTTTATATCTTACCATAACGCCATCTTATAATGAATACTATAAAAAAAAAGGAACATCTAATTAAAATTTCAATTTAATTTCGTTCAGTAAGAAGTCACAAAAATGTTTGAACCTTTCTGCATGAATACCAATTCCATTATAATGCATTTAGAAGATAGAAGTTTAAATGAAGAATCAAAACACAATTATTTGAACAAATTTAAGTAAAACAACACACCTTACGTAAAACTCAAAAAAACAAATGAAAACAGTTTACGAAATTTCGAACAAACTGATGAAATGATTATCGTAATGCCGACATGTTATTGGTATAAGTTATTAAAAGTGGCAATAAAGCGAAACTAAAACAAAATGATTAAAATATTGAATATAACCAATGGCGTCTTTCGGGAAAAATATATCCCGCGAACCGGATTTGAACCAGTGACCTAAGGATAACGGACGTATTGTACCACTACAGTCCTCCGCTCTACCAACTGAGCTATCGCGGGAGCTGTCACATAATAAATGTATAATAAAATAAGTTGTTGCCTACAACTGTCTTTGAAGATATATTTTATTCAATTAATGAAAGCAATCAAGTGCATGTTGCTAGTTTTAATTATTATTATGACTATAGCAACAAACGATTTGGAACTTTGCCTCTATATATCATTTGAAGAGCTCTTTAATTGATTTCATAGGTATGAATTTCTTTGAAGACAAATCCAATTAATTCAACTGCAATTTTTGAAGGTAAAAAACATGTTCTATATTCCTGATAAAATAAAATAAAAATATGACTTAAACATCTTAGTAATAAAAGCAAATTAAAGTTTTAAAATAACACAATACACAACGTGTAGATAAAAGAAACCAATTACTGTCTGACGTTTCTCGACATTCAATCGAACAAATCATTGAAATGAATGTCATAATGCACATATGTTTTGTACCTAAATTGCTTAATAGAATATTGCCAATAAAATGAAACTAAAATATCAAGAAAAAAATGCTGAACATTATTTTTAAAACTAAAAACAGCAACGTAATTTGTATGAATAAATAAAAGGGGAAAATGAGATGTCACGCGAACTGAATTCGAACCAATGACCTAAGGATGGCAGTTTTATCGTACCAGTCCTCCGCTCTATCAAATTAGCTGTCGCGGGAAATAGTTTTCATACAAAGACAAGCGCGATGTAATCATGCATTTTAATTTCGCCAAGTAGATGAAGATCAATGAAGTATTGAAATCCAGATTCATGATAAAGTAGCAATTCACTGTTTAATGTCTAGTTCACGGATTATTTCAATGATATTTTATTGCTTTCTCTTTCGAACATGAACATACAAGCTATTGTAATGATAGTTTTTATAATTGCTTTAAATATGGTCTGATTAAATTTCGGGTTACTGGGCGTGTCCGTTTAATTCCAGTATCTGTTTATTACAAATGCTACCTAATTGAAAATAAGACATAACTCAACACCGATAAATGTAATTTGATAAGATTTATACATTCTAATAAGAAACTTAAAAAGTTTGTTTCTTTTCATCTAACCATTTAAACTTTCAACAGTATATTGACAGTTTGATAAAATGTTTACAGGCTTTAGGCATATGTTCGCGGTAAAACCCTTGTTTAATGTTAATTTTGGAACATTTTAGTCTTCACATTGGAATATTACAAAGAACTTATTTTTGACAAAATTGTAAGTGATTTCACCAAATGCACATTTGTTATTCTTGTCATATATCTACCATACACATCGTCGATGCCAGTGTTGTTACAGCGAGGACAATATATTTATAATGTGTTTACCCTGAACTGCAATGTCAATATCGATGAGAGTGGCAGTTAATAATAATGTGAAATACTATTGACAAATTAACGTACAATAATTTATTATTATTGTATGATATTATTTGTTACTATTCAGTTGTATCAAACAAATATTTAGCTAGTAAAGGTCTGACTTAATAGCTGTTATCTTCATGAACTTTAGAGCTACTTTTAAATTTGATTGTTTCCAAATTGCATTTACAAAAATAAATTAAATGTAAACATACCTTCCCTCATTCTCTTAATCTTATTTTCATGTCTGCTTTCCAAGTTAGCTGTATTTTTTCTAATTTAGATACGTTTACAATTGGAACAACTTTACAGGAGGGCAAACATTTTTATGAATGCATCTGTTTAAACATTAATCTAATTGTTTAATTACTTGACCGTTCTGTTTTGAGATAATCTGAAATTGATCGTCTATATTTATTCATATTTACCCGGATATTTGCGTTTAAAAATACTCTACAAATATTGGAAAAGGTGGTTAAACTACTTAACATCAATGCAAGAAATGTTCGGTAGCTTTCGCTGATTTTCTGACTTTTCAAGTAACAGTTCAATTAACTGCTTATTCTGACGTTTTTTGATATATTTGGCAAAGTTTAAGTAATATGTCACGGAACGAATCACTTGTTGAGAATTAACTTAAGAAGTACATTATACACCGATTGTCGCATAAATTCAAATGATTGGTAACGCAAAAAGAGAAATATGTTGCAATCCATTATGTTTAAATTCCAATGCCATTTTGATCCAATAATGGCAAATCGAGATCGTCATGATAAATGATTCCCCCAGAGCAATCCCTGTTCGAAGGCTTAAATTTTTTGACGCGTAAGCTGCAATTTGCATTATCGCTATTTTCAGTGCTCTAAATGGAACAGGTATGAAAGTCTTATCTTCAGACTGCATGCTGTGGAATCATTAAATCATTGTTATTGTAAGCCAAAGTTTATCTTGAAATAGACTAAATTGATCACAAAAAACTATATGTATTGATAACGCGTTAGACAATTTAACGTATAACTTGCACCAATCATATGTCGGCGTGTCCAATAATGAAAACAAATGGTCACCTGGGACTCATTATGACGCATGGAATGTCCATTTCATTTGAATGTAGGCAACAAATAGGATAATAAAACCACGTGTGTATTTTTATTGAGTCTTTATTGTTGCTAACTACCACAGCCTTGAATTCGTCTGAGTTTAATTAAATTTTAATATTTTGAATCTTCGTGATATATTTGGCAATAACAACGCATGTTTATGAACGAAAACGAAAACAATATGGTGATGAAACTAAACAAATACATTATACTCACCAAGTCTCATACATGCAAGTGATTGGTTAAACAAAGTTGTATAACAGAGTAATTGTTTGTAACATTTAACACTTAGTTCATTTAAATCAAATTATTGCCAAAATGATGTCATATTAATGCCTTTATATAAACACACATTAAGAATGTGTGTATTAGCTTGAGCCTAAATTATTTTTGCTGTGCGAAGGCGATCAATACCCTGTTTGTCTAGACACGTAACCTACATATTGCATGATTGCATATTTTTAGTGTTAGCAATAGTTTGGTAAGTTTATATATTTTAAAATGACCCCGTATTGTTGTGAATCATTATCAACCATATGCACAACAACTACACATTTGAGCTTACCAACTTCCTCTTGGCTAAAACGGATATTAGTGCAGAATGTATAATTGATACATGTGCATTTGTCTTTCACAGTTGTAGTTTCTGCCGGTTGATAATCAGAAGTCTAATTTCTTTCAGGTAGGAATATGACTGAATATAACTTAGTCAACAAATTGGGGTTATGAAGAATTCGAGCCTGCATTAAATACCATGTTGGATCATTGAGACAGACTTGACATCCATGTCATCCACAAGGCAGTCACATCTGATAGAAATGATGTGAGTATTTCATAAAAAAAATATTTGAGTTGGTGTTTGTTGTTTTATAAACTCACTGTATTCAAAAATCAAGTGGTGGTGGTGGTGGTGGTGGTGGTGGTGGTGGTGGTGATGATGATGATGATGATGATGATGATGATGATGATGATGATGATGATGAATTTTATTGATAAATTTAGTAATTTTCTTTATATATAATCTACATGTATGTATCAGCTTGTTTTTTGTTTTTTTAAATAATGTCGAGAAATATTAAACTGTTTATATTTTCTTTTGTATATGTATGGCAGTATTATTATCTATACTAACAAGTTAGAAAGGCTTTTAAAGTACATTTTTTTTCCTTTACAGCACTAAACATTCTAGATTGGTAAAGAACCTGAAGGGGCATAAAAACCAAATCAGCATTGACTCAGCATTGAGTAATTATCATCTGTGCACACACTACAAGTATAAACGCATGGAAACAGACCAAACTTCAAATGTTGAAGAGTGAAGACTTATTGTGAAAAATTCTAAATGTAAGAATACCATTGACAAAATAAAACAAATAGACATCGATTACCTACAGAGACTGTTTACATGTTATAATATTAAAAAGACAAATTAGTTGAGAACTTTCACTCTGACAGTTTTGGAGGGGCATTACCGCCTATATGTACATAGTATTCTTGTTTCTTTACATATTTTAATTTGAAAGTACATTCATTGTTTTTAAATCTGAATTCTGAGTTAGTATCATACGTAAAATTCATTTATTTGAATGATTACATTTTATGAATAAGTTCAATAAAGCTTTATCAATTTTTACAAGAAAAGGGTTGATTGTTAAGCATTTTATTAGCTATAAAAATGTATGATTACATGACATTATGTATATTTTCTTCAAAATTGAACGGTAAACTTTCATAAATTGTCTTTTAAATTGTTCATTAGACATCATAGAAAATATTTAAAATGATTTCAGCAGGTTGTCTTATTATTAATTTTTTTTTTTATGAATTTATAAAACTGCTTTATATTTTCAAACATCGAAATACTGCTCTGTTCAGAAGACTCACAAGATCAATCAAAATGATTTTTTTGCATGTGTATCAATAATGCTGTTCGGTTGAACTTATGTTTTCTGTTAACTGAACCTTATTTCACCAGAAACTGTTGTGTTTATTTCATAAGCTCTGATAATGTGAAACAAAAATCAAATATAGACAAAATATTTACTTGTCTCTCTTTGTAGCCCTTGGAGTTTTGGGTTGGGTGTAATGAAACTTAAATAACTTTTTTAATTCACGGTAAAATATCTTCAAAATTTGGATAAAAGTCCCATAGTGTACCTTGATAATAACTAAAATAATTCAGTTTAAATAATTATGGCCTTTAATGATTTTTGTTTTCATATAGATTTCCTGTTATATTGAGCTTTGTCATTTTTTTGTTGTTTTGTATTATGTACAATTACTACTTCTATTTCCTAACTTAAATTTTTTGTCAAATTGAATTGGTACATATTTCATATATATAATAGTGAAAAAAAACACACTATTTTTAAAGATGCACTCTTACTCCCAAACAAGACTTATCACAATTAATATTATTGTTTTGATTTTTCAAAATGGGTTGATAGATGTCAACAACAATGTTTATAATGAAGGATTTAGAGTTCAATTTGCTAATAAGAATGAACATAAAACATGGTATTTCTGCCTTGTGATACTATAGTAGACCACAGTAAATATTAAAGCAATCACCAATCATTTAATATTTGTCATACTTTCTGCTATTATGAACAGGGTCACAAGCTTGTTATAAATCAGTAAACAATATTTCAGTAAATGCATTATTTAGTAAGTAGTTATTGTTTTATCAGTCAATATGATGTGTGTTATAAATACAATTATATGCAGGGCTTCCATTAAAGGAAGTTTGGAAGTATATTACTCCTAAGAAATGGGTTAAAACTTTCAAAATTAATTTCTAGGAAGTACAAAAACTTCCATAATTTTGAAGAAAACCACCAAAGTAGAAAGCTTGGAACTTCCAGGACAGGAAGTTTATACTTCAAGTTTCAAATTCTTAATGGAAGCCCTGTTATATGTATTGATTTTAAATAAGAGTTTCACTTTAAAGATGTTCATTTAAAGATAATGAACAGACACACAAAAAATAGACACTTTTGATGCTAATTGTATGAATGATTATTGTTTAGGTGACCTCTGATTTGTTTTAAACGAGTGTCAGAGAAATAATGTAATGACATTCGTTCGCATGTGAATTGGAGACAATCCCTTAAACCGTCGGTCATACCTATTCGTATTTTAAAGCTTGTGTTTTCATATCATACATGTCATCAACAAGTATTTATAAAACTAAACTATCAAGTAGAACTGGACAAAGGCTATGTCCTATTCATTCGTCATGAAATAAGTAATAAATTAGGGAAACAAGTTTTGGCATATATATTTAAAATCTAAATACTAAAAGTCATCATATATATTGAAATGTTCACGCTGAGGGAACAGATGCATCAAAGGCTACGCAAATTGGATAGATAACATATTGAACGCATGTTTCATTTAATTATGTTGTGGTTTTTAACTTAAATTACATGTACATTGAATTACTAAGAGTTTGACTAAGTTTGTATTTTTAGTTTTTATTACTCAGTCTTGTTCAACCTTCACATGAGAATGGAACGACAAAATCTTCACAAACTCAAATATTTGATGTGTAATTAATTGGAGAGCTCTACAAAAAGTATTTTGATGTCGATATAAGAGCGGAAAGAGAGTCTAAATCATTTTGTTGTATCATCATGGTAATAACTTATGTTAGTGACAAGCATTTGATTGCTTTCATAAACTTAAAATGAAATATCTTCATTTAACGTGAAGACAGCTCAAGGAAACGAATGATTCGAACATAGCTTTCTTTAGACATCTCCCGCGATAGCTCAGTTGGTAGAGCGGAGGACTGTAGTAGTATGATAAAACTGTCATCCTTAGGTCACTGGTTCAAATCCGGTTCGCGGGACATCCTTTTTCATTGTTTTAATTTGGTCTCTGGTTATAGAAATTTTAAATGCGAACAATAAGACGGGTTTTTTGATCTTCAAGATTGTGTTAATTCATTTTAGTATCGTTTTATTTGCACTTTAAACAATGTATGTCCATAACGTGTCATCATTACGAGGAACATTCAAGCGGCTTGTTCGATTTTCTTCAGCTGTTTTCATATTTCAATTGTGGCTTTAATGTTTCTCATACGGTATGTTGATTTTCTTAGATTAATTGATAAATCAAAAAGAAACAATTATACGCCGGCATACATCAACATGTGCATGCTCTTCTTAGAAGGAAATATGAACATAAAAACATGCATAATACGCAAGGATAATTGCTGACACAGAGTAATTACTATTTTGATGATGCAATTATTACTCTACAATAAGCAATACTATATACTAGTTTTTATTAGAGGTACGTTCAGTTTAGAGTATTACACTTGCAATCAATATTTATGCAAAAAGCTACAGAAACAAGCTCAGTAGCAAAACGTTTAAGCATAAACCCGGTTTAATGGCACTGGGTAGACGCCAAATACATTTAACATAAAATCACAAACATGATTCATGGAAGAACAGCACAAAACTCCTCAAACAGCAAAGTGCATATATGCTATTTATAAAAAACTAGGTATGTTTATCAAGGATTGTTAGGTACCGCCTTGGAACGGTCAGTAAAATGTAAATTTATTGGTAGTCCAGGGAAAATAAAAAAAATGGGGGGGGGGGAAATGCACATATTTTTTTTGGATGGATTTGTGTCAAATCAGGCATCACATTTAACATACTAAATGTATAGAACAATCACATGGTGCAAAATGTGATTTTTGGGGTAAAATGTTGGAAAAATTAAATAAAAGTGAGAATTTCTGGAATTTGCCAATATATGTGTCCAATTTTGCAATAAAATAACCAGATTTACTGTATGTGATAGATATTGTTATACAATTTAATATATCGAAAGTTAAGAAATACCGTATTTTGTAAAAGATGATTTTTAGGGTAAAATGTTTTAAAAATTAAACGAAAATGAGGATTTCCGGAATTTGCCATTAATTTTGTCAATGTTTGCAATACAATTACCAGAATTACTGTATTAAATAGAGATAATACTACTGTAAAACATACTTAAAGTATAGAAACTACGTAATTTTGTAAAAAAAATATTTTTGGGGTAAAATGTTTGAAAAATTAAATGAAAATGGGAATTTCTGGAATTTGCTAATAACTGTATCCAATTTTACATTGAAATCACCAGTATTATTGTATATAAAAGATATCATATTATATAATAATATACCTAAAGTATAGAAGCTACGTAAATTTGTGAAATGTGATTTGTGGGGTAAAATGTTTGGAAAATTAAATGAAAAATGAGAAATTCTGGAATTTGCCGATTACTTTGTCAAATTTTGCAACAAAATAACTATAATTATTGTAATTAATAGATATTATACTACAGTATTACATACCTAAGGTTTAGAAACTACATATTGTGTGAAATGTGAGTTTTTGTGTAAAATGTTTGAAAAATTAAATAAAATTGAGTTTTTCTGGAAGTTGCCAAGAATTGTGTCAATTATTGCAATACAAATTACCATTAATACTGTAATTAATAGATATTATACTACAGTACAACAAACCTTAAGTATAAAAACATTTTAGAGTGAGAAATGAGATTTATTGGGTAAAATGTTTGAAGAATTAAATAAAAGTGAGAATTTCTGGAATTTGCCAATGATTTAGTCAAATTTTGCAAGAATACTGCCAGAATTACTTATTTAATAGGTATTATATCACACTATAGCAAATCTTAAGTTTAGAAACATCGTATTGTGTGAAAGGTGATTTTTGCAGTAAAAAGTTAGAAACATTGGATAAAATTAAAATTTCTGGATTCTGTCAATAACTTGGTCAAATTTGCAACAAAATTACTAGAATGACTGTATTTAATAGTTATTATATTCAAGTATAACATACCTGAAGTATTGAAACATCGTGTTGTAAGCAGTGCGATTTTTAGGGTAAAACATAACAAAACATGGAATATTTGGAATCAATCACTTACACGTTCAATTGCCATATATTGAAAAATAATTTACTTTAAAAGAACTGTAAAATATTAACCAAACAATGAATGAAAAAAACAGACATAAATGTATTTGTTAATTTCTGGTATTTGCCTATACCTGGATCAAAGACAGAACACTTATTTCACAAAAATGACTATTGAGCTGAACTGACATGAGCTACATTTTGTGGAAAATAACATTGGAAAACTTTATGTTATCAGATCAAACAAGACATGTGGTTTTGAGATTAAAATTTCTGAAAGCATAAAAGAGAATGTAGATTTCTGGAATTTGATCACAATGAATACAAGCCCCAAATAATTAATATGTAACTTTTTATGTTTCATGTTTTATACTAACAATGAATTTGTAGATATTTTGTAACATATGTTTTATTGGTTATTTTTACATACATTAAAATCTGTTTTTAGTTGATTAGAGTAACAATGTCAGTGCCTTAATGTAGCCTAAAATATGGCGGCATTGCACAACCTTAAACGTTGATGGCATTCCTACAGCATTTGCATGTGTAGCAGGCCGTAACACAATCAAATCCAACCTTCTTGCAGCTGCATGCGTATAAGGGCAGACAGTTTGACAAGCGCACTGTACAACTTTCATAATCAGATAAAATGAGCCTGAATTGGTTCAGTTTCAGTTGTCACTGGATATAGTAGTTTGTTACTCACTACTTCCAATCCCCTTTCTACCGGGTCCTTTCCAGTCATTAACTTAAAGAATTATCCACAATCTGTTATACTTAACACATAGTACTTCATCATCACGTTTGATCCCAGCATTGTCATTCATAAGCACAAATAACGGTGTCTCTTTCTAAACGTGAATTCTTTCATACTGGTAGTTATGCCAACCACTCTTGCTACTATATTTTCACCAATCTGTTTTGCTCCATTTAATAGCATTACCCTCATATAATGCAATACCACTGGTTTTACTCTTGTATCTGCTTCACATAATCTTTCTTGCAAGTGCAGTGTAACAAGATTCTATTTTCGTTTATGTCAGAGCATCTGGGTGGCAACAGAATCCCAACAGCATTTTAAATATTTTTCATACCCTGACCCCTTTTCAAAGCTCCAACACTTCCAGGCTTCACATTAACATCTGCTCACTCCACATTAGCATCTGCTCAATAACTAAGTCCTCATGATTAATTATCATAAACAAGTTTATTAGTCTGATATTTTGTGTGTATATCATATTTCTATAAAAAATGTTATATCAACGTCATTGGTTTTGCTGCAAAACGATGAGCCTTTATATTAAACATTGTATGACATTGACTTCACTTCCTTGCCATGATTGATTATTTATCTAATGATGAATAATATCAAATAATAATAATAATAATAATAATAATAATAATAATAATAATAATAATAATAATAATAATAATAATAATAAACGTGTTTAGGTCATTTTATATATTATATTTGAATATTAGCAAATTCCAGAAATTTCACCTTCTGTTAATGCTTTTTACCTGTTCCCCTAAATGTGAAATTTCACAGTTAGCAATATTACTAAACAATTGATATCCATGTATAAGATTATACGATACAGTTATTCTGATATGTCAATGTAAATTCCATTATGACTTTTGGCAAATTCAAGAAATTCTCAAGTTCATTTATAGTTATAACACTTTGACCATAAAATTCTCATTTTATAATAATCTGCAACTGAAGTTTGTTGTAGAGAAGTTTATTAAATATTAGTTGGATACAGTTATTTAGATACCCTTTCAGAATGATTTCGTCCAGTTATTGGCAAACTCCAGAAATGGAACATTAATTTATTTCTTTAAACATTTTTACCCAAAACTCACATTTCACAAAATATTATGTGTAAATATATAGGGTATGTTATGGTGTATAATTAGTATTTATCAAAGTTATTCTGGTCCATTTACTGTTAAATCAAATTTTGATATGGAAAATTCCAGAAATTCATACATTTGTTTACATTTTTAACATTTTACCCCAAAAATCACGTTTAACAATATATGATGTGCCTAAACATTAGGTATGTCATGGTGCTGTATAATATTTATTAATTAGAGTAATTTTGGATTTTTTATTGCTAAATTCAGATTTGATACAGACAAATCCCACAAATTCATACTTTTGTTTACATTTTTAAACATTTTACCCCAAAAGTCAAGTTTAACAATATATGATGTGCCTAAACATAAGGTATGTTATTGTTCTGTATGATAGCTATCAAATAGAGTTATTTTGGATTCTTTATTGCTAAATCCAAATTTGATACAGACAAATTCCAGAAATTCATTCTTTTGTTTACAATTTTTAACATTTTATCCCAAAAATCACATTTAGCACTTCTAGATTTTTCTATACTTTTTTTTCTACACACAGTATATATCAAACAACACAAATATGCAAAAATTATTTATGTGCATTTTTTTTTCCTTTATTTGGATTTTCAGCCACAGGTTCACTGGCATATGGGGGTGTAAACCAATTTAAATGCACAAATATCACACTATCCCAACAATCCTAAATAAAGATAAAACGCAAAAGGTAAATCTTATCAAAACTAGAAATCGGGAATGAATGGTCGTTGTGGTCATCTTCTTATTCATGTTTGTCGGCAACACCTTTATGAGCGAACATGTGTCGCTATTCCAAGCATTTGCTTTAAAATTCGCTTAGCGAGTTCTCTTACTAGATTAAAACAATTGATCTCATTGTTTTGCATCTGAATGATATTTCTGTTTGCAAATGTATTAAAGCATAAACTTTAAAAAAGGCTAGTTAAATGTATAACTGATAGTTCCCGATTCTGCACACAACCCTAAAGAATAACCCTAAAAACTGTGTCAAAATATTTCAACAAGTATTAGATGAATGTCTACTTAAATGATTTCGATTCAGCACATAAGAAGAAGAATAGTTCTACGTCGAAACATGGTTCTATCTCATTTTAGTATCTCAAAAAAGAATGCTGGGTGAAGGATGAGAAAGTACTGTTCACTTGCTGTTAAGAAAATACTAGAAATCCGATATTTAGTGAGTTAATACCTCTTTAGAAAAAAAATGTATAATGTTGATTTAATTCATATACATATATATATATATATATTACAACTTCTTTCTTTAGGTAAAAATAAACTAAATGAGCTGCCTTCAATATCCGTGAATAAACTGTATTGTGAAATTTGGCTCCCTTAAGTGTGAACATAATCTTTTTGCACTAAACGATATCCTCTCTGCAAAATCAGTTTTTCTCTAAATCGTCTGAGGACAGTAATCTGATTAGACGTTGCACAAATTCTTATCTTTACGGAAAACTTGATTCTTCCTACGGTCGTCATGGCAATATATATTTATTTCATATCCTTTTCTTTTGTAGCTAAGAGACTATCAAGGCATCTACAGCACGTGTTTATGTTCATTAAGTGGGAATATCGAATGCTTTCTTTACAAAATTTTATCCAGAAAGGTAAGCTTTTTAGCAAAACTCTCGAAATGTAGTAATGGACAGTATTTCTTTTAGATGATTTCTGTCTTCAGTTTGGTTTATAACTATATATTTACATTGTCATAATATATATGCCAGACAGACAGATTGAGAATAACACATAGAAAAAATAACAAGAAAGGTACTCAATGGTACTAGTTTTGCTTATGCACACAGCACGCTTGACATGATTATGTATGCAGTATACATACTACCTCATGAAAACGCAAAGCGAGGTTGCGAAAGTCTTCACATACCATTCGATTACACAATCTTTCCGATAGGAGAGACGGATAGGGCCTACTTATAAAAAAACCATCTCGAATATGTGACCCACAGGAAAACGTGGCACTGTAAATTACATCGTGGACAATATATTTAAATTCAAACGTATTACCGCCCGTATAGATTAATGTCACCAGGCTAGTTTTACGAGGCCCTAATATCACTAAAATACTTAAGTCAAATCTCAATCACAATCTCAACTCAATTTTCCAAATTACAGTTTGACATTATTAAAAATACTGATGCTTTACTCTATTTAAAAGCACATTTTAACATGCATGAAGTTGATTGATAGTAGTGTTCAATATTCTAAAAAGAACATCTACAGCACAAAATGTATTTGAGAAAAACTAAAAAATAATCAATTAGACTCCAAAACTATTTTCGCTCTCATTTTTTTTTCCACAAAATATTGACCAAATTTTTTTTTCAACATAATGAATGTGAGAATGCTAAAACATTTACAATTTTTAATCATATGATGCTGTTATTTTATAAAAAGAGTTGAGACTGAGATTAAGACTTGACTTGAGTGTTTTCGTGATAATGGGACCTGTACATTGAATTTTTTTTTGTGCGGTTTATCGAAAAGAATATTGGCATAGGATATACAGAATGAATTTCAGTACCAAATACGGTCCCCGATTTAGACTCTCAGATAATTAAGTTTTAGAATTTGAAAACATGAAAATGGTAATGGAGTTAATCCGATTTGTTTATATAAATGCATTGAGCAATTAATTTGACAAGATATTTATAGTAAACTAAAAGAGATAATGAGACGAGATACATTATTGAAGCCAGTACCTCCAAATAAAGTTTCAGGTCTAGAGTATAATTGATATTTCACTTTTAATATAATTTTATAATCGAATGAAAAATAAAAGAGTTCATTGTGTATAAATGTTTATTTGCATAACAAAGAAAATATAAACTCCACTGATAAGCTCAAAAGTCAATACAATAACATATTACTAAGACAGTTTTTTTACCATGTTTGGGATTGTCTTCTTTATTATTAATAATATATTTACACCCATATCTGAACGGTAACAAAAAAGCGGAGTTTAACCGTGATACAAATATCAATATGATGATTTCGACCCTTTAACATACATACACACGCTGCGTATTGTGTGTTGTCCTCGACAAACTGATACAGTAACAGTAACAAGGATTAAACAGTTACTGCACCCACTTTCCGCGTGACTGAAATAATTCACTAGAACTAAGACTCTCCTTTATAATTTTATTACTCGGTATGTGGGTGCAGTAGTTGCTACATTCTTTACATAGTTTTCGGTTCATCATACTTCAATGAAATTCTTAAGACGTCTTCACAGAAGCCAATTCTTTATCACAACAATGGGTGTTTATACGTTTATATACATAACACAATCACATCCATAATCTACACGTGTCACAGGTTTTCAAGCATTTGCAACTGAGAAAGGATAACGTATGCAGTGTGGTAGAAACATCTACAATTTGCAAATGTTTATATTATAATCTACGAGGGATACTCCAAAATGATGTATTGAAAGTGTTCAAAGGAATGACTTTTAGTACGCATGCTTATTCAATAATGAATAAGTCAAAACTTTCAATTTAACAACAGAATATTCCATCAGATTTATCATCATGCTGATTCTTAACGATTTATCCGGTATATTGTCAACAGTTGCATAATACTGTTTTATATACACTTCTATCACTAACACATTTCTTCATATAGTTAAATGTTCCTCATATACTACACATTCCTTTCTTCATGTAGTAGCACATGAGCATGAATAGATGATCCCAAGCTTTCTCATGTTCGCCTGTCCACACTGTTTCTAAATGGGGCTTGATTGAGCTGATAAACTGTATACCAATCAACTGAAAATAATCATTTAATTGATCAACTTACTGTCAAACAAAGAGCAATAAGAACTTCGATAGCTTTCCCTTCATTATTTGTTATTGTTTTGACAACTGAATCTAATTATCTAATGAGGTGTTTTGTGCTTTAGTTTCACATTGCAAAATAAGAGAGCCTAAAACACGTATTGAGATGAGTCTCTTTGACATTGGTATTGAACTACCAATTTTCCGTGCGTTTTTTCCTAAAGTAATGTCGGTGTTCGGCTAATGAGATTTTAACAATGACTTTCGACGGTTTGTATAACCAAACATACCGAAGTCATCTTTTGATATACAATAATTGCAGTTTTTAAATGGACATCTCAATCAGAAATAAACATGACTTTAGACACCATTAAAATAGCATTGCACTGAAAAGCTTTCTAAAATCAATGTTCAGTCAAGCATTTACCTTGAACATTATTTTACATTTTCATTGAGACGCGCTCTGCCTTCAAAGATAAATACGGAAACAATCAACAATTAAAATCTACAACTCACATCAATGAATTCAATTTTCACGGAATAATTCTTGTGACGAATTCCCAATTCTGTCATAATCTCTCCGAATTTTTCCCTGTTGTCAAGTCTATAGATACACTTGTCCACTGTTCCCATTACTCTTAGCGCATGCGCACGAAGAATTGCGTTGTATTCGAGGTCAGATGTGTTAACTGCCCGGAATGACATGAACGCATCGTGCACGTCTGGATGGGTCTCGAACAGACTGAAGGTAGAAACAAACAAAAAATGCTATGTATACAATAATTTGACAGTTTGTCTTTAAAATAAACGCGAATACGTTTACTTTCAGTACAAGTAATACTTGTCCTAATACTATGCAGAATTGTTATGAAATTACTCAATGAAATATACTCCTAAAAAGGAGGGGATATTGCATTGAAATAAAATCTCAATGACAGCTGTTTCATAATAATACTGACGGAATTTTGTTTTAATGTTATGGCCTTTTTTCTGTTTTATTATAAGTATGATAACTTTGTACCCGGTAAGTGCATTTACCTGTAGCAATGGTGTATCTGTTAAATAATATTAGACTATGATCAAAAGCTTCATAAATTGCATGGGGTTGATATAAATTTATTCCATAAGAAAATAAATATATGCAACTCTAACAAGTAATAACAAAAAATACAACAAATATTTATGTAATTAACGAATCAAAATCAGTTTTTTACTATGAAATGGCGAATATAAAACCTTTTCGTAACTTGTTCGTAATAACGGACTTATTTTAAAGCATGTAGACCGATGACAGGAACCCTCTTAGCAAAGATAATACTGAAATTGTGCGATAACACAAAACGCAGATTAAGTGATATATGTTTACGAGATACTGTCAATTTCGTGCGGGAAAGTCTCTAAAAAATGTTTTTCTCATCCTAACAAACAATGGCTCTTTGTATGCTTGTGAAATAAATGAACATATTTACATTCTTACATTATTTTAAAGGAAGTCCGTTTTCAAGTCATTCTTGGGAAAAGTCCGTTTTTAAGTCATCTTTTAATCTCAGCTATACTTACTTTGATAGTCATGCCCAGATATCGAACAGTTAGTTATTCAGCTCAAAAATGTTCTTGTAACTGTTTTCGGTAATACATTACAGTGTGTTAATTTGTTAAAAAGTCATAGGCAACAAACTTTGAACATTGAATTATAAAACAGTATCCTGATAAATCAGTAAAGGTCCATCATTATTTGGTGAAATAGTACGTATCCACGAGAATGTCCTCATAGAGATTGTTTGGTTTAAATGCAAATGTCAATACAGTCAAACCCCATTAGCTCGAGATCTCAGGGACCAGAAAAAACTTTGAGCCCCAAAAGATTTAAGCCAAGCGATTATTTTTACCTTCAGTATAAAGAAATCGGTCCTTACATATACTTTGAGCTAAGCGAGGAATTCGAGCCAAGCGAGTTTGAGCCAACGGTGTTTTTAAAACCATCCTATTGAGATTAAGGAAAGATAAATAAAGTTCGTCCTACTTGCCAATTATAAAACGTATAAAAAGGCGAATAATATACAGTAAACTTGAAATTAGACAATTTAGATGTCGGTAACAAATGTATATCCTCATGCTATACAGATAAAATCAAAACGTTACCACATAATTATTGACTTGACTTGACTTGGAGCAAATAATAAGTTTTCATTTACATATTATTGCGTTCAACAATTGCGTCCAAAAAAGGAAATTCATTTTTTTATTAAAAAAATAAAGCTAATCCGTCAGATCAAAAAGAAATACATATTATGTGTATATTTGATACGTCAAAATAATAAGATCAGAAAAAATAAAAAACATTTATATACATTTCTTTATGCTATAACAATGAATTAATCAATCAATTTGTATATATATATATAATTACATGAATAAATACATACCCGACAAACGTAATAATCCCAACTTTTCCAACATCCTGTTTAACTATTTTCCAGCAGTCTTTGAGTATTTTAACCTCAAGCTCAGTTATCACAGGAGGTGGTTTTTGAGGATCAAACGTTGTAATAGTTTCGTTATTGTTACTAATCACCGCACGAGATTTGTTATCATCCGTTCGTTTCGATCCAGTCAAAGACCTTTTAATGCGTTTAAATAACGACATTATGTTCCCTTTATTTTCCAATTCACTTTGTTTTCAAACTTGTGTAACCGTTAATCATTCAAATAATAATAATTATCTTTAATACGGAACTGTTGTTTTTAATATATTTAATATTTAAAATATTCTGACAATTGGTATGTTTCGCGACTGACATCTGACTCTCTTATGATATTTCCCAATACGTTCTCCAGTTTATGTTCACTGAGATTACGTGTGAGGTAATAGTTATATTGGCTTTTGCAGTTGGCTGCGCTATGGCATAGCTTTAGTCTTGCAAATGTTTGAATGATAGATCTTAGCCAAGATCGATCTCGAACCGCTATCCTTTGTTTTAGGATATTTATTGACACCAATTTCTAATATGCTCAGAAAAAAGATGCGCTGCATAAGTATTTTTTTGATACCGAAATTGATTACAACAATTCCTTCTGAACAGGTTTTAGTTAATCCTGCAGAAAATCAAGATTACAAAAATACAGGTTGTATAAACAACATAGCATGAGAAATTCATGGAGTCATTCAAGTTTTTTACTTTTCAGCACTAAAAAAACCCACACCTTAGTTTTAGCAGATTGTTATTTGTACATTTCAAGCATATTCTGGCAGTCGTCAAGTCCTATTTTTGTGTTCGGTTGTTAAAACGCAAAGTTGCTGTAACGGTCACAAGTTAAAAGAGCGCAGATCCATTACAATAATTAGGAGCAAGAACAACAAACATAACATCAATAGAAAAACAATTACCAAGAGGGAAGGCAATAATGACAATAACGTCATGAACATTTTAATGATATTTTTTATTATTTAAAAAATATGGTATTTTGTCAGGAAAAATTGAACGGAATGATGGTTTTTAATAAAATGTGCAAAACAATAATAATAACATATAATAGAAGCTCTCACGAGAAAATTTATTGAGCAAAGTTTGAGTCATTATAAACAAAACTCACACTTGTTAAGCGATAAACGTGTTTATAGAAACGCATAATTTTATATTGACCGATATTGTCTCTTTCATTAATGACAATTAGCACAAATAAAATGGATCTGAAACTCAATTCATTAAAGAGATAAATAGAACCTTAATGTCAAATATTTTGATCCTATGCGAATAAATGCAGAAAAGCATAATAACAATACAATTGTCATGTTGAGTATTTAGCGTTTTTGTTGAAAGCTTAAGGTTGAAAATAATTGATCATACAATTCCTGCAGCTAGTTGTCATGCTTTTTTTTAAAACAGTTGCGTTTCAAACGGTTATATATTGTAACAATTATGTATTAAACGTCGTTGGAACTATTTGTAAGTTAACATCAGTTATGTAACTCACTTGACCACTTATACATCGTAATAATGTTTTTAACAAAATAACCGTTCGTTGCTGTTTGTGATAATGTGTATCATCAATGACAATTATTTTCATACAATGTTTTAACTTTTTTGTTATTGAGTTATGATTCAGTTGTATCAGACATAAATTTAGGTTTTCAGGTCTGAATAAATAGCTCTCATCTACCTGTACTTTTCAAATTCCATTGCATTCCTAAAACAAACAGTTGAATGTAAACATACTTTTCTCATTCTCTTAATTCTCATTTCATGTCGGACTCTTATTTTCCAAGCTTTCTGTATAGTATGCTCTTAATGTCTCTTTCCTGAGGCTTTCATGTGGCAAGATACACGTCCAGGAATCTGTCTGAGTTTAATTAGCTTCTAATACTGACCCTTCTTTATATTTTTGGCAATTACATAACGATAACATTCTGATGGAGACATTTAAGACGTACTATATGAACAGAACGCCACGTACATGAAAGTGATTGGTGTAACAAACTTGTTCAATTGAAAAATGGTTTGCAATTCCTAACTTTAATACCAATGCAATTTAAATCAGATTATTGCAAAACCGAGTTCCTATAATTGCGTTTTAATAAGCATACACATGGAAATTGTTGATACGCTTGAGGATAAATGATTTTTACACAGCATTCCCTGCATGAAAAGCGATAAAATATCTCAATGTCTGTACACGTGACCTGCGGTTTGCATTATCGCTTATTTTAAGTGTTTTAAATGGTTCGAAATTTTCTATCTTTAAATTGCAAGCTGTAAATCATTCAATTATTATTATAAGTCGTTGTTATTTTTATTAAGTATATGGTGGTTCCTTTGAGTTTCATCAGCTAATGTATTCAACACAACAATAATCAAAATAGTACATAACATGAACAAGGCAAGTAGATCCAAATTATCCCTTGCTGCAGCGTTAATTAGAGACGAGTGTAAATATGGTCGTTAATTATATATATGAGAAACAAAGCGGTATTTCACTGAAATAATCATTTATATCGTTTCATTGTAATTTTTGATTTTATGTTAGAGATATTTCCGCTCTCTTTACAATACAATTGCAATTTACGAAGTGAAGTGGCAAACAAACCAAGGTGCCCAACATCCTACGCTAATTATATGAGTGTAGGTGCACTATATGGTTTCGAGCCAAATCGCTAATTATCGTTACAAGTGTGAGGTTCAGTACTCAAATACCGGTTTACAACCTAAGTGAATCCCTGTTGTGGCTGACTTTTCCAAAGTGGTGATGCCAATATTTCGGTATCAACAATACAAGCGAAAGTTTGCCCTTCGTTGAGGTATAATATTAAATTGGTTCACATTTCCTCAATTTCAAGTCGATGTGTCGTGTTGAAGGCACAGTTCTGTTCTTCAAATTGCAGGGTCACACTTAAAGATGTTTGATCGAAGCGCCTAGTACTTCACTTTCAGGGGCTAAAAATATGCCTTGCATCAAGACATTTTAAAATACCTAGGTTAACATTTTCAAACTGACAAAATAGCAAAAAACAAGTATGTTCTCATTTTAAAGGATTATTAATTCAGGGTGAACTTTATAAAATAATACCGTTTAACCAATGACCGAAACTATATCATAATATATATTATGAAAGGCTATTACAGTGTGTACCTTTTTGTTTGTATTGCAACCTTGGAAGAGGAACTGTCCGTTTTACTACATCTCATGGTTAAACTGATGGTTTCATAAAAACGGGTAAGTTGAGGTATTGACTTAAATATTGCTATTGTAAGATTTAGCTTTAAGGCTGGACCATTTTGATTTTATCAGATGGATTATTGGAGCATGGTATTAGTAAGCGATGGTATAAGCTGGCACTCTGTTTCCAAAGGAATTAGGGAAGTCTCATGAATTAGCTTCATTGATAATACAGCAAATTTTTACATAGTACGAGGCCATTCAAAAACTATGTAGACTGTCTTAAGTATTAAATTATTGACGTCGTCTCGTTATGTTTGGTAATTATATAAATCAAAATAATCGATAAAAGATTCTTAAATGAAAATAGATTAAACATTTATTGCTTTGTATTTTAATGATTGTTTAAACAATAAAAGACTACAACGGAGCACACGAAGTGACTGAAGTGAGTAATAGAAATTCATGACGTCAAACATGGCAGCGAGAAAAGTGAAATTATTCGTTAAATTGCCTTCTTTGTTGACACCAACAAAATGAAAAACCCAATTGCAAATTGCAAAACATGAGATAACGACGTTATCTAATGGTGCTTGGATTTGTATGCAAACATGCTGCTTTTTAACAAATAACTCGTAAAATGTAATTTTGCAATGGTTGTATTGTTACGGCATCTACTTTGTTGTCAAAATCTTATTTAAGAATGAACACTATTACTATATAAATTGCAAAGCGGAATAATGGGATTCTTTCACAATTGAAAAAACGTCATTTGACGTCATAGGAAATACAAAAAAGGAACAACATGATAAACATATACTTTTGAATTATTATACTTTTTCCTGACGGTATTAATACAATATCTTATAGTTATTTGATTGATATTATATTGACAACAAGAGTGTTTGAAATCACATGCAATGCTGTTGTGAGGTGTACGTGACCAACGGTTATTCCAGGAATTTTATATTCAGCATTATCTTGAAAAATGCTTTCATTGATTCTTTGCTGGATCTACTTCAACGATATTTGAACAAAAATATTTACAGTTGAATTATGCATATTACAGTAATCGTATTGTTATTTTTGTTCATGACATATCGGGAGGTTTATTGACTTTCTGTATAAATTATCAATATTTGAACGATATTGGTTACGATATGCTTAGCAAAGATGATTATGTCACTTTTTGCTGGTATTCATTCTTAATTTATTATGTTGTAAACCCGTTTAATAAAATGAAGTTTACATGCAAGCAGTTTCTTAACTATATAATTTACTTTGTAAAGTGGCTCAGACGTAAATCATAATTATTAAAATACAACCTGCAGAGCCTAACTGCGCGGGATCTCTTAACAGCTGACCATTCCGACCAAATGCGGCACAATATAACTTTATGACATTGGCCAAAGTACAAACAATGTGTTTTGTTACGCATTCACGTGGTTACAAACAAATTTGTCATCTTACTGTTTGCCAACACTCCTCTTTACTAGTAAATTATTAATTTATGTCGATATACTACGTTCTTGGGTCGGACCTTAACGGTGAGTACTGCTGTTCAATATTGAAACATTGTCCGCATTTTACAATTTGAGCTCGGCTACAAAAAATGTTTAGAAGATAACTTTCAGTTGTCATTCATACTGAAATGCCTTAAACATCAGAAAGGTATTTATAAGCTTCAAAAAACACCCGTGAAGTAACTGTACATAAAAGCGCAACTGAGTAGCTCAACTATTTTTTACATAAATTTTTGCACAGCGTGACGTACATATTCCTTTGGTTTACTTCGTATAAGCAACAAGTAGGTCCAGTCAAGTTAAACTTTTACATTTATATTACGTTACATCATCAGAAATGTATGTTGTCAGTTTATATTTATTACAATGAGCATTTGTCGTTATTTCGCAATCCTATCTATACAGTGATCCTTGTTTATGGCACAAAAGCAAATTACAAATATAATTTAGAAAAAAACACATTTTCTGATGAATGTGCATGTAGAAACGTTATTTTGTAAAAAATAAGTCACAGACACTTTCTTCAGTAAACAGGACTAGATTTATTAACTTTACACTTTTCACATCATAATTCTAATCTGCTATACAATAATAAATTACAAAAACAAAATGAACGATCATTACATCATTAAATTTTAATTAAAAATATGTTACAAAAATACTTATCTGCATATAAAAACTTTACTTCAAATTTCAAATACATGACATTTTGACTCGATAAGTCATAGCATACCACTCCTTTATATTTTATGGTAATAGACAAGAAATATCAATTACATTCTTAAAGAAGAATACTGTCTATTGCATCTGTTAATTTTAGTTTACGTTACCAGTGTTAACAAGAATATCCTTAACCATGCAACGGGACAATATATAATTATAATTGTACACAAATTGGTAAAAATCACAGTCTAGAAATTTGTTGTACACGCTCGTGTGTTACTTTACATTCAGTTCTCTTACATGGCATTAAAATAACATGATGTTTGTTAACCGCATGTGTCATATACATGACATCTTACCAATTTAGCAGAATGTACATGAAGAAAAATGTATACACGTTTTTAAAATCATTCATTATGGTTAAATTTTGAAAACATTCTGCAATCAGTATGAGAGAAGTCAAGTAACTTCATTTCATGTTCTTAATACTTTAAAAGATATACTCTTAATCCCAAATATGATGTACCACAAATAATTCAAATGTTTTAATAAACCAAAGAAGATAAATTCACGTCGAAAACAACTGTTCTTTTAAAGGATATCGAGTGTAGACGAAGGCAACACCGTATTTCTACATTATGAGACGAAAATAGATCACAGAAAATCTTTAGTATTCACCAATCTGCTTGTAAAGATATTAAATACACCATTACAATATTGTTTTCAGTAAATAACACTTTCCAAAAGTGCATTATTGCGTAATTTTTAACAATAAAAAGTATTTGAGGTTACTGCAATGTCATTATTGCCCATAAAAGCCATCTATCTGTAGGAGTTCTTTTTTCGGGACCAGATATCAAGAATGTTGGCGAAATTCTTTTTTGCATTCAACTTCCTTTTAGAATATATCAGGTGCTCATGGTAGGATTTGAAGTGTTGCATTGCCGAAATATGTTTGGGCAACATCCTCACATGGTTTTAAAAGCCATCATATCAGCAGTTTCTAAGGACCATGTATTTTGACAATAGGAAAAGGGCAGTTTTATTCACAATTGAATCTTTAATGACCTATTCCATTGTTGCCTAGCCCGTTCCATTAGCACAATTTATCTTACAAAATTTAGTTTTTCCACTTATTTATTAATTGATGTTTATGTTTGTAAATTGCATTTAAATGAATTTATACGCTGTGTAGAGCATGAATTAAAGAATTATAATATGTATGCCTTTATACAAGTTCTGCTGAACAAATACATATGTTTTTATATTACAGTGTTTTAATATTTAACTGATTGCCAGTCTATTTGAACTTACCAATTTTCCACATGAAACTTAACAATAATTCAAATCCTTTGTCTAAGTAACGTAATCATGGTTACGTAGGTTTTATCACTGGTTCAAGATAGATATAAAACCAGAATATAATGTTTGTATAACTAAAGCGATTAACTGTGTATATGGTATTCATCAATCGTTATCATGCAAAATATAACTAAAAGTAACGTAAATTACACACTCGTTATCTGTACAATAATAAGAAAATTTTGGGATCTAATACGTATTTGAGATATGACATACCTCTTTCATGAAGCAAATTAACATTACTTTATTTGAAAAAGCACTTTGTGTAACATATAACTTCTTTAAAAATGAATTACGTTTCTGTTAAAACGTAACATAAAAAAACGATGCTTTTTATGTTACGTTTTAACAGTAACGTAATTTACACCAATTCGTGCGGTATGAATTATTAGAAACCTTCATCGAACTGAAGTACGATGATTTACAAACTTTTATCTCATAAACGATCATTATACATGGAAGAAATAGAACAGATAAAACATAAAAGTAACAACTTAGGGTAACTTAGTTTAAAAGTCCGTTACTCACTTATGCCACCTCTCTCAGAGCATAAACATTTCATATATATTGTGTGGCCTTTTGCTTAAGCTTTAAGAAAATCATAACCTTCAAAATTTGGAGCAGGGTCAATTGGCAGCTTAAGGTCTAACGGAATAGTGTAACATTACAATACGAGGTTGTGGTTTTGGATATCCATTCTCCCAAAAAATATTCAGTACAGAAACAGGGAATTTCGAGTAATACCACTTCCTTTCAGGCGATCATATCTTCTCTGCCCAGAATCAGTCCTAATCATTTTTGGGAAAGGTTGGATCTTTCTATGATTCAGGGGATGTTTTCGTTTATCGTTACGAACTAGCATACATGTGCTTAAAACATGTTTATTAAAGTCATGAATGAACCAAAGGTTCAATGCTTGTTATCTTGCGGGGTTCCTTAAGAGGTCGTCAAAGCCATTTGAGATTGGAAAAAAATCCGTTTATGATAGCATTCACCCTACCTCCAGGAATGTACCCAGCCGTATGCCAGTACGCCCGTGCGTATAAATGAGTATCAGCTCCCAGAAATGAGAAGAGCTTAAACATCGAAATCTATATTTATACTTGAAAACTAAGCTAGGGAACATACATGTATATGCAGGGTCGGTTGTCTTTTACGTAATTATAAAGACTGCTGGCGTCCAAAGTGCTCGCATAATGCAATATCTTTAAATGACGAAACCTTACTCAAGTATACACGCGTTTAAAATAAGTTCAAAATGCTTCCTTCAGGTACGCTCCTGAATCCTCGACATTATTTCGTGCCAGGGCCACTAAGTTGGATAAAACTCATGATGGTGTTTCCTGAGGTGAGGCATAATCCAGAGAACGGGGTACTTTACATACTATTTAAGACGTCGTTGGGGATAGCACGACCAACCTGCGAAATGAACCTTTGGCGAGAATCTTTAACTTTTTTCAAACCTGCATAACTAGTATCTGATACATGATTTTCCTTTCTATTAACATATCTTAAACCCTGTGTTTTTATACCATACATGTCATCAACAAGTATTTATAAAACTAAACTATCAAGTAGAACTGGACAAAGGCTATGTCCTATTCATACGTCCTGAAATAAGTAATAAATTAGGGAAACAGGTTTTGGCATATATCATTAAAATCTAAATACTAAAAGTCATCATATAAATTGAAATGTTCACGCTGAGGGAACAGAAGCATCAAGGGCTACGCAAATTGGATAGATAACATATTTAACGCATGTTTCATTTAATTGTGTTGTGGTTTTTAACTTAAATTACATGTACATTGAATTACTAAGAGTCATACTAAGTTCGTATTTTTAGTTTTTATTACTCAGTCCTATTTTTTGTTCAACCTTCACAGGAGAATGGAACGACAAAATCTTCGCAAACTCAAATATTTGATGTGTAATTAATTGGAGAGCTCTACAAAGAAGTATTTTGATGTCGATATAAGAGCAGAAAGAGAAAAAAATAGTCTAAATCATTTGTTTGTATCATCATGGTAATAACTTATGTTAGTGACAAGCATTTGATTGCTTTCATAAACTAAACATGAAATATCTTCAATTAACGTGAAGACAGCTCCACGAAACAAGTGATTTGAACATAGCTTTCTTTAGGACAGCTCCCGCGATAGCTCAGTTGGTAGAGCGGAGGAAACGTAGAAGAAAACAGACATTTTATTAAGACTTAAACTGACGTACATCGTCTAATCACATATCATAATTCACTTAAATATGTCATGTGTATGTACAAGGTAAGTTTTAAAGTTGAACCAAATATTTGTGTTGCAGGAGCGTTATGCAATTATGATTAACTACTATAAGGTATGAATATGTAAACGCAGTAGTGTAACTGCTTAATAAACAGGTTGTAAAGGAGAATGAACTGAATTATGTATCATTGTTTAGAACACAGTTACGGATACATAGTAATTCCTTAACGTATTTACAGAGCTTAATAAGCTCAAATATATTATCAGAGTTTAAATATTGTTGATATTTAAACACGGAGTGGTGAACATAATAATGACGTTTTAGGTATTTCTGTCTTATAACTTAATAACATGGGCATAAACATACAAAATGGTATTCACCTCCAATATCAAGATGGTTACAACACATACAGCAGCGTTCATTACGCGGAATATTATTTCTGCTATATCGTCCAGTTTGTATTCTTAATGGATGTACAGATAATCCTAATCTACAAATATAAAGTCGGTATTTCCTTGGTAATATATTCAGATATTCTTCTTACTGGAATGCATTTTTAGCTCGACTATTCGAAGAAAAGGTGGGATTTTCACTTATAGTCAAATACCCTACATTCAATTGACTTAATACATGTACTTCACACAGATGTTCAGGGCCATCCCATGATGGGGTAAGATACATCCATATTATTCTTTACACAGATTATGGCCCCTGATTGACTATGGAACTTGGGTTAAAGTTTTAGGGCAAGTTGGAATATTTATTAATTACTTCTATATATTTTGTTCAATTGACTTAATACTTCACACAGTTGTTCAGGACCATCCCACAATGAGGTTACATAACTCCATAGTATCCTAAATACAAGTTATGGCCCCTGATTGACTTAGGTTAAGTTTTAGGGCAGGTTAAAGTTTTAGGGCAAGTTGGGATTTTCACTTAAAACTCCAATACCATTTATTCAATTGACTTAATACTTCACACAGATGTTCAGAGCCATAACATAATGATGTTTGATAACTCCATATTATCTTTTATACAAATTATGGTCCCTGATTGACTATGGAACTTAGGTTAAAGTTTTAGGGGAGGTTGGGATATTGTTTAATAACTTCTATACCCTTCATTCAATTGACTTAATACTTCACACAATTGTTCAGGACCATCACCCAATGAGGTTACATAACTCAATATCCTTAATACAAGTTGTGGCCCCTGATTGACTTAGGTTTTAGGCAGGTAAAAGTTAAGGGAAAGTTGGGATTTTTATAAAAAAAACTTCTATACTGTTCATTAAATGCACTTAATAAAATTCAAAATTATTTACGACCATCTCACAACAAAAAACAAAACTCCGTTTTAAGCCTAAATACAAGTTATGGCCCTTGATTGTTTTTTTGATTGTTTTTTTAATTTCCTTTGAAAGGCATATTTGTACATTCTTAACCACATTTTCATAATGGGAAATCAAGTTATTTAAATGACTTGCGTCATTGTTTGGGCGGGCTAGTGGGAGGGCAGCATCAAAGTCACCTTATAAATAATTTTAGTTATGTTTGACATAAAGAGACAAAACTTGGTATTATTACATCGTTATTGTATTCTAAGTCAAAGCGGCGTAGTCGAGCGCGCTCTCTTACGACGACTATTGTTAAATACGTTATACATATCAAGAACAGAGCTATTAGATAATGAAACATGCCATTCCTGCTTAAATATATCTATAACTCTACATTTAAATTCGTTAACCAATGCGTTTATGTTTACATTTTGTACATTATCGAACATATGTGTAAAGCCGTAATCATTCAGAAGTTTTTATCATTGGTATCCTAATTGGAATATCCTTTATTACTATCAGCTACTGCTTGTAGATATACAACACTTAACAATATATTATTAGTATTAGCTATTTTCAACCAGTACTTAATTATACTAAGTATCTAGTTATATATAAAGTCGATATATATATTCTATAATGAAGACATTTCATTTACATGCTATTCGTATTTACTTATTTATCTTTTATCAAAATTGAAGAAATTGTATTACAGTTTCATGCTTATTTAATAGTATTTTATTATTTATTAAATGGCCACGGTTAAAAAATATTGGTAACCGAGTACATTGCAGAGGCGGTTCAAGGAAACGACGTCAGATGGGGCATTACTTAGGTGCACAAATTTTAGACATTATACCCCCCCCCATCGTCTTTATTCTCCAAACATTTCCCTTTTTGTCCCGAAATTGTAATAAAAATGTAAACTTTGACGATTTTAGGGTGAGGAGTGGGGGGCGCCGTGTATTCCCATCCCTGGACCCGCTAATGATATCGCGATCTGCAAATATTATAAGTCAAGTTTATATATAAATGAGTACTAGTCAAACACAATGTAACAAGCTTTCTAGAAAAAAAGTGGATATACATTCCGGATAAGAGAGCCCATGAAGGTAGAAATTGGATCCAAAGTATGAAAATGGCAGTTTTAGTCTGGTAAATGCAATGAAATGTTCACCACTTTCAACACCCTTATCCTCGGCATAAGCGGTGTTCTCTATGCAAGTCATAGAGCGATACATGTTAATTGTGATGGATATGAACACTTTCGGGAAGCTGTGCACCGTTAGTTTTAAGAAAATGAAAATGATTGATCATGTATGTTTAATGGATAACTTTAGATAAACTGCTACAGAACACATAGAACGCGATTTTAAAGCTGCACTCTCTCATATTTACCATTTTTACAACTTTTTTTGTCTTGGAAAGAGCAAATGTTTGCGTAAATATCTGCAAACCAATGAAATAAGATTGCTGACAAAAATCAGATCGTAGATCTTCATATTTCTGTTCGAAAATTAATGTTTTACTAACGGTTTAAAAAAAATGCATAAAACATCCATTTTTGAACTTAAATATAAAATTCTGCGATCTAATGTTTTGTCAGCAGTCTTATTTAACTGCTTTCCATGGATTTTCTCAAAAATTGGCTCATTCCAAGACAAAAAATAAAAAAAGTTGTCAAAACGTTCAATCTGTGAGAGTGCAGCTTTAAAAATGTTTATGTAATATCAACGTTTTGTGGTTAATGATTTTAAAATAATGTATTAGTTTTATTTTCGTTTGTTTACTACTTGATTAAACTTAATCTTTGTCTCTAAATCTGAATTTACTCGAGTTCTCCATAATTACAAGTGTTGTGATATTGGTGATTTTTTCAATAATACAATAAAAAGACTACAGGGTCAAGCTTTACCAGTGGTTAGTGCACTCGCTTCTCACCTTAGCGACTCGGGTTCGGTTCGCAGCCTGGGCGCATGTGGGTTTGGTTTGTGGTCACCAAGTCGGGTTTCCTCCAGTTACTTCGGTTTCCCCCACAACACAAGACCACACTCTCGCGCAACATCGTGCCAACAAGAGTGATTAATATAAGTTACAATAGCAGGTCTCACAGTCATTGTGAAACATAAATAAATTTAAACTAAGCTTTACCGATATATGATGGTATTACCGCCTTGGCACGGTAACTGAAACTTGAGTTCACATGAACACGAGTCTACTGGGACTTACACTAGTTTGTATGGCTTTTTTCCAACATTTATTAAAATTAACATGTACAAAAATAAACATATATAATCCTCATTCCAGCCAGCATGAACTTGAACACAAAGAAAACTAATGTTAACAGAAAAACATATAAACTGATAAAGTAATTTAAGTTTCAAGTATTATTTTTTTCAAACAACTCAGTTCATGTAACATGACAGCATGAGCATGTGAAAAAGAAATACATAATAACAACGAGGCTGTTGTAAAAAGAAAACATTCAGTATACAAAGGTACAAAGCAAATAAAACGAGAGAGAGACATATGGTATACAATGCTTTATATGAATATGTCGAGAGTTATAGAGTATCGGATACATGTGTTATTGGACAAATATATTAACATTTTAGAACAGTTTTACTATTTCCTTCACAAATTGACACAACTTTTTATATTTCGACATTTGAGTGTTACACATACACATTAGAGATTTAAATTTGATGTCATTTGGATTGACATAGTATTTGTTATCAATAAATCGCTTTCTGCTATTGTTTAAAGCTATACATTTAAGTAAATAGTGATATTCCAAGTACTCAACAACAGGACACAAACATCGCCTGCAATCTTATGAATCAAGCCGGAGCAAGGCTGCTAGTTCTTCAAATGACATTTTTATTCAAAATCAATGCATACACATGTATAACAAACATACATTTTAAGTGATAAACCTTTACCTACTTACTAAATAATTTATTTATGGAAAAAATTAATAACTGATATCAAGATTGTTACCGTGTATTTAAAAGCTGAAAACGCAAAAAAGAAATAAATGATTGATGAGTGCTAAAAGATTTACTGTGATCTACTATAGTCCCATAAGGTAGAAATACCGTGTTTTCTGCACCTTTCTTTCAAATTAAACTCGGTGTCGTTTATAAGAACCATTGTTTTCAACATTAGTTATCCCTTTTGGTATATCAAAACAATTGTATTAATTGTGGTAATCTTATTTAGGAGTAAGAGTGCCTCTATAAATATTACGATGAAGCCATTCAACGACAGCCATCTGACGTAGCTCGCCTTGGCAAGGTTCGTATGGTCTTATAATGAAATTATGATGCCAGGAGGAGACTAAAAATCTGAATATATCAATTGAATTGGAATACACGATATTTGTAATTAGTCGGTTCCTTATTCATTTTCGAAAATGAAATAATCAATCGGTTTCATGTTCCTTTATGAATCGAAATATATCAGTTAAACTGAATTTCAATCTATTCAACTCGTGTTTTAGTCAACTGGAACGTATTTAATTCATCACTAAAGGATGCAAATATACACTAACAGCAACATCAAGCTAGTTCCTCATTCCTTGTTCCTTATTTAGAAGGCCTGATGTTGGGGTTTGTTGTTTACAAGTTCTTTGGATTTATATTGAATATGATAAAGATCTGATCGGTCTTTCCATTGTTAAACAATGTATGAAGATTATTCAATTGTCTCAGTCGGAAAATAATGGTATAAGGTTTACACATAAGGGTTGTGCAAAATGTTTGAAAAATATAATTAAGTCGTGTCAAATTTTTATCTGGAATACATTGATTTATTGTCTTGTATTTCGAGTATGTGAATGATATATATTGCCTCGCTTACAGTGGTCGAGATATACATGAGATTAGCCTAAACTTTTCTTCAAACAACATTCATATTATATTTCAAATTACTTTGTGGACTCATCTTTTGGTTAAATAGTGCTTGTGATATTTATGTTATTATATTTCTGTCTTTGATGTTCTTAAAATAACTACCCTTTTATACTTTATACCAGGTGATATGCATTCGAATCCTGTCAAAGACATTACGTCACATTATTGCATAGCGCGTAGTACACAAGATGATGACAAATCACTGTATACGTGATCTACTGTTTTGATGACATTCGCATCTTTATTGTCACATTTACACAACACGTCTGGTGCATTTATCAGTTATTTTAAATAAAATAAGCAATTAAACGCATGTTTGTATCATTGTATTCTTTAATTGTAATTCATAAACAAGAAACACGCAAATAACATTACAAAAATATGACAATAGTAATTAATCGTAAAGAACATTTTGAAAGAACAACATACGCATATTGTTAGAATGCATTTCCGTATAAAATACAAACGGTATTTCAACAAATCTGATAAATATTTCTTCGTAAAATTTGTTAAACTCCTTAATACACGGAAACATGTTGCTAAGGATGTATATATATAATCTTGAAAAAAAGTTTACCTTAAAATTAAATTACATAAAAAGTCAAATTTAGAAACATTTTAATATATGGCTTCACCACCCACGTCATAGGATGCAATACCAAATGTAGTTTTTAGTTCTAAGAAAAGACATGTGACATAAAAATCGCAAATATACAATTCACCCAAAATCGTCTAGCTCAATAAATTATCTTTATTTTTCAGAAAAGGTAAAGAATTCAAAAAAACATTAACATAAAACAAAAACGAGAAAATGCCTAATTCTCTAAATACCATTGTATAAGCTCATAGAGAAAAGAACAAACAAAAACATTACAAAATGATTATTTCAAAAGAGTTGATAGAGAAGCAACTGCGGAAACCTATCAACATAAACAACATGAATTTGAAACACAAGCAAGTAATGGCTAGGAAACAACATGCTAGATACAAACAATGAGCATACAGACGTGGTCGACTGGCCGAGGCAAAACTGAGATAAAACCCTCTTTTTTTGGGAAAACTCAGAAACCTCCATCCGTTTGTCATCCAGAATTACAGGATTTGTCTTGTACCACTAGATGTCGGGCCTCATCACCCGTATGCTCCTTAACAATGATGCGAAGAAAACAGATAAAATGCATATGATTCATGTATACGTGAGTTATATTTTTCATATTATTTATTGATTAGGCAAGTTTTGTTTTCTTTCACAATTTATCAAATAAGCATCTGTCCTAAGAATATCACATACACATAAGAACGTCACATCTGCATCAACATAAGAACGTCACATCAACATCAACATAAAAAAACGTCCCATCAGCATAAATATCGTATATAAAGATATACATGTGTAGGTCATCATTATCATCATCATTATCATCATCATCATCATCATCATCATCATCATCAATCACCATCATCATCACTTTTACAATTATCTATGTAGTTATTAATTATTTTAAGAGTTTCGTAACACAACACTCACCTAACTCTTTCGGTTGAGCCATCAAGTCATTGCGTCATTAGTAGAGTATCAATCGCTGGTGGGATGTTTACGTGTCTGTTTGGCGTTATCTGTAAAAATGTAATACGTCTATCACTCATGTTAAATATAACGTCCATGTTTACAACTGGATAACAAAAATACCACCATTCTTATCCTTTAAAAGAATAAACACAGCATCATCATCACCAACTAGAATGTTCTTTTAATCATCATCATAATTTTAATCACAGACTTCAATAATATTTACGTTGTGTCTATAATATTCAAATACAATACATCTTTTTTTTAATTCACACCTTGGCATCCCACTGTTTGAGCATCATACGAGTTGCATTGGCAGCACTTCCTGTCACATGGAGGGATACTTCCGGAACCGTGGATGCTGTAAGATCAAACCGATGAAGTACTTTTTATTTCATTATAAAGTTTATAAAGCATATCTTTATACAGAAATGTTTTAAACATCAGTTAAAACAGAAAAAAAAGGAATATGATTCAAAACTAGTTAAAAAATATTAATTGAACATATAAAATCATATTATTATTATTTCTTGTATTGCTTCGCACTTCATTTAAGCCTTTCCGAATGTTTAAGCCTTTTCGAATGTTTAGACGGTTTATCATTCTCATACAAACGCAAGCCTTAACGTGTATGTGCAACATAAAATATTGATATACACAAGAATGACTAATGATATGGTAAAAACATCTAGGGAACGCTGATGGCGCCATTTACACTTTTATTGTTTTCTATACTAACAGAAAAAGCCTTTTTGATTTTCGCCAATATCTTAAGTTTAGATTTATAATTATTATAATAAACACTAAAACTATTTGATTTTGTTTCTTACAAAATGTTTACTGCTGTTGTCAATGAGTCGCGAGGAGGTTTTGTTGATGGAATATCATTTTCGGCTGCGTCTAGGGACATTTCCGGGACCGAGGACGCTGAAACATTTAAATGATTTATGTAATTTTATCTATTAAGCAAACAAGTGTTTAACAGAGAGAGAGAGAGAGAGAGAGTGAGAGAGAGAGAGAGAGGGAGATGATATATTCATTAAACCAAACTGTTCAAATTGCTTACTTCATTCCATTCATTGCTTTTCATTTCACATTTAATAAGATTTTCCTACAGTTATTAACCCCATTCTAGATAGTATCATCTATATCCTAAAAACGAAGCCACCTACCTTTATATTTATAATATACACAAAGATAAAATAAAGAGCTTCTGCTAACCGGGTTTACTAATCGGGTTCCTCTATGAATCCATGTGGAAGTTCTGTCGAAGGAACATCTCTTTAGGTGACACAGGCACATTTCCGGTAATATGAGGTGGTCACTTCCGCTACAGTAGACGCTTCAACTTCGAACTGATTCAAGAAAAAATATTTCAGTATATAATTAAAATGTTACAGAACAGTTCGACACCTCGAACTGGTCCTATGAATAAATACTTATATAACACATGTTGGTGGTCCATTAAACTTAATATTGAAAATACCAGTTAAATAAATACATAGACACTCCGTGAGTTGCACTATACATTAATTTAAGTAATACCCCTTATTTTATACATTTCCTTCTGTTAAGTCTTTTATTAACCGCATTGACAAAACCTGCAGCAGTGTTTTAAAAAATATAATAATATACATGGAAACGCAATAAACACTTTCTGCTACCCGGGTTCGGTTAAAGAAATCTTGGGAAACAAGCTGGCACCTTTTAGCTTAAACAATGAACTTAGAATAATTGAAATTAAAACAAAAATCTACACTTCAATTTAATGCGAATAATAATATCGATTTTAAAATAGTATATTTCAGAAAATTTTAAGTGTGTGTTTTTCCCCCATAGTACTGTAATTTATAAACAGAAATGTATGTCCAGCTCATGGAATACAGCATATTTTATCTAGTGTTTACTGTGTAACTTTTGCCATATCTTAAAATCCGAAACAAACGTTTCAGTTTCAAACAATTTCTAAAACATAATTAAACACAATGAAACATCATCTATTGTTCCTGTTGCTGTTAACAACAGCTGACAAGAAGAGAATGGCGGAAGGGCATGAATGCGTCAATAAGTCCGAGAGAAGGTTCTGTTCATGGAACATCACTTCCGGTGGCAAGGGGGCGACACTTTCGGTTGCACGGATGGACACTTCCGGTCGCATGGATACTGAACCATCGAACTGTTTTATGTACTTTAATTTCAAACAGAGTTTACAGCCTATATCGAAGTAAAACAATCAATTGTAAAACACACTCATCATAATGGTAACAAACGAATACTATTCAAAACTAATTCAAAATATATTCATAAAACATTATTTTCGTTTTCATTAGATAATTTCTTATATGGCTTTTTACTATATATTTGATGAGCATTTCCTTCAGATAAGACTTTAATTAACCCAATAAACAAAACCTACCAATTTGCTCAATAAATACATTAATATACACGAAAATGCAATAAAGACTTTCTGCTACATGGATTCGGTTAAGGAAATTTTGGGAAACAAGCTGGCACCTTTTAGCTTTTTCACTGTAAGATTTCAAAAACAACAGAAATGATTTATTGGCTTTCATGTATTTATATAATTATATTTCCCAATACCTCTTGATTAAATTGCGAACAAAAAAGGTATTTGAAATAAAGAAAAACACTAATTTAATTAGAATATGGATATATTTCTTTCACAAAAATACATATGCTAATTTAATGGCGGGGATTAATTACATTTTAATTCATTAACAGATATACGTGTATTGCTCATGAAATATAAATTAACTCATTACATGAAATAGTCGTTATAAGCTAGACTTTTGTTGATTTACATATAATCCTCGTATTGCTAAACCGTGTACTGTTTAACCTTTGCAATATCATAAAATGCGAAACAGACTTTTGACCAAATAAGTGAATGCAATAAAACTTATCTTTTGTTGCTGTTGCTATCAACAATAGCTGACGCAAAGAGAGTGGGGAAATATAAATGCGTCATTGAGTCCGGAAGGCGGTTCTGTCGATGGAACGTCACATCAGGTGGGGAGGAGCATCACCTCTGGCTGCGTGGGGTGGTCAGTTCCGGTACAGTGGACGCTAAAACTTTAAACTGATTCATATAATTCTACTTCAGCATAGTGTTTATAAATTATTTTAACGTAACAAACAAAATAATTCGACACCTCGGGATTGTGCCTGTGAATAAATACGTGTTTAACACATGAGGGTGGCCCCTTAAGTAGAGATAAGAGTAACCGTGAGTAGCTCATAAACTAATATTGGAATTACCCGCTGGGTCCATCCTTAAGTTTCGGGGTCCTCATTATAAATATTTTGTATTTAAAACCAGACACTGGTCTGTGAAATAGATACGTAGCTACCCTCTGAGTTGCATTATGCATTAATGTAGGCAATACTCCTTAGGTACATCCATAAGTAAACGCGTAGATACTGCATCCGTTACTTAAACAATGAAACGTTTTCGTTTGGCTTCTAATCATATCAATTCATAAACGTGAGAAAATGAATCTTATCGTTTACATCTTTTGTTATGGCATTCAGCATGCGCTTGTAGAGAGCGTCAATTAGTCGGGATGCTGTTTTGAACATGACTTCAGGTGCCTAGGTGCATCACTTCCGGTTCCATGCGGTGAAACATTTTTGTTTTCTTCGAAAAATATCAAATACATAAAAGCGAGAAAAAAACAATCTTATCTTTTACAGCTGTTGTTATCGCATTCAGAAGGCGCTAATAGAGAGAGTATTGAAGGAATGCGTCATGTATTCGGGAGGAGGTTTTGTTGATGAAACCTCAGTGCAAACACCTACTCAAAAGCTACTTGAAGGAATTCGAATTCATAGAAACTTGGGACATCAATTGGCACTATTATGATGTTGTGTACCTTGCAATATTAATAATACTTTGGCACATTATTGCAAAGGTGCCTTCCCTTGACCTTTTTCTATTATGCAGTTGTTCAGACTAAAACTAAACAAATCTTCCTATTTCCATAACAAATTGGTCTTTGTAAGATACATTTCGAATAATACAACGCATTTAGGTCAAAAGTTCATAATGCATATGCATTGTGCCTCAAGGTAGCTCCATGATTGCAATTACTTACGTAAAGCTATACATGATTATTCTAATAAGTAATTTACATTAAATGCATGAAACATCGACATCATTGATTTGATGGATTTAAATGGATTAATTTATGTTTCTGTCTTCGTTTTAACATTGTTTAAAACCGATTGAAATTGAATTGAAAGTTTTATCCAAAAAGGCAATGCAAACTTTAAAATTGAAGGCATTCTGTTTCTACAGGATTACATATCTCTATATAAAAAAAAAAACATCAAACGCACTGTTATTAACATATAAGCTGTCAAACATGCTGTTCATATTTTTTCTCAGCTTATCTGGTAATAATTGTATATTATATTTGATGTCCAATATTGTCAAAGCGTTATTGTATCTTTAACATCCACGCGCCATCAAACGAAACGGCATCATACGAGTAGTGTAAAGTCTAACGATTTTCTTTTTCGATGGTATTGAAGAACTTGCTTGAATATAACCTGTTTTATTGCCGTAAATACAATTAAACAAAATAGGTGTCCATTGGATTCAAACGATTCAGAGAGAAACGGGCATAATACCATTTCCTGCTAATTTCCTCCGGAGAATAATAGTTAAGTGTTTGAATGATCAATAACGGATTTCACATATGCTAGTATGTCATTATTACAAAGACGATCACGTTATATCTGTGAAAACTGAAGTATGAATATGAAAGCAAACTTCGACAAAGGCATGGCTCAGAAACATGCAACGGACTTATGCTTGTCGTTTTTTGTTATGCCTAATATGTGAAAATTATAACTGTAAAGTGAGTAATATGAAATGTGATGTATATCTTGGTTTTCTCATCTTGTCGATAACAGGTTTTGCCATTGAGGGAATTTCTTGATTTATTTAAGGATTGGTGGTGGAACCAGTGTCAGGGGAATGAACTAAATACATTGAAATTGCAAAAAAGCATGATTAAGAAACATGTTAAGAATATTTCTAAACTTGAAATACCTACCTTTGATGAATGCCTTCTAGGTTTTCTCACCATGTTGATAATACGATTTGCAATTGCGAGGATTTCCTCATTTGTTACAGGATTAAAACGATTGTCAGAGGAATAAAGTTATGACATAAAGTCATTCGCATGTGAATTGGAGACAATCCCTAAAACCGTCTGTCATTCAACTTCGTGTCTTAAACCTTGTTATTTTTTATGTCAAACATGTCATCAACAGGTATTTGTAAAGAAAAACTATCAAGTAGAACTGAACCAAGGCTACGTTTTATTCATACCGTCCTGAAATTAGTAATGAATAAGGGAATAAAGCTTTGGCATATATCATTAAAATCTTTATAATTAAAGTCATCATCTAAATTGATATGTTCAAGCTTAGGGAACAGAGGCATCAAAGGTTACGCAAATTGGGTAGATAACATAATTGACGCATTTTTCATTTAATTGTGTTGTAGTTTTTGACTTAACTTTCATTAAATTACTAAGATAACTAATTTCATATTTTAGTTTTTATTACACAGACTTATTTTTGTTCAATCTTGACAGGAGGATGGAACGACAAAATCTACACAGACATTTTGATATCAGTTTAAAAGCTCTTTGAATGATTTAGAAAGAGGGAAAGAGAGTCTTAATCATTTGTTGCTATCATCATGATTATAACTTATGCTAGTGCCAAACAATTAATTGCTTTCATTAATTGAATATGAGATATATTCGATCGACGTGGAGACAGCTCTAGGAAACGAATGATTTGAACATAGCTTTCTTTATGAAAGCACCCGCGATAGCTCAGTTGGTAGAGCGCAGGACTGTAGTGGTAAAATAAAATCCGGTTCGCGGGACATCTTTTTTCATTGTTTTTATTTGGTTTCTGGTATTTATTATAGAAACGTTTCTTTATTATGCGAACATAAGACGGAATATTTCATCTTCAAGATTTTTTTTGTTTCGTTTTTGTTCCGTTGTATCGGCACTTAAAACAATTTATGTCAATACATATAATCATTACGATGATCATATCAGCGGTTTGTTCGAACTTTCAAACTGTTTCAATATTTATTACTATATAATTCGAGTACTTAATTCTTTTCGTACGGTATGTTGTTTTACTTGTATTAATTGAAATAATTAAGAGGAACAATCATACTAATCTTTTGTACCCAGCATTTAAACTTATTTGTTCTTAAGGCATTATATTGATATATGGGTTACAGCAATATTTTTCTTCTTCTACGTGCTTGATGATATTACTTATAACGTTATCGCGAGAGAGAGAGAGAGAGAGAGAGAGAGAGAGAGAGAGAGAGAGAGAGAGAGAGTATCCTTAAATGTATCTATATATATATTTTCTTTGTGTAGTATAAATCAGTAGCTAGTCACATGCAACTATTATTTCCTTGTGTAATTAAAGTAATTAGACAATATTTTGTCTTGCTTTGTGTCAGAAGTACATAGAAAAATACATTTTTGAAACCACTGTCCTTATTTGCGGCGAAATACTATGGCTCTGTCATGATGTTTTTTTTTAAATAACCTGACTTATAAGGCTTTATGCTAACAAGGTCTTGTAACCAAGATAAATGGTTGATTGCATAGTTTGAAGCATTTGGTGTATACAAACATAGATATATTGTTGAGATGTTAAAAGCATTTTGATGCAAACGATTTCAGAAAAGGTTTGATTAAACAACCTTTAATAAACAATCCCATTTCTCTTATTTTAAAACCTCTAAAATTGGTCACAAAATAATATGGTCATTTTATAAAATTACCATCGACAACCAACTTCCTTAAGTAGGCCATTAACGATGGGTGTTTTCCTAACCCGTTAAGGTGGCACTAGAAGAGGGTACATACAAATCGAAAGGGTCCAACTGAATGAAAAGATAACAGAAGACGAAGACTTGTGTCCTAGCCTTTGTTAACAAAGAAGAAGAAAATTTAGTGGCTTATTTGAATGTAGCTTTGACCAACAAAAACCTGAAAATTGACCAATAAGTAGATGATATTTTTGATGAAGTTCAAGTTGAGGGCACGACTCATCATGCGTAGGAGATGTATTCCGAAATGTTTAGTCAGGTCCGTAAATAATCAATCGAGTATTAGGACGTGCAGTTCATGACGTCCAACAACACAAATACAATATACAGTAGAACTTAAACAACGCAAACATCGTTATAAGGTTATGAACAACTTAAGGCAAAAACATTGTATCACATCGTAGATTTAAAACAACAACACACCATATTGGGCAAAGGTTTGTAAAACATGTTAAGTATGATGTAATGTGCTAACACTGGTTGTTTATGTAGCTACGCATCACCTACTCATGTCGCAAATTATAATGCAATGAAACCCAAAACATTAATTTCAAATGTGTATTAATAAAATCCTGTGTATTGCTGATAACACTTTAGACAAGCTTCGTTTATGTTTGCTCAATGATATTACGAAAGGCGTATGTGTGTAAGAATGTGCGCTCCGACAAGTGGTACAAGCATGGGTAATCCCTTTTATTTGTCTGTAGGCTTCATGGAAATTTAATTATTAAATCATTTCCGTCTATCTCTTGAAGATGATTGGGTGTATATTGTGTACGTGATAATTGTTTTATTCCACTGATAAAATAGAAGTGTTATGCTAAATGCGTTGTCTGTTATTGAAATGTAAAAAAAACACGATTATAAAGCATTTAACAATTTAAACTTGTACACTGAAGTTGAAATATGCGAACATTTTGTTAAGATGTTTGTGCTATACCGCCCCAAAAGTACTTGTTTTTTTCAGATTCAAAGAAGAAACAGCTCACAAACAGACCATATTTAAGGGAAGTTGCAGGAAGATAACAACCAGTTCTATAGATATTCGTCACCAGAATGACATTAATTCGACATCATGAATTTTAAATAAAATTTCATGCATTCATACATGCGTTTATACAAATACAAATACATTTGTATAGAGCAAAAAGTATTGTTCAATATTCGATTGCGCTTCACACTGTTCTTGCGCTATTTTATACTAGGCTATATACATTCAATTGAACATTAAATTAGGTAGATCTTCAATTATAAAACAGTCCAAACAAATGAGTGTTCAGGTCCTTTCTTAAAGTAGTACTTTTGATGTGTTTTAAGTCTCTGGGAAAAACATTCCACCTTTTTGGCCCAACCACAGCAAGTGATCTGTCAGCAATTCTGGTTCTGGTTATGGGCACAATAAATTGATTGTCATCAGAAGATCTTAGTCTGTATTTTCCCTAAACACGGTTTAACAAAGAACTCAAATAAGATGGAGATGTTCCCTGTACAATGCGAAACAAAATGACACGAATTATAAACATAATTCTTGCCCTAGCAGGTAGCCAATGAAGGGATTTGAGGAATTCGGTAGTTGGATGACCGTATGGTGTGTTGGTCACATCTCTTGCTGCTTGGTTCTGAACTTTCTGAAGTCTGTTAATCTGATAGGCAGGTATATTCGTAAATAATCCATTACAAAAGTCAATGTGAGATACCATTTTCTCCCACCTCAGATAAGTAGATCCAATAATTAAGCCATGCTAGAAATTTTTATCTTGCCCACGGGCGAAGATAAAATGCCCGTATGGAACTCCTTTTTAATGGTCGCCACATTGTAATTCCCTTGTCTTGTGGCAATATTTAGAACGCTAATTATTTATTTCTCGATTCAAATGTCACCATAAAACAGTTATCACGCACCTTTCAAGAAATAATGCTTCACTCTCCTTAGAACTATTTAAAGACCGATTTGACTATTAACATAATATGAATCACTGCGCGCATATCCATGACAACCACGAATTATCGCATATCCATACGCAATTGTTTTCACTAAGCACAAAAGAGTTTCTGCAAAACAATTTTTTTTAATTAATTTTGTTTAACTGAGGTGGGAGAAAAAGCATCTACCATAACCGCTCGTGTAAGATAGATTCATCCCGACTCTCGCAAAGGGTGTTTTGCGGAAACTCGGTAAACCTCGTTTCCGCAAAACACCCTACGCTCGGGTCGGAATGAACCTATCTTATACTCTCGGCCATGAGAGATACTTATAATCTCTATTGAATTAAGTTAAAGGCGTTAACGAATTTATTTCATATTTTTAAGCTGAGCATGCGCAATCTGACGTTTCTTTCTGATATGAATGAAAATTAAGAGTACTTTCCATATGTACACCCAATTCTCTGATATTGTTAACACATTTTACTGATGATCAATCAAAACTCACACTTAAAAAGTTACGTTTTGTTAGCTGATGTTTAGTGCCATACATGTTAATTTCAGTTTTTGAGTTGTTCATTTTCAACTTAATATTTGTCATCCACAAGATTATATCATTGAGACAATCATTTAGCTGTCTGTGAACATTCGCCTCATTTTGTACATTTCCAGCTTGAATTCTGAAAGCAATTTAATGATCATCAGCATACCCATAAAGTCCAGCTGGGTATTGTTGTACAACTTTGTTCAGAGCAGCAATATACATGGTAAAAATAACTGGGCCTGCACAGGATCCCTGTGGTACACCGAACTGCAGTTGTTCTGTGTTGGAAGATGCGTTCTCAATAACAACTTTCATTGTCCTTTCAGTTGTATATGAATTTATCCAGTTCAAAGGAAAACCTTTAATACCACAGTCTTCCTGAAAAACTCGAAGTACAAGTGGTATATCCACTGTATCAAAAGCTGCACTGAGGTCATTAATAACAACGATAGTAACTTATTGTTGTCAAAAGCATCCTATAAATCAAAGTTCATTTTCATCATTGCATATTCTACACCATGACCCTATCTGTAAGCGCTATGATATGACGGAAGAAGACTGTTAACTTCGATTTGATGAGTAATTTGTTGTAAAGCAGATTTCTCAAAGATCTTCGATAAAAACGACAAGTTTGACACGGACCGATAGTTTTTAAGTTCTAGAGGGAGACCTTCTTTCTTCAGTAGAGGCTAAATCACGTTTCCACTCTCATGGAAACACCCCAGATGATAATGATCTATTTACAATTTCTGTCACAAATGGTACACAAAGATGAAGATTGTCTTTCAACTTTAGTCTTGGAATAACATCGAGCTCACAAGTTGTTAATTTTCATCCTTGTATAAGTTTCATTACATCATTGTCTGTGAGTGGTGTTAAAATTGTTTCCACCTAGAGGCTCGTTTAATGATAGAGACCCGATGTGTGCCGATTTAATCGTTATATTATCTAAGTCATTTCTCAACCTGGCAATTTTGTCAACAAAGAATTGCAAAAATGCGTTGGCAAGAGATACATAATCAGTATGCGGTGGAATTGGAGTGTCCTTTGTGCGACCGAGCAGACAGGCAGTCGCCCCATATAACTTTTTCACATCGCCCTCTGCCCCACTGATTTTAGACTGATCGTATCTATTTTTCGATGTTGTCACTGCAGTAGCGTAGTTGTTTCTGACCTTTTTGTAAATATTTTCCATCAAATTTGATTTGTCAGACTGGTAAATACTTTCTGTTGACCTTTTAAACTGCTTGAGGGAATTCAGGTATCCAGAATACTATGGTAAATTTGGTCTGCAAATAACAGTTCTCTCTTTGAGTGGAGTATGCTTATCAATTACATCTGAGCATTTTAACACAGCATTTTAACCAGGCCCGTATGTTAAGTAGAATATTAGACTAATATGTTTATAACATGATGTATAAATAAGCCATTAAAAATTGGACAGAGTGCAATTTTCATAGACATATAATCTATTCATTTATATATATGTATTGTTCCTTTAAAATCCACGCTTCATTAAAAGAAACGGCATCATACGAGAAGTTTATAGTCTAACGATTGTTTTCTTCGATGACATTAAAGAAGACGCTAGGATATAACCTGTTTTATCGCCGTAAATGCAATAAAACATAATAGATCTCTATGGCATTCAAACGATTCAGAGAAAAACGGACATAATACCATTTCCTGCTAATTTCCTCCAGAAAATAATAGTTTAGTGTTTAAATGTTCAATAACGTTTTTCGCGTAAGTCTGTCATTATTACAAAATCGAACACGTAATATCTGTGAAAACTGAAGTATGAATATGAAATTCAACTTCGAAAAAGGCATGGCCCAGAAACATGCCACGGACTTTTGGTTATCCTTTTTGTAATGCCTAAAATAATCTAAACCCTAATCGCATTCAGTTTAAATGTGAAAATTTCAACTATAAAGTCATATTAAATAATGTATATCTTGGTTTTCTCATATTGTCGATAACAGGTTTTGCTATTAAGATAATTTCTTAATTTATTAATGGATTGGTAGTGGAGTTCAACGAGTGTCAGAGGAATGAGCTTATCACATTGAACACCTAATAAAAGCATGATTAAGAAACATGTTAAGGATTATGGCTAAACTTAGAATACATAAATTGTGATGAATGCCTTTTATGTTTTCTCATCATGTTGAGAACAAGATTTGTAATTGCAAGAATTTCATGATTTCTTACAGGATTGGTAATGAAAAGATTTAACGAGTGTCAGAGGACTAAACAACTGACATGAGTCTTTCGCATGTGAATTGAAGATAAGCATTAAAGCCGTCTGTTCGTGTCTTAAACCTTGTGTTTTTTATGTCACACATGTCATCAAGATGTATTTATAAATCAAAACTATCAAGTAGAACTGAGCCAATGCTACGTTTGATTTATACGGACCTGGAATAAGTAATGAATAAGGGAACATGCTTTGGATTATATCATTAAAACTAAATAACTAAAGTCACCACCAATGTTAAAATGTTCAAGTTGAGAGAACAGAGGCATCGCATCAAATGCAAGGCAAATTGGGTAGATAACATATTTAACGCATTTTTTTTCATTTAACTGTGTTGTGGTTATTAACCTAAAATAAATAAATTACGAAAATGACTAAGTAGTTATTTTTCTTTCATTTTTTAATCAGATTATATTTTTCATTCTTGACAGGAGAATAGAACGACAAAATGTACATACACTCATATACTTGATGTTTAATATTAAGGTATCTTCGAATGATTTAGAGATATAGAGTATAAATCATTTGTTGCTATCATCATGATTATGAATAATGCTTGTAGCAAGTATTTCATTGCTTTCATTCATTTAATATGAGATATCTTCGATTCACTTGAATACAGCTATACAGGAAACAAATGATTTAAACATAAAATTCTTTATGACAGCTCACGCGATAGCTTAGTTAGTAGAGCGGAGGACTGTAGTGGTACAATAAAACTGTCATCCTTAGGTCACTGGTTCACATCCGGTTCGTGGGACATCTTTTTTATTGTTTTTATTTGGTTTCTGATATTTATTATAGATGATGTTCTTTTTAATAAGACGGAATTGTCATCTTCAAGATTTTGTTTATGTTCTTTTAGTTTGTATTTTCAGGCACTTCAATTTATGTTCATAACATGTCGGCATTTCGATGATCATTTGAGCGTTCTGTTTTCTTATATTATTTAATTTCTTATTTTTTCCTCTGCTGTTTGAGAGTGAAAAGGTGTATCTGTATTTATTTGATATATCTTATCTGCATGTTGCATACCGTATCAATCAGTAGCTAGACACATGCAACTGTTCTTTTCTTTGTGTAAATGAAGCAACCTAGACAACATTTTGTCTTGCCTTGTCAGAAATACATAGTACATATACATTTTTGAAACCACTGTCCTTTTTTGCAGACAAATACTATGTCTGTGTCATGATATCTTTAAAATAAGGTGACGTATAAGGCTCTATGCTAACAAGTCCTTATACCCACGACCTAGCTCAGTATGGTTGATTGAATAGTTTGAAGCATTTGGTGAATAGAAACATAGTTGCATTTGGATGCAAAGGATTTCAGAAAAAAATTGATAAAACAATCTTTATAAAATTTCCAAAGAACATCCACACCGACGTAAAAGGTACTAAATTTCTTACCCATGTTTAATGGTGTTATAATTTACCTCCCCTCTTTAGCTGTTTTCTGACAAAATTTGCCACTTACACAATGACACACATAGCAATGTCTAAACTCATTTAAAATGCTATGATTTATGATAATATATCAGCTTTAAAAACAAAAGAGGTCATCTTTTTATTCGTGTCTGTCGGTAACACCTTGTGAGCGAAAAATGGTTCACTATGTACCGCTGTTACCAGCATTTGCTTTAAAACTCGTTTAACGAGTTATTTTAGATTAAGACAATATATTTCTTTGTTTTGCATCTGAAAGTGATTCATGTTTGCATATTTATTAAAACGTTTATATTTTTACAAATGTTAGTTAAATATATAATTAATAGTGTTCAATTCTTCACACAACCCTGAAGAATATGGTAACTATGTCAAAACGTACTTCCATCTCACTTTAAGTTATACTTAAAAACAGGCTGTGTGAAGGATGGGAAAGTACTCTTTACGTGTTTTTAAAATATGAAAAATTTAGAATGACTATATTTTATTAATTATCACCTCTTCAGATAAGAATAATGCGTATTCTTAATTTTATATATATCACGTTCTTTCTTTTAGTGAAAAAAAAATGAAACTGAAAGAACTTGGTGCTGCCGTCAATAAACTTTCCTGTGACATCGTTAAACAGCGACTTAAATCACTCCTAGAATACTGAATCTCGTACTTAGTATGAAGAGGATTATCGAGATGTACATTAAGTGGCATATTGACTCATCCTTAAAGCGTTTCCCCTAACAGTAGGGTAAAAGCCTGCGTCGCGTTGTAATAAAATGCAAATAAAATTACTTTTATGGATCCTCGATAAAGAACAAACAGACATGTCCATTATGTCGGAACCTGTTGTATAATTTGTTATGTAATGTCTGTCAAATTTCGAAGTGGAATTTGTCCTCCTTATAGTATAAATACAATCTTTTCGCACTGTAAGGTATCCTCTCAACATCAGTTCTTCCCTAAATGGTATAAACCGTCTAAGGACAGTAATCTGATTAGACGTTGCACAAAGTCTTATCTTTACTGATAACTAAATTCTTCCTACGGTCGTCATGGCGATAAATATTCATTGCCTATCCTTTTATTTTGTATCTTTTGTATCCAATGTAATATCAAGGCATCTACAGCATATGCTGGTGTTCATGTAATGACGTGTAATTAAGAGTATTGAATGCTTGTTACACAATCTAATCCAGAAGAATAACCTTTTATGCAAAACACTCATATTCTTGTTTATATAGTGGACAGTATATTTTCGGATGATTTTTGGCTTCAGTTTGATTTAAAAATATAGTTTAAAAAATATTATATTATATATGCCAGACAGATTAAGAATAACACATCGAACACAATAACGATAAAAATGTACTCCATAGAACAAATTTTGCTTATGTAGACAACATGTTACGTTCTCCTTTTGCTGTTTTGCTTCGATGTTTTGTTTATGTGTGCTGGTTACATCCATAACTTGAAAGACAACAAAGAACTATCGCGTGAATGGTCAAATAGGGGTTACGAAAGGTTTCATGTACCTGTCGATATACTCGACCCCTCCGATATGAGAGACAGATATGTCATTCATATCCAAAGTGCATCTCGAGACTGTGACCCTCAGGAAAACGAGATATTCTGATACACCGCGTACTATACATTTGTAATCCAAGGTATCGCCACCCGTATCGATAAATTGTACCAAGATAGATATACCAGGACATTGAATGTGTTATGTGGGGTTTACCGAATAAAATATTAGCATAGGATATACAGAAATAATTTAGTTATCAAAATACAGACCCCGATTTAGACTTTGAGATAATTAAGTGATGATGATCAATGGACTTTTAGAATTTGAACACATGAAAATGGTAATGGAGTTAATCCGATTTGTTTTTATGACTGAATTGATTGGCTACTATTTCGACATGATAGTTAACCACATAGTAATCTTAAAGAGATAATGACACGAGACAACTCGATTGCGCAGACAAAATACTTGATAGTGATTGATTTCTTAAGCCAGTACCTCTAATTAAAGAGATGTCCCAGCACAGCGATATCCGTTTTGAAATAATTGTCTTGACTGTTTTCGGGAACATTACTTTTGTGAAAAACTACAGAAACAAGTTCAGTAGCAAAACGTTTAAACATAAACCCGATTTAATGGCACTGGGTAAACGCCAAAGTCATGGAAAATGTTTGCGTTGAAATCCTCCTAAGCAAGCTTTCTGTTAAAAAGTGTTAAACTGACAAGTACAGTGTAACTTCACTTGTTGTTGGTATCAAGGTCGTTTGTATTTCGTTCATTGTTACATAAATATCTACAGGACTGTAGTTGTCCAATTTGAGTCAAATAATACCGAATCCTTTAGCGAACACATGCCGACTCGACTGTGTGGGTACAAAGAATGGAATTGGCAATTAAATATGATAGATGATAATTAATATTCTGTTTGAGTTAAGTAAATCTTATTGATTAAGAAGAGGCGGAGCGAGCGGAGCTAGCGCAGTTTCATCCGCTCATTGACTTTGATCATGTTTGATTCATGCAACTAGCTTATGAAGTTGGCGTATATTGTAATAGTATTGCAGGTATAGAATATGTAACAAACAGTACCCTCTTTTAATGTAAGTAATTCTTGAAAACGATGAAAAAATATTGTAAGTGTAATTAAATTATTTTAACAACAGTTTTGACTTTGATACACTATTTTCTTAAACGTCCTGTCATTGTTTTATTTTTAGGGATGGACTGATTTGGGACTAAAATGTTTTACAATCTATTATCATATACTTGAAATTAGAAAAAAAATGGCCCAAACCATATTCCCTGTTTGTTGTTAAAAGTTACTTTAATATGTTAATGTGATTACAATAAATACCACCAAGAACATCCTTCGCGCATGTATATCAGGATACAATAGTGTAATCTAAACAAAACACTTTCAATAGAGTTATGGTGGATATATATAATTTATTTTAATGAGCTGGGAAACTTGCGTGAAAGCCAGATAATAGATACATGTTATTATGAGTTAATGTATTTATCATCATGCTTGCAAAGTTCATCATCAGTTTCATAATGTACCATTTATGTTTGATTTCACAACACTTATGACACGTTCGTTTGCACTTGGGGGATTACTTGCTTTATTGCTTATTGTGATGTTGTTGTTTTTTGAATTTACCACAGATACTGTTGGCATTGTTTTCGCATCAAATATATGAAGGTTTATTATTTTCCAGCTATGCAGGTTTCCAAAAGACATACGCCTGTATGGTTGATACAATATATAATGGTTCTTTTGAGTGATAACCTAAGCTGTTACTATAAACACTGTTTAGTATTATCATTACTAAGAGCAATAATACAACAAAACTAAACAAGTATGTATTTTCAAAGGAATAAGGAAACATGTTGTAAGTCATTTACAAACAATAATAGGCACTCGTATTTTAGACCTGAAAATGAATATAATGAGTTTACAGCTCGTCAAGGAACGAATGGAGTCTACTTTATGCAAGGTTCGAGACATAACGATACATTACTTTTTCGTGTAATGTTCTGTTAGCAGTGTTACAAAAGTAATAGTATGGTAAACTGTCTTTCTAATTGCAGTTTAATTGTTACATTGTAAGTGTAAACTACCAGCACAGTTAATGTTTAAAACCTGATCAAAAATGGATATGTTTGTGTATGTTTGTTATTACAAAACGGAAGTAAATTGACCATCAATGTATAAAAATGTTTTAGGGGGATTCAGGTTTAGAACAAAATTGAATACTTCTTTTTAATATGACTCAACAATCAAATGAAAAGTAAAAGAGCTCATTGTGTACACATATTCATTTTCAGTCAAAGACAATTTAAACTCCAATGACAAGCGCAGAAGCCAAAACAATAACATAATTATTACTATGCAGTTAATAGCTTTTGCACCATGTTTTAGAGTGTTTTCGTTTTTTCATTGATATCGTTACACCCATATTGGGACGGTAACAAGAAGGCGGAATTTAACCGTGATACAACTATCAACGCTAGTTATTGTGCGTTGTCCTTGACAAAGTAGTATAGAACAGTAATAGTTACAAGAATTTAAGAGTTATTGCACCCACTTCCCTCGTGACTGAAATAAATCACAAGAACAAATGCTCTCTTGTATTATTCCATTACTCAGTATGTGAGTGCAGTAACTGTTACATTGTTTACGTAGTGTTTCGGTAAATCACTCTACAATGAAAATCCTCCGACGACTTCCAAGAAGACAAATCTTTATCAAAACAATGAGTGTTTATGCGTTTTTATACATAACATAACATAACCACATCCATAATCTGCATATGTTGTACACTGACCCAGGTATTTAATCATTTTCAACTGGCAAAGGCCTTTGTTATTTGTACAACGTATGCAGTGTGGTAACAACATCTACAGTTTGTAGAATATTTATATTATCACTTACGAGGAATAATCCAGAAAAACGTGGATTTATTTTAAAAATTATCAATATTTCTGCAAAATAATTTAGAACTTAACGAATATCTTATCCAAAATTGTCTGTATAGACGATATGAATTTTAGTTCATATGCTTTTTCAATAGTGAACAAATCATACATGAACAAGTCATACATCTCATTTGTACAACCCAGTATTCCATCAGATGCATTATCATGTTGATTGCGAACGATATATCCGGCATGTATATTGTCCACAGTTGCATAATACTGCTTCATATACATTTGTACCACAGACTCTTTACTTTATATATTTAAACGTTCCTCATATACTACACATTCCCTTCCTCATATAGTAGCACATGAGCATGAATAAATGATCCCAAGCTTTCTCATGTTGGCCTGTCCACACTGTTTCTAAATGGGGCTTGATTGAGCTGATAAACTGGATACCAATCAACTGAAAATAATAATTAAATTGGTCAGTTTAATCAAACAAAGATCAATAAGAACTTCGATAGTTTTCTCTGCATTATTGTTTATTGATATGACAAGCGAATAAACTATCCATTGAGGAATTCTGTGCTTTAGTTTGACAACGCAACGTAATAGCTCAAACACGTAATGTTATACGATAAATTGGGATTGGTATATAACTACATGTAAGGACAAATATGGAAGAATATCAACAAATAAAAACTACAACTTACATCAATAAATTCAATTTTCACGGAATAATTCTTGTGACGAATTCCCAATTCTGTCATGAGCTCTCGAAGCTTTTCCCTGTTGTCAAGTCTATAAATACATTTGTCCACTGTTCCCATTACTCGTAGCGCATGCGCACGAAGAATTGCGTTGTATTCTTTGTCGGATGTGTTAACTGCCCGAAATGACATAAAAGCATCGTGCACGTCTGGATGGGTCTCGAACAGACTGAAAGTAGAAATGAAAATAATGGTATGTATACAAGAAATTCCCAGTTGCTCTAAAAACAAGAACGCTAAGATGTTTACTATATATAACAACTAATGGCAACATTTGTTCTAATACGGTGAGAATTTACTCTTAAAAAGGAGGAGATATTGCATGAAATAAGCAAATATCTCAATGACATCTCATTCAGATTAGAATGACCGAAATAAAAATGTTTTTGGCTTTCTTATCTATTGCATTGGTATGGTCATGTGTTACCCGGGTGGTGCATTTATCTCTGACCATGGTGTATTTGTTAATTAATATTGTTGTATAATCAAAAGCTTCTTACATGTCATAGGCTTTGAAAGAAATGAATTGAAAAGAAAATAAATATATTCAATTCCAGCAAGTAAGAACAAAAACTATAACCAACATGTATGTATTTACAAATCAAAATTATTTTTCACAATGAAATGGCAAATATAAAACGTGTTCAAAATAACAGACTTATTTTTAGGCATGCAGCCTGATGACAGGAACCTTCTTAACCCAGACAACACTGAAAGTGTTCGATAACAGAAAACGCAGATTAAGTGTTATATATTTACGAGATACTGTCAGTTTCGTGCAGGGAAGACTCTGAAAAAAGCTGTATTTTCTCATGCTAACAAACAATGGCTCTTTGTATGCTTTTGAAATATACGGAAATATTAACAGGCTTACATTGTTGTATAGGATGTCCGTTTTCAAGTCATGGTTGAGAAATAAAATCATATTCAATAATAACCGAACACGTCTTTTAACCTCAACTATAGTCACCACGAAGGTCATGTCCAAGAAATCGAAATGTTATACAGATCAATGATATAATTATATTCTTGTTAACTGTCTTTGGTAATACACTACATAGAAAATGTGATGTGAAACAATTCAAACAAACACTTTTGTATAATTACACATTTAGTTAGTTTCTACAGACAAGCAGTTACATCAATTCCTTAAGGACAAATATCAATGAGATCGTTGTAACTCCTATACCTGAACAGTGAATACATAGTCTTAACCACTATACGGGCAGGTTCCATGGTCCTTTCTGAGTAATTATCAAATATGTTTGTCTGTAAAGGTCATCAGCAACAAGTTATGGACTTTGATTTATAAAACAATATCCTAATAAATCAGCTGAGGTCCACCAATAATTGGTGAACTAGTACGTATCCACGATAATGTCCTGTAGAGATATTGTTGGCTTAAATGCAAATGTCAATATTTAAAAAAAATGAAAATTAGGCAAAGATAAATTACGTTTAAAAGGTCGTATTTCTTTATGTATGTCAAATATAAAACGTATAAAAAGGTGATTAATATACAGTTAACTTGCAATTAGACAAGTTAGATGTCGGGAGTCGATGTTTCTCCATATGCTATACATATGAAATCCACATCCACATGTAACCACATATTGACTTGACTTGAAGTAGATAGAAGGTTTCCTTCGACCTATTATGGGATTGAAACAATTGAACTCAAAATGAAAAACTCAATTGCAACTAAACAGATAAAATACATCAGTCAGATCCAAAAGATTTACATGTATGTTTGATACGTCTGAAACATAAATAAGTTTAGAAACAAAATAAACATGTACATACATTTCTAAACGACATCAACATGAATGGATCAATCAATACGTATATATATTAATATATGAATAAACACATACCCGACAAACGTAATAATCCCAACTTTTGCAACATCCTGTTTAACTATTTTCCAGCAGTCTTTAAGAATTTCAACCTCACGCTCACTAATCTCAGGCGGTGATTTTTGAGGATCAAACGTTGTAATTATTTCATTATTTTTACTGATCATCACACGGGATTTGTTATCACCCGTTTGTTTCGTTCCAGTCAAAGACCTTTTAATGCGTTTAAATAATGACATTATTTTAAATTTATTTTCCAATTCACTTTGTGTTCAAGCTTGCTTAACAGTTATTCATTCAAATATTAATAATTATATTTAATACGGAACTGTTTTCTGACAATAGTATGTTTTGCGACAGATATCTGACTCTCTAATGATATTTTCCAATAATTTCTCGAGCTTATATTCACTGAGTTCACGTGTGAAGTAATATATTGGTTTTCGCAGTTGGTAATGACAAAGTTTTGGTCTTGCAAATGTTTGACCGACTTTCGATAGACGATGATGTTTAAATTAGACTTTATCGAAATGCACGTGGTAAAATTAGTTCATAAATTATATGGAACGCTTGGTGGTAACTAAACAAGTATATACGTTTTGTCTTCTGCGACAAGACTACGATCGCCATTCACAAAATGCGTGGACAATGTACATAAACCATTTAATCGATGTAATAATTATTTGTATGCATATGGTAGATATATTTATAATATCATACTATATTTATTTTGGTAAACCGACGCAAAAATAGACTTAAAGGTTCTAAATATTTCAAAATTCAAGGGATTTAGCTGAATAATGTTGCTAAAATGATACATGCGTTTCTTATTTAATAACTAGGAAATTGTTCAAGCGTTTTAGTATCAACATTGGTTAAACGAAAACACTTAGAAAGATCATCATTCGAATAGTGAAAGTAAACATGACTACCTGTACGGCAATAAGTACACATTATTTTCATCGTAAATAATGTGTCATTAAGAAAAAAATATAAAATCTATACATTAGCCTTAACTTACTTTTGTTATATCTTCCTGTGCTGAAATCGGGTTTCAGCTTTTTAAAATATCCTACTTTCAATGCCATAGTCTCTGAGCTTCATTGAACCCATTATATTACCTCTACATACAGTCTTTGCAAAGTGAGATCATAATTATACTGATGCAAAAAGAAATATGTCTATACTTATTCCTCATTTATTTCATTTTTGTTTAAGGCGATGATGACGATGGACATGGTTTTACTTTTTTAGGTCATATTGATCCATATGTATACTCGTACCGTCAGTTGAAAATTAGTAAACATATAATCACGTCTTAAACTTAATATGAATTTATTAAACGAACAGGAGATGAATGACTTATTAAAATCATTTAAAATGCATGGAACTCCCAAGAAGCACAAATAAACAATACACTACATATAACAAGCCAAGAGGTGCAACGCCATTCGGCCACAGGAAAAAACAACATCTTATTAATGCCGGTTCAATTGCGTCGAAATATGATTACTTTTGCTACTTTTATGTGTGAGAAAACTCCAGCTAAAAAGTCAATGTATTTCATTTTATTCTTATAGGAAAGTGACACTGCATTGGTCCCATTAGCAATGTACTATGTATACCATTTGATGCAAACACATAAGTGTAATATTGTTTAGATGTTCCTTTACCCATGATGAATTTTTGCGATAAAGGTATATGACCGAATGTATGTATTTGTGAACGAGTACAGCGCTACATGTACGTCGAATGACATCATACAGTGAAACGTTACAGTGTGTACATAACCGACAGCTATTGTTGGCTCGTCCATTCATAGTAGCAACATAAACCTGCCAATGCACACTGTATCTATCAGCAAACAGACACAAATGTTGATAAATAGTCCAAGCGAATCTCTTGGATTCTAATGAATGGACAAATACATCACCGGAAGAAAACCATCAAAAATGACATGGTATTGTATGTATGAACCAGATGATCTATTAAAGACCTTTACAAAACCATATTGTTAACAATGTACTAAGCATTTTAGCAATTGTATTTAACCATGTAACAGGTTAAAAACCATACATTTACACCATGTAAAGTCAATCACATATAATATGTAGTTCACTTGTAATTACATTTAACGGAAATTATGCACATTAGTGGAAAATTTTGCAATAACTGTATATCACTCATTCTGTGCGTCACAACTATTGACAAAATTCTTACATGCAGCCAAGAATATGGCTCTGAAATGGTTTCAGTTGTACGATAGTTGTGCTCATTTCGTGGTATATATCTTAAAACTACATAATATATATTTTTATATAAATTTAATATAATATAATAAAGTTAAAGTCATCTTTTATTTATCTTCAGTATTATTAATTAAATGCCACCTTTAGTGGAATTATGATATAATAAGACTTTTCATGAACAATCATACATATGTGATTATTTTAGAATTTTTGGTTACTCAAACAGGTTTTAATGTTTTTTTCTCATTAGTATTCATTCTTGTTTCGTAACCAATGATTAAATGTGTTCATGAAACTTTTTGACCAATGATAGTCCTTTATTCAAGCTTTTGTTGAACCTAGTGCCTGGAAATATTCTTATGGACATTCGGAATTCGGTTTTTGACATGGAAAGTTAAATATACAATTATATAAAGTTCATATTTCTATTTCGAAGGTAAGCATCTCATTTAAGTTTTTTTTTCTGTTTTTATTTCTATTCTTATTGTATTGCAATTGAGATTCAAATAGCAAACGCATGGTACACGTAGTAGTGATATGACGAGAGGGGTTCGTCTGTCAACTAGAGATAAGACTCTAGGTGTGTGTGTTTTTTTTTGTAAAATAGTAATTAGTTGTATACTTCTTTGTCTTGTGTTCCATATAGTTGATAACCTACATAGAAGTAACGGAACCCGCTGCAGTAATGTAGTTTGTCCATGTTCTTTTGTTAGTATTTATGTACATTGTTTTATCAGTATTGTACAACTGTAAAATAAAGAGGGAAAAAAGAATAACTCAATTCTTATTCTATTTGATTTCTTCTTTAAAGAATCAAAACACGGATATAACATTTAACACTTAGACAACGTAAACAAAATGAAAAATATCATGTTTCAATTGTAAACCGAACCATGTTAAGCATTATCAGTGAAGCTATGAGGCTTGACATATATTACTAGATTACCTTTATATTTCCTTTGCGTGCAAGACGTCACTTTAATGAAACAGTTAAAATGTTAATTGAAAGTTCTATTCACATCTAACCGGAAATTACTTTCAGTGATGAAAGAAGCCCTGCAATAACCGTAGATCACTTATTATGTACGTAGCAACACGTGCAGAACATGTGCTGTTCAAACACGCTTATTGTCAATGTAAAAACAATTAAATACTTCTAGAAGGATTATATTAGGTTTTTTTTCTCATGGGAGATGTTTTATCTTGTGTTTAATATTTCCCTCATGCGGCTCCAAACCAAGGTATTGTTTACTTAAAGCTATATAGAACTCACCTTTAATATACAATTAAATACAGCCAATCCATGAGACCGCTCTAATTCAAGGAAACAACAGGGAGGCATATTTCTCTTTAATGATTCCAGCTCTAACAACTTCAAACTAGTAATAGACCTTAAAGAACCATCTACTGAAATCCAGAAGGTTTTTTATTTGAACTTAAACCAACGATTTCCACCATTAAGTCAAAGTTAAAGCTTAGATGTAATATGAAATAATTTGTTTTGCGATAAACGGTCGTAAAATAGGAATAATCACATCCGACTACAGATCAAACACAAATTCAATATGCGATACCCTAATTTAATGAATATGTATTCATTAATTTCACATAAAAGTGATCAGAAAGATTTTTTTTTTCAACGGTACCAATAGTATATAGGTGCAATCGGAATCATTTAAAATCTTAAACTTAATGAAAACATCTGATAATTGTCTGAATGTTGGTCGGGTACCATATATCATGCCTACGGTGGTTTATTGAATAGTTTATTTGACAATTCGAGATTATTGAAATATAATTTCTGGAATCACTGTTTGATTCATGTTAGCCGTTTGCACTGTAAAAATCGAAAGTAATGGCACAGAGTGATGGGAAGAAAAAACAAGGGCGTCATTTCAGCTACGATGTAAAAAATGCATTGAAGTTGTAAGCATTAAATAAATAAAAGAGTTATTGTTTCAGTATGAGACAGAAATGTAATTAATTCACTCGTGGCATAACCGGTCGTGAAATGTAAATTTTCTTGCTCACTCGATGATGTCGCTGAAACAAACAATTATGTTCTTATTGTTATGCGCCTAACATATATTTCCAATGTATATACTAACCACATATTGAAAGCAAGATAAATCTAACGAAGATCGATCTCGAACCATTATACTTCGTATAATGATATTTATTGACATAAATTTATAATCTGCTCAGGAAAAGGTCGGGCTGCTGGAAATTATTCTTTTGATATGGAAATTGATTACAATGATTACTTTCGAACAGGTTTTAGTTCATCCTGCAAAGAATTAAGATTACAAATATACAGGTAGTATAAACAATGTAGCATGAGAAATTCATATAGTCATTAAAATTTATTATCTTTCAGCACTAAGAAATTTAACATGCACCTTAATCTTAAAACATTAGTTATTTGTACATTTCAAATATGCATTGGCAGTCGTCAAATGTTAATTTGTTTTGTTCGGTTGTTTAAACGTGAGTGAAAAGGGAAAAACGATGCATTGTTTAGGAAATTTTATTATGCAGATGATTGACATACTTTTAACTGTTATGATCACAAGTTAAAATAGCACATATCCAATACAAGAATAAGCAGCAAGAAAATCAAATATAACATCAATAGAAAATGCATCAATAGGCAAGTCAACAACGACAATAACTGCATGAAAAAAGTAATGATATTAGTGATTATAGTTTAACAAACTGGTATTTTGTTTGGATGATAATGAATGGATGCATTGTGTTTAAAGAAAAGGGCAAAAACAATTAAGACCAGACATTATAAAAAGCTCTAACGAGAAATTTGTATGACCAAGTGTTGAAATACGCACATAAAGCATGGACTAAAACTCGGTCTATTCAAGAGAATATTAGAACCGTAATGGCAAATGTTTGACCCTATGAGACTCAATGCAGGAAAGCAATTATGATAAAAAATACAATTGTTATGATGAGTATTAGAAACCTTGAGGTATCATTATAGATTTGTTTGCATTTTCGTTTCCCTCAGGTTATGTTTCTGTGGAAAGCTTAAGGTGGCGAACATTTGAGCGTGTATGTCATGCCGCTAGTCGTCATGCTTCTTTTATCAAACTGTTACCTTAAAAACGATTTTATATTGTTACAACTCTGTATTAAACGTTATTGGAACTATTTGTAGGTTTACATCAGTAATGCGTCTCACTTGACCACTTAAACATCGTACTTATGTATTTAACAAAAGAGCCGTTTGTTGTTGTTGTTTTCCCGGTTTGTGCCATGTTTGACGGGTCGTGTTTTGCATTTTCTTTGTGTTGGATAAAAAGTGGCTGCAGTCTCTTTTTCAACTTTGCTGTTTTATAATTTTACAATGAAACATTGTTGATTCTTTGTTCATTGGTCCAATAGTAGGCATTTAAAATATATTTAATTTTTCCTTTTTTTATTTACAATTACTATAATTGCGTTGGACGTTTTGCCAGTGATGTTTATATCAGCCAAATGTGGCTGTCTATTTTATTGTTGGAATTACAGTTTATTCTTTATCATCGTGAATATGGATGTTTCGAAATAATGATGGTTATGCACATTTGAACTAAAAGACCTTCTATACGACATACTTGTATATAAATAAACTTTGTTAAAACAAATTGTGGTAAAGTTATAAAATGGAGAAAAATGTCGTACCATGTTGGTTTACCTATATATATATAATGCTATGGTATAGCAATATTGAAAATGGATAAGAAATTCGTACCGTCCTTGTTTAGCTATATTAGGCTTTCGTATAGCAATATTGAAAATGAGGGCATTGTGATATGTGTATGCCATATCGTGTTTATTGACATAAGCGATATCTAGTTTTTTGACATATTGAATACTAAATATTGTAAAGAGATGTTTTAAGTTGTGGATATACCATAATAATTTATATACTCTTAGAAAAGAAGCAACGTGTGGACATAAGAAACCATACAGTATCTGATTCTTTGTTACAACCAATCGAACATGTCAATGAATTCACTTACATGATGCAGATATGTTTTGTACATAAATTTCCTACTAGAATAAAAAAATGAAACTAAAATAATAGCAAATCTGAACAGAATTCTTAAAACTTAAAACAACAACATAATTTGCTTGTATAAATATAAGACGAAGAATGAGATGTCACGAGAAATGGATTTCAACCAATGACCTAAGGATGGCAACTTTAACGTACCACTACAGTTCTCCTCCGCTCTATCAATTCAGCTATCGCGGGAAATAGTATCTCTCTCTCTCTCTCTCTCTCTCTCTCCCTCCCTCCCTCCCTCCCTCCCTCCCTCCCTCTCTCCCTCTCTCCCTCTCTCTCTCTCTCTCTCTCTCTCTCTCTCTCTCATAAATATCTACCGAATAATGTAGTGTGATAAGATTTAGTCAATTTTATGAAGAACGTATACAGTCACTTGTCCTTTAACTATTTTAACATATTTAACAATTTATTGATATTTTGATAAAAGACGTTCATGATTGTATTGAGGCATATCTCGTCAATGAAAACTCTTTAATCAATGGAAAATAAAGATCATTTTAGTATTCACATAACAGGATTACCAACAAGTATTTCTTTTGACGCAATTGATAGTGATTCCACCAAATGCACATATGTAATTCTCGTCACATACCTACCATATACATCGTAGATGTCGGTGTTGTCGCTGAGAGGACAATACAATATATTGATAATGTGTTTACCTGAACTGCAATGTCAATATCGTTGAGAGTAGCAGTGGATAAAATGAAAACGAATCCAACAAAATAGTTAGACATCAGTTTGCCCATTGCCGTAAACTTTTTCCAGAACCATTATAAGACTGAATGATATAGGTCATGCTACATACAATTGTCAAGAGATATAATATGAAACTAAACCATACTGTTAAGCACTGTATTAATAAGTATTATTGAATTCATGAAACTGTGAATGGTAAAATAAAGAAACTATAACACCGTTATCTACGTATTAAATAGTATTCGACTGGAACATAATGCAAGGGAGTTCACAAATCACCTGTGGTAATGAGTCAATGGACAACTATTTTCATACCATACTTTTTTATTGTTGTATGTTTGACCTTTAACTAAAGTATGATTCAGTTGTATCAGACATATTAAGGTGTTTCGGGTTTGAACTTTCATCTATATGTAACGTGATACATATTTCCGGTCGGTGATGAATGGCGCAATTTTAATATTTTGAAAAATAAAAAAATAAATGTATTGAATTTAAATTTTGAAAAAAAGGTATTTAAGGCAGTAAACATAGACATGGAAAGGGACGTGCTGAGGGGTGAGAATATAACGACAGATGAAAGTGGGAGCGACACAGAGTTCGAGTACGATGACATTGAGACTAGTAACCGTTTTCGGACAGGTGACAGGTAAAGAAAACCATAAGAAGAGAAAAATGACAGAGACAAGTATGAACCAGTCGCATATCAGCATGACCTCTGATGAAAAACTCAATAGCTTGATCCTGTCAGTTATGAAAAATGCTGAAAAACTAGATAGAATAGAGGTGTCACAGCACAGGTATATAGCGGAAATACAAAAGGTAAACAAAGACATAGATCATATATCCGAAAGAATGGAATGCATAGAAAATAAGTATATGGCACAAGAACAGAATCTTATAAAGATAACGTTTCATTCCATTGATGCTGAGGCACGAAGTAGGAGAAATAATGTCGTGTTTTACGGAATCGCAGAGGTGGTAGAGACTAGACGTTTTCAAACAGTTCATGCAAGATGAAATGGGTATTGATACACATTCAGAGGGCACACAGGATACCAACTTTCACGAGAAGGGGTACGCAGAACCCACGATACAAAAAGCCAATCATTGTTATGTTCAGAGACTATATTGACACTGAAACGTTAATAGGAAACCAGCAACGTCTGAGAGGAACGGCATTTAATGTTGATAGGGGCTATCCAAAAGAGATTAAGGAGGCCAGAAATACACTGTACAACCTAGACGAGGCCAGAAGGGCTAGATGGGAAGGGAATAATGTACAAATAAGGTACCCTGCAAAGTTGTTTGTTGAAAATAGACTAATAAAAGATATGTTTCCTGGGTGGTATGAAATACCTTAAACCCCAAGAATTGACAGAACGAGAAAAAAAATATCAGAAAAAAACATCATCAAACTACAGAATTGACAGATAACAGTAAATCATCGAGTGAGTATGCACGGACCACTATATGCGACGAAGGGACAAAGCCAACGGCACATTCCACGCCAAAAGCGACCGATCATAACAAACACGCCAATTTTGCGACAACCGAAAAGCGTGAAACAAGTCTAAAAATAGATCAGGGGGAAACCATGAATTCATCGCACATGGGCCGCGATAATAAACAGCAAAATACCTTACCTGGCAGTCCAAATAGTAATTCATCAGTCTAGAGGAAAAGCAGGGCCATTACTAAATCACCAAATGTAAATTCCAAACACAGCACTAGTTCACTACACAAAAATACGAACTCAATTACTTTAGAACAGCATCGTCGGGAGGTAAGTAGATCAGCCGAGCCGGGAAGAAGGAGTGGTTACGCAATGAAGGGGAAAACCGAAAATCTCGGGAAACCAAAATCGCAAGAGCAGACTATCCAATCAGGAGAGAGGAATACAGGTCAAAATCAAGCACAATGGTCAGGCACGGTGTAGAACAGCGGTGGGAAGAATTTGTGTTTACCAAACTGTGATGGATTATTAGGGAAGTCATTTAATAAATTGAACTCTAAGGAATACCGTAATTTGTTCATGTATACTGATATTTTATTATTAACTGAAACATGGCTAAAAGAAAATGATAATTGTGAAGTGAGAGGGTTTTAATATTATAGGCTAGATAGAACAAATGTAAATAAAAAAGTAAAGGGGGGAGTGGTGGAGTGATGATTTATGTGTCAGATAAAATTCAACATGATGTGCAATTTTTAAAAAAATAGTGATGACAGCATTATTTGGTTAAACCTTAATAAAAACATTGTAGATACTGAGAATGACATATTGCTTTGTTTGTGTTATAATATACCTTCTGGGTCAAGCAGGGAAATAATGTCAGAACAGTGTATTTTTGACAACATATTAAATGACATGCGTTACTTTGATAATGTATATGAAAATTGTAATTACCTTATAGCTGGAGACTTAAATAGCAGGGTAGGGTTGAGATGTGATTTTGTACAAGATGAGAACATTTATAATTTAGAATTTTTGCCAGATGAGTATGAGATTGACTGTAACCTACCTAGAAAGAGCCAGGATAAGGTAGTAAATGAAAATGGCAGACTTTTGTAAGATTTCTGGGTTAAAGATTGTTAATGGGAGATGCTGTGAGGATGGAGAAATTGGACAATTCACTTGTGTTAAGTCAAATGGGTCATCTGTTGTTGATTATGTATTATGTAGACAAGATATGTTTTCTCTTTTTGATAAATTTGTTGTTGAAGAACCCAATATTTTAAGTGACCATTGCTGTGTTAAATTTACATTACATGCAAACATTGTTTTAGATGATGTGAATAATGCTCCCAATGATAATACAAAAATATCATATAAGTATATATGGGATCAAGATAAAACAGGTATATATAAGGAAACCTTTGAAAACACTGAAAACATGAACACTTTACAATTACTGTTAGAAAGTGTTACTAGCTGTAATAGTAATGAAGATATAAATGTTAATCTCAGTCAGTTTTATGAATTTATTGATACTGTATGTTCACCTTTGTTTAAAAGAAATGTTAAACATGAAAACAAAGATAATAGCAATACGCACAGTCAAGAAAATTGGTTTGATAGTGAATGTAATACAAGTAGAAATGATTTTTATTATTTTCTAAATATTTATAGAAAAGGCAACTTACATACAAATAGATCAAATATGGTAAAGGCTAGGTCAATTTATAAATGTTTGTTTAGGAATAAAAGAAATACTTATGATAAAGAAACCACAAATAAGCTTGAAAAAGCCAAATTACATAATGCCAAAGAATATTGGAAAATGCTGAAGAGTCTATGCAATGTGAACAATAACAATAAGCAAATGCCAAGCTCTAATAGTTTTGCTGATTATTTTAAAGCCATTAATAACCCAGAGACTCCTTTTTACCAACCAGATGATGACATATTGTATTTTAATGAAAGGTTTGTGAATGGAGAACTTACATGTATGTTTGATGAACTAAATCAAGAGATCTTGTTAAAGCTTGTAAAGAATTGAAACCTGGGCGTTCAGGAGGTCCTGATTATGTCATTAATGAATTCTTTAAATATGCTCCCGATAATGTACTTGAAAACCTACATAAGTTGTTTTATAAATTGTTCGATATAGGATATTTTCCAGGCTTGTGCACTGAAGGCTATATTGTACCAATCTTCAAAAAGGGAATTAGGGAAGACCCTGGAAACTATAGGGGCATCACTCTTCTTAGTACATTGGGAAATTTATTTTCCAAGATAATAAATAACAGACTAACATGCTGGGCAGAGAATTATAATGTATATGTTGAAGCACAGGCTGGTTTTAGACAGAAAGTGAGTACTGTGGATAATATGTTTTGTTGTTCATTGACTCTTATAGCATATGTTAAACAAAAATAAAATGTTATTTGTTGCCTTTATAGATTTTACAAAAGCCTTTGATTATATTGAAAGACAAACTTTTTTTTACAAGCTTATCAAATTAGGATTGAGAGAAAAAAATTATGATATTGTTAGAAATATGTATAAAAATGTTAGATCAAGAGTTAAAAGCAATAATAAGGTTAGTGGTGAATTTAGTTGCAACTTAGGTGTAAGGCAAGGGGAAAGCCTTTCCCCATTTTTATTTGCTATGTATCTAAATTACTTAGAAGAAACTTTAATTATGAAAGGCCATGATGGCATTGATATTGGTATGTTAAAACTATATCTCATTTTACATGCAGATGATATATGTATTTTTTCTGAAATGGAAAAGGGACTGCAAAATGGTTTATCTATATTGGAAGAATATTGTAATAGATGGAAGCTAAAAGTAAATGTCAGTAAAACTAAAATCATGATATTTAAAAAAGGTGGTCGGAGATTAGGTGACATTATATTTACTTATAACAATGAAGAAATTAAAATTGTTTATAAATTTAACTATTTGGGAATTGTGTTCACCACAGGTGGGTCTTTTAAAACGGCGTTTGAAAGTATAGCTGGTCAAGCCATGAAAGTAATTTACACGATGAAGTCATATCTTGTTAAATTTCCATACATCTCTGTTAGTCACAGGTTAGATTTATTTGATAAACTTATCGACCCAGTGATATGTTATGGTAGTGAAATCTGGGGATATTCTAATGCACCAGTCTCAGAGAGATTGTACCTTAGATTTTATAAGCAATTACTTGGAGTCCAATTGCAGACACAAAACGCCTTTGTCTATGGTGAATTGGGCAAGATGTCATGTAAAAATAGAACTATGTACAATGTCATTAGATATTGGACTAAGATAATATGTACATCAGATATAAAGCATGCTAAACCTGTATATAATATGATTTTAAATGACTTAGATATATATCCAAATAAGCCATCTTGGGCAAAGCATGTTAGAAACATATTACAACGATTAGGACTTAACGATGCATGGTTATTCCAGACCGTAGGAAATGTGAATTTGTTTTTATACCATGTTAAACTAAGAATAAGTGACCAATATAAGCAAGAATGGAATGCAGATATACAAATTTCAAGTATAGCATTAACGTATAGACTGTTTGCTGAATTTAAATTTCAACCATATTTAGATTGTTAACATTAAAAAGTATAGAATCTCATTAACTAAATTACGTGTTTCGTCACATAGACTTTGTATAGAAACAGGTCGATGGAACAAACCTACACCTATTCCAGTTAATGAAAGAGTCTGTTTATTTTGTTACTCTTTAGAAGATGAATTTCACTTTATTTTCGAATGTGAATGTTTCATTGAACTAAGACAAACACTTATAAATAGATATTACCGTACCAACGCTAATGTTATAAAGTTCAAATATTTATTACAATTAGAAAGTTGTGTTGTTTTGAAAAAAATAGCAACGTTTTGCCATAAAGCATTTGCTGCAAAAAACTTACTATTTTACAATTAGTAATATATGAGCATATATATATATATACTAGTACGTGCGTTGCTAAAACTCAAACATTGAGTTCTGCCAAAAATAATTATTATTTTTTGTATTGCAAGTTACTCTCCTTTCGCTGTATCATAATACTCATCGCCAACCATATGAATGTACTAACCATTGTATTTGTATACTGTACTCATGGGCTTATATGCCTACTGTATATGTTTTTTCCACAATAAACAAACAAACATTAACTATGTAGTTAAGTACTACTTTCCTATTCGGTTGTTAGTAAATTGCATTCCAAAAGATAAGTTGAACGTAAACATACTTTTCCTCATTTTCTTCATTTCATGACTATTTTAAGTTTGCTGTATATTATTTTCTTAATGTTGATACGTTTTAAAATTGGAATAAACCCATACAGGAGAGCGATCGTTTCTAAACGTAAATTACAGGTCTGTCTTTTTCCTGGGGCTTTCAGGTTGCTAACAACCACGTTCAGGACTCTGTCTGAGTTTAATTAGTTACTTATATTTACCCTTCTTGGTATATTTGGCAATTACCACACAGGTTTCCTAACAACAACAAAAAACATTCTGGTGGAGAAATTTAAGAATAACATTATGCACAGAACGTCGAAATTCATGCAAGTGATGTAACAAAACAATTTTAAACAATAGAAAAATGTTTTGCAATACCAAACTTTAATACCAATGTCATTGTAATCAGATTAATGCAAAGCCGAGTTCCTTTAATTGTGTTTTGATAAGCATGCACAGAACAATTGTTGAAAAGCTTGGGGATAAATGATTTTTCAAGAGCGTTCCAAGGTGATAAATATTCTGAATGTCTGTACATGTGACCTGCGTTTTGCATTATCGCCTATTTTCACTGTTTTCAATGGTTCGAAAGTTTCTATCTTTTAATTACATGCTGTAAATTATTCAATCATTTTTAAGTCGCTGTTTTAATTATCAACTCTATGGAGGTGCCATTGAATTTCGTTAGCTATTGTATTCACGACAACAATAAAATAAATCGGAATGAAATATATATAACATGGAGAGAGGAATTAGTTACAAAATTATCCCGTGGTGCAGTGTCACTATGAGAAGAGTGCAAATATCTTCGTAAAGTATTTATCAGGAAAACAAAGCGGTCTTTAACTTAAAGTGGTAATATGTACTGCTTCGTTGCAAAACCCGCTTTTATATAAGAGAAATTTCCGTTATCTTTACAATGCAATGGGAACTACAGGGGACACTTATGGAGTGAAGTGGCAAACAAATCGAACATGCCAACATTCGATGTTAATCGACAAGGTGTTATGAGTGTAGGTGAAATTTGTTGTTTGGAGCGAAATCGTTGATAAACGTTACAAGTGTGAGGTTGTGCTCTCAACAACTTGTGTAAATCCTAAAAGAATCCCAGTTAGGCTGACCGTTCCAAAGTGGTGACCCCAATATTTCGGCATCAATAATTCATGTTCGGGCGGTAGCTTCGCCTTTGGCAGAGGGATATAAATAAATCGGTTCACAAATCCGCCATAACAAGTCGGTGTGTCCTGTTTATGGCCAGGTCTGTACATCGAATGGAAAGGTCACACTTCAAGATATTTGCCTAGCACTTCGTGTGCGGGCTCAAATGTTCTCTATGACAAAAATGGTGTGTCGCGTATTGGACCAAAATTGTACGTCAAAATCCCACTTAAATGTCATTTGTCAAAATGCCTTGAACTCTGTGATCGTGCTGTTTTTTGCAATGCATGGATATATTTTAAAATAGATTTGCGTAATTGTTATCCATGACAAGACGGTGCGTCGCGTACATGACCGAGGACAAGGTCACAAACAAAGGTCATGGCTCAAAACACCTTGTAAATATTGTAAATTCTGATATTGTTCATTCATATGGGGATTTCATCATAAAGTTTAACATAACATGTTGTTTCACCATAACAAGACTGTCTGACCATTCATATGTGTTCGTTAAATACCAGGGTCACTATAAAGGATCATTGATCAAACATCAAAATATCAACAAAATGAAACAAATCTCGAAATCAAAACATTTAAAAGCAATACTGAGTATATGTAGGAGGTATTGAAGAGGAATTCTGAAAACATTAGTTACTACAATAGTACCCACATTTTCAATATGGCTTAACGATAGGCAGATATAGGTCAACCCATACCGTACGACTTTCCTCTTGATTTTTGTTATACAATTTGCCACATTTTTGTGAAAATTAAACACCTTTCATGTGATTCATAACTATTTTAGATATTATGCCCTTAGTGTAAAATTATGTTATTTCTTAAGTAGTTGCCTTTTTAAAGCGTGTTTATCGTAGCGTAACGTAATAAAAATGCTCTAAGATAGTTCAGTGTAATACACGTATGTCGTATCAAAGTCTTTTTGTTAAAATTTGCATTATAAAAATAATTTCGAAACATTAAAATTCACGATTGCAAATGATAAACTATAATTCATATAATCAATTTTGCCCCCTATATACATCACTTACCAAAACTGCATACTAATTCTTTATCAAATATCATAGTTTACTTTTGAATGATTATGGCTCAAATGCATGCTTTATGTGATATGCACCATTATTTAAAGTGTTATTATCGTTTATTATGAACTTCAACATTTCTATTTCTCGCCTTATTAGTGTAAAAGCTTGACATTTTCGCTTGCCCATCCGACTCCCTCATATTAGCTTCAAATTAGTTCTAAATTGTCTTTCGCAAACCTTATTTCTATACGATCAACATGCGCTGGTTTTTGAAGCAATGTTTGTGTCTGGAAAATAATGGTAAGCTAAAAAATGAATAAACAGTGAATTTCAAGTACTTCCACTTCCTTTCAGGTGATCTTATCTCCTCTGCCCAACGCCCGCCCTAATCAATTTCTGAGGAATGTGGGATCTTGCTTAATTCCGAGGATTTTCGTTTATCGTTACGAGCTAGCATTAATGAGCTTAAAACAGGTTAATTAAGGGCCAGATTGTTTACCCCCGACGGCATCATCAAACGTGGTGGTTGCAGCTACTTGTTATATTGCGGGGTCATCAAAGCCATTTGAGATCGGATTTGTATTATCAGTTTCACCCTACCTCGACTAAATTTCGTGCCATTGCCACTTGGATAAAACTAGCGATTTTGTTTCCCGATATGAGGCATATTCCGGAGAATGGGGAGTACTTTACATGTGACATATTCGTAGGACGTCGTTGGGGTTAGCGCGACCAACCTACGAAATGGGCCTTTCGTCGAGAATTACTTACGAGGCTGAAATCGGCCTTCAAAATAGCAAAGAATGTATTTAAAGATATCAGGAAAATTGATAGAAAATCGAAAATCTATGCTTAATAACGTTTTCTTCGCTTAATAATTGCTCTTATTTCAAATATTACATAGTAATTTGAATTGTTATCATACTGTCGATAATGGGCAATATTATAAGCAGGTCATGATGGACGTTTTCGGAAGAGGACACTCAAATTATCGAGAGCAGCTATCAATCATTTAAGCATAAATTGAGGCTTTAATCGTATGAATAATACAATGAAAACGGCAAAGACCAATCAGTAGCTTAAGATTTAGCAAAACAATACCTAAAATGTACAAGGCTTAGCCCACCTGACATGAATTATTGGACTTACAATAGAGAAGCTACACACGCATTAAAAACCTTTATCAATATAATGATGTTATCGCTTTCTGTGTCAATAAAGAACAAGCTAGGGTACACAAGGATATACAATGTGTTACCCCCGTTAATGTTATAAAACAAAATAAATCACTATGAAGTACATACAGTACAGGGGAAAATGGGCCTCATTTGTTTTACTTTATTTTTGCTCGAGGAAGGAATATGTTGCTCTTTAAAAGTTTAGATATATTAGTGTTCCATCGTTATAAAGACAAATAACTAATATCTGCGAAATCTGATGTATGAAAATGAATTTGAACTTAGCCATAAAAACATGGTTTAGAAATATATTACGGAATCATGTTAACACTTTTTCTAATACCTGAATTTAATTAAGAAATTGTAGGTTGTCGCATCATGTTGAGAACAAGATTTGCCATTAAGAGGATTGCATGATGTCATAGAGGATTGAAATTGGAAAAAAGTTAACAAGTGTCAGAGGAATAAACAAATGACATGAGTCATTCGCTTGAGAATAAGAGAAAATCATTAACACTGTCAGTCAACAAACTTTGTTTTTGAAATTTGTTTTGGAATATCAAATATGTCCACAAAAAGTATTTAGATTGCAATACTATGGTGTAGAACTGAAACAATGTTATGTCTTAATTAATATGTCCAAAAGTAATTGTTAATGGCGACCTAACACTATTAAGTTCTAGATGACCAGAGTCACTAGCTTCAGTGTATATTTCAAGCAAAGGCAACAGAGGCATGTAGGGCAAGATTAATTGGGGAGATAACATATTTGAGACATTTGGTTAAATGAAATGTTCGTTACATATAACAAAATATGTACGTCCTAAGCGTTAATTAATTATTACATTAACATGAAACATATCTAACATTTAAATCTATCAAACATTCCGTCAGAATAGGAAGAAGCCGGTAGAGCAACAACGACACTTTTTTAATAAATAAATACGATTATATCATTTGTCAAGTGAGTTGCATAACTGATATGTAGATAGTTCCATTGACATTTACCGCAGAACTGACACCATATTTTCAAAAAAAGTTCAATTAAATAAGAGAAGCAAGAAGATTTACGGCAGGACTGATCTGCTCAAATATTTGCTTCCTAACGCTTTCCGGGAAACGGAAAGTGGAAACGATCGTTATAATGACTTTTAGCGTACTGATAATATTCATGACAATTGTCTGTTTCAATAATTACTTTTTTTGCATCGATTCTCATAGGGTCAACAATTTGCCGCGTTGATATCGGTCATTATAAAGTTTGTATTACTTGCGTTTTAAGTATGAAATCATGACGATTATGTAAACAAGAGCTTTCGTAGGACAACGCGCTCGGCTATACGCCGTTTTGTCTTAGAAATGAATACAAATATGATGTTATTTGTGCCTGTCAAAAGCAATAAAAACTTCAAATTAAAAGAAAACCAGAAACGCCGCACGCGACGATAATAGGTTTTCAATGATTGACAGAATAACTTTAGTCTTCGTTTAAAGATTCAGTTTCAATTGTTTTTTTCGATTTTAAGTTACATTGACCTTGACCTTGACCGTAGGAGCTCCAAACGCAATCTCATGAAAGGTCTCTATATACTCATCCTATAATTCAAGTTTGTTCACTATATGTCAAACCTAACTTTAATTTAAAGCCGCCCTCCCGCCTGCTCGCCCGATCCATGACTTACGTTATACTTATAACCAGGTCTCCCTTTGTGAAATCCTGGTTGAAAATATAAAAAAGTGTCTTTCAAAAGCAATAAAAAAAGTAAACAAAAATATATTAAGGGCAAAAATTTGAATTTAGAGTTAGTATGGAGGTATGATACATGTGTGATGGCTACTATGTAAAGTATGAAAGCCATTGAATGAACAGTATTGGAGATTCGAATTCAAACCCAAAGTTGCCCAAAAGCTATTTAAGTCGATCGAGGGCCATAATTTGTATTGATATATAATGGAGTAATGTAAGCTAATTGTTTGATGGCCGTAAGCAACTCTGTGAAGTATTAAGTCAACTAAAGGGTATTAAGGTATTAAGCGAAAATCCAATCTCTTCCTAAAACTATGTTTCTAAGTCAACAAGGGCCATAATATGTATTTGGGATGAAATGGTGTTATGTAACCTAATGTCAATTAGTGTCTGAAAATTTAAGTCAATTGAATGAAGAATATTGAAATTATTAGAAAAAATCCCAACTTGCCCTAAACTTTAACCCGACACAGTGGGCCCTAAAACATTAACCGAATTTCCTTAGTCAATCAGGGGCCATAATTCGTATAACGTTAATATAGACTTATGTAACCTCATTGTGTTATGGTCCTCAACAACTGTGTGAAGTATTGAGTGAATGGGATGAAGGGTATTATAAGGGATGGAGTTATAAGTTAAAACGCAAACTTGCCATAAAACTGTCACCAGACGGAGACGCAGACGAGTAGTATAGCCTCCTTATTCTTCGAAAAGTCGAGCTAAAAATTTGCTATTTCAACTTGCTCGTTTAAATTCTAAATTGTTCACATATGCATACTGAACCCGTATGCGGTCATCCTGTGCTTGGTGTTGAAACATTATTAGTGTTTTTAAATATAAGTTATAAACACCCATTTTCTGCTGCAGAAATGTCCGAAATACCCTTCAAAAATCAGTCTACCTTAAATAAAATCCCATGGTTGGTATACTGTTAGTCGTAGAGCTGTCTAAGGCAGCCGAGCGTTATCGGCAAACACCGTAGACGCATTAAACATTCAGTTATAAATAAATTTATAACAATCTGGCTTAAACTGAGAAAACATTCTAAACGAGTACTCTGTATTCTTTATTAAGTCAATAAAAGACAATCGATTTTTACCAGCATCGCCTTTAAAATACAGGTAAAGAACAGTTACAGTAAAATTGAAATTATTATATGATGTACATGTGAGAAAGCAACGTTTACAAGTCAGAAAGAAATGTGCAATTTTGCTACAATGCTTTTCAATAGTTTTATCTTTTGTTTTGACATAAAACATATATATAAATAATAAACATATAGTCAGTATTGTTTTTCTTTTAACTCAAGGTTATTTGTAATCTGCTCAATATAATTTACTCACTTAAAACGATTAACCTAGGCTTGTAAGTGTATGGTAAGATTCACACATTTGAAATAATATCAAAATATATGGCGAGTAACATGATAGATTTGATTGTAACAGGGAATAATTCAAGAAACAGGATGGAACAGCAGACTTGGCTAATTTAGTTCGTCTCTTTAACCTTTACTTTGATATGTCTAAATAAAACTGTTTTACTTAAATAAGGTTGATTTGCCTGTACTTTTAGATTAAAGGAATACTCAGAGGTTTGAATGATTGTAAAGAAATGTTGGTAAGATACAGGAAGTAAATTGAAATTATGAAAGAAACAACAACATACATATTATTATGATGACAATAAGCTAGTTTGAAATCACATTTGTTACACTACGTATGGCCCACTGAATAAGTGATATACGGTTATTACAGGGCTTTCATTTACTAAAGGTAAGTTCAGGTGGTTGTTACTTAAAATTGCAATCACATTTAAACAGTATTTTCCATGCAACGTGTTGCATGCCGGTGGAAATTTCAGGTTACTTGTTATTTTTTTATACCTATTTTTTCAATCTCAAATAAATTAGATATTGCTTAACAAGAAATAGTTTACAAGTAAAACAAATATCTTTTCATTATTATAGCGATGATTCTTTAAGTGAACTTTTCATGACTTTAAGACAAAGAAAGTACTATAACGTTGCCAATTCAGATATCTTATGAAAGATTTCTTCATTGATTCTTACTGTCATAACATTGCTGGATTTACTTTAAAAGTATTTGAACGAAATATATATAGAGTTACATTATGCATATAAAAGTTAATTGTGTTACTATTTTCGCATAAACTATTTGCATTTTCATTAAACTGCAAAATAAACTCCATCACTATTTGAATATATGGTTATGTTATGCATAGGAAAGTGAATTGAGTTACTATTTCTGTACTATTTATTCAAAATAAATAATGGTTTGAAACCGTTAAGTATGTTAGCAAGCAGTAATTTCAGACTGTATAATGAGCGTAAATAACTCTTTATGACTGTAGTGGTGTAGACCTTGGCAAACAACAGTCTTCAAAAAATTCCCCAGCAGAAACTCTCAATATTCTGACAAATAATAGACACATTTATAGTTCAAAACTCGCTATTATTACTTTCAATAAAAAACTTGCTTTCGTCTATCTATTGAAACTAGTCTCTGAAATTTCATATCGTCGCCTCTAATGGCAACACTACATAAACACGTAAGTGCGGTAATGTGGAAAATCACTGCACATACGATGCAAAATGAGAAACCTAATAGAAAAATTCCGCCACAGTTATAAAGATAATCTTCTTCTTCTATTCTATTGTTATTTGTAGTAGACACGTTTATCAAAATGCTTTAGTTCAATAATGTATTAATAGTTCACTTCAGCTGTCGTTAAGACTATATTCTAATAGTTGACATTACTTTTTCTAAATGGAATAACATTTAGAGTTGGAAAGAAATAAGCGTTTAGGGGTCAAAGTTAACTTATGCCAAATTTATTTTCCTGTTGTTCTACTAATTAACAGGTAGTTGCATTCCGTTTACAATCGGGAAACCATAATATTTTTATTTAATTTGAATACTTCAATAAACTAGTATGTGTTTTTTAGATGTTAATAATTTTAAAACTTCTTTACAACATGTCCTGATAGCCGTTAAAGTCTACCTCGAATATATAAAGTCCTTTCACCAGGGCTGGTATTTATAAAACGTATTCGTAACTAAAGTCAAATTCATATTTTTTACTCCAATAATCTGAAAGGTGTTGTATGTATGTATTTCTTTAGACCTTGCGATCAAGGATAACCCGTGAAAGTGCAAGCACTTATTTCCAACGGGGTCCTTTGTTTTTTGCTGAAGGGACAGCACGCTGAAGAGACAGTGGTGGGATACAAGGAAGTCCGGGTGCGAGACCCTAGCTCTTTTTCGAAGAGACCCCTTGGTTCTTTTACGTGCTCGGTGTAAAGCACCGATACACGGGGTACAACTTTCCTGGGTTAAACCAGTACTGAGTACACCACTTTTCCAAGCACTACCCTTTAAATGCCAAGCGCCAGGCAAGGGAGCTACTTGTACCAACTTTTAACGTCTTTTGGTATGACGCGGCCAGGGATCGAACCCACGACCTCCCGCTCCGTAGGCGGACGCTTATCCACTAGGCCACGGAGACGGTTACCAGGCCACGGAGACGGTTAGTGTTCTAAAACAAAAGAATGTATTTTAAATAACCTAAATTGAAGAAAAATATTTGAGAAATTATTAAGCTATTTTATCATATGCCCCGTGAGATACGTAAACTAGGAAACCGACTTTAGTTTGTAAATAAATTAAATAGTTTTATGAGTACCTGCCCTGAACTTCACATAAACGTTTCATGCGAAAACAAAGGTATGATATTACATGTAGTGATTTACATTCGCTTTTTTCCGTACAGTCTTTCAAGACAGACACCAACTGTAGAGCAACAACACTCTGATTGTTCGTTGTACAACAAACACATATCTTTAAACGATAAACGGTTCTTCTATTGCTAAAAACCCCCGGCTATTTCGACAACAGTATACAACATGTTATGGAAACAACAATCAACAACTTGTTGGGTAACACAAAGTTATTTTATAGCGACAACAATCGTTCTATTGATGCAGCAAAAACAGTTATTTTTTGCAATTACGCACGGCACTGGAATTGCAACAACAACTGATTGTTATTGATAAATAATCAAGAAAAATATTATTTGTTGAAGGAGCTAAATAATTGCTTTTCAAACTTTATACGAATTTCATTGACATATATATTTTCTAAAATGACGCCAAATAATTTTTTGGCATTAGACATACAAACATGTTACTTATTCATGAAATTAATGCCTAAGGGAGACGAAAATGCAAACGTTCCAATTTCCAAATTCTTACGATGATATGTGTCACTCGTAAGTACTTCGCCTACTTAGTTCAGCATGACAAATTGTATTTATTTTATTGCGATTACTCGTCTAGAGTTAGCTATTCAATAAAAGTAAATAACTATCCTACATTCCTAATATGATATTTTCCGAGTTAGCATAATTTCCTTTCCTGAATCATGATTCTCGTATAGCCCAAGCTTACATTTTTGGTGGTAAATGTATTTCATGTTATATTGTCGGTTTGGACTCTAATATTAGTAAAAAATAAGCATTACTCGAGTGTGTTTAGTATACACATGTTATAATGGACAACTACGCTCGTGTGTATGGTGCTTTTTATTTATGGGGTAAATCTTAAATGCGTACACAATGTCTTTCTTTCATTCAAATGGTATTTGTATTTCCCATGTCGGTTATAATATACAGTGTAAATGTTATTATGCAGACAAAAATGGTATCTATCTCAGAATTTTAACAAGAAAACGTCGATGCCTAACAATTAGAGGTACATTTTATTTGTTCGCCTGTCCCAAATGGTCACCCCAGATAACAAATACGGCGGCTCTATGGATAGGAAATTACCGTAGCTCAAGCGGTACGTCCAGGCGTTATTCATCAATATTTCATTTGATCAGGGCGCTTAAATAGAATTATCATGATAATTCTTTGCCGAAAAGAAACAAAGAACAAGCATACATGCACTTATTTTATAGTCATATTCGTGGTTGTATATTGGTACAGTGTCATAAGTTGTGAAGTACTACGTACGTGATGTATAGATATTGTATGACTTTTTTCTTCTGTGTAATAACACAGTATACGTGACGATTTGCGCAGTGGTTTACTAACATGGTGTTTATCTTTTAGATGCATGCTAACAAACAAAATAAACAGCATCATTGGTGTTTGCTCACGAAGGGTTTTCTATGTTTTCATGCTGCTGTTGTAATATTAAGGTCACGTATAATTTTAATTTGAACATCATATCTAAAATCTCAATGGAATCAGAAATTGCTTGACAAGAAATAGAATGCAATTAAATCTACTGGCAATATCGATCAAAAATGAGTAACAGGAATACAAAACATAATAAGATTCTCCTAGTCGCAATGATCTTCCCATGAGGCAATCATAACGTTTAGATATATCATAGATATGTTCGAGGTAAGGTGAAAACGAGTCATAAATGCATGGCAGTCTTGCTGTGGCGTTACTTCAGATTGAGGGGTATAATTTGGAGTACATCATATGTAACAGAGTCGTGAGACGTCGTTCGGGATTGCACGACAAACCTACGAAATGGGTGTTGCGTCGCAAATTACACAGGAGCTTTTATTTTTTTCTTTACTGTACAAGAATCTACTACACCAATTTTTGTCGCAATTACCTGTGTATAGTGTGCTATACACACGGATTCCCTAATAATTTTTCAAATTTTATGCTGTACACCTACCGTTTACTTGTTAAATATATGCATATTCATGTGGTTTGCTCAAACATTTTGTTTCCTTATCAGCATTTTATAATTCGATATGATAGACAATGTATATATATCACCATCTTGTCATATAATACGTTATCCATAAAACTGATACATTAGGACACAGAAATGAAAATAAACACATCGACTGATGGAAAGATCGCTCAAATTGAATAATTGTTATCTTTATATAAGAACGTCTCATTCGTATTTCATCTGGCGTTAAGATAAGGTTCTACTAGTTGTCATCAAAATTGTTTTCATTTTTATATTATTATAACATTCATTTTGGTCAAACGAGATTATTGATCATGAAATAACAGTTTCGCAAAGCTTGAAAGGAAGATCTTTGTGCTGAAGGCTATCAGAAAGTTTCGAAATGTCACAGAAACATGTCCTGATGGCTTTGTCTTCACTAATTGCGAGACGAAATGAGTGATAAATGGAAGCAAGTCCGTTTATAGTAGAATCTTTTGGAATGAACCCAGACTTTAAAATGGTTAGGAATTCGGTCGTTTAAAACAAGTGGAAGGAAGTTGTACGCGTGTGTAGGATTTGTTGCTGATAACACTTGACAATGATATTTGCCGGCGTCTTGAGGCAATTATTTCTATGTATATATATATATAGTATTTATGCACTGTTCTGTTTGTAGAGTTTTGTGCTGTTCTATGTTTCTTGTTTGTGAATTTGTGTTCTATGTCTTTGGCGTTTGCCCATTGCCACTAAACCGGGTTTAAACTCTTTGCTACTGAGCATGTTTCTGTAGCTCTTTGCATATATATTGTGAATAGAACAGACATTTGCAATTTTCCATTAATGGAGCACTCGATCAGACAAGAGAGAAAGCTTGTCGTGATATTAAAGGGGATGTGGTATTTCTTTCAGAACATTGCTTTTGATTTGAATAATTAGTCATTTCATCTGTATTTAAAACATCGTACAATTTTCATCTAACAGCATGTACAAATAGCCGTCAATTTTGTATCAGTTGCATGCAGATACAAAATGCTTGGTTTCAGATTTAGTGAGTGACAGATGCGTTGCATCGACATATTCGTTTAACATTCGAACAGGACAAATATTACATATAGCCCTTCAAGCCACTGCAGAGCATCCATGATGGTTATTTTGTTGTAACAACAATTTGCTTTGTTGTCTCATCACGAACTGTTATCTTTTGGCAACAACTAACAACTCTTATACTTAATACCAAGTTAAGTTTCAAAACAATATAACTAATTTTCAAAACTTTAATTATAATAAATTTAATTGAATAAACATTATATTAAATTAAATGAAATTAAATTAAATCAAATTAGAATTTAATTTAGAAAAAAAAAATAAAAAAAATATTTACTTTTAAATTAAAATAAATGAAATTACAAATCAATTACAAAGATCATATATATTGCAAAATCTTATTCAAGCTTAAATATTATTTGATTAACAAATTATTGTTCTGGAAAAAAGCAACTACAACGAAAGAACCAATATAATATATATGTATTTAACACTCTTCATGAACAGCTCTCTGAGATCTTAGCTTAGTAACAAATTCGTAAGACTGCTGAAAAGTTAGGATCCTGCCGTACCAGAATATCTAAGAATGCAACATCGTATTCTGTTCCCCAATATATTCATAAATAATGCCGTAAATATATTCATAACATACAACGTATTCAATAAATAGTAGCATCTAGTAGGTTGGTAATCTCTGCCCAAAAGAAAGGTTCTAGAACAAAATCTTTTATCCTGACTAAGCAACTTTCATCCATCGCCCAACCATTTTTGGTTAAGTCGAAAGAAGGTTACGACTTACCTGTAAGATCTGTGCTCCGATAGTAATTAACACCCACACGGGCTTAAGTATAAAATGACCACTCTCGGGCGCACAAGCCAGTAGTTTTTCTGGTTATCTTACAGGTAAGAGTATAATTTATTATTTTATTTAGATTCTTTTTCATAAATTGTCTTTCTTATGAAGATGTACTGATTTGTATATTAAATAAGGTTAAAAGAATTATTTCATCACCATGTTTAGTATTTTATTTGAATTCTGTTTGCTTTCATGTATCTTGAACTAGTATAATTGTATGAATTCCTCAATTGTATTGATATGTTTTAGTAAAAAAATTGTATCATGTTATGCATGTGTTGTTTAAATCAAATTTGTTATTTTATTGTATTATTTATTTATCACAAATTGTGACCTATTGTGACATTTCTAATAAAGGAGTTTTTCTGGTTATCTTACAGTTTTGTCTTCTGGTCGTGTTTCGGATTGAGAGATAAATCCTGGTACCTCTCAATAAAAATTAAAAAAATGAATTTGAGTTTCGCTTTACCCAGTTGGTACGAACACCAACCTCCGTAACATCACCAATCCGTAACATACTGTGCAAAGGGAATGGCTACCTTGTGGCAACAGGAATAAGTTCTTGTTGCAAAGCTTAGTGATAACTTATAAAGATTTCTGATTTATCCAGCTAGTTGAATAACTGTTTTGCACGCGTTAATATGTTTAATAACAAAAAATATTTTACTAAAATGACGCAAAATGATTTTACGGCATAAGCCAGCAATTTAATTTTCAATTGAATTTCTAAAATATACATGTAAATCATACATATATTGATAATGTTAACAAAAGTCGTGTACCAAATCGAATCATGAGAAGGTATTTCAGTTTTTTGTACATTCGGTGTTAGTTGAGAAAGAAAAAGGGTTAAGCAATGTTAGTAGGGAGAAGAAAGCAATGTGGATAAACATTTGTATTCTTGAATTGGAGTTTACTTGCACTGAGTAAATTACTTAAAAAGAAAACAAAAGCAACAACATTTGCAGTAATCAAAAACTTAGCTTGATAAGCGCCAGTGACCATCTATCATGAAATGTATGCAATTTATTTTTGGCCATAGCTATTTTTTCTGTTTGCAGTCTCTTTGAATAAGAATATGGGACAAAAGCCTCAAATACATTGGTATTTGCTTCACACGTTGATTTGAAAATTAAGAATTATACAAAAAAAGTATCGATATAGTTTACTGTTATTCAGGCAGCATTCTAAGAAGGAATTTGCACTGAAATGCTCTTATTTTGGTAAAAATGTTATGTTTGAATGATTTTGTATAACTATTTTTTCCCAATTAAGAAAATTTGAAACTATTTCTGTCAATCATAATTTTTCTTGAATCGAGGCAAAAAAGTTCTGCTAGATTTCCAATAGTAAATTCTCTCACTGGTTTTCTTATCTCAATATTTATTCCCAACAAGCCAAAACCTCTTGTCCTATCAGATGACACATATTGGCGGTAGATGATTTTTATACTCACATATCGTCGGTTTGGAATCCAATTTCACTAGGAATGAGTAAGCTCTTTTACTATGTTTAATGGGATAATAAAAATTGACGTAAACATGGGATCAAGAATAACTGCAAATGTGTGAATGGAGATTTTACTTAAGGTTTAAGGCATCTCTCATGCTTACACATTGTCTTTCTTTCATCATAATGGTAGTTATTTATTTCCCTTACCACGGAGGATATGGTAGGATTCATCGAACACCCTTACCTCAAATACTATACCGATGACATTTTTGCAACAGTGCAGTTCAAGCCGCCACTTTATCTTGTATTATCGTAATGAAGCTTGGCGAAAAGGGTGTTAATGAATTACAAGTTGTAAAACGAAAACGTAAAGCGTACATGTAAGGCATTAGGTATGTTAACCAATAATAGCTAATTTTACCAACAGATAATTTATTACGTTTTTCTTGCCTTAAACTTTACTTTTGCATTGGCAAAGTGAAAAACAGTATCAAATGTGTTTGATTTATGTATCATATAATGAATCCATGTATCACTGGGATATACACCACGCAACGAGCGTATCAATCATACAACTTAAAGTATTTCAGAGCCATTTTCATGGCTACAAATAAGGAAAGTGTCAAGATTTGTGACGCACATAGAGATCAACAGTCATTACATGGCTTCACCCGACTGTGTATAAAGTCCGTATTTCCTACGTGACGGTCTGCACAGTGGTTAAATGACATGATATATATTGTCTGATTTTTTTGTCTGACAATAAACATGGTTTGATAGCCCACGTGATTAAATTCAATCGCCCACTCACCTAGTACATTGCTGACATGATTTTATGTTGTGGTTATTAAGAGAACATCTGTTTAATACCTACATGACAAAACCGTTTTCGATGGAAATTCTTTTGCTGTGAAAAGTGAGTTTCTATATTTTAAAGTTTTCGTAGATATCAAAGCTCTCTATGAATTATGTTTAGTACTGTTTGGTCATTGCTGTTTGCAATATACAAAATGTAAGTACTGACTGTAAAATGTAATTTGACGTATTCTGCGCGGCCATATTCCTTTTCCATATTATTGTATCACAAGAAACCACCATGTGTATTGGAACATCGAACCAATACTCATTAGGTGTTTACAAAAACATTCACATGAAGAAATGATCACAATGCAACACGATACACATAGTTGCCTAACCTTAAATATATTTTTTTTATTAAGATTTTCAAATCATAAGGCTAGCGTAGTCAACATTGGCTGACCGTTTCAAAAAGCAATTAATTCAATTAAGAGTAAGACTTGATAGACATCGTGGTTTTATGGCATATCTAATATGTTTTCCCCTTTAAATTCAATGCTCTCAGACTGGGTACTTTCCTTCATTACTAAAATGAAATTGCCACATGAACTGATTTTGATCTTTTCAAAGACTCAAACATTAATTAAGCACAAGTATGCACTTGTGCTACAATCATAGCTTAACTAAATACGTGTTGTCATTTCTTCTGGTCAAATTGTCTAGAAACTTAATGTTAGTTATGTGAAGTTATTTATTTCTTTGTTCTCATTGACCCTTCCCTGCTTTTTCAAATTAGTTTAAGTCATGCATTTTGCGTTCTAGTTTAGTAAGAATTTACTCTTGACGTGACTTAATAAATGGTTCAGGCCATATTTGTTTATTATGTCAAACATGTCATCAACATGCATTTATAAAGCTAGACTATCAAGTAGAACTCAGCCAAGGCTTCGCCTTATTGATACAGTCCTGAATGAATAAGGGAAACAAGCTTTGGTATATATTACTTAAATTTAGATAACCAAAGTCACAATCTATATTATTTTTTTTTTTTAAACTGAGGGAACAGAGGCATCACAGGAAACGCAAACTGGGTAGAAAACGTATTTGATGCATTTTCCATTTAACTGTGTTGTTGTTTTCATCTTAAATGACATTAAATTAATAATTGATGTTTTTTATTGTGAAACTCTATGATCACACAGTTTTAATCCTTTTGTTTTATAAGGCAGACTGTGTGTGATGCTTATAGTTTCAAACAATGACTGCATCGTATCTTTGAAAAGTGCTTGCATAAGGTGCTCTGAATTGTAATCCTCCGTCTGCAGATAGAGTTGGGATCTCTAATCATATAAGTACTATGGGTATACCTATTAATTTATTATTTGTTTTATTATTAAGTTTCCTCAAGTTAATGCATACTTTGATAAGATTTACCTTTTACGTTTTTTTCTTTATTCAGGATTGTTGGGATAAGAGAGAGGTTTGTGCACTTAAACTAGTTGAAACCCCAAGTAAATTTACATTTTACTGACCGTTCCAAGGCAGTATCTAATACTCCTTGATAAACCTACCCAGTTTTTTTTATATGTTTCTAGTTTCTTATTTTTTGTTTCCGTTTTCTATGTGTTTGGCGTTTACCCATTAAACCGGGTAAATATTTGCAATAAAACTGTCATCCATAGGTCACTGCTTCAAATCCGGTTCGCGGGACATCCCTTTTTCATTGTTTTATTTGGTTTCTCAGCGTTATTATAGAAGCTTTTTAATGCGAATAATAAGACGGTATTTGTCATATTCAGGAGTTTGAATATTTCATTCAGTTTCGTTAAATTGTCACTTAACACAATTGATGTCAATAACATGTCGTCATTCTGATGAACATTTCATGAACATTCATGATTATTTCAGAAAAGCTTTGATAAAACAATCTTTATTCAATTTCCAAAAGAACAGCCACGCACATGTAATAAAGTCTAAATAACATGCCTATGTTTAAAAGGTGTTATTATTTTCTCTCTCCTGCTTAACTATTTTCTGACATAATATGCCACTTAAACAGTAACGCACATAGCAAAGTATAAAATCATTTAAATGATATGGTCAATAATTTTATATTTAAACACAAAGCATCAGTGTGACAATATTTTGCATAGTTATACGTGTTAAGTTTTGGTGATATGTATAATTTTATAGCTCTAAAACACTGTAACGTTTTCTTCCAAAAAATAAACGATTATTTCTGAAAATATATAATTATACTTATATTAGCCCGAAGAAGCAGAAAGTCGTGTGCTGCTAGGGACGACGCAATCTCTAGGCAGGTCCGTAAGCTTCGAGGTTGTTTTTCAAATCGCATTGCGATTGCGTCCTTTCTCGTTACTTCTGGCCGTAGCAGCAGGCTGCAATTATTAAATACGTCGCGCTGTATTGCACGAAGGTTTAGCCAACAGTAACAATATTTTGTTATGAAAAACTTAATTTAAATATGGAAACTTTGTGTGCGTAGTTATTTGTATATGGCACTGAAGATATACGGGGAAAAGGGGTTTCGGATTAAATTTCAGTTTTTTCCGTTGTTAACAAAGTTACACTTAACCTTCATTAATTATCATTTATAAATGAAAGCAGCCATTAGTGTCCACGTTTATGCTACTGAACGTAATAATATTAATTTTACAGACCCTGGCGGCATGCTTGCTCTTCTTCACAACCATCACCAGCAGCTAATCCTTCTCGTGGGACTTGCTTTTCAACGCACAGGAGTTCAAAGGAAAATCTGATTTGGCCTCGCGAGTTCGATGGACAGTTCGGACCGAAGAGTCGAGTCGGTCCAACTGCGGAATTAATTTGTCAAGCCAGTGTATTTTTATTACTACTATGCTTGTGTTTGTTTTCAGAATGTGAAACACTCCTACTAAACGCCAGATCTTGCATCACTTAACGGTCGTTTAAAGAAAATGAGTCGTTGACACTTCCGTGATGCAGCTGTCCCTTTAGTTGGTTTCTCCATACGTGTGTACGATTTAGATTTAATTTGATATTTTTATAGCATGGACATATCTTATAAATCAGACAATGTGGCACCGTGTAAAAACAATTTTACAATAGGATGGATATTATTCCGTTTCAATATTTTACAAATTGAGGTGCCAGGAACTTTTCTCCCGAATCGTACGTATGCATGCATATTTTAAGATATGTTTGCATTTTAACTACAATTCGGTGCATAATACATTGTAAGAGCAGTCCGCGGCAGCATGCAAACTGTTATGTATAGCACTTGCACCGGCAAACATCAAAACGTGCAAGCTCTTTTTCAAAAGGAAACGTGCACATAGTTCAGTATATGCCTGTAATGTACCTTCGTTCGATTGATTTCGCATCATAAAATTAATGCATTGTACGAAAGGAATCTTGCCGACTGTAACGAAGAATGTTTATTTTGTTCATGAAATTATAACACTAAAATGAGCAGTACTAGATTCAAATTATTATCGGAAATACGCCCAGTTTAGATTATGACACTTGTCATCAGAACCAGGAACGGAGAATGAATGGTCATTTAGATCATCTTCTATTCATATTTGTCGGCAACACCTTTTATGAGCGAACATTGGTTTACTATGTATCGTTTTTTTCCAGCATTTGTTTAATTCGCTTAGCGAGTTCTTTTAAATTAAGACGATTGATCTCATGGAACTGCATCTGAATGGTATATCTGTTTACGTATTTTTTCAAAGCATATATTTTAACAAATGTTAGTTAAATGTATAATCAATAATTTTCGATTTTGCACATAACCCTGAAGAATATAACTGTATTAAAACTTGCTTCGATCTCACTTCGTATTTCAAAAGATGCCGTGAAAAGGATGAGAAAGTACCTGATCTTAAGAAAATATTAGAATTAGAGTTATTTTCTTATTACCATTTAAAAAAAATATAGTGTATATAATTATTTTTGTATATGTACCAAGTTATTTCTATCAGTAAACAGAATAAATAACTGTCAGGAAAGAACATATAAATTGCCTCCAGTATCCTTCAAAAAACTTTCCTGTGACATCGTTGAATGACGATTTTAAGCATTCCTGGAATGTCAATTCTCGTACTCAGTATGAAGAGGATTATCGAGATCAAGTGGCATATTCACTCCTCCTTAAAGCGTTTACCCTGACAGAAGGGTGAATGACTGCGTCGCGTTTTAGATAAAATTCAAATAAATATAGTTTATGTATCATCGATGAAGAAAAGACAGACATTTTGATTATGCCGGAACCAGTTGTTTTTATAAAAAGCACGAGTGATTCATACGCACGAGTATTTCGTGCGCATATGAATGTAAAGGCATTCAGCTTTGGTGAACCGATACGTTCACATCGATGTATAGGATAGACAACGAGTGGACGTATCTATGACATATATACCCGAGCGTAGCGAGGGTATATTTGTCATAGATACGTCCATGAGGTGTCTATCTGACTTAGACCACGTGAACTAAAGCGAGGAGGTTTGGTTCTTGTTCTTCAATCTAAAAACTCATACAATCTAAATACCATTTAACTTTGTATGCCGCAGACAATGCGTATTTTGGTTTTGCCCAATCACGAATTTTCTATGGTTAGAGAATTAATGTTTACCGTACACATTGCAAGGCAAGGATCTTTAACTATTTGCCATTCTTGAATTTGCCATATCGGAATTCCGTTAAAAGTCGTTAAGACGGAATGGTTTTGAAACGGGTGGTCGGAAAACTAAATTGAATATTATTTTCTGCATTAATGTAATTGATATTGAGATCGATATGAAAAGTATCTGTAATTATTCTTTTATATCAAAAAGGTTTCATGTTTTGACGTTTTTATCTCATTAACGCTTTCAAAGATTTTCAGATGTTTGAATAAAGCTAACCGAAAAAGTGATTTGGTATGGCCTAACAAAAAATGCACTTTAAGTTTGATTTGTAACTTTGGGAACATATGTAATGTTTTTTCAGTATTATTAACTGCTGTTTGATGTATAATTATCGCCATTGAACTAGTTACCAACGCTACTGTCTGCTAATAGAGATAAGTCAAGAATATCTAAAATGAGAACAGCATCATGCACAAGTCAGTGTTTTTCGTTAATATGGCACAGTGGTTGGTGCAGTGGGAGGGGGTCTTTCAGTGATAAAATTGACTTGATATTTATACATCGGAAGATACACTACAGTCGGGTTTGAGAACGCCATCCTTGGACTTTCTGTATGCTTAGACGTTTTAATGCAATCATCAGGTTGTCTTAATATCCTATGAGTTCCAGTCAAACACGCCATGCCCCGACCCCTACCTGGTGGGGGTAAAACTTCTATTGGTGCATTCCTTACTCTTAAATAATAGTTTTGTCGTAAACGACTTGAGTAAGGGTTTAGATAACTATACTTGTGTCATAATACTTTTCATATTACACTTTAAGACGCAATTCATCACGATCAATATAATCAATTTGCAACTGGTGCTGGATCGTTTTTCATTGTTCTTTATCTTATATACCCGCTGTATACCCGCTGTTAACAGTATTAAGGTTTCATTGAGACGAAACAGATACCTACAACCAAAACATGCTTTTAAAGTATATTCAATGACTATTAATCAACCATGAAAAACGTTTTAAAAATAGGTGCCTGATAAATTACAGAATATTTTTCTTGGCCTATGAATACAGTTTAAAGCTGAACTGTCCATCAAATGTGATCCATTTTGCATCGAGGAAATCGTGTTTTAGGAGTTGTATATATACTTCTGATGGTACAACGTGTATATGAGAAATGGAGCAATGAAATGACGAATGCCGATTGGTTGGAATAAAGTGAGCGTGGTCTTATCAATTGATTGTTAAATTTGAGGTCGTATCGGGCAGTAGGCAGAAGTCCGTGTTTACTGAAATGACCGGACAAATCATGGTTTTAATCCTCTTGCAGACGGTAAGTCGTATTGAAAATATGTGTATTGTATTTATTTGAAATAACGAATACATGATTATCATGTTAATTCAAAATATGCAGTGGAAAATTGGACATGTAGAAATTATGACTTAATGCAGTTCATACATAATTTGAAGCCAGTGGGAAAATGTTTCATTTGTTTTAAAGGCATCAATACATGTGTGTTTGAGGAATTTATCTTCGCCTCGTTTATATTAGGTGCTTCTAGTTTTACTAAGAAAGTGAGTGTTTCGTTGACATACTATTAAAGAATATCTAGGTGACATTTTTTATTTGTGTTTTGCGAGAAACACGTAGGAGAACGATGCAAAACAATGAGGTCGGGGCTACACGGATTCCGCGGTTCCACCACATTTCTTTGAACACATGACCTGGTCAAGCTGTATCACCTCATGGCAGTTATTCTTCGTTGACTTCACTTCCTGTTCAAGTGCCGCCCTTCCGACGGTGTTTCCCCGCCTGCTGTGGTTTTATGCTATAATATCACCAGTCAGCGTCAGACATAGTTGTGGCCATATAGTCAACATATAAAATTGAGTCTTATAAATGACATTCAGTCTTCTCTGAATCGAACAAGAGTTTTGAAGCAATGCTGATTAGTTCTAGATTTTTGGGTTAAGAAGATTTAAAATTCAGAATGTTGGCATTTGAATTAGTATTTTTTTTAAAGAATACTAATTTAATTATACCATGAATTGAGTTTTTAAACAACTGAGAGATAAGTAAAACTGTTTTAAGTAAGATTCAGTGATTTAATCTGTATTGGGTTATAAATACAGATATTGTTTTTATACTTGTTAACCAGGTTTTCACATAGTGAAACCTGGCTATTAGAATGGCGAACGTCGTTGTTCGGGCGGGTGGGCGGCCGGGCGGCCTGGCGGCGTCAAACTCACCTATGAAACTAAATAACTTTAGTAAGGGTTGACATATCTTGACCAAACGTGGTCTATAGAAAGAATTATTGATTACCTTTCACGGGATTGCGTTTGGGGTCCCTATGGTCAAGGTCAAGGTCACTGCTACTTAAAATAGAAAAAAACGGTTGAAACTGAATAACTTTAGTTAGGGATGACGTATCTTGACTAAACTTGGTGTATAGGAAGAGTTTATAGAGACATTTCATGGGATTGCGATTGGGGTCCCTAGGGTCAAAGTCAAGGTCACTGTTACTAAAAATAGAAAAACGGTTGAAACTGAATAACTTTAGTAAGGGATGAAATATCTTGACTAAACTTAGTCAATAGGAAGAGTTTATGAAGACCTTTCATGGGATTGCGTTTAGGGTCCCTAAGGTCAAGGTCACTGTTACAAAAAATAGAAAAACGGTTGAAACTGAATAAATTTAGTTTGGGTTGACATATCTTGACCAAACTTGGTCAATAGGAAGACTTTATTGATACGTTTCATGGGATTGCGTTTGGGGTCCCTAGGTTCAAGGTCAAGGTGACTGTTACTAAAAATAGAAAAACGGTTAAACTGAAAATTTTTAGTAAGGGTTGACATATCTTGACCAAAAATGGTCTATAGAAAGAGTATATGGGTACCTTTCATGTGATTGCGATTGGAATCCCTAGGTTCAAGGTCACTGTTACTAAAAATAGAAAAACGGTTGGAACTGAATAACTTTAGTTCGGGATGACATATCTTGATCAAACTTGGTCTATAGGAAAAGTTTATGGATACCTTTCATGGGATTGCATTTGGGGTCCCTAGGGTCAAGGTCACTGTTACTAAAAATAGAAAAATGGTTCAAACTGAATATCTTTAGTTAGGGTTGACATATCTTGACCAAACTTGGTCAATAGGAAGAGTTTATGGAAACTTACATGAGATTGCGTTTTGGGGTCCCTAGATTCAAGGTCAAGGTCACTGTTACTAAAAATAGAAAAACGATTGAAACTGAATAATTTTAGTCAGGGTCTAGATATCTTGACCAAACCAAGTATAAAGGAAGAGTTTATGGATACCTTTCATGGGATTGCGTTTGGGGTCCCTGGATTCAAGGTCAAGGTCACTGTTACTAAAAATAGAAAAATGGTTGAAACTGAATAACTTAAGGTGGGGTTGACATATCCTGACACAACTTAGTATAAAGAAAGTGTTTATTGATACCTTTCAATGGATTGCATTTGGGGTCCCTAGGTTCAAGGTCACTATTACTAAAAAAAAAAAACAGACACAGGCTGAAGTTCTTCTGTCAACCATTAAAAACCTGGTTTCGTTGCATTGCGGCGTTTTTTTGTTTTTTATAATTGAACAAGTACAACATTTTGGCTTGGCTGCCACTATAATTGCTAAACAGATGAGTTTCCTGTCTTGGCTGACAAGCCATTATAATATGTTGTCCTTAGAAAAAAATGGGATTTGTGGATTGTGTTTAGTTCTGAAACAATTTGAATGCATCTGATCATTTCTTATGATATTGGCTGTGAATATGGTTGGCTGTTTTGATTTGCCAACCGTGAACATGTATTACACACCTTGCGAATATAATTTAGATTTTTTTGGTCTAGACGATTTAATTAAAATTCAGAGTGTTGGAATTAAAATTAGTATTTTTAAAAGAAAACCAATTTGATTATATCATATAAGTTGAGTTGCTAATAAACTGAGAGATAAGTAAAAACTGTTTTATGTAAGATTCAATGAATTAGTCTGTATTTGCAAAATTTTCATAAAATTAAAGGACTGAAAGCTTCGTCGAGTCAGCCAAAGACGGTTTTAAAGATAACTTGAATTGGCAATTTTTTCAAAACATCAAAGTTCTAAAAGCTTAGTTATGTAAGGATGATATATTCAACCCTATATTTTGTTTCAGGAATTCATCTTCAAAAAATAGAAGTTCAAAGTATTGGCTTTATATCCACGGTTTAAATAAAATCCAAGTAATTCATTGAGTCTATCTGCCCAACTACCTGCTGGAAACGTTTAAATTTAACGAATTTTATTTTAAACATCACCATAAAAATCGGCAATACTATTAGCAATCAGCGTTTTAAGACTATTAGTGTACTTTGATATGAGATTATAATGGCCTTTAACAAACTTTGAGAAAGTTTTGCTTAATTCATAAGATCTGAAACCCTGTTTTAGAAGTTTTTCCGTCGTAAGTTTACTGCGAGACCTGAAATTTTTGACATCTGTACATATCATAGCGAAACTTATCAAATGTGCAATAAAAACACCATATGATGGTGAACTAGGAACATTTCCATCTAAACACGCGCGAAAGTTAAAATTCTTAATGGTTTAGCTTAGCACTTAATGATTGCATATCAACATTTTCGTTTGCTGAAAATCAAGGCTGTATTCTTATCATAGTATACGGTGGATTCACCAGTAACCAGTAAATATGCAACGATTGTTATTAAGTTATAAAAATCGGCATTGATGATTTACGGTGGAATCGCCAGAGATGAATCATATCGTACACTGTACACGGTGGAATCACCAGTACTAGTTTATATGTAATTATTATTATCAAGTTATAGAAAGCGGCATTGCTGATTCATGGTGAAATCGCCAGAGATGAAACGTTAAAGTATACGGTGTCATCACCTGTACTAGTTTATATGAAAAATTGTTGTCTTATTGATTCATGCGAATGTCATAAGCCATGATTGTTAACCGAATTGATTGATATGAATAAGTTATAAATGATGGTTTTGTAGAAACATTTCTGTTTATTCGTCTATTTTTGCAGGCGCACTTGGATGACACTTTACTAGAAGACTTGGTAGGCAAAGTAGATCTTCTCCTGGGCCTACTACAGAAGTGAATGGCCACAAGTATTATTCTTCAATACGGAAGTAGTTATTTCAGTTAGAAAGTAGGATTTAATTTACGGTTTAGGGAGAAGGAATATTTTGCCTGCTTAAAGTTTTACTTTTGCAATATATATTTATTTTCATTAATACGTAGTGCTAAAATAGCAAGTGTGTAGTGACTTTTGGTGGTGTCATTTGTACTGGCTTTAGTACATAATTTTTGAATGTTATATATATGTTACAAATTTATATAACCAAGACAAAGTTTAAATGCTGAAAAAACTATTCATTGATATGAAATGAAGAATGAGTGTATCCAAATTTATATTGTCTATAAATAATTATGCTGTTTATTGATATCTTATGCGAACACATGAGATAAATTTATTCCGATACTTGCTCCTCATGTTGACGATATTTAGAAATATAGTGAACATTGATAAAGATCTGCTGGTGAAACGTCTGTTGTCAACACTAGAGTTAAGTACAGAAAGCCAACAACATGGATGTTAGTTTAAGTGAATATTGTAAATATAGATATGTGTAAATGTTTCTTTAATATTTGTCTTCGGCATTAAGTTTGTAAACAGGAGTTTAAAATGTCATTCCAATCAAGAATGGGTATATTTGAAAAAGATCATCATATTAAGAATAATTGATGATTTATATCAGATTTCCCGTTCCCTTAATTTCATCGGTATCCCAAGTGCTTCTCTGAAACTTTCAAAGTATTGATTTTGTTGTTTTCGGTAGGAGGTTTTAGAATGGTATTCAGGGAAATATAACTTTCTACGTTTGAGTAAAACGAATTAGAAGAAAATTATTTTCCCTTGTTTATAATGGTATAACCGTCAGGCGTTAACTAAGCACGAGTGATTCATACGCACGAGTATTTCGTGCGCATATGAATGTAAGGGCATTCAGCTTTGGACAACCGATACGTTCAAATCGATTCAATTGATTGTTAAATTTTGTAAGCAAATCTGTATTTTGAAAGTTTTCTGTTATTATGCAATTTTATCATATGAATGATTTATTTTTTCACTTGTCTACAAAGAACATAGCGATGCAATATACACTTGTGAACGTGATATCGTAAGAATACATGAATCATGTAAATTATAATTTTTTTATACATCATTGTTAAGGAGCTTATGGGTGATGAGATCCGAAATCTAGTGGCGCAAGACAAATCCTGTAAATCTGGATGCCAAACGGGCAGAGGTTTCCGAGTATTCCCCAGATGGAGGATTTAATCTAGTTTAGTTTTTTCTCGGCCAGTCGACCACTTCTGTAAGCTCCATTTTTGTCAAGCATGTTGTTATCTAGACATACTTTGATCATGTTGCAAGTTCATGATGTATGTGTTTATTGGTTTCCTCAAGTGCTTCTCTGAGACTTCCAATATGATACCATTGAAGTATTGATGTTGTTTTTTTCTATAGGAGGTTATAGAATGGTATTCAGGGAAATATAATGCCAAGTGTAATTTGTTTCTTATAGTGTGAAGACAATCTTTTTGCACTAAAAATATCATCTCACAATCAGTTCTTCCCTTAATTGTATAAACCGTCTGAGGACAGTAATCTGATTAGACGTTGCACAATGCCTATCTTCACGAGAACTTAATTCTTCCTTCGGTCTTCATGAGGATGAATATCCGTTGCCTATCCTATCATTTTGTATCTAATAGAATATCAAGGCATCTAGAGCAAATGCTGGCGTTCATTAAATGATGTGTACGTAAGAATGATGAATGCTTGGTTACAAAACTTAATCCAGAAAGATCAGCTATTATGCAAAACACTCATATTCTCTAAAGTGGATAGTATATTACCGGATTATATTTTTTGTCTTCTGTTTGGTTTAAACAATTATCCTAAACATCGTCATGATATATATGCCAGACAGATTAAAAATGACACTTAATGTACTCCATAGTACTAGTTTTGATTATTTAGACAACACGTTACGTTCTTCTTTTGCTGTTTTGCTTCGATGTTTCATTCCTGTGGGTGAGGCTTACTTCCATAAATTGAAACACAACAATGAACTATCGCGTGAACAGTCACAGAGAGGTTACAAAAGGCTTCATGTACCTATCAATATACTCAATCCCTCCGATATGAGAGACAGATATGTCCTACTTTCGAGTTTATCTAACAATCATTGATAAATACACTTTTTTATATAACATATATGTTGTGTGAGTTTGTGCTGTTGTTTCATGTTTATGGTTTGTGATTGTTTGTTTATGTGTTCTATGTCTTTCAGTGTTTACTATGTGCCATTAAACGGGGTTTATGCTTAAACTTTCGACTACTGTGATTGTTTCTGTTGTTTTCATAAAATAATTAAAGGACAAAAATCATAACCTTTGTTTAATATTTAATAGTGTTAGAACTGAAATTATTCAAATAAATAGACAAACGGTGTTACAGGAGCTTCATTTTGGAAATCTTGTTAAAGATAGTTTTGTTCTGGTCGAAATTAATAATTTCTTTTAATGAGTTAGGAAACTTGCGGAAAGCCAGGTAATAAATACATGATATAATGAGCTAATGTAGTTTTATTATGCTTGCAAAATTCATTATCAGTTTCATTATGTATGTTTTATGTTTGCGTTCACCACACTTATGACGCATACGTTTGCACTTGGAGAATTATTGGCTTTACTAATCTGCAATACCTGACTGCTGAAAACATATTTAAGCTTTTTAATATTTCTCATTACCATAGTCTTTGAGCTTCAACGAACTCATAAGATTACATCTAAATCAGGTCTTTGTAAAGTGAGTTCATATTATAATGCGAAAAGAAATTATTTCCATTTAACTTCATTTTTGTTTAAGGCGATGATGACGATGAACATGTTATTTTCAGGTACATTTGTGCATCTTTTATGTATGCAATTATTGATAAATAAGTATACTCTTACCGTCAGTTCAAAATTAGTCAACATATAGTGAATCCTAAAACTAAATTTAAATTAATTAAAAGAACAGAAAATGCATGGCTTATAACAATAGATAGAATGAATACAGTGCTACATATATGTCAAATTACATCATACACTCAAAAGTTACAGTGTGTTTATAAAAGAGAGCTGTTAGTGTGTTGTCCTTTCATAGTAGCAACATAAACCTGTCAATGCATATTATTTCTATGTTTACAAAGACAGAAATATTGATAAAATTGTCTAAAACCAATAAGGAAAAAACATAAATATCACATGAGCGAGACTTATAAAGTTTAGTAATGTACGGACAAATGCATTAGCCGAAGAAATCCATCAAAATTGACATTGTATTGTAGATATTAACCAGATGATCATTTTAAAAAATGTAGAAGACCATCATGTGAACAATTTATTTGGCACTTAAGCAATTGAATTTAACAATTTTCAGGTTATCATGTTTCCATTTGTTTGAAACAACATATATTATAATGAAGTTTAAGGGTGGTATCATTTTATTGATAAATGGTTTGTGGAAGAAATTCAACTGTATTTGTGTTCCACATAGGGCTAGTCTAACATATAAGACCAACGTGTTCGTGATTCAACTCGAAGTTTTGATTGAACTCGAGCAGTCATAATATTTACCAGAACCTATAAGGAGGTAACACCGTATACGTTTCTATAAGCATTCTTTTCACTCAGATATATTAGTTGAATACAAGTTACAGGGTCCATTTCAACTTCTCTGATCTCTTGGGAACTGAACTCGTTCTTCTGGATGTTGGATGAATTACCCCACTGGGTCTTCTCCTGGAGATTCGAATTCCAATGCCTGATATTTTAAGTACCAACTTTCACTTCACTTGTCATGCAGTGATGAAAGCACAAAGAAGTCTGTATACTAATATAATTTTAACACTGGTTAACTTGCATACAAAATACAAATATCATTTAAACGGAGGAAAAGTAGATTAAAATTATAAGTAAAACAACAACACATTAATAGCATATATAACTTCGTAGTCACCCGTTATCCCAAATACTAAACGCAATAGAAGAGCTCTTCAATATCATATAACATAAAAACCTAAAAAAAAGTTTTTATTAGTCAGTAATACTATGATTTTTATGCTTTAATTGGTGAAAGTATGATATTTTATGACTTTTCATGAATACTCCTACATATTTGATTATTATAGAGTTTACTGTATGTAAATAGTCACGATTATTGTTTACTGTTAACTATTTCATGATGCTTGATACCTGACTAGTCATGTGATTATTCTAGAATCGTTGGTTTTTCAAACAGGTTTTAATATCTTTCTCATACGTATTTATTCGTTTTAAGTAACCAATGATTATATGTTTTTATGATGTTTAACCAATGTTCCTTATTCGAGCTTTTGGTGAACATTGGGCCAAAAATTATTAAAATGGACATTCTGATTTTGTTTTTTTGCGTGGATATACAATTATATAGAGATCTTTTTTTATTTCGAAGGGAACGTAAATTGAAGTTATTTGCTTCTTTTATTTTCTATTTAAATTGTATCGCAACTGAGATTCAAATAATTATTATTTGATATTTAGTATGACTTGAACTGGAAATGTAATTTTAACATTTATTTTTATCAACCTGCATGAGTTAGGTTAACAATAGCATAACACAAGGTGATAGTGATTTGACGAGAATTTCAGAAAGGTATTCGTAGGTCAACTAGAGATTATACTCTAGGTCTGTGTATTTTTTTTGTTAAATACGAATTAGATGTATATGTCTTTGTACTGTGTTCCTTATAGTTAATAACCTACATGAAATTGACGGTACTCGCTGTATTTATGTTCCGTTGTTTGTATTTATGTACATTGTTTTATTTACGATTTCATCAATTTATTATAGTTATGTAATTTGTTTCTTTTAGGGCTTGTATTTAGGTCAGCTCATATACAAAAAACAACTAGTAAATAAAGTGAAAAAACAAAAACTCAATCCTTATCTATTTATTTTCCTATTTAAAGACCCAAAATACGAATATAACATAAATACTTTGACAACGTAAACACAACGAAAAAAAATCATGTTTTGATTGTAAACCGAATCATGTTAAGCAGTCTCTCATTCCCATGGGATTTAAGCTATGAGGCTTGAAGTATAATACTAGGTTACCTAAATACTTCCTTTGCGCGCAAGACGTCACGTAAATGATACAGTTTAAATGTTAATTGAAAGTTGAATTCACATCTACCGGAAATTACTTTCAGCGATGAAAGGCCTTCAATAATCTTAGATCACTTATTATGTTCGAAACAACACGTGCAGTAGATGTGCTTTTCAAACACGCTTGCTGTCAAGATAAAAACAATCCAATCATTCTAGAAGGATTTTATTAAGTTATGTTTTCATGAAAAAAGTTATGTCAGGTGATTATTGATTCCCTCATGCCGTTCCAAACAAAAGTATTGTTCACTTAACGATATATAGAACTCGCCTTTAATATACAATTACATACAGCCAATGCTTGAGACTGTTCTTATTCATAGAAACAACAGGGAGAGATAATTCTCTTTTATAATTTAAGCTCTTACAACTTCAAACAATTAACCGACTTCACAAACAGTTTGTTTTGCGATTAACGGTCGTTAAATAGGCATTATCAACTCCGATTTCTGTTGAAAAAGATACAATCTGCGACAGACTTATTTATGAAAAATATTTTCCTTAATTTCACATAAAATTGATCAGAAAGGGAACAAAATGTTTCAATAGTACAACTATTATAACTGTGCAACCGGAATCATCATTTAAAATCATTGTAAATGAAAACATCTGATAATTGTCTGAATGTTGGTCGGGTACCCATTTTCATGCTTCGGTGGTTTATTGAAACGTTTATTTGACAATTCGAAATAATTAATATATAATAACTGTTGTATTTAATTTAACCGGTTGAACTGTTAATGTCGAACGTGAAGGCACAGAGTGATGTGAAGAAACATCAATGGCGTCATTTCCGCTATGATGTAAAACACATTGATGTTGAAAACATGAAATAAAGATAAAGAGTTATTCATTCAGCATGATATAGCAATGTGTTTTACCTCTTGAGCACCAAATATAAATAGTTCACTGGTCCTAAAATATAACTAGTTGCTCACTTGGTGATGTCGCTGAAACAAAAAAAAAATATGCACTTATTTTGGGGGCGTCAAACACTTATTTGTAATGCTTAAACAAACCACATATTGAAAGCAAGGTAAATCTCAGCGAAGATCGATCTCGAACCGCTTTCTTTTGTTAAATGTTAATTATTGACATCAATTTCTAATCTGCTCAGAAAAAGGATGGGCTGCGTATATTGTTATTTTGATACCAAAATTGATTACAACGATTAATTTAGAACAGGTTTTAGTTTATCCTGCAATCCTGCTATATATATAAAGGCTTAATTGCAAAATGAGCGATATTATCACTTTAAGTAATGACACTTAGCACAAAAGGCATGGACTTGCAACTCAATTCATTCAGGAGTTAACAAGAACCTAAATGACAAAAATATGTCTCTATGAAAATCCATACAGAAAAGCAATTACGATACAAATACAATTATCATGTTGAGTATTAGAATCCTGAACGTATCATTAAAGAGTTGTTTGCATTTTCATTTTTGCTCAGATCCAGTTTATGTGGGAAGATGAAGGTGGCAAATATTTGAGCATAATTGTCCTGCAGCTGGTTGTCATGCTTCTTTTATCAAATTGTTACTTTACAAACGGTTTCATATTGTTACAATTCTGTATTAAACGCCGTTGGAACTATTTGTAAGTTAACATCAGTTATACAACAATCTTGACCACTTAAACACCGTAATAAAGCATTTCACAAAATAGTCGTTCGTTGCTGTGTTGATAATGAGTAATTACAATGACAATTATTTTCATACCAAATTTTCACTTTTTTTGTATGTTCGATTTATTACTTAATTATGATTCAGTTGTATCAGACATATATTTAGTTTTCTTGGTGTCTGAATGAAAAAAATCTCATCTACGTGTACTTCTCAAATTCTAATATTTACAAACTGTATTCCAAAAACATACTTTTCCCATTCTCGACATTCTCATTATTGCATGTCTATTTTGTAGGTTTTCTGTATATAACGTTCTAAATGTTGATACGTTTAAACGTGACACATATGTCAATCTTTTTCCTGAGGCTTTCATGTGGCAAGATACACGTCCATTAATCTGTCTGAGTTTAATTAGCTTCTAATACTGACCCTTCTTGATATATTTGAAAATTACCACACATGTTTCCTAAGGATAACATTCTGATGGAGAAATTTAAGACGTACAATATGCACAGAACGTCACGTACATGCGAATGGGTGTAACAAACTTGTTCAATTGAAAAATGGTTTGCAACTCCTAACTATAATACCAATGCAGTTTAAATCAGATTTTTGCAAAACCAATTTTCCATAATTGCGTTTTAATAAGCATACACAAGGAAATTGTTGATAAGCTTGGGGTTAAATGATTTTTCCACAGCGTTCCCTGCATGAAAAGCGATAAATCATCTCAATGTCTGTACACGTGACCTGTGGTTTGCATTGTCGCTTATTTTCAGTGTTTCAGTGGTTCGAAAGTTTCTTTCTTTAAATTGCAAACTGTAAATCATTCAATTATTTTTAAGTCGTTGTTATTTTTTATTAAGTCTATGGAGATTCCTTTGAGTTTTATCAGCATATATAACATGAACAAGGCAAGTAGCTCCAAACTATCACTTGCTGCAGCGTTGATTATAGACGAATGTAAATATGGTCGTTAATCATATATATGGAAATCAAAGCGGCATTTCACTGAAATAATCACTTATATCGTTTCATTGTAATTTTAGATTTTATGTTAGTGATATTTCCACTCTCTTTACAATACAATTGGAACTTACGAAGTGAAGTGGCAAACACATCAAAAGTGCCCAACATCTTACGCTAAGTTTAGGAGTGTAAGTGCAATATAAGGTTTGGAGCCAAATCGCTGATTATCGTTACAAGGTTCAGTACTCTAATACCTGTTTACAACCTAAGTGACTCCCTGTTCGGCTGTCCGTTCCAAAGTGGTGATGCCAATATTTCGGCATCAACAATACATGCGATAGTTGTGGTATAATATTAAATTGGTTCACATATCCGCAATTTCAATTCGATGTGTCGTGTTGAAGGCCCAGTTCTGTTCTTCAAATTGCGGGGTCACACTTAAAGATGTTTGATCGAAGCGCCTAGTTTAATCAATGACCGAAAATATATCATAATAAATATTATGAACGGCTATCACAGTTTGTACCTTTTTGTTTGTATTGCAACTTATTTGGAAGAGGTACTGTCCGTTTAACGACCTCTCATGGTTAAACTGATGGTTTCATAAAAACGGTTGAGGTATTGATTTAAAAATTGCTATTGTTAGATTTAGCTTGAAGGCTGGACCATTTTGATTTTATCAGATGAATAAATGAAGCATTCTTTTAGTAGGCAGTGGTATGTGCTGCCGCTCTGTATTTCAAAGGAATTTGGGAAGTCTTATGAATAAGGTTCATTATATTTCATAATACAGGCAATTTCTTCATAGTACGAGGCCATTCAAAAATACGTAGACTGTTTTAATAAGCAATTAAATTATTGACGGCGTCTCATTATGTTAGGTAATTATATAAATTAAAATATTCTATAAAAGATTATTCAAGGAAAATAGATTAAAACATGTATTGCTTTGTATTTTAATTATTGTTTAAACAATAACAGACTACAACGGAGCACACGGTATAACACGGGGTTGTATGTTATAGTTTTAGCGATTTAGAATATGCATATATATGTTATCAAGTTTTGTGAATTAATGCCCTAATGTATAATTGATAAAATATAAAAATATTCAACAAACCTTAGTTAAATTTTCTAAGAATCAGGTTTTTATAACTGAAGTGACTAATAGAAATTCATGACGTCAAACTGTGCAACAATTTCCTTAAAATTTTCCTTTCTGTAAAGTTTTCTGTTTAAAAGTCCTCGAAAATTACATTAAGTTGCCTACAGAACAGTAATATAATTCGTTTAATGTTACAATTAGAAGTTCTCATAGCAATTTCCTGCTCTTTTGACACTAACAAAATATAACACTCAATTGCAAATTGCAAAACATGAGATAAGGACGTTATCTTAGCGTGCTGGGTTTAATATAAAAACATGCTGCTTTTTTAACAAAGAAACCGCATGATTGCTCTAATTTTCCAATAGTAATATTGTTACGGCATCTTTTAACTTTGAAGTCAAAATCTTATTTATGAATGAACACTATAACTAATCAATAGCAAAGCGGAATAATAGTATTCTTGCACAATGGAAATAAACGTCATTTGACGTCATATAAAACAAAAAGGGTACAGCATGAAAACCATATCTTTAAAGAATTATTATATTTTTCCTGATGGAAACATCATGATTATCAATAAAAAAATAATAATTGATTGATATTGTCTTGACAACAAGTGTGTTTGAAATCACATGCAATGCTGTTGTGAGGTGTACGTGATCAACGGTTATTCCAAGACTTTTATCTTCAGAGCAAGACTTCCTGTGGATGTAAATTAAAATTGAAAATTACATTTATACTGTTTCTTCTACGTGACAACATGCATGCTGCTGGCACATTACTATCACGTGTTATTTAATTTTGAACCTCATGTTTTCAAAGTTAAAGAAATGAGAAATTGCTTAACAGAAGTAGTGGGGTATTTTTTGGCAATGGAAGTGTTCAACTATAATTTTATCAATTTATATACTCATGAACTTTGAGGATTATTTTTATATAAATATAGTATTTGAATGAAATATCTTCAAATCAACTTATATCTCAGCATTTCTTTGAAAAATGTTTACATTGATTCTTTGCTGGATCTTCTCTAACGATATTTGAACAAATATATATACAGTTGCATTATGCATATTACAGTAAATCGTATTATTGTTTTGGTTCATGACATATCTGCATGTTTATTGAATTTCTGTATAAATCATCAATATTTGCACGATATTGGTTACGCTATGCTTAGCAAAGATAAGTATGTCACTATTCGCTCTTATTCATTCTTAATAAATTATGTTGTAAACCCGTATCCTAAAATGAAGTTTACATGCAAGCAGTTTCTTAACTATATAATTTACTTTGTAAAGTGGCTCACATGTAAATCATGTTATGAAACATCCCGTAGAGCCTCACTGCGCGGGATCTCCAAACAGCTGACCATTCCGACCAAAGGCGGCACAATAAAACTTTATGACAATTGCCAAAATGCAAACAATGTGTTCTGTTACGCAGTCCCGTGGTTACGAACGGATTTGTCATCTTACTGTTTGCCAATACTTCTTTATATAATGTTAATTTATGTCGATATACTACATTCTTGGGTCGGACTTTACCGGTGAGTACTGCTGTTCAATATTGAAACATTGTCCGCAATATAAATTTTGAGCTCGGCAACAAAATAATGTTAAGAAGATAACTTTCAGTTGTCATTCATACTGAAATGCCTTAAACATCAGAAAGGTATTTATAAGCTTCAAAAAAGGCCGGTCACACCCGTCAAGTAACTGTACATAAAAGCTCAACTGAGTTGTTCAACTATTTTATTCAAAACGTTTTGCATAGCTTGACGTACATATTCCTTTGGTTTACTCCGTATAAGAAACAAGTAGGGCCGGTCAAGTGAAACTTTCACATTTATATTACGTTACATCATCAGAAATGTATGTTGTCAGTGTATACTTATGTAACAAATCATGCCTACAATAAGCATTTATCGTTATTTTGGTTAAAACAGTATTTATTTCAAAACAACATTATAATGATATACACATACATATATCGTTATTTTGCAATCCTATTTATACAGTGATCCTTGTTTATGGCACAAAAGCAAATTACAAATATAATAGGAATATGCATGTAGAATACATTATTTTGTAAAAAATACCTTACAGACAATTTCTTCAGTAAACAGGTCTAGATTTATTAACTTTACACTTTTCACATCACAATTCTAATCTGTTATGCAAGATTAAATTTTAAAAACAAAATGAAAGGTTTATTACATCATTAATTTAAGAACGTTACACAAAATACTAATCTGCATATAAAATATTTACTTCAAATTTCAATTACATGACTTGACATTTTGACTCGATAAGTCATAACATACCACTCCTATATATTTTATGGTAATAGACTACAAATATCAATTACATTCTTAAAAGGGAATACTATTGCATCTGTTAATTTTAGTTTTCATTACCAATGTTAACAGGAATATCCTTAACCATGCAACGGGACAATATATAATTAAAATTGTACACAATTTGGTAAAAATCGCAGTCGAGAAATATCCTTTTCACGCTCGTGTGTTACTTTATATTTAGTTCTCTTACATGGCATTAAAACAACTTGATGTTTGTTAACCGCATGTGTCATATACGTGACAAATTGTAATGCTCATACATCTTACCAATTTTGCAGAATGTACATTAAAAAAAATGTCTAGATGTTTGAAAAATCTTTCATTATGGTTAAATTTTGAAAAACATTCTGCAATCAGTATGCGAGAAGTCAAGTAACTTCATTTAATGTTCTTAATACTTCAAAAGATATACTATTACCAAATCGGATGTACCACAAATAATACAAATGTTTTAATAAACCAAAGAGGATAAATACACGTCGAAAATATTTTTTTCTTATAAAGGATATCGAATGTAGAAGACGGCAACACGGTATTTCTTCCTTATGAGACGAAAATAGATCACAGTAAATCTTTACTACTCTTAATCAGCAAACTTACTGCACACAAAATATGCTAGGTCAGAGAAAACCCAGAGATAAACCTTCGGCGAAATTTCCAAATGTAAAAAGCTCTGATAAATGGTATCCACTAAACCTTGAAGCGAGTTTGAACAATGCACTTATGGCGTGCATGTTCAATTCTAAAATATACCGAGCCGGCATCAAATCTAATGCACGTTTATAAAAAGTGTCCATTATTATTTTCGAACTGTAAATGTTTTAGCACAACCAAACGCGTTTAAGGTTAAAATGAGCAGACTAAGTCCTAAATCATGGAAATGTGATGTGTCTTCGAGTTTGAGATGTCTGCCACATTTAGCGTGAATTCAGACGGCGGCGGCTTCATCCGTAAAAAAACTAAAAGCATGAAGCATTGGACACGATAGCTTTATCCATAAGATAATGTCAACGTTGTTTTATTGCTTTAACTGAAACAAAACTAATTTGACCATTGAGGCACCTGTTATATATGATTCCTTTGAACTGTATCGTTTTGCGGTGGCCTTCCTCAGCACTATTAACTGGCTCCCTACAAATATCAGAACAAACGACATGTATTGTATATTTAGAGTTGGATTTAATTCAAAACTAAAAGATAACTCTGCCTGAAACCGGATTCAAACATAATGTATGCAACACAAATTCCTTGTTTGGACATTCAAAGTCAGACAAAAGTTCATGAAATTGAAAACGTAGATATTTTATCCCGTCTGAGCATCGAATGACCAATTCAATACAAATGATACATTAGTAAAGCTTATCTACGCAAGGGAAGCCGAACCAGTTATAGGCCTTTATCGCATATATTATTCAAACATTTGAAATATTTCTTTGAAAAACAAGCATGTCATGTAACTATAACATTTTGTTCAAATTTGAATGCTCGTCATTTTTGCGAATTTAAATTATCAGCAATAATTGTGATAGTAGTAATTTACAAACCGTAATACTGAGGTGATAATGACATCAGATTTCATACGTTTATATCTATAACAAACTCACTGTCCTGCGTACACAGACAGTAATATTATATATTGTCAAAAAAATAAAATAACACTTCTATATTCACTACATTCTGATTGAATACTAAACACAAGTTATGTTCAAGGGACAATGACGTTTCTTTACAACTGAATCAACACCGTTTGCTATAATGCATCAGAGATTACATCAAATGTTCCTATTCCTTCTAAACAAAGCAAATGCAAACTAATAACATTGCCAAATTATGAAAACTAGTCGGAAGAGAGACAACGTCTTTTTTGATACATGAATACGATCATAGCATTTGTAAGGTCAGTTGCATAACTGATGGGTAAACTTTAAATTTGTGCCATTGACGTTTACTGCATGCCTGACGCCATAAATTATTAAAGCAACAAAATAACGACAGGACTGATCTGCTCACATAATTGCTTTCTAATGCTTTCCATAGAATAATAACGTTAAGGGAACGTAATAATGATACTTTTAAAATATAATGACATTCAAAATGACAATTGCTGTTTTTCCATGATTCTTTTTCTGCGTCGATTCTTATGTCCTCAATCATTTGTCGTTTCAGCGGGGTAAGTGGGATCGAAGTTTACTGCTGAATAAATAACTATTTTAATCCAGGCTAAATTTGTTATTTCCAAATAATTTAAGTGATGATACCGTTCCTTATAAATGTAAGCAATCTAAAAGAACAGCAAAAGCAGAACTAGCAAGAACTCATTCACGGGTCGCATACAACTATGCTGTTTAATTGTTTGACGTTATTTTGCTGAACATAGAGGACATCAACACAAAGGGGTTAAAACGGACATGAAAAGAAATAGATATTCGTGGTTGCGGTCTTAAGACTTCCTTTGCGCATGCGCAAATAGTCTTAGTCCTGGGCTGTTTTGAGAGGTACTCCGTGGCTTGCTAAGAAGTGCTTGCCTACTTCTACGTTTTGAAATTGATTATCATTTTAACCTATTCTATGCAAATTGAAAGAATCCAAATTCGCATCATTATAAAGCATACTGAACTGCATAATCCATCAAAACACAAGGACACAATAATCATGTTTCGAGGCGTACAAGTCAGAATTTTCTAATAAAACAATATTTAGTTTGATTTCCCTGTACTTTGAAATTTTCTCTTAGGATTTATTTGGATTTTTTTTTAATAAATGTTGGTTAGTTACAGAAAGTAAATTAGAATTACGAAAGAAACGATCACAGACAGGTTGTTATGTTGTTTACAATAGGTGTGTTTGAAAATCACATGGATTGCACTTATAGCCAACTTAACTATTTGATGTACGGTTAAAAAAAAAATATCATTACCTAAAGGTAGCTTCAGGTGGCTGTTATTTCAAATTGCAAGCACTTTTGAACAGTTTATTTAACTTAACTTGTTGCTTCCCGGTGGAAATGTAAGGTCACTTATTATTTTGTTTATACTTCTTATTTTCAATCTGAAAAAAATAAAAAATAAATATGGCTTCACAAGAAATATTTTACAGTTGAAACAAAACTCTCTTTATTGTTTTAACGATGATTTTTCAAGATCTTTAAGGTATAAGCCATGTAATATTTATAGAATAATACATGGTTGACCATGGCTTTTGGTTGATAATTGCCCCAGTGGAAGTAATAATTGCCCCGAGGGCTTTAGCAATTATCAACCAAAAGCCATGGTCAACCAGGTATTATCTTGTATAATACTAATGTTTTTGGTGTAGGTAAAGTTTTCAAACATCTTGGTCTCTTTAAGTATTTGATAACTAAATAAATCAATGTTACTATCAATAATGTTTTTTATTAAGAATTTTGGAATTTAGAAACAAAAAACAACCGAATTATGTTATGTTTACATTAGAAACCCACAAACCTTTATTTTCTTTAATTTTTATAGTTTCCGGTTTACTTTCACCAACTTGCTGGATACAAAAACCGTCCTTTAGGTACTGATCACAGCTAGGGTCTTTCTTGACTAGATCGTATTAATCAGTATAGATCTGTTCTTGAATGGCCCTAGCAAGTTCGTGTAAATTCCAGAAAATGAGTAAATTCAGCTTCATTATTCGTGTATCATTTCTGAAAGTACTTATGACCTTCACCTACAAATTGTATAAACCTCGGGTAACGAACTTCAGAAAGCATGCTACCGGTATCTATTCTTTACTGGGGTGAAGTAGAAATACGATAGCACTATGTCGATGTTTAATCTACAAGAACACGTAAAAGATATCATTTAACATACAGATAACATATAAATATATGATAAAAATACACTTATGCGAATCTACTTCATTCGAACAAGAACATAACATAGTTAATCACAGATATATGTGTAGAACATTAAAGAAAAACATCACACGCAATTTAAATGATAAATGAGTTTTTGCAGTAACTAGTTCGTTATTTTGATGTTTTTGCGAAGGCCTCAATTATTTCTTCATAACAATTGTAACTTGAGATTTGAACGTACACCCACTGAAAAGTGCCAGTGGATTTTCAGTTGAGAATTTGTTCACATGCATAGACCCCCCTGGGCTCTGGGCAAGCTGGATATTAATTTCATTTGTACAAGCTGTGAATGCAGATGAACTTTCACTGTATTTGTGAATTTTTTGAACCACTTCTTCAATTTCGTGTGAGGCAAGGACTAATTTATCATTTGAATCATATTCATATTCATTCATATCATCAATTTAAGCCATGACACTTGCGGTTTTGTGGATGATGTGTGACAATTCTTTCTGCCTGTCGATGTTCAGAACGTGGCATTGGTTTAAAGACATTAAGTTTTTATGTCCAGATATTTGGGCCACCTCTGTCGGGTGACAACCTGCGTCAAGCATTTTTGTGATGCTTGTTTTTCGACAGGAATGGTTGACGTGTCGCCCGGTTAATCCCGCCTTCTCTGACATCTTCTTTGCGATGTTGCCAATTGTATTTTTCCCCATCGGCTGAGCGATGAACCAGTCCAGGTTTGGGTATATCTAATGGAAATAACGTTTTTATTTTCAATGTTATAGACGACATACACTAACAAAACTATTTTCTAAATATAATTAAATATTGTGCTGTTTACTTTACTGATTTATATGTTTGCTCTAATAGTATTTGTATAATGCTACAATATTGAAAAGTCGCACGAACCGATGATTAATTCCCACATAGATTCTGGGTCAAGCATATGTGTGGGTCTTTTCTCCTTGTTGAGTTTGTACATCTTGACAGGACATCTTTCTTCACCTGCAACAAAACTTTTTTTGATAATTGACTTAAACATATTCCTTATTTTATTAAACAAATCTGATAATAAACGACCCAGGATAGTAGTGTTTATTTTGTGTATTTGTTTTATATGTGTATTTATTATTTATTTATTTATTATTACTATTTTTTTATTCATTTTTTATCTTATTTATTTATTTATTTATTTATTTATTTATTTATTTATTTATTTATTTATTTATTTATTTATTTATTTATTTATTTATTTATTTATTTATTTATTTATTTATTTATTCATTTATTTATTTATTATCTATTTATCTATTTATTAATTAATTTTTTATTTATTTATTTATGAAAAATAAACCAATGAGTTTAGCCTTCTGCTTGAAAATTTTGCATTTAAATGCTCTATCATCAGCAGTTTCTCCTTTTCTTTTCTTTGTAGCCCTCTCTGAAAATTCAAGGTACGCTGTTCCATCTGCAGTTTCCATTTTTCTATATCGCCCAACAACATCGTCATATGTTCCTGTCTACCGCGGAGTCCCAGGTGCACTATATTATTCAGCCATATCGTGTTTGTAAAGGACTCCGGGTTTTCTGTATTTTAAGAATGTAGGAGCCGGGTTTTAGTAAATGTTTACAATAGTTATCTACCTTGTCGCTAAGACACATGTAAACAAGTAGCTGATTGACAAATATAAATATCATTAATCGGTAGCAATAAATCAACTTATTCATTTATTAATCTGAATTTGAAATACATATTTAAACCAGTGTTTCGTTACGTTTTAAATCAATTACAAACTACCTACACTAATGTATTTATTAGGCGGATAAATTTAAATTCATATACCTCAACCAAGTAGATTAGCATCATAGAGAGCCGATATTTCGGCAGTAGAGAAAGGGTCGGCTCTGTTTGTGCGGTTTCCAAGGCCTTTTTGTTTTAAATACAAACATTTTGCCTTCAGTGTCTCTCTTGTTAGGCGAAACTCCGGTGAACTGAATATGTCGAAGCCGTATTCCCTATCGCAAAGGTACCGTTTTGCACTGCCAAGTATCCCACGAAGAGTTGATGGTTCATACTCGGTTGCTCTTTTCAGTCTGGTAACTTTTACTTTCCGTGTACTTAAGATAAATCTACACAATAGCACATCCAGTTTTTTTGGTGGTATATCACACAAATCCTTGCATACATCTTCTTAAACAAACCAGTCTTCTTCATATCACTCTCTGTCTTTTTTAGGGTGCTTGCATTATTCTTACTCTCAATGAATTTTCTAGCCTCTTCCTCAGAAAAACGTACATTACATGCCTCTCTTTCCCTTTCTTCTATCTTTCCATCCAAGTATAATAATCGGTTGGCTAACGACTCCGACGCAAACTCCGTCCTTTCAGCGGCCATGTTTTACGTGTAAATGACGTCAATGTGCACGTGCACTTTTTCATCGGTCAATTATGCCATAATTGCCCTAGTATGCCGTGATAATCTCACGGGCGGAGACGCTAATCATTATTCCGGGAACAAATTTCTATAGTAAATTGTTACTATTTATAGTAACATTTGTATTATAACTCGGGAAACATCGGGTAACATCGACATATATCGCCATTCGCCGTAACAGATCGCGACGAACATCGGGCGTATTCGGCCTGTTCTGGATGTTACTATTTTAAGAAACAGAAGGTATTTCCCCGCTATTCATAGGTCAAGTATGGAATTTCTACATCGTAGTATTTGGAAACTCGGTGATGTTTTTCTCATTAATATACGTTTAAAATAGATAAACACTAAAAGCTGACAGTTGGTTACGATACATCTAACGATTTAACTCATTACAGTAATACATGATTATAAGCTAATTATTCGCGTAAGAGGAGATTTTCTGTTGAAAAAACGAACTGTCAAAAACAGCATGGAACTGGGATATTCAGATATTCGTATCGAAGGGCTATGAATGTAAGTATCCTTATGCAGTTTTGTACCTTGATGTGTTCAAAAACGTTTTTTTTTAATTGATCTTTGGACTTCTTAAATCATTTTTATTAGCTAAATGTTAAGACCGCATGTTCATATTTTTACATGTACTTATGTACATGTTACATATTTTACATGTACTTATGTACATGTAACATATTTTAATATGTACTAATGTACATTATTTATGTATTTGATATGAGTATGTTATCTTTAATTCGATTGTTTTATCTTACAAATATATTAGACTTAAAATTGTGTTTAAAAATGATGGGTTTTGGTACGTGCCCAATTATAACATACCATGATACATGTAGATACCCGTTTATTGTTTAAAATGCATATTTTCGAAATTAACCTGTGAGAAAAGTTGTAAGTGGTTTGGGGCTTGAAGCCACGACAGCTTGGACACAAGCGACATTCATTTGCTTGGTGTTGGTCTCGTTAAAAATCATTATTTACCATATGCCCAACTACACGTTTGTGCCTACACCCCTTACTCTTGGCTAAATTGGATATAAGTGCAGAATGTATAATACTTGTGCATTTGTATTTTATGGTGGTAGTTTCTGCTGGATGATAATCAGAAGTCTAGTTTCTTTCAGGCAGGAAAATGACTCCACAAGGCAGTCGCATCTGATAGAGATGAGTTTTTCATATAAACATATTTGACTTAGTTTTTGTTTTTATAAACACACTTTATTCAATAATCAATAGTGGTGGTTGTGGTGGTGGTGGTGATCAAGTGCTGGTGATGATGATGATGATGGTGATGATGATGATGATGATGATGAGGAGGAGGAGGAGGAGGAGGAGGAAGAGGATGATGATGATGATGAGGATGAGGATGATAAATTTGTTGATAAATTTAATAATTTTATTTATATAAACATGTATGTATCAGCTTGTTGTTGTTTTAAAAATAATGGCGAGAAATATTAAACTGTTTGTATTTTATGTTGTATATGTATGGCAGTATAATTATCTTGACTAATTAGTTCAAAAGTACAACATTTTTCCTTTACAGCACTAAACATTCGAGATTGGTAAAGTACCTAAAATGACATGAATACCAAATCAGCATTGACTCAGCATTTAGTAGTTATCATCTGTGCACACACTTCAAGTACAAACGCATGGCAACAGACCAACCTTAAAATGTTGAAGAGTGAAGAGTTATTGTGAAAAAATCTAAATGTTAGAAGAATACCAATGACAAAATAAAACAGATATACATCAAATTACCCACAGAGAGTGTTTACATGTTATAATAATAAAATTACATTAGTTGAATATTTTCACTTTGACATTATGGAGGGGCATTTTCGCCTGCTTAGTATTCTTGTTTCTTCACATATTTTAGTTTTAAAGTACACTCATTCTTTTAAACTCTGTATTCTGAGTTAGAATTAAAGTAAAATTCATTCATTTGAAAGAGTACATTTTATAAAAAAGTCCAAATAAGCTTTTTTAAATTTTTGCAAGAAAAAAATATGTAAGCATCTTATTAGCTGGAAAATGTATGGTTACATGACATTATGTATATTTTCTTCAAAACTGGACGGTAAACTATCATTGTTGTCTTTTAAATTGTTCAATAGACATCATAGATAATATTTAAAATGATTTCAGCAGCTTGCCTTATATTTAACTATTTTTTATGAATTTTATAAAACTGCTATATATTTTATATTTTTTATATATTAACATCGAAATACTGCTCTGTTCCGAAGACTCACAGGATCAATCAAAATGATTTTTTTTGTCCATGTGTATCAATAATGTGTTCGTTTGAACATTAGTTTTCAGTGAACATAATCTCTGAGTATGTAAAATAAAATTAAATATAGATAAAATATATTGTCGCTCTTTGTAGCCATTGGAGTTTGGGGTTGGGTGTAATGAAACATAAATAACTTTTTAAATTCGCGGTAAAAAAATCTTTGAAATTTGGATAAAAGTCCCATATTGTACCGTGATTATAACTATGTTGTCGGTTAAAGCTTGTATAAAAGTGTGTATTACGCGGCTTACACCTTAAGTGAACTTTTTCATGACTTTATGACAATGAACAAAAGTCTCATATTGTACCGTGATTATAACTATGTTGTCGATTAAAGCTTGTATAAAAGTGTGTATTACGCGGCTTATACCTTAAGTGAACTTTTTCATGACTTTATGACAATGAAATACTACAACGTTGCCCTTGATTCTTACTGTTATTTCATTGCTGGATTCACTTTAAAGACATTTGAACAAAATCATATATAGTTGCTGAATGCATAGAAAAGTTAATTGTGTTAGTATTTTCGCTAAAAATGTTTGCATATTCATTAAACTGCTGAATATACTCCATCAATATTTGAATATATGGTTACGTTATGCATTGGAAAGAAACTTTAGTTACTATTTCAGTACTTTCTATTCAAACTAAATAATGTTTTGAAACCTTTTACTTTGTTAGCAAGCAGTAATTTCGGACAGTATTATGAGCTATATATAAAGAACTCAGTATTTCTGAAATGTTGAAACACCTAGGCAAGATCGATCAAACGAAAGCATCAGTTCATCATGCAACAGTCTTCAATAATTGCAGATAATCTTAATGTATGTTCTGACAAATAAGAACACTAGTCGTTACTGAAGCTAATCATCTCCTACTTGTGTCGCAAAAATATCATACAATGAAACTTAAAACATAAATTTCAAATGTATATTTATTTAATTACGTTTATTGCTGATAACACTTTAAACACGTGTGTTTCATGATGATATTACAAAGGGCGTTTGTTTGTGGGTGTAGAATGTGCTCTCCGATTAATGGTACAATCCGGAATAGGAAACATGTCATCTGAGACGCATAATGACGCATGAGTGATCCGTTTTGTTTGTCTGTAGGCTTCCAGGAGATTGGATAATTTAATCAGGGCCATCTATCTCTTGAGGATAATTGAGTGTATAGTGTGTACATGATGATTGTGGTGACGTATTACAGAAACATTTTATGTTGATTTTTTCCCTTTTGCTTAAATTCAGCATCAATGCTTAATGCTAATTTTGTAATAAACATTTATAAAAAAACAACGTTTTTCAAGCATTGTGTATTTTCTTAAAGAAATTAAACAATTTAAACTTATACACTAAGGGTGAAATATGTTTATATTTCTCGAAGTGTTTTTAGCTATACTGCCCCGGAACTACATTTTTAATTCAAAGATGACATGTGCCATAAACAGATTATACTTAAGGGACTTTGCATGAAGGTAATAAGTAGTTCTATATAGGATTTATGTCACAGAATCTCATCTGTTTGACAACAATAATTTCAATTTCATGCATTCTTAATTGTGTAAACAACGCATTTTAACCAAGCAAGTATGTCTAGTAGAATAGTAGACTTATATATGTATTACATGATCAATAACAAAGCCATTCATAGTTGGACAGAGTGCAATATTCATTGAACAGAAGACCTCTCTATTAAATTAATATAAATTGGGATTTCCAGGACTCAGAAGTAAATTTGAAAAAAAATGACCAACGTCAAATTACAGATTAATTAATATTATACAATTACTAATAAGAAAGCCATTAATATACGATCTGTTATGAACTTGCAGAATGTCATAATGACTGTGGTGCAACCCTTAAAAATGTAAATATTGTCCTTGAAATTAAAACTCTGCGGCTATTTATTCCAGAGTTATTTCCAATGGCTCTCCCCTTGATCATGTGTTATTATTATAATATTTATCGAAATACTTACTTTTTAACTGCATGGAACAAGTGTTTAACCTCTGTACATATTTACATAGCAATATGAAGTTGTGTGCCCTATAAGAATTAGAATTCTTGTGCAGATGTATCTCCATTTTTCCTGCTTTAACATGTAAATGTTGCCATGGCACTTACTCAACTAATTATTGAAAGAATTGATTACTACTTTGAGCATAGACAGATGGTGATGTGATAATGTGCACCTTGCAAGAGCTCTTGTTACTTTTGGGCATTTTATTGCAGAGCAATGTCCCTTTTCTACGTTTTGATATTGTACACCTACTCAAGAACTATTTGGAGGAATTCAGTTCATATAAACTTCAGACCTTAATATGCAGTATTTTGCATTAGTGCACCTTGCAAGATTTATAAAGGTGCCTCCTCTTGAGCATTTTCTATAATGCATTTGTTCAGACAATTGCGTAAATCTTGTGTTTTGTTTCCATTTCATATTGGTTTAGGTAAAATACATTATGAATAATACAACTTATGTTGGTTAAAATTTCATAATGCATATGTATTTCCCTTAAAGTAACTTCGTGATTGTAATGAATTTCGGTAAAACTCTACATGATTATTTCTTAAAGTAATTCACCTAAAATGTATGCAGCATTGACATCATTGATTTGATTAATTGAAATACTTCAAATGCCTTATTGATATACGTTTCTGTCCAAATTTTAAATACTGTTTAAAATAAATTTAAATTTAATTCAAAGTTGAATCTTAAAAGGCAAGGCAACTTTTTAATCTGAAGACATTATGTTTTTAAAGCATCAGTTATTTCTTTTATAGCTGTCAAACATGATGATCGTATATCTCACAGTTTATCTGTTAATAATTTTGTATCATAATTGGTGTTAAAACAATTTCCTGCTAATTTCTTCCGGAAAAAAATAGTTTAGCGTTTATATGTTCAATAATTTTTTCGCATATGTAAGTCTGTCATTGTTACAAAGACGATCACGTTATATCTATGAAAACTGATGCATCAATATGATATTGAACTACGACAAAGGCATGGCTCAGAAACATGCAGCGGATTTATTGTTATCTATTTTTGTAATGCCTATAACTGATTAAAACCTGAATCGCTCAAATTTTATATGTGAAATTTACAAGTATGACGTGAGTCATATAAATTGAGATGTATATCTGGGTTTCTCATCATGTCGATAACAGGTTTGTCATTGAGGGAACTTCTTGATGTATAAAACGAGATTGGTGGTGGAGCGAGTGTAAGATGAATATTCTCATGACATTTAGACTGCAAAAAAGCATGATTAAGAAATATGTTAAGGATTATGGCAAAACTGAACATGCCTACATTTGATAAATGTCTTCAAGGTTTTCTCACCATGTTGAGAACAAGATTAGCAATTGCGTGGATTTCTTCATTTGTTACAGGATTAAAACGAGTGTTAGAGGAATAATTTAATGAAATGAGTCTTCGCATGTGAATTGGAGACAATCCCTAATTTTAAATCGTCGGTCATACCGCTTCGTGTCTTAAACCTTGTTTGTTATGCCATACATGTCATCAGCATGTATGTATAAAGCTAATCTATCAAGAAGCACTGCGCCAAGGCTACGCGATATGCATACAGGCCTGAAAAAAGTAATGCATTAAGGAAACAAGCTTTGGCATATATCATTAAAATCTAAATAACTAAAGTCACCATATAAATTGAAATATTCACGCCGAGGGAACAGAGGCATCAAAGGCTACGCCAATTGGGTAGATAATATATTTGACGCATTTTCCATTTAATTGTTTTGTGATTTTCTAACTTAAATCACACTGCATTTCTAAAATAACTGAGTTAGAGTCAGTTCGTTTTTTTAGTTTTTATTACTTATATTTTTTTTATCAATACTGACAGGAAAATGGAACGCCAATATCTTCACAAACTCAAATACTTGATGTGTAATTAATTGGAGAACTCTACAAAGAAGAACATACATTTTGTTGTCAATATAAGAGAAGAAAGAGAAAAAGAGAGTCTAAATCATTTGTTTCTATCATCATGGTAATAACTTATGTTATTGACAAGCATTTAATTGCTTTCAATATGAGATAACTTCAATTAACGTGAAAACAGCTCTAGAAAATAAATGATTTGAACATAGCTTTCTGTATGACAGCTCCCGCGATAGCTCAGTTGGTAGAGCGGAGGACTGTAGTGGTATATAAAACTGTCATCCTTAGGTCACTGGTTCAAATCCGGTTCGCGGGACATCCTTTTTTCATTTTTTATTTGGTTTCAGTATTTATTATATAAACTTTTAAAGCGAACAATAAGACGTCATTTTTCATCTTCAAGATTGTGCTCATTCATTTTAGTTTCATTTTATTTGGCCTTTAAACGATTTATGTTCATAGCGTGTCATCATAACGATGATCTTTCTAGCATCCTGTTCGATTTTCGTAAGCTTTTTTCATATTTTAATTGTGTCTTTAATGTTTTTCATACGGTATGTTGTTTTTCTTAGATTAATTGATACAATTGAACAATCATAATTATGTTTTGTATCCATCATATAAACTTAATTCATCTTAAAGCATTAAACTTACATGTAAAAATTGTTAAAATGAAGAGAGAGAGAGAGAGAGAGAGAGAGAGAGAGAGAGAGAGAGTATATCTTTACATCTATCTATATTATAAGTGTATAGTATATGGAGAACCAATCCGTAGCTAGACACATGCAACTGTTTCCTGGTGTAATTAAAGCCAACTAGACAATATATTTTTTTTGTGTCAGAAGTACATACAAAAACACACTTTTGAAACCAGTGTCCTTATTTAAAGCCAAACAGTAGGGCCCTGTCATGAAGTTTTTGAATAAGGTGACTTTTAAAGCTATATGCAAACAAGGCCTTATAACCAAGACCTAGTTACATATGGTTGATTGACTAGTTTTAAGCATTTAGTATTTTGATGATCATGCAATTATTACTCTACAATAGGCAATAATATCTACCACTGACTATTGGAAGTACGTCCAGTTTATATTATTACACTTAACAACAAAACTAGGAATCGGAAATGAATGGTCATTTAGGTCATCTTCTTATTCACGTCTGTCGGCAACACCTTTATAAGCGAACACTGGTTCACTATGTATCTCCATTCAAAGAATTTCCTTTAAAATTAGCTTAGCGAGTTCTCTGAGATTAAAACAAGTGATCTCATTGTGTTGCATCTGAATGGTATTTCTGTTTTCGAATGTATTCAAGCATATTCTTTAACAAATGTTAGTTAAATGTAAAACTAATAGTTTCCGATTCTGCACACAACTCTAAAGAATGATATAATTAGTCAAAATATCATATATTTTAACAAGTATTAGTTAACTGTATACTTAAATGTTTTCGATTCAGCACATAAGAAGACTATTATTACAATCTTGATTCTTCCTACGGTCGTCATGGCAATGAATATCCATTCCCAATCCTATCCTTTTGTATCTAATAGAATATCAAGGCATCCACATCACATGTTGGTGTTCATAAAGTGAGAATATCAAATGTTTGTTTTTTACAAAATTTAATACAGAAAGATAAGCTTTTAAGCAAAACACTCATACTGTAGTAATGGACAGTATCTTTTTTAGATGATTTCTGTCTTCAATTGGGTTTAGAACTTTATATTAAACATTTTCATAATATGTATGCCAGACAGACAGATTAAGAATAACACATTGAAAAAATAACTAGAAATGTACTCCTTTGTACTAGTTTTGCTTATGCACACAGCACGCTTAACATGCTTATGTGTGCAGTTTACATACTACCGTATGAAAAGTCAAAGAGAGATTGCGAAAGGCTTCAAATACCATTCGATTACGCAATCCTTCCGATAGGAGAGACGGATAGGGCCTACTTAAAACAAAATAACAAATTGAACAATTTCTGCTCCAATTTGTTTCTATAAAATATTGACCATTTTTTTAATCAACATAATGAATTTGAGAATGCAATTTTAAAAAGGCTAAATTATTTACATTTTTAAATCATATGATGCTGTAATTTGATAAAAAGAGTTGAGACTGAGATTAAGACTTGACTTGAGTGTTTTCGTGATATTTGGGCCTGTATACTGACTGTCTTATGTGCGGTTTACCGGAAAGAAGCATAGGATATACATAATGAATTTCATTATCAAATACGGACCCCTATTTAGACTTTTAGACAATTAAGTTTTAGAATTTGAAATAATGAAAATGGTAATGGAGTTAATCCGAATCGTTTGTATAAATGAATTGAGGGGCAATTATTTTGACATGATAGTAATCAAAATAGTAAACTGAAAGAGATTATGAGACGAGACACGTTATTATTGAAGCCAGTACCTCCAAGTAAAGTTTCAGGTCCAGAGTATAATTGGTATTTCATTTTTAATATATTTTTACAATCGAATGCAAAATAAAAAAGCTCATTGTGTATAAGTGTTTATTTACATACAAAGAAAATATCATCTCCAATGACAAGCTCAGAAGTCAATACAATAACATATTACTAAGACAGCTTTTTTCCAGTGTTTGAGATTGTCTTCTTTATTTTCAATGATATCTTTACACCCATATTTGAACGGTAACAAGACTGTGGACTTAATCCGCGATACAACTATGAATGTGATGATTTTGACCTGTATTCATATATACGCACGCTAGTAATTCAGCAATGTCTTTGACAAACTGGTAAAGAACAGTAACAGTTACAATGATTTAACAGTAACTGCACCAACTTCCCTCGTGACTAAAATAAATCACTAGATCAAATGCTCTCTTGTATAATTTCATTAACACGGTATGTGTGTGCAGTAAATGTTACATTGTTTACGTAGTTTTGGGTTCATCATACTACAATGACAATCTTAAGACGTCTTCCAAGAGGCCAAATCTTTATCACAACATTAAGTGCGTTTGTACGTTTATATACATAACATAACACAATCACATCCATCATCTGCATATGTCTGACACTATCCCAAGTTTTCAAGCATTTGCAACTGACAAAGGCCTTTGCAGATTAGATAACGTATGCAGTGTGGTAAAAACATCTACAATGTGCAAATGTTTATATTATCACTTACGAGGGATACTCAAGAATGACGTGTATTACTTACAAACTTTCAATGTTTTCTGCAAAATAATTTATAACATAAACAATATCGTATTCAAAGTGTTCTGCATAGAAGGTATCAATTTTATTTCATATGCCTATTCACTAGTGAACAAGTCATACATTTCAATTTTAAAACCGTATTCTCCATCAGATTTATTTTCATGTTGATTCCAAACAATATATCCGGCATGTATATTGTCCACAGTGGCATAATACTGCTTAAAATACATTTTTATCACAAACTCCTTTTGTCAACGAGTTAAACGTTCCTCATGTATTACACATTCCTTTCTTCATGTAGTAGCACATGAGCATGAATAAATGATCCCAAGCTTTCTCATGTTGGCCTGTCCACACTGTTTCTAAATGGGGCTTGATTGAGTTGATAAACTGGGTACCAATCAACTGAAAATAATCATTAAATTGATCAACTTACTGTCAAACAAAAAGCAATAAGAACTTCGAAAGCTTTCCCAGCATTATTTGTTATTGTTTTGACAACTGAACAAATTATCCAATGAGATATTCCGTGCTTTAGTTTCACGTCGCGAAAAAGAGAGAGCCCAAAGATGAGTCTCTTTGATATTGGTATTGATCTTCCAATTTTCCTTAATTAATGTCGGTGTTCGGCTTATGAGATTTTAACAATGACTTTTGACGGCTTGTATAACCAAACATACCGAAGTCATATTTTAATATACAATAATTGCAGTTTTTAAATGGACATCTCAATCAGAAATAAACATGACTGTATACACCATTAAAATAGCATTGCACTGAAAAGCTTCTGAAAACAATGTTCTGTCAAGCATTTACCTTGAACTTTTTATTTTTATTTTATATTGAAACGCGCTCTTGCCTTCAGAGATAAGTCAATAATTGAAATCTACAACTTACATCAATGAATTCAATTTTCACGGAATAATTCTTGTGACGAATTCCCAATTCTGTCATAAGTTCTTCGAACTTTTCCCTGTTGTCAAGTCTATAAATACACTTGTCCACTGTTCCCATTACTCTTAGCGCATGCGCACGAAGAATGGCGTTGTATTCGAGATCGGATGTGTTAACTGCCCGGAATGACATGAACGCATCGTGCACGTCTGGATGGGTCTCGAACAGACTGGAAGTAGAAACAAACATAATGCTATGCATACAAGAATTGGACAGTTTGTCTTTAAAATGAACGCGAATAAGTTTACTATTAATTACAATCAATGGCGACATTTGTTCTAATACTATGCAAAATTGTTATGAAATTATTCAATGAAATATACTCTTAAAAAGCTGGGGATATTGCAATGAAATAAAATCTCAATGACAGCTGATTCAGAATAAGACTGACCTAATTTTCTTTTAATGTTTTTTGCCTTTTTTTCATTGGTATGATAACTTTGTACGCGGTGCATTTAACTCTAGCCAATGTGTATATGTTCAATAATATTGATGTATGATCAAAAGCTTAATTAATGGCGTGGGCTTTGATATAAATGTATTGAATAAATATATGCTCGTAATAACAAAATAAAAAAAAAATATTTATGTAATTAACGAATCAATTTTTTCTTCACTATGAAATGGCGAATATAAAACCTGTTCGTAATAAAATACTTATTTTTTAGCATGCAGCCCGATGACAGGAGCCCTCTTAGCAAAGATAATACGGAAAGTGTGCGATAACACATACGCAGATTAAGTGATATATATTTACGAGATACTGTCAATTTCGTGCGGGGAAGTCTCTGTAAATATCTTTGTTTTCGTTCTAACAAACAATAGCTCGTTGTATGCTCGTGATATAGACAAAAACGTTTTCAAGTCATTGTTGAGAAAAGTCCGCTTTCAAATAATCTTTTAATCTCAACTACACTTACTTTGATAGTCATGCCCAGATATCGAAAAGTTATTCAGATCAATGATGTTGTTGTTAACTGCTTTCGGTAAAACATAAAATTGTGAATGTCATTTACTCAACAATTCAAACAAACACTTATTTTTAACTACACTTTTAGAAAGTCTCTACAGTCATAAAGTTACATCAGTTTCATTTAAGACAAAAAGCAATGTGATCGTTGTTACCCCTATACCTGAACATTGTATACATATTCTTGGCGACTAGACGGACATGTTCCATGACCCTTTCTAAGGCAATTATCAAAAATGTATGTGTGTTAATTTGTTTAAAAGTCATCGGCAACAAGCTAAAGTAAATCAGTAAAGGTCCATCATTAATATGTTAAATAGTACGTATCCACGAAAATGTCCTCATAGAGATTGTTTTTGTTTAAATGCAAATGTCAATACAGTCAAACCCCATTAGCTCGAGCTACCAGGGACCAGCAAAAACCCTTCGAGCCTCAAAAGATTCAAGCCAAGCGGGAATTTTTACTTTCAGTATAAAGAAATCGGTCCTTACATATATATCGAGCTAAGCGAGAAATTCAAGCCAAGCGGGAATTTCTACTTTCAGTATAAAGAAATCGGTCCTTACATATATATCGAGCTAAGCGAGAAATTCAAGCCAAGCGAGTTCGAGCCAACGGTGTTTTTAAAACCATCCTATTGAGATTAGGGAAAGATAAATAAAGTTCGTTCTACTTGCCAAATACAAAACGTATACAAAGGCGAAAAATATACAGTAAACTTGAAATTTGACAATTTAGATGTCGGTAACCAATGTATATCCTCATGCTATACAAATGTAATCAAAACGTTACCACATAATTATTGACTTGACTTGACTTGGAGCAGATGATAAGTTTACATTTACATTTTATTGCGTTCAACAATTGCGTTCAAAAAAAGAAATTCATTTTTTATTAAAAAATAAAGCTTATCCGTCAGATCAAAAAGATATATATATATTATATGTATATTTGATACGTCAAAATAATAAGTTTAGAAAAAATAATAATATGTATATCCATTTCTTTATGCTATAAAAATGAATTAATAAGTCAATTCGTATATATATATAATGAATAAATACATACCCGACGAACGTAATAATCCCAACTTTTGCAACATCCTGTTTAACTATTTTCCAGCAGTCTTTGAGAATTTCAACCTCAAGCTCAGTAATCACAGGAGGTGGTTTTTGAGGATCAAACATTGTAATAGTTTCGTTATTGTTACTAATCACCACACAAGATTTGTTATCATTCGTTCGTTTCGATCCAGTCAAAGACCTTTTAATGCGTTTAAATAACGACATTATTTTCACTTTATTTTCCAATTCACTTTGTTTTCAAACTTGTGTAACCGTTAGTCATTCAAAAAATAATAATTATATTTAATACGGAACTGTTGTTTTTAAAATATTTTGACAATTAGTATGTTTCGCGACTGACATCTGTCTCTTTTATGATACTTCCCAATACGTTCTCCAGTTTATATTCACTGAGATTACGTGTGAGGTAATAGTTATATTGGCTTTTGCAGTTGGCTGCGCTATGGCATAGCTTTAGTCTTGCAAATGTTTGAGTGACTTTGGATATATGATGATGATTTAATTAGACTTTATCGAAATGCACTTATTACAAATAATAAATAAACTACATGGCATGCTTAGTGGTTCGGCAACAAGACCAACGTCAAGTAAATGATCGCCATTCACAAAATAATGTACATAAACCATAAAATCGATGTTATAGTTAGGCCAAATAAAAAAATAGGTGCGTTTTAGGTAACGCTGCCAAAAAAATAGGGTAGGTAGGTCGGAATTTAATTATTTTTTTTATTATTTTGATATATTGATTTCAGTAACTGTTGACTCAGACTGTAACAAAATTTAAGTCATCAATTTTCAGGTTGATCAGCAGTTTTTAAACATGTTCCATGCTTCAAAGGAAACATTCTTTACTTGTCTGTTTAAATTCTTTGACAATGATTATTGGATTTCAACTAAGTTATGGTACACCACTCTGCTATTATTTAAGACTTTCCAGGAACGGTTTTACTTTTCGTTATGCACCCTTTTGCTTTTAATCACTCTCTGTAGTAGGCTAACCTGCCTGATATATAATTACATGGAGAGTGGGACAGCAAATTTACCATATAAGGCATCAGCCACGGAAACCTCAATGTTGTCAAGAGGACATGGGGTTTCAGGTTTGAAGAGCGAGTAACATGCCGGTTTTATTGCCAAAATTGCACACTTAAGTCTGACATATCAATCCGAAAGTCAGTATCTGACACATTTGTATCTGACAAGAAAATATAGTTCAAGAATTGAAATATACCTGCCACACAAGCACAAACTACCCGTAATTCACCTTAGAGTTTGGACACTCTTAAAATTTGGACACCCATTATTATTTTCAAAAATAATTTACTTTAAGTACCTAATTTTTGGACACCCAAAGGACATCATAACTTTTACAGTTACTAAGTCTCACAGACAAAGATTATTGATCTTTATCCTTACAATGTATTTGCCTGGCTAGATTACCTAGCCATACACATCACTGTGACAATTTAATTAGTTACTACACATCCTAAATGATTTATTGCCTGTTGAAAAGGAAGTATGATATATTTAATGGAGGATTAAAGAAACAACAAGTGCAATTAAGGGATTAAGAAAACACAGACATGACATGTTTGTATAACGATCCGCCAATAAACTTTAAAACTTGTACTACACTTTTAATATAGACTTTATGAAGCAATAATCGTACAGTAATACTCATTGAAAAATCAATAGAACAATAAAAGTCAACACATTCAATGATACAGGTAACTATCAAATGTGATGAATTAAAGTTAGAAATGCAATACCTAAGTTACAATCGAAAACACCACTCAGACACATTCATTCTGCATAACAATATCCATGCTCTCCACGAGATCCTCGTGGGTATAACTGTTAGTAATGTGACGTCAAACAGTGTGACTGTTTGGTATGAAGCCGTGATTATTCATTTAAATGCATGTATAAAATGGTGTTGAATGGGATTTTAATTAACTTGATGAAGGAGTTACACTAATAGGCGTTATAACCATTGATAACTACGGATAAATAAATAAGTGGTAAAGTGCAGACATGAAGAAAAAAGGCAGGTTTATCATACCGGTACATAAAGATAAAATGTAAAAATGGTTATTTTCTATGAATGCGGACAGCGAAAAATATAATTATGTTAAGATGTCCGAATTCCAAGGTGAATTACGGTAAATACAATCAGAAATCCAGCTCTAATATTGTCAGCTTATCGTATACATTTTGTAACAAATGCTTTTCGTACCCAAATCACATTTTTTTCAGGAAAAAATAGGTTAGGGTCGGCGGGAAAAAAATAGGGTCGGTCGGGTAACCAGAAACTGAGCTATTTTTATATTTGGCCTTATCTGAGCATCATTGAACTCATTAGATTACGTCTACATTAGATCGTTGCAACATGAGATCATACTATAATGCAAAAGGAAATATTTCTTGACTTATTTCCAATTAACTCTCAAAAGTGACAGCGTGTGCATAACAGACAGCTGTTTATGGGTTGTCCATTCATAGTAGCAACATAAACCTGTCAATACATTTTATTTCTATTTTTACATAGACATAAATATCGATTGAAATGTCTAAAAATAATAAGTAAATAAACATGAATATCACCTGAGCGAGTCTTATATTCGGCTACTGAGCTTGTGTCTGTAGTTTTTCACATACATATTTATAGAGTCTAGTAATGTACGGACAATTACATCAGCGGAAGAAATCCAATTGGCATTGCATTGTAGATAAAAACCTGATGACCATCGTTTGAACAAAGTACCAGGCACAATAGCAATTTAGTTAAACAATGGTTCAGGATTTAAGGTTTTCATTTGTTTAAAAACACACATATTAAAGTTTAAGGGGGCTATCATTTAATGATAAATGGATATGGTTTGTGGAGGAAATTTAAATGTATTTGTGTTTGACATAGGGTTAGTCTAACATGTTTCCGTGATTCAACTCGAAGTTTTGATTGATCCCGAGTTGTCATAATATGTACTAAAACCAGTGAGGAGGTCACACCATATACGTTTCTATAAGCATTCTTTTCACTATATTTATTAGTTTAAAACATGTTTAAGGATCAATCTCAACTACTCTGATTTCTTAGGTACCGAACTCGATCATCTGGATGTTGGATGGATCATCATTGGGTATTCTGCTGGAGATTATTGATCCCCATTTCCAATGACTGTCGTCTTTTATATCGTGATTGAACGTTAAGCACAAGCTTAATCAAGCTTTATACTGATATATACCTTAAGTACCAAGGTTCACTTCACTAATAATGCAGTGATGAAAACACAACGAAGTCTGTAAACTAAAATAATTTAAACACTGGTTTATAACTTGCATAGAAAATACAAATATCATTTTAACGGCGGAAAAGCAGATTAATATTATTAGTAAAACAATAACACACTAATAACATATATAACTTGTATTCACTCGTTATCCTAAATCCTAGACGAGCTAGAGGAGGACTATAATGTAATATAATATGATTACATAAAAACAAGTTCTTTATTAATCTTCAATACTATGATTGCTATGCTATGTTTGGTGAAATTATATTATTTTATGACTGTTCATGAATACTCCTACATGTTTGATTATTATAGAGTTTACTGTAGATACCAATGTAGTAACCACTGGTTATATGTTTTCATTATTTTAACCAGTGATCCTTTTTCGATCTTTTGGTCAACCTTGGGCCAAAAATACTATTAATGACATTCTGATTTTGGTTTTTGGCGTGGATATACAATTATAAAAAAGATTTGTTTTTTTTACGAAGGGAAGGGAAACATCTCATTGAGGTTATTTGCTTTTTTTTATTTCTATTCAAATTGTATTGCAATTGAGATTCAAACAGTTGTTATTTGATATTTAGTATGACTTCAACTGGAAATGTAATTTTAACAAATATTTTGAATTCACCTGTATGATTTAGGTTAACAAAAAACATAATATGATTTATAACATGAAATTGACGAAACTCGCTGTATTTATGTTATGTTGTTTGTATTTCAGTACATTGTTTTATCTACGATTTTACCATTTTATTTTAATTATGTATTTTGTTTGTTTAAGGGCTTGTAATTAGGTTAGCTCATATACTAAAAACAACGTTTCATGTTCCTATTTAAAGAACCAAAACACAAATATAACATAAACACTTTGACAACGTAAACACAACGAAAACAAATCATGTTAAGCAATTTTTCATTCCAATGTGATTTAAGCTATGAGGCTTGAAGTAAAATACTAGGTTACCTTAATATTTCTTTTGCGTGCAAGACGTCACGTAAATGATACAGTTTAAATGTTAATTGAAAGTTGTATTCACCGGAAATTACTTTCAGTGATGAAAGCCCTGCAATAATCTTAGATCACTATTTATGGTCGTAACAACACGTGCAGTACATGTGCTTTTAAACACGCTTGATGTCTAGATAAAAAGAAAACAAACAAACCATTCTAGAAGGATTTTATTCTAAGAAGTTATCTATGTCATGAGAGAGGTTATATCTCGTGACTATTGATTCCCTTATGCCGTTCCAAACAAAAGTCTTGTTAACGTAACGCTATATAGAACTCACCTTCAATATACAATTACAAACAGCTAATTCATAAGACTGTTCTAATTCATAGAAACAACAAGGAGGGATACATTTTTTTTTAATAATTCCAGCTCTTACAACTTCAAATAATTAACCGACTTCACAAATTGTTTTGCTATAAACGGTCGTTAAAAAGGCATTATCGACCCCGACTACTGTTGAAAAAAGATACAATCTGCAATAGACTAGTTTCAGGCAAATGTGTTCAATAAATTAACATATTAGTGATCTGAATAACAAATGTTTCAACAGTACAAATATTATATATGTGCAACCGGAATCATCATTTAAGATCATTCTTTAAGTTAATGAAAGCATCTGATAATTATCTGACTGTTGGTCGGGTAAATTATGTCATGCCTCGGTGCTTTATTGAAACGTGTATTTGACAATTCGAGGTTATTTAAATATTATAACTGTTTTATTCATTTTAGCCGATTAAACTGGAAAACTCGAACGTAATGGTACAGAGTGATGTGAAGAAAACTCAAAAGCATCATTTCCGCTATGATGAAATACATTGGAGATGAAATCATGACATAAATATAAAGAGTTGTTCTTTCAGTATGAGACAGCAATGTGTTTTACCTCTTAAACACCAAATAGTTAACAGTTCACAGGTCGCAAGGTGTAAATTATGTTGCTCACTCGGTGATGTCGCTAATTTTTGGGCGTCAAATATTTATTTCTAAAGTTTATACAAACTACATATTGAAAGCAATATAAATCTCAGCGAAAATCGATCTCTAACCGCTATCCTTTGTTTAAGGATAATTATTGACACCAATTTCTAATCTGCTCAGAAAAAAGATGGGCTGCTGAAGTTATTATTTTCATATCGAAACTGATTACAACTATTACTTTGGAACAAGTTATAGTTTATCATGTAAAGAATCAAGATAACAAATATACAGGTAATATAAACAACATAGACTGAGAAATTCATGGAGTCAATCAAGTTGTTTAACTTTCAGCACTATGAAAACCCACACCTTACTTTTTGCAGATTGTTTTTTGTATATTTCAAGCATAAACTAACAGTCGTCAAGTGCTATTTAGATCCAGTACAATAATTAGGAGCAAGAACAACAAACATAACATCAATAGAAAAACAATTACAAAGAGGGAAGGCAACAATGACAATAACGTCATTAACATTTTAAAAATATTTTAATTGGTATTTTGGTCGGAAAAATTGAACGGAATGATTGCTTTTAATAAAATGTGCAAAACAAAAATAAAAATAATAGAAGCTCTCACGAGAAAATTTATAGAGCAAAGTTTGAGTCATTATAAACAAAACTCACACTGGTAAAGCGATAAACATGTTTATAGAAACGCATAATTTTATATTGACCGATATTGTCTCTTTCAATAATCACAATTAGCACAAAAAGAATGGATCTGAAACTCACTTCATTACAGAGAAAACTAGAACCTAAATGACAAATATTTAGATCCTATGCGAATCGATGCAGAAAAGCAATCATGATAAAATCATGATCAAAATACAATTGTCATTTTGAGTATTTTGTGTTTTTGTTGAAAGCTTCAGTGGCAAATATTTAATCATACAATTCCTGGAGCTAGTCGTCATGCTTCTTTTTTAATTTTTTGCGTTACAAACGGTTAGATATTGTAAGAATTATGTATTAAACGTCGTTGGAACTTTTTGTAAGTTAATATCAGTTATGTAACTCACTTGACCACTTAAATATCGTAATTATGTATTTAACAAAATAACCGTTCGTTGCTGTTTGTGATAATGTGTATCATCAATGACAATTATTTTCATACAATGTTTTAACTTTTTTGTTATTGAGTTTTGATTCAGTTGTATCAGACATAAATTTAGGTTTTCATGTCTGAATAAATAGCTCTCATCTACCTGTATTTTTCAAATTTCATTGTTTCTAAATTGCATTCCTAAAACAAACAGTTGAATGTAAACATACATATCTCATTCTCTTAATTTTCATTTCATGTCAGACTCTATATTCCAAGCTTTCTGTATAATGTGCTCTTATTGTTGATACGTTTAAACTTGATCACATGTCAATCTTTTTCCTGAGGCTTTCATGTGGCAAGATTCACGTCCAGGAATCTGTCTGAGTTTAATTAGCTTCTTATACTGACCCTTTTTGATATATTTGGCAATTACCAGACATGTTTCCTAACGATAACGATAACATTCTGACGGAGAAATTTCAGACGTACAATATGCACAGAACGTCACGTACATGCACGAGATGGGTGTAACAAACTTGTTCAATAGAAAAATGGTTTGCAATTCCTAACTTTAGTACCAATGCTATTTAAATCAGATTATAGCAAAACCGAGTTCCTATAATTGCGTTTTAATAAGCATACACGGGAAAATTGTTGATCAGCTTGAGGATAAATGATTTTTTCACAGCATTCCCTGCGTGAAAAGCGATAAATCATCTCAATGTCTGTACACGTGACCTGTGGTTTGCATCATCGCTTATTTTCAGTGTTTCAATGGTTCGAAAGTTTCTATCCTTAAATTACAAACTGTAAATCATTCAATTATTTTTAAGTCGTTGTTATTTTTATTAAGTCTATGAACGTTTTAGCGATTTAGAATATATATATATATATATATATATATATATATATATATATATATATACATGTTTATATTGCTATCAAGTTTTGTAAATGAATGGCCAAATGTTTAATTGATTTGACGTCATAGAAAACAAAAAGGGTACAGCATGAAAATCATATCTTTAAAGAATTATTATATTTTTCCTGATGAAAACATCATGATTATCAATAAAACCTTTTAAATTTATGTGATTGATATTATCTTGACAACAAGTGTGTTTGCAATCACATATACTATGCTGTTGTGAGGTGTACGTGATCAACGGTTATTCCAAGAAATTTATCTTCAGAACAAGACTTCCTGTGGATGTAAATTAAAATTGTAAATTACATTTATACTGTTTCTTCTACGTGACAACATGCATGTTGCTGGCACATTACTATCACGTGTTGTTTAATCTTCACTTCAATTTTCAATTACATGACATTTTGACTCGATAAGTAATAACATACCACTCCATTATATTTTATGGCAATAGACTAGAAATATCAATTGCATTCATAAAAAGGAATACTATTGCATGTGTTAATTTTAGTTTACATTACCAGTGTTAACAAGAATATCCTTAACCATGCAACGGAACAATATATAATTATAATTGTACACAATATGGTAAAAATCACAGTCTAGAAATACGCTGTACACGCTCGTGTGTTACTTTATATTCAGTTGTCTTACATGGCATTAAAACAACTAGATGTTTGTTAACCGCATGTGTCATATACGTGACAAATTGTAATGCTCATACATCTTACCAATTTTGCAAAATTTACATGAAAAAAATGTCTACATGTTTTTATAATCATTCATGATAGTTCAATTTTGAAAAAAACCCATCTGCAATCACAAGACAAGTAACCTCATTTAATGTTCTGAATACTTTAAAAGATATACTATTACTCCCAAATATGATGTACCATAAATAATACAAATGTTTATATAAACCAAAGATGATAAATACACGTCGAAAACCATTGTTTTTATAAAGGATACCGAGTGTAAAAATATATCACAGTAAATCTTTAGTACTCTAAATCAGCAAACTGACTGCACACAAAATATGCTAGGTCAGAGAAAACCCAGAGATACACCTTCGGCGAAATTTTCAAATGTAAAAAGCTCTGATAAATGGTACCCACTAAACCTTGCAGCGAGTTTGAACAATGCACTTATGGCGTGTATGTTCAATTCTAAAATATACAGAGCGACATCAAATTTTAATGCACGTTTATGAAAACTGTCCATAATTATTTTCGAACTGTAAATGTTTTAGCACAACCAAACGCTTTAAGGTTAAAATGAGCAGAGTAAATCCTAAATCATGGCAATGTGATGTGTCTTCGAGTTTGAGATTCCTGCCAATTTTAGCGTGAATTCAGACGGCGGCGGCTTCATCCGTACAAAACCCTAAAAGCATGGAGCATTGAACCTGATAGCTTTATCCATAAGATAATGTCAACGTTGATTTATTGCTTCAACTGAAACAAAACTTATTTGGCCATTGAGACAATTGTTATATACGATTCTTTTGAACTGTACCGACATGTGGTCTTCTTCCTCAGCACTACTAACTGGTTCTCTCCAAATATCAGAAAGAAAGAAAAAACATTGATGTATATTTAGTGTTAGGGTAAATGCCAAACTGAAAAGATAAGTCTGTCTTAAACAGGATTCAAACATAATGTATGCCATACACATTCCTTTTATGGACATTCAAAGACAGATAAAATTTCACAATATTGAAAACGATATTATTTTATCCCGTCTGAGCAGCGAATGATCGATACAATACAAATGATCCACGAGGAAATCTTATTTACACACGAATAGCCAAAGCAGTAATAATCCTATTCCGCATATAAAATAACTACATAAAATTATGACATATTTCTTTGTAAAACAAGGATTTTATGTATCTACTACATTTTGTTCAAATAAAAATGTTCGTCATTATTGCGAATTAAAATTAAAAGCCATCACTATGATTGTAATAATTTACAGACTGCCATATTTGTCTCATAAAGACTTTAAATTTATACGTTTATATCTAAAAACAAATTCGTAAACCTTTTTACACGGAAAGCAATGATATTGTCAATAAGAATAAAATGACAAATGTTTACAATGTATACCGATGGAGCATTGAACATGGACGTTTCATTTTAAATATATCAACATCATTTGTTATAACACATCAAAGATTACAGCCACTGTTGTTATTCTTTCCAAACTGAGCAAATCAAACAAACGATTCTCCAAATTAGGAAATCAAGCCGGAAGAGCGACAATGACTCTAAATAGTTCCATTGACGTTTACTGCAGAACTAACACCATATTACACCGTTGCAAAAGTCACAATTTAATAATTGAAGCAAGAAAATTTACGGCAGGTTGATCGACTCAAATATGTGCTTAAACGCATAAACTATTTGCATATTCATTAAAACTGCTGAATAAACTCCATCAATATTTGAATATATGATTACGTTATGCATAGGAAAGTTAATTAGTTTACTATTTCTGTACCATTTATTCAAATTAAATAATGTTTTGAAACCGTTAAGAATGTTAGCAAGCGGTAATTTCGGACTGTATACTGAGCTATACATAAAGTACTCTGTACACTTGACTAGAGAATATCCTAGGCCAGATCGACCAAAAGAGAGCACCAGTTCAACAGTCTTCAAAACATTGCAGATAATCTTTATATTCTGACAAATAATAGACAGATTAATAATACAAAACTCGTTACTGTAACTTCCAAAAGAAGGCGTTTTTACGTGCTTATGTTCTACTTTTCATGGCAACACTACGTTAACACGAGTGTTAATGCGGAAAACCACTATTATATGTAACGGCGAAAAGGAGAAAACCCACCAAGTCGTAAAGGATCTTCTTGTGTGTGTGTGTGTGTGTGTGTGTGTGTGCGTGTGCGTGTGCGTGCGTGTGCGTGTGTGTGTGTGTGTGTGTGTGTTTGTAGAAGGCACGTTTATCATAATGGTTTAATTTGTTGTTTAATGTATTCACTATTTCCTTTAGCTGCCGTTGAGACAATATTTTAACATTAGGTGTTCTGAAATAAAATAATGTATTTTTAAAAAAACCCTAATCAAATGAAATATTTCAGAAATTATCAAGCTTTTATTTCATAGTACACTTGAAATACGTAAAATAGGACACCGAAATTAGGAAATCAATAAAGAAAATAAATAAATCGAGGCCCTGAACTCTAAATAAATGTTTCATCGAAAGACAAAGTGATTTGTTCGTACATTCTATCATGGCAGGCAGAAACAACACCCAAGAGAAAAAAAAAACACTCTAATTGTTTGTTGTACAATAATAACATTTCTTTTAGAAACAATGAACGGTTCTTCTGTTCCTAAAAACCGGCTATTTTGATAACAATGAGCAAATTATTGAGGCAACAACAAAAGACTGTTTTATTTCGTAACACACGGTTGTTTTTGGAAACAAAGCACTTCACTCTTTTATAACTGTTCTTCAAATTGTATCCTACTTTCATTCCTAAAAAAAGTCTTTAAAAGGACGCTTATGGTTCAATGGCATTGGTCACAGGAAAACATGTTACTTATGTATGAAGACATTGCCTAAGGGAGACGAAAAAGCTAGCGTTCTAGTTTTCCAAATTATGAGGATAGTATGTGTCACTCTTAGGTACTTTGCCTACTCAGTTCAGTGAAAATGACAATTGTATTTATTTTATTGTGATTACTCATCTATAGTTAGCTATTTAATAAAGGTAAAGAAGCTAACAAAGATTTGTTATAAATGCATTTATGATATATCGTCGGATTGGAATCTAAAATAATAAGAAATGATTGAGTGTAACCCGAGTTTGCTTAGTATAACAATGGGATAATGAAAGGTACAGATCGAGTAATGGTTAATATTTGTAAATCTTAAATGAGTACACAGTGGCTTATTTTCATTGCAGTTGTATTTGTATTTTCCATGCCAGGTATTATATATAGTGTAAAACATTTTGGAGTCGTAAATGGGTTCTATTGCTGGATTGTTCAAAGAAAATGTTATTGCTTAACAGTTTATGTCTTGGCCTGTCCCAAATGCTCACCAAGATAGAAAATACAGCAAATCTATGAGAAAGGGAATTATTGTAGCTCCAGTGGTACAATCAGAAGGTATTTATCATTATTGCAGTTCAATGGGCCGCTTAAATACAATTATCGGTTGTCCGGTTAGCGCAGTGGTTAGAGCACTCGCTTCTCACCAAGGCGACCCGGGTTCGATTCCCGGCCTGGGCGCATGTGAGTTTGGTTAGTGGTCACCAAGCCGGACAAGTGGGTTTTCTCCGGGTACTCCGGTTTCTCCCACAACACAAGACCACACTCTCGCGCAACATCTTGCCAACGAGAGTGACTTAGTATAATCTATCAAAGCTTCCTTCAAATCTTTGTAAAATATATAATGGTTAAAGTAAATACAATTACTCACTCAATACGTGAGTAAAATAATTATTCACTAATCTCAAAATACAACAACACAAACAGTTTAGGAATTGGCAATGTATTTGGTGAACATGTCATTGTAATTGGAAATGTATTTGGTGAACATGTACACAGGAAAAGACAGTATTTTGGATGCTGGAAGACTGGTAATAGCGTCTAAGCACATCTGGATCGTAACCTTGGTCCATCGTGGCCACGTCATCTTTAGAGTCAGCAACAACTTTAACGGAATCTTGGAAAACATCAAGAAGCAACTGAAACGAAACTGAATATACGGTGAATCTCAAATCATAAACGTAACAAATAAGTTACTAACTTATGTAAGACACTCACAGTGGAACTCTGTAAATGAAATAAATACACATATTAAAAGAACACATGATTCAGCAAATTCAACCTGAAAATAGTGATGGGATGGGCGGGAAATATGATCAAATTTATATCTTCACTTACAGACATCGTAAAATACCTTCTAATGTCACAAAATACAAAACTCACTTTATCTTCCTGAATAACGGTCACTAAATATAAGGCTACCGTTACAGGTAAAGCTGGTAAACTTTAAAAAAATAAATTCACACCATGCTCTAAATTTGTTAAACACTAAAGAATAGTTACGAACAGTAGAATGTTCTCTCCCAGATGAAATAACATCTTTAACTTCTGTGAACAGCTCCTCCGGGTTGTTTGAAACAGTCTGACAAATGCTGGCTGTTTCCTGCCATCTAACAGATTCGAATATACAACCTGTATACAAAAAAGAAATCTTACTTATTACAAGTAAAACAACTTTTATATGATATTATCAATAATCAGTTGCCTTTAACAATATATTGTACATTAGGATTACACATTCCATGAGTACGCATTACATATCACAATCCAATCTTACTACTAGAACATCACTTGTAAATCTTTCTGTACCAAATATTGTAGAAGTATTTCTACCTTGAACATAAATATTGTCTCTTCTAAACACCAAAACTTCATAAATATATTTCTTAAATGAAGCATTCTCACCTATCAACATAGGAAAAAACGGACTCGAAGGCCAAAAGGGTGCAACTAAGGTCCCCACACCTTTACAATATGCCAAATTATTCAAAACTTTTGGTATCAAATAAACTGGAGGTACCCACAAATTGTTGTCTTTTCCCCAATAAACAGTAAAAGCATCAGCTGCCTCTGTTAACGGGGTCCAAAACAATGAATTATATCTTGGCAACTTATGATTGTAATCATTAGCAAATCTGTCTATATCATGCGGGCCATACAAAGTATTGAGATGATTACAAAATTCCTGACAAATCCCGTAATCATCATAATCAACAATTCTACTTAACTCATCGGCCAACGAATTTAGTGATCTATGTATCCATACAATTTCAATGAACACCTTTAGAAGCACACATTGAAAATATATCCAACGCTATTTCGTCAAGAGAATTGACTGTGCTACCCTTTTCAACGATACTCATACAATTCTGTATGCCACTGAACAGTTTTACCTGCTAATTTGTCAAGAAAACTGGCAAGGGAAAACCTTATAGCCAACGATTCTCTATAAGTTGAACTTGAGCTTTTTCAAATTCCGACCAAGTTTTATTGGACACAGAACCCTCGTAAAAAGGCTGCGCCGGCAACAGCTGAGGCGTCAGAAAACACAAATACTTACGGCAAAAAATCTTGAAACATGCACTTTGAAAAAGGTTTCTGCAAAACATCTTTCCAAAAATTTAAAAAAGTAATACAATAAGAAATATCCATTTTGACATCCCAACTATTCCTTGACTCAATTTGTTTGAAATTTGGCTTCGTTTGCAATAAACAAACATTTCCTAACACTAGGGACATGGAAATTATCTTACCCGATAACTGAGCTCACTTTCGAGCTGATACCACAGTTACGTTGCTCAAAACGTATTCCAGACATTGAATTGTATTTTCAATACGCCGAATAGGGATCTTAAGACACCAATTCTTTAAATCCCAAAGAAATCCTAATCATTCTAAACTTTGTGTGGGGGTAAAAATAGATTTTTCTAAATTCACAATGAAACCGGCATCATTCAGTGTTTTTAAAACGAAGTTTGAGTCTGTTAAAGTTTTCTCAAAATCAGTGTTAATTCCCCAACCATCATCTAAAAACACAACTATTTTTAGACCGTTTTTCCTCCAATATTTTACTAAAGGACGATGACATTTTGTGAATGTACGCGGGTCTGACTTGACTTGCTATTTTGTGATCTTCATATTTTACTCTTTCGTCTTTCAAGAAAGTGTTCACACCACTTAGATCCAAAATTAATCTCTTTTTACCCGAAGAATTAACTGCAACCGAAAGAGGATTAACATTATGTGGAATAAAAGGAACTTCATAAACACATTTTTTCCAAATCAAATCAAGAATTGTTGAAGTAACAAACTCATTATTTCTTAACGCTGATTGATTGTTTTTCATGATAAAACTTGGTGGTTTAATAATAAAAGGTAAGATGTATCAATTTTCTATAATAGCAAATATTTCATTATCAGCCTTTAAAATATGTTTCCAAAATATAAAACAATTCTTTAATCATCCTTTAACAGAATGTTGTGAAATATCAACCGAGTTTTCAAAATTTTCAGAAAAAAGAGTCTGCAGTTCAGTCGGTTTGAAACAGTTTTCATTTGATAATAACCAGTACTTATCATTACCACTGTCCGCCATTGGCTGGGAAGATCTGCTGCGTCTGTTGAGAGGCGGTTGCTGTAGCCACTGGTCTGGTAACTCCTCGGCCACGCCCGACACCCAGGGAGTTGGTGGTCCCTTACAGGTCTGCGGCACAACCGCTGGCAAAGTGTCCCTCCGAGCCGCATTTGAAACAGATTACTGTTCCACACTGAACAAAACGTCCTTCAGCCAGGGATCCACGGCCTCGACCTCCCCGAAAGCTTCGAAAAGAAGAAGGCTGCCAAAGGAAGCCAACTGCTTACTAGTGTTTTTTTTTTCCATTTTGACGAGAGCTTTCTCTTCAGCCTTACGAATCCTCTTATCATCATCAGAATCACTAGCAACATCATACAACTGGTATTCGGCAATAGGGTCAACCCGGCAACGGAGTTATCGGCAATTCTAATAATTTTGTTTCGATTCTCAATTTTAGACTTTATTTCATTTATGGACTGATGAGCTCTGTCAGCTTCTCTCAAAGTAATAGCTTTATCACAAGAGTCAACTAAATCGCGAACTTCCCAGTTAAATTCATATTGTTTTTTGTTGCCATGTCTTTTAAGTGAGACAGAATTTTCAACTCTCACCTTTTTTCCAGCCGACTCAGCCGCCCATTCCGTTTCTGATTCCACAGTCCTTTTCAGTTGGTCAAATTTCTTGTCAAAATACCGCTGCAATTCTTTAACCAAAGAACTTTGTATTTATATCTTCGCTTTCAGACATCGTAAAATACCTTCTAATGTCACCAAATAGAAAACCTCGAGTGACGCAAACAGAATAGTTTTCCCCATATAACCAACAAAAACACGAGGAAATCATGTTACTAGTGTCCCGCCATCTAATCCACCTGAATACTGAAGTACCACGGGTACTTGAACCAATCTCCTAAAATCAATAATGTATATATTTTTAAAAACGTGAATAATTGTATTTATCATAATAATTTAATGACGAAAAGAAACTAAGAACAAGCATACATACTGTATATACCAATATAGTTTTACTTCTTTAAACAAAACACATTTTGCCCATTATTATTGTCTGTAATACTTACTTATTTTTTAACAATATTTAAAACCGTCAAGAAGAGTTTGATATTTTATCATATAAATAAATGTAGTTTAAGCAGTTCAAACACGTGATGATCACAACTATCAAGCCAATGCAATAAGTTCATAGTTCGTGGTTGCAAATTGGAACAGTGTCGCTGGTTGTGACGCACTACGTAAGTGATGTATTGATATTGTTATTGTGGAATAACATGTTATAGGTGACGATTTGCTCAGAGGTGTAATAACATGGTTTGTATGTATAAGAAACATGCTAACAAACAATATAAACAGCATCATTGGTGTTCACTCACGAACTATTTGCTTTGATGCCTTGTTGCTATCGGAGCAAGGTCATGTGTAATTTTACTTTGAACTTCATATATAAAGTCTCAATGGAATCGGTGATTGCTTGACATGAAATAGAATGCAATTAAATCTACTGGTCGTATCGATCAAAAATGAATACCAAGAATAAAAAATATAATAAGAGTATTCTAGTCTGTATCCACTTCACATCAGACGATTTGGACGTTCAGAAATATAATAGAGATTTTCGAGGTACGGTGATAACCAGTCACAATTGCAAGGCCGCCTTTATGCGCTGTTTATGCAGATATAGGGTAGTATTTAGTGTACTGAATTTGCTTCAGAGTCGTTAGACGTCGCTGGGGATTTCACAATAACCTAATGAAATGGATGTAACGAGGATCTACCACAGACTCTTCCATCGCAAAATATCTGTATTCCGTGCGACATAGCCACGGCTTTCCTAAGAATTTCCAAATTTAAGGTTGTACTCCTCCTACACTTGTTGTATGTGCATTTTAGCATGTGGTATGATCAAGCATTATGTTTTAATGAACATGACACATATAATACACATTCCCTAAGCTACTGTAGAGAAACCAGCATGGTTATTTCGTGGTAACAACTAACTGATTCGTTGTTGCATCACAAACTGTTATATTGTGGTAACGTTAAACAAAAAATTATGATGCGCACTGGGAATGGCTGCCTTGATGTAACAGGGGTTGGTGCGTGTTTTACAGATCTTTTTGATAAGTAGTAAGGTCTTTATGATTTATCCAGTGAGTTGAATAACTGTTTTGCATGCGTTAAAATACTTCCAATAAGACAACTTATTTAACTAAAATGACGAAAAATAATTTTACGGCATGAGCCAGCAATTTTATGTTCAACTGTATTTCTCAAATATACATGTTAATCATACATATAATGATAATGTAAACATAAACTGTGTACCGAAATAAATCATGAGAACGCATTTTAGTTTTCTATATTTTCGGTGTAAGTTGAGAAAAGAAAAGCGTTAAACAATGATAGTGGGAAGCAAAAAGTAATTTGGATAAAAAATTGTATTCTTGAATTGGTGTTTGCAATTTATTTGTTAAGTTATTGGTATTTTCTTAATTCGTTGATTTTTTATGTTATTTTGTTCCAAAGTATTAAAGTCGTGTGGCAGTCCCAAAACATAAATTAGTTCGAATTATTTGTATTGAAAAATAAGAACGACTACAAGATCTAATAAAGTATCAATATAATCATCTATTATCAGGCAGAATTCTAAGAAGGCATTTGTAGGTTAACGCTATGAATTTTCAAATTAATTTTTTTTGCAACCAGTTATGTCTTCTGTATTTTCTTGAATCGCTGTAAAATAGTTCTGCTAGATTTCCAATAGTGAAAAAGTATTTTCTTATCTCAATGATTATTCCAAACAAGCCCAAAACACTTGTCCTAACAGATGACACATCTTGGAGGTAGGTGATATTCATACTCACAAATCACCGGTTTGGAATCTAATTTCACTAGTATAGAGTATGCTCTTTTAGTATGTTTAGTGAGATAATGCACAGTGACGTGAACATGGAATCAAGGATAACTGTAAATGAGTGAATGAATATTTCACGTGATTGAACAATATTTTTCTGCGTTTCATTGATGTATGAAGTGTCGGAAAAAATACACCTAATTTGCAAAAACACCAAAGGTGTTTATATAAAATCAATATTTCTTTAAGGTTTATTGTTCAATTGTTGCTTTATTATTACCTCAAATAGTTTTAAGAAGGAAAATACACATGTAAACAACTTCCTACTATGACGTGACGTTAAGGTTGTAAATAGAAAGTAGCCCGGTTATGAATATTAATAAGCTGATTTGCATACGCGAATGCTTCATGGAGAAGTGAATGAATGTCACATGTGTTGTCTTATCCAATAGGATTCAAGCATTTACTCGCAACTGCTCAATGTTTTAATTATTTAAGGTATAAATCTACCATGCGTACATATTGTCTTTCTTCCATCATAATGGTATTTTTCATATCCCTTCCATTGAAGTATATGGTAGGATAGATCAAATGTCTTTACAACGAGAACTATACCTATGACATTTTTGCACAGTGCAGTTTAAGTCGCCAATTATCTTGTATCATCGTTAAAAAGCCTGGCAAAAAGGGTGTTAATGAATTACTACGTTGTGCTACGATTACGTTGATAAAACATGTAAAACCTGAGCTATTTTAACTAATGATAACTATGTTTACAAAAATAACATTTATTACTTTTTTCCAGCCTTAAACTTTATTTTTGCATTGGCAAAGTGAAAACAGTGTGTTTAATTTATGAGTCACATAATAAAATCATGTAGCACTAAATTATACACCGCGCAACGGGCATATCAATCATTCCACTTAAAGTATTTCAGAGCCATTTTCATGGCAACAAACGAGGAAAGTGTCAAGATTTGTGACGCACATAGAGATTAACAGTAATAACATGGCTTCACTCGACTGTATATTCTACGTGACGGTCTGCACAGGCGTTAATGCCATAAGATATATTGTCTGATTTTTAACAATTAACATGGATAGCAAATGTGGTTAAATTAAATCGCCCACTCACTTGGTACTTTGCTGACATGATTTTCTGTTGTGGTTATTAAGAGAATTTCTGTTTTCACTTACAAGACAAAACCATTATTCGATGGATATTATTTTTCTGTGGTTAAGTATATTTATACACTTTAAAATGTTCGTTGGTATCAAAGCCCTCTATGAATAATGTCTAGGACTGTTCGGCCATAGCCGATTGTGAAATACAAAATGTAATTATTGACTGAGCGGCCATATTCCTTTTATATTATTGTATTTCAAGAAACCACCATATGTATTGGAACAGCGAAACCATGTTCATTTGGTGTTTTCTAACATTCCACACGAATACATGATCACAATGTAACACGAAACACATTTGCCTAACATATAATATATGAATTTTATTTAAAAACATCTAATGGTAAAGCTAGCGTAGTCAACATTGCTTGAATACAATAAAGCGCTACACTTCCTAGACATCGTGGTTTAATGGTAAATATAGTATGTTGCCCCAAAATGGATCGGGGTAGTTTTCTCAAATACTGACATGATATTGACACATTATCTTGGTTTTATCTTTGCAAAGACTCAAGCATAAACTAGCAAAGTTCTGCACTAATGTAACAATTGAACCTGAAGTTATTACATTATTCTAGTTATGTGTACATGTAGTTATTTATTTGTTTGTGCTTATTGACCTTTCACTGCATTTCTAATCATTTACAGTCATGCATTTTGCGCACTAGTTTTTAGTCAGAATGTAGGCGTGACTTAATATACCTAAATAAAACCAAATGGCTCAGGAAATTATACTGGCATGCAATGCAAACAATGCTAAATCAGTCTAGCTATAAATCTTTACCATGAATATCACATTTAAAGACCTGGTGAAGAGATTTGTGAACGTTTCAGTGCAGTGCAATGCATTGCAGCTCAAGGTCTATGGCAATGCATGAATGACGTTTGAAATAAAATAAACAATAGCAAACTGTAGAAAGATTGTGATCGAAAAAACGTTATCGTTGAAAGCTAATGTAATTAACTTATAGTTTCATCGTATTGGTAAATGTTATCATATATAATAAAAAATGGTAATGATTGATGCAGTTTAGACATTTTTTTGCTAGCCGTCTATACGTTTTTCCCATTATTAGAAAATGTTCCAAATATATGTGATGTGTTTCCGTATAAGAGCCCTCTTACACTTGTCGCAGATAACCTAACATCGTATTTGTCTAGCTAACACAACGTCTCCCATAATATTCTATAGGAGTACCAGTGTGTTCATGGATTTTGAATATCATAAAAAAATCGGACTGCAGTATATACATTTCGATCAATTCGAAATTGAACACTATCGTCCATCGAAACCCGGTAAAAACAAAGCATTTGTAATACTAATAACTCTAAGTCTATGACTATTTGATAGCGCAACCTATTGCAAAACCAATACATAACCACACACGCACGTGCGCGCAGTGAATATAAGTGTAGCTTGTATTGAGAAACACCATTAGGCAGTCTGATATGAGTCGCGGAACACACTTATGGCAAAAGATATTTTATGAAACACATCGTATTAGGTACCATATCAAATATTGTTATTTGAATTAAAGTTAAGCAATTTAAAACAAAAAGTGAATTGGATAGTAAACTACAAATAATGTCGTTATTAAAACGCATAAAGAAGTGTTTGACTGGAGCGAATCAAACGGGTGATAACCAATCCAGTGTGATGATCAGTAAGAATAAAGACATATTTATAAGGTTTGATCCTCAAAAAACAGCGCCTGAAATTAGTGAGCGGGAGGTTGAGATTCTTAAAGACTGTTGGAACATAGTTCAACGGGATGTTGCAAAAGTTGGGATTATTTCGTTTGTCGGGTAGGTGTTTATTGACTTATTAATATACAAATTAGAGTTTATAATCATATTTTTTTTTAGTAATCATTTTCATGGTGCCAATATATATATATTATTTTATATTCTTATTTTTGGATTATAACATCTTCATTATTTGGAAGTATCAGACAAACATGTAACTATGTTGGACTTAATGAAATAGCTTACTGTTTACAGACACTACTTCAGGAACATATTTTATTTTTAAAATTGGCACGGAAGTGCTGGCTCTTGAGTGCATTTGTTTCCACTTATTGTGTTCAATGTAAATCTAACTTGTTGTTAAGTCAAGTTAAGTTAATATGTGGTCAATATCGGATTTCTTTTGTACATTATAAAAATAAACATCGGCTAAGGAAACCTTTCACGTCTATTTCCAAGTAATCTGCATATTGTTCCTCCTTTGTACTCTTTAAATACGAACAGACATAAAGAAGAACAACATAAGCGTTTTTTCTTTAAATCTTATAAAACATTTTAAATTGACACTTGTATTTGAACCCAAATATCCCTATACATCCCATTAGTTATTTCTCACTCTTATCCCTATACATCCCATTAGTTGTTTCTCACTCATATCCCTATACATCCCATTAGTTGTTTCTCACTCATATCCCTATATATCCCATTAGTTGTTTCTCACTCATATCCCTATATAGCCCATTAGTTGTTTCTCACTCATATCCCTATATATCCCATTAGTTGTTTCTCACTCATATCCCTATATATCCCATTAGTTGTTTCTCACTCATATCTCTATACATCCCATTAGTAGTTTCTCACTCATATCCCTATATATCCCATTAGCTGTTTCTCACTCATATCCCTATATATCCCATTAGTTGTTTCTCACTCTTATCCCTATACATCCCATTGGTTGTTTCTCACTCATATCCCTATATATCCCATTAGTTGTTTCTCACTCATATCCCTATATATCCCATTAGTTGTTTCTCACTCATATCCCTATATATCCCATTAGTTGTTTCTCACTCATATCCCTATATATCCCATTAGTTGTTTCTTACTCATATCCCTATATATCCCATTAGGTGTTTCTCACTTATATCCCTATATATCCCATAGTTGTTTCTCTCTCATATCCCTATACATCCCATTAGTTGTTTCTCACTCATATCCCTATACATCCCATTAGTTGTTTCTCACTCATATCCCTATACATCCCATTAGTTGTTTCTCACTCATATCCCTATATATCCCATTAGTTGTTTCTCACTCATATCCCTATACATCCCATTAATTGTTTCTCACTCATATCCCTATATATCCCATTAGTTGTTTCTCACTCATATCCCTATATATCCCATTAGTTGTTTCTCACTCATATCCCTATATATCCCATTAGTTGTTTCTCACTCATACCTGATACAAACATTTTTGGCCCTCTTAGCTTATTTAACCAGATACTATTTTTTTATTAAGCTATGGTCATGACTTATTGCCAATCCATTTTAAACACATCTTTGAATGCACGGGCATAAGAAAGACGTATTTGGGACTATTGTACTTGTCCATGTCGTCGCGGAAGCTATGGATACTCTATTTTAATCAGATAAAGAAGAAACCACAATCACATTATTATTTGTCTTTTAAGATCGGATGTAATCAACTGTCTGTAGAGAGTAGCTAAATTTGTGAATATACATTATTGTTGGTTTGATTTGTTTTACACATCACATATACCGAAAACGTTTAAAAGTTAATCATTTGTCCTCATTTCTTTATGATTTTCTAGACAAAACGACCTGCGAAGCGACTTTAGTTGATGTTAGGAATATATTACATTAATGGTATCTTAAGCGAACTTTCTGTACAAAAATATAAACCCGTATATATTTTCGCCTGTTTGATAGGCATACAAAGTGCCATTGTTGGTTAGAATCAGGAAAAACTATTTTTACTGGGCTTTCCCTGGCAGGACGCCGATGAATGACACTATCTCTTATGTATCTAAAGTTTAACCTGCGTTTTGTGCTATCGCATAATTTCAGAGTTTCTCTGCTAACGGTTTTGTCATCAGGCTGCATGCTTAACTGCGAACACATTCATGTTGCTTATAATTTTTGTTCATACCAGTTAAATTGTACATATATATTATATAAAAAATCAAAGTCTATGGCATTTCATTAACTGTTGATTAAACAACATTTTAAAACAAGTTTATGCTGTTGCTAAAACATATATACTCTGAACCAGGATACAGAAAGAAACATTACCCAACCACTCCGATGAAGCATGATCTATTTAATTAAATAATTAAGAGTGGCAAACGTATCCATAAAACTATTTACGGCTTACTCGTGTTCCACTTTCGTTTGTTTAGGTATGATTAAGTTCCATATCGCCTCGTATTGTGATGTTTATCAGTAATTTTCTTTTAAGAGAGTCACTGGTTTTGTACAATATTAAAACAAATGTTGTCAATGCTTCTAATACATAGTAAAAGATCTACTGTTTTTTATCGAAGCAACTCGAAATACGTTGTAACTATTTCATCTTTTTTCTCTTTTCAGTCTGTTTGAGACCCACCCGGAAGTCCACGATGCTTTCATGTCATTCCGAGTAGTTAACACATCAGACACCGAATACAGCGCAATTCTTCGTGCGCATGCGCTACGAGTAATGGGAACAGTTGACAAGTGTATTTATAGACTTGACAACAGGGACAAGTTACGAGAGCTCATGACAGAGATGGGAATACGTCACAAGAATTATTCCGTAAAAACTAAATTCATTGATGTAAGTTGTAGAGTTTAATGGTTGATAAAATTTCATATTAGCCTCTAAGAGTGTGAAGGGTGTTTCACTAATGGGAAGATAATCTTGTTTAAGGTAAATGTTTGACTTAATAGAACATATTTCACTTAGCTGGTCAGTACAATGGCATGATGCTGACTTTTGCTGAAATTATTAGTAAAATAATGAGACAGTTGTCAATCAAAAGAAGCCTACAGTTGTTGTGTTTCTCATTCTCAAACCTGCCGTCAAAGTTGTATGTCAGATACAAATTAACAGAACACTTCCTGTTTTTTAGAAGCAGTACTAGATAAGGCTTGTAGTTTTAAACAATATCAATTGATCGTTTATCAATAATTGTTGGAAATAACACCTTTAGAAGATAAACTTAAGGATATATTTATTAAATAAAAATAATCGCAGTCTTTGATAAAGCAAAGAATGCAGGTTTTACTATCGCTTTTCTAATTGTTCTATTTTTAAATGTAAACCTATCAGCGATTTGTTTACTTTCAGTTGATGGGCCCCCAGTTCATCAGCTCTATCAAGCCCCATTTGGAAACAGTATGGACAGACGAACATGAGAAAGCCTGGGATAATTTATTCAAACTCATGTGCTACTACATGAGAAAGGGAATGTGTAGTATATGATGAATTGTTAACTCTATAAAGAAAGGCTTATGTGTTACAACTGTTTTTGAAGCAGTATTATACACCTGTGAACAGTATATATTTGTCAGAAATATCGTTTGAAACCATGATGACAATACATCGGACGTGAAATACTGTCGTAAAAAGGAAGTGTTAGAGGTGATAAACAGAGGCGATGATATCAAACATGTAGATGATGTTAATTCAATATATTCAGTGCTCTGTTTGGGAAAGGCCATTGCCAGATACTAATGCTTGAATGGAAACACCTGGCCCAGTGTACGAGATGTAAAAACAATGCATGAATACACTACGAATGAATGCAGTTCACAAACAGTTTAAACAAAAAAAAGAACTGGGATAATAATACAAATACTAATTCCGTAATAAATATAAACATACCATTATAATATCTATTACACGTTATTAAACGTTTTGTTAGATTTGAAGGAATAAAAAATAACCCAAACTTTATAAAAGCAGACGTTTATCAAACTGTTTAACTTTCTCATCTCATTTTTCATCAAATTATATGTACTTATCATTATCTGTGATATAAGTTCAAACTTATTAAGAGGCAATTGTACTGTATGTTGTAAGACAACAAACTCTTTTTGCATTGGTAACATAGAAAAATTATATATGTATAAAAAATATTTTTTTCATATGTTGTTTGACATTGCATGAAGTAAACTTGACTGGTTTATATATCCGTTGTAATTCATCTATATTTATAATAATCATTTTAAGGTCTATTTTTTATTGTTTGTAAACGACTTGTTGCATGTTGCCAAGTTATTAAAAACTATATACACTCAGTTGCCCAGATTCGTTGAATTATTGCTCGAAGAACTGATAATAATAAACCCTGTTGAGTGATTTCAGAAGATCTCTTCACGTGATCACTCAAATGAAGCGTTATTTATCGTATGTTGCAAAATTACACAGGTGAATTGGTTTAACCTGCATGGAGGATGGTTATGACACATTTAAATATCTAAGGGCAAGTACCTGTTGTTATTTTGTAGATTTAAAACATCATGTTGCACTCCTGCAGTGCAAGCACAGTTGTCAGATTATTGTTCTTAAAATATATCCCAAGTTCACATCATATAAAATGAATCATAGATTTATTTGAATATTTTTTCTCTAACGAGTGTACCGAAATTAAGCTGTTGTTTCATATCCCTTCTCTGTTAACAGTTAACATGCATTTAATAAATTAAGATTTATGTTGTGAGTTATGAGAACCAACATAAACATATTAAGTATTCAACAAAGCTGATGATGTCTGCTCTCAGTCGGCATATATTTGCTAAGGATTAGGTATTAAAGAGGCATTTACGAAAAATGACTTCGATTGTCCCATAAGGTAGAAATATGCACCTTTCTTTCAAATCCAACCAATTTCCTTCATAAGATAAAAACATATTTGTCCATCCCTTTTAGTAAGTTAAAAGAATTGTTTTAACTTTGGTACTGCTTATTTGGGAGAAAGAGTGCGTCTGCACACTACAGTACGATATCAAAGTTGGTATTTAAGAGGAAATAAGCAAATAAACATACGACATTGATTTAAAAAATAATAGACTTTACATATAAGGGAAAGACATGTAATATCGTTTGCTTCGTATAAAGATTAGAATTTGTTTCAGTGTCACGTACAAAATGAATACAAACCATAGGCCAGCTTAGGCAGTTTTTAAATTATAGATATACTAGAAAAACAGTTACTACGAAATATTTCAAATTGCATTTCGCTGTGCTAATTCATTTATGTCATTAGACATACTGCTTTAAATAATAACGTCAAACAAGTGTGTATTGTCTGCGCAATTGAATTTTCTCGCCTCAAATGTTCAGCGTATTCAATGTGCTTGTAAAGAAATCCGATTAACATTATTTTTTACGAGTGACAAGAAAAGGAAACATGACTTTCAACGTTGAGTTATGATCAAAGATTCAATGTTGGTTTACTGAAATATGTTCTAAATTATAACAAACTACAACACTACGTAGTGGGATAAACCAAACTGCAGAACATCGTAATTGCCCAAGGTTCAACAGTAATACATTCTAAGAATCTCTGACTACTTGTCAACCCAAGCCTTAGTTTTCTTTTTGTTACTTTAGATACGAATATTTCATTCAGATATTATCTGCGTGTTTATGCTACATGCTCGTGTGTTAGCGGCTTATGAAATTCAAAAATGCAATGATCCAACTGGAATTATAAATAGTATCATGGATCAATAAACAGTACCAATACCATTTTTAATGGAAATATATACTTTCAGTACTGTTTGTAAAATTGCTGAGATATGTTGCAAATTGATGGCGATATACTGTGTAGATGAACAAGTATTTTGTCTGATAACTAGCTCTGTCTGCAAAAACAGGCCATCTTGGGCACATGATATTACACAGAATATCTCGTTTACCATGTATTTCAGCCATGATATTTAAATTAACTAACGATAATTAGGTTTTTTGTGTCCGACGTGCTAGAGGGATTAACTATATTGACCCTTATATAATTGTACCTGTGTAAGGTCATTGAAACTTTTTAATGTATACATTCCCGCTTATGTATCTCTTATGTTTTGTAGTGTATATAGAACATGTTTAGTTTTTTTTATCATTAAAGTCAAATGCGTTTAACATGACGGTGCATTAAAATAAAATTTAAAACCATTGTGTCGACCTTTATTGTGCGTCTTCAATATGCATCGAAGGAAACAACTAACGTCTGTATACTATCCAAACTCGTATATAAAGTACACAGTGTGAACTTTATGTTTAAATCTAAATAAACCATACAATTTTTTTTATATTCGTAAAGTACACAGTGGCACAAAAATAACAATACCAAGTGCTCAAGTGGCGCGTTGCATGACGAATCCTTATAACGGATTTCGTACATGAAAAACGTTGAATAGGTGCAAATAACGGCTTCTAAACAAGAGCTATCGTGATAACTCGAGATTAAAAAGAAAACCCAATAGCTTGAGCTCTTATCGCAAATCATATTGCGATACTTTACGAGCACTTAATATACTGCGCCTACTTCCATCATATAAATAAGACTCGTAGTATGTGTCACACAATTGAAGTAAATGCAATACCAACAGAAAACTTGTATTCTCAGTATTGCCCAATGCAAAAAAGATCTTACATTTGATCTATAAGAAATATTTCCTTGTTTCAGCAGGTAATGGACGTGGCGTGCACACACAACATGATAATAACATAATTTCAGAGCAGTAGTATAAGGCGGCAAATGAGATTGTTAGTCGGTGAAATACCGTTTTCTATGTATATCTGATGTAAGGCAAGATACAATGTTGTCTAATTGTTTTTACGGTATAAAATATTTATGTGAAAAACTACAGAAACAAGCTCAGTAGCCGAAAGTCTAGACCTAACTATCGTTTAATGGCACAGGATAACCGCAAAAGACATAGAACACACAAGCAAACAATCACAAACCAGAAACATTGAACAACTGCAGAAACCCCACAAGCTACAAAGTAAATTTATACTTTATTTAAAACTAGGTGTGTTTATCAAGGATTGGAAGAAATAGAAGCATGTTTATATAGCTAATGATTTATTACGTATACTATATACAATTATATATGTACATAGTATAACTATCTATATTTGTATAAATCAGGATACACTGTACATACTGCTAGAATACTACTGTGATCGTATTCAACAAATATTTTGACTACAGTTTGATAATGTTCTGTAGGAGGTATATACTTCTAAATTGATAAAGATAGGATTGATGTCATCATAAATTGCATTTGCCTCAAGAGTAGACAAAGGTAGTTTATCATCTCATACTTTCAATAAACGGTTTCATGTATAAAAGGCATAATGAAGTATTGATCCACTGTCGTCTGTCTAGTTCAGGGACTATTTTATTGAGTGAATTGCATTTTAATCTTTTCTATTTCAGAACAATAAGATTAAACTATTGTTATGGTATTGTTGATAGTTGCCTTGTCTTTAAAGATGATTGTTTCACATTTAAGGGTTCTGGGCTTGTCCCTGTAATTCCAAATGACATATATCATTTGTTTTAATTGAAAAAATACACTAGTGGATGTAGCGTTTTTAGATATTAACATAATAATGAAGACGATGTTATAAAGTGTTTGACCTTTAACAATGTGTGCATTTTAATATATTCACAAATTAATTAATGGTAAAAGGCGCTCATACTTAAGGCATAACAATGCGGTAGAAACTCTAGACCAATTGAAGTGTTTATGTTCGATGATCGTCAAAATATATTTTCTTTGTCAAATAGTATTTCAAGGGACTAGCCACCTAATGGTCCCTAAATTGACAAACCTAGAATCGTCTATACAAGCTAGTATGAAGTCGATAATAAATCATTTTACATGATAAAGATAATAAATAAATAACTATAATGTTGCTGTTCCAGCTCAGTTTCCCTGTTTTTAAAAAGCGCGGAATAGTTTCCCCGTTCATAAATAAAGCGGAATGTGTTGTTTTTCTTTCCAAATATTTGCAAGTCAGGTGATATTTTCAAACATTAATCTGCCAATAAGCGTTTTAGCCAACTCGCTGTCATTTTCAGCAGTTAACCTGTTTCAAAAGTTTCCATCAATTAAATTTTATCCCCGATGTTAATCTGTCGGGATCTGCGTATACGTTGGTTCGCAGCATTATAACCGTCCTTTGGGTAAGCCACGAAGTGTATATATTAAGCACATGAAAGTTGCGAGATGATTGTCCATTAATATACCAACGATATTTTCAAGCTTTTTAAGACTAACTGGTTAGACATACCCAGTATTTTGCAATGGCAAAATATGCAGAACTACGAAAGATAAATGTTTCGTAGGCGATGTGATCTATCAGTTAGGTAGATTCATTTTGCTGTACACAATTATTTTAACATAAAATTTTGACGATTTTCCATTTCTCTTGCATTTGTATAATCTGATGACTAGACCCTTTAAGCAAATTTTAAAATCTGTCCTTGGAATGCCTGTTAAACAAAGCGTAAACATAAAGTCATATGAAAATACAGCAATCATAATGTCGTTATCTATACATTTCAAGGGGAGTTTCACTTAGTCAATGCACCAGGGTGTTTACATTATCACTGAACAATTTACCACAATTTATCCCCAAACAACACCGCATGAAATTAGTGAACGAGAAATGGAGATTCTTGAATATTGCTGAAAAATAGTTCAACGAAATGTCATAAAAACAGAATTGTAACATTTGTCGGATAGTTGATATTTTTTTATTAATAAATTTATGTAAACGTAATTTATATATTTATTTTTATGGTGTCATTGATTTCGATATGTTACAAAGTTGTAAAGAACTGATAAAAGATCTTATTTGTGTACATTACATTTGTATGAACCAGGGCCTGACTTAATAGCTTCCTTCCACATGTACTTTAGTGCTACTTGAACAATCTTAATTATCTTAAATGACCAAGAAGGTATTATATTTCAAATACATTTGTTTCTTAATTTGAACACACATTATGGAATGCGATCTTTTATAACTTAAATTATGCTTTTGAAATTGTTATATCTTAAACACGAAAACTATTAAACGACTTTCATAACATCAACCATTATATAAGTTTATACAGCTTCAGTCTAACTGTATTTTAGTGTATTCAAGTGCACTTGATTGCCTTACAATTACTTGAGAAAGAAAGAACACAAATGCACGAGTGGTAGTTTTATTTGGTTATAAGCTAGAATAAACTAGTTCGCAATGATTATCTGGCTGTCAAAACCTATTAACTGCAGAGAGGAAGTTATTTGAGCTTACTTAACTGCTTTTGTTGACCCTTCTTGATCTTTTTAGCAATTACCATAAATGTTTCCTAATGTGTGACCACAGGAACACATTCCGGTAGAGTGACTTTGAAAGTACAAGATACACCAAACGTCTCCTCCATGAAAACTATAAAAAAAAATTTTTTATATGTTTTGCAATAATCAACACTTGATAATAAAATTTAATCCACTAATTGCAAATCAAAGCGGAGTTTCTCTTTTTTTGTCCTGGTACGCAAACACAGTGTCGTTGTTAGTGAAAAAAATAGTATTAAGAACCTTCCTTGCACCAAGTGGTATATGGTTTGATCACAAGTTACATGTGTTTTGCATTATCACTTAATTCGAAATGTTAACGAACAGTCATATCATTAGGCTGCATGCTGTAGTCTCAGTTCTTCATTCCTTAGTGATTCGTTAAATGTCATGAAACCACATACTTGTAACCATCTTTTTGTTCTTACTAGTTCGATTAGCATGAATTATTATTTTGTTGTTGTTTTATAAAATGTGTGAACGTCTCAGTGCATCCAATCTATTGTTTTCAGTACAGCATTATTTTACATTGGTTAAAAATGTATACCATAAACATACACGTTAGAGAGTAAAGTATGCCCTGGTGTAGAGTGATCATGCTATCAAAATATTAAAGAAACATCTTCAAAAATGTAACTGAAAAATAAAGCGTTATTTAACTACAGGTTATTTCGCTTCATTGCATTATCTCCTTTATTAAGAGTCGATGAATTATCTCTGTTCTCTAAAAAATACAATGGCAAACATAAGGGACAAGCACCATGGCTTGATATAACGAAAATCTGTAAAAGTCGAAAACTCCAAACTTCACAATACAATAATAAACATATAACAAACGTTGCCTTTGTAAGGAAGAGTAACATCGTAGTGTTTTATTAGGCAAAGGCAGATTGATTATTTGTTTAGCGTTCTCTGATCGGTAGGTCAAGGTATGAAAACTTCATAACGGCTTATACAATTATGAAACACATTTACAAGTGTGTAACTGATGTTAAAGATAGGTAGCTTTTTGTACTAAGTAGTAAACCTGCAAAGTTATTGCTCTCTTTTCAGGTTTTACATTGCCTCATCAATTTTCGAGCGCCTATTTCAAAATGGCTCAAGTTGCTTGTTAAATATCTATGTGTGTTTGTTTTATTAAGCCTAGTAGGTAGGTAATAACACCTAACGATAATTGTGAATTCCATTTTGTTTGGCCACGTTTGCTATTAGAAATGGAGGAAAATCCTAAGTTCTTTATCAAGCATTACTACTTACTCTCTAAATACAATGGCAGTCTTAAATATCTGATTGTAAATGCTATAACTCATCCGGAGTTAATATGTTAGTCCATGGTCAGATCGGTACTGCAAGGTTAAACAATCTTTCCGACAGTTAGCATGTCTTATTTAAACAATAAAACGTCTATTAACGTTTAACATTCACTTATCATACAGTTGTTAGATACAATAATAGACGTAAGAGTGCAAAAAACAATGCTACGAGTCCTTATGTTATAAGTACAAAATACCTGTTATCGAATGTATTTCTTGCAAAAAAATCTGGTTGACGCAATGTAGTATGAAAATATCTTTTAACGATGTACTGTTGATTGCATCATGTTTCTCAAAATATATTTTTTTATTTTAAGCGCTGTAATCGACGTCAATTCGTTTGTTGATGTATTAGCCGTAGAACAATAACGATGCATTGAAACACCAAAATTTAACCACTACGCCAATGTTACAAAATTACAAATGTTGCGATAGTTTGCAATGACATGGGTCATGAAAAGTCCCGTATGACACTAGAAATCGTTGGGAAATAATAAAAATGAATAATACACACTTTGGTTTTTGTTTCCAATTTATAAAATCATCAAGGTCAATCTCGTTCACTAACTCACAGAGGTCTATAAAACCAGATCAGTCTTACTCAAGGATACGCAATTCACGAATCATGATATATTTGTTTTGAAGCAAGTCACATACTATTACAATAAGAGGGCATAGAATATTTTCTCATCCAACAGCACAATCGATCTCAACAAGACAATTGCAACGTTTTACCTGTGTCCTTCCAACAAAGGTCAACTAACAACTGGTCAGAACTGCATTAATCTTTATTACGAAATTGGCACTAATAAGCTTCACCACGAAGGACTACCACATTTGCAATAAGAATCGGATCATAAGTACTATGTCGAATCCAATTCCTAAACAAAACATGTGTACTTATTGTATTTGATTGCATTTGACACTACATAAGAAACACCAACAACAAAATGTGGTCGTTGAACTTAGTTTAAGAGGATAACTGATAGATGTAGATGTATGGATGTTATTCTTTTAGCGATAATATGAGATGAATCCACCATTGAATTGAGTGTTCCCTCGTTGTACCGTTGCCGTCAATCGCAATATTAACATATTGGAGCGGATCTGTCGGGGGCATCTCCAAGGAGAGTGCCTATCAGATTAACTCAAACTCAGCAATGGTTTATATGGCCTATTGTTCACATACACACATGCATCATTTTAAAAAAGGTTCATAGAAAGAGTGCATAACCTTTACGGTTTGGTTTAAATGACTTCCAATTCGCATAATGAATATTTCATTCGTGTAATTTAGTTTGTCGGGATAATTAATTTTCAAATGCACTTAATTAATAGCACCTTCATATACGCATTCATGTATGCGCCAATTTCATCCTTATTTAAAGTAAATCTATTACAAACATAGTGTTTGCATAATGAAAACATAATTAAATGTTCTAAAATGGATCTGCCTGTGGTTTTTATGGAACGTTATTCAAAGCGTTTGAATGTTAAATGAATGGTGAGTCAGTTTACTTGATATGAGAACACGGTGCCACAAAGAAAAACTAATATTTATAAATACACCATGTGGCACGATGGTCTTCTTTTCAAGTTTCGTGAAAGTGGCATGTCCGGATTCTGATTGTTGTGGATAACTGATTTAAGTGAAAGAAAGCAGGACATTGTTTTGTCTCGACCTAAGCCAGACACCGTTACAATATCTGCTGAGTTCCATGCATTTTCAATTCGAGGCTTCTTACTTTACCATATATATATAGATTGTAAAAAACTTACGCTTTTCCACGCTTCAATCATGTAGTAAGAATGATTGAAGCGAGGAAAAGCGTAAGCTTTTCACAATCTTGTCTATTCTGTTTTTTTTATTGTTTTGTGCATATATCATGATTTTTTATGTAATGGTATCTATAAAAACAATGGGTGTTTGCAACAACACATTAGTTATCATATACTATATAAGTTAATAAAATATATTATACAATATGTTTATTCTTAGTGGGCCGTAATAACAAACGAATACTAAGATAAACGGCATTCATTATAATGGTAACATGTTTATTGAACTGATTATTGTAAATAGTTCACTCACCTCAAAACACACAGCTATGGTGTATGTTTGACTGCTTATTGTTGTATCTGCTGAGCTCAAAAGAAGCTGCAAGCTTGATATACTAAGTACGAACTGAATTGACAAGACAACAATGTACATAGATCACAAGATATCGTAGTTGAAATAACTACAGATCGGATTTCATTCCGTACTTTTCCTATCATATAATTAGTAACAATATAAGGAGTCAGTCCAGGATTTAACGTTAGGTGGACGTACTTTCATGGCGCATCACAGTTTGCGGGCTTTTATTTAAAGATATATTGTTGTCATGTTTGACGTTTATAGGACTTATATACTTTGATTAAACGTGCCTTTCATTTTTAATACTCAAACAAATAGTACAGCAGACCTTTTCTTCAATATACGTACGGATTCCAGTAAGCTCAAAGTTTTTGATAGTTCGAAGTTATCCAAAAATCATTCTTTAATTAATTAAAATTTAGAGAGCAAACACAGAATATACTGGATTTTCAAACTGCAACATTTGGTATCTCCTTCTTCAGAAGTGGACGTGCAGTTTTTGCAAGATGTGTTTTTGTACCGCAAAACTTATCGTTGTGTGCTAATTGGCAATTGTAAATGATTATAACTTAACATTATTTTAGCATTTATAAACGCTAATCAAATTAAATCTAAGACGCTATAAACCTCTCCATGCTTGCAAAAACATCATTGGAATGTAATGCTAGGAAATATTTACTCAATTTTCTTGTAAACATACAATTATATTTTGTAATTAAAATAGATTTCGTGGAATCTACTCAACAACTGAAACGAACATTACGGCTTAATTCAATAGGTTGATTCATGAACAACCAACCCTATCACCATTTTGATAGCAGATGCATACACCAATCATCTTGAAAGGTTTGTTTTCTTCAACTTTTTTATATGGAACAGGATTGGTTATTACCTAAATTGCAGACATAATTTCATATGAACAAAAAGCGTAATAATGTGTTTAACTGGCACAAGTTATTTTGATATAACACTGACTATTGCAACTAATACTTTTTCTTTAGCGGTAAAATGTAAAACTTTAGACTAAGGTCGATATTTCGGAATTATGAGTCTGAGTTTCGAGATTGTAGGTTGACAAAGATATTTAGTTGAAATTTCGAGTAGATAGGTCGAAAATAGCACTTTTTGTGTATCTCGTGGTGACAGCAAAAGAAATAAAGCACTCAGCAATCAAAGTTATCAATAGAACGTTTGTTTTTTGGTAGAATGCATATTATTCGGAACTTTTTATGTTTTCCTGTAAAACATTCAGTACAAACACATAATTATGTGTCTAATGCAAATTTGACTTGCCAGATAATGTTAATTAAGTATGTTTCATGTGGTTGCGGGATACCATTAGTCCTTAGTTTACATTTGTGATATAATTGTACATATTGTATACAAGGTTTAACTGCATTCACGTGATTTTCACTGTTAATTGATAAAATAGTTTGTATACTTGTCTGTACCTGGAATGCATCCTTAACATTCTTATAAGATTGTGTTCGGAGTGCCATATAAGTTATATACCAATGCTCTGTAATAAAATGTTAAGGGTAATATAAATGCCTTCATGCTTGCTGATATATCAGCTATGTAAACGTCGATAGGAAGTTTTTTGGAGTATGCAAATATTTTTTGTTAGACGTTATGAATTTAGAAAATAGCACCAATTATCGGCCTCACGCTAGTCAGTTTCTTGTTGAGCAGTAGTTGCCACTATAATGTCGTTGCGTATGACGTACTCCAATATCAAATAGCGCATAACATTTTCTAACATTATGGGACGTTGTTGTTTTTCGCAAACATGAATCAGTACTTAGGGCCGAATTCAGAACAACCACTCTCACGCACACTCCAACCACATTCCCACACTCAAGAGTGGAATAAGGGGAGTGACACTCAAGTGACCTGTTCGTATTCACACGCCTCGCTAACACTCCTCTTCATCAAGTAACCAATACAGTATATATACATGTATGTTAACATGATCATATCGGATTAACTTTTTGACTATGGTGATGTACAATGTGGAAATTACTGTATATTAATGTAGCGTAAAATGGATGAAGATGATGATAATAATAATAATAATAATAATAATAATAATAATAATAATAATAATAATAATAATAATAATAATAAACATAATAATAATAATGATAACAATAATAATAATGATAATAATAATGATCATGATGATGACATGGTGATGGTGTTGGTGGTAGTGGTGGTAGTGGTGGTGGTGGTGGTGGTGGTGGTGCTGCTGCTGATGATGATAATGATGATGATAATAATAATAATAATAATGATAATAATAATAATTATGATACTGATAATAATAATCCAACTAAATGTAGGCTGGAAAATACATATCAATTTCCTTACCACGTTCTGAAATGGCCTTGCGGCGTAATGTTAGCGGCCTGGCGGCCTAACTGTCTCATGTGACTAGCGGCCTAAAAATGTTTCCATTGAGCGTTCTTTTCTAGAACAATGATCAATTAAATGTTTCTATTCATATATCAACATCCTTTAGCTAATATCAGCATTTCCCCCTTTTTGCTGGGCTGCTGGATTGAGTTTTGAGGAATTTTAGGCCGCTAGGCCACCAGGCCGCTAACTTCACGCCGTTAGGCCGCTGGACTGCTTGATCGACTTTTTGAAAAACAAATCGCTCCAGTGTGATGACTTTTGCATAGAAAAACAATTATATTAGCACTGTTTTAGAAGGAAACTCATATATAAATGCTTTGAAGTAGAAAACAATTTAAGGCCGCTATGTTAATGTACGAATAAAAAACATCGATCAATCTTTTTTTCCAAATTAAACGCATATATAATAACATTGAAATAGAGAACAAATTTAGGCCGCTAGTCCGCCAACTTCACGCCGATAGGCTGCTAACTTCGCGTACATTAGGCTGCCTGTCTTTGCAACCATCTATGAATTACAACCATCAAGATCATTACGAAACAAAACAAATATGTGATTGGCGCATCCTTTTGAAAAAAATATTTTTTATAGATGGCCACGTTATTGAAGTACATGCACTTCAATGAATTATCCCGGTCTCTTAAATATTGTCTGGGAACGAGAATGTCCCTTATCTGTTCCAAATATCTGATATATTTAATCTTAGTTTGCTACTTGTTATGTGCTTTTATCACTCATACTCATTCAATTCGTATTCACAACCAATCCTCGAGGGCGGTTCAAGTGGCCTCGCCGAGCACTCACAAATGTCCAACTCACGCAAAACACTTGAGTCTCACTCACAACTGTTAATACGGATATACCTTTCACTCAAAAATATCTCGACCGTTATGTGATTATAGAGGACTAACTCACTGAGTGTGAGTGAGAGTGATTGTTCTGAATTCGGCCCTTCGCCTTATTGATTTTGCTTGACTTTCATTTAGATAATCATCCGAATTATACAGTCACTCTTGAAAAAATAAGGTTGTTGTGAAAAACACGCAGACGAAAACTTCGTTTGTATTGGCAATTGGCCTAACGGCAATTGCACGTTCACGACTAAAAATAACCTAATGTCAATATTTACAACTAATTAGAATACTTCAGCATTTGTTTTTGTTTTAGTCTCTGATATTTCAAAGGACAATTTAATTAGAACACATCAACTCTTGTATAGTACTGATAATTTTGATTGATTTCCAAGGACTTTGTTCTATGAGGTGACTTTGTATATGCTATTTTAAACCTATTGACTGTGTCTACTACTAAAAACAGGTCAATACAAAGGACTGTTTGACATTAAAGCCAGTACTGTGAGAGTAGCTATGGACAAGGAGATAGTGGAAGCAAACTCCCAAATATCTTCTGACACATACAGTTCAATTTATTTATTCATAAGGGTTGAGACCAACAACAAATCCTACCAGATAAGGGGTATTATTCCAGCGTCCTATTTCAATGGGAAATTTTATGTTCAAAGATTTTAGTTAACAAACGGATATGATTTGCCTTGAGGGGAGCAATTTAAAGGAAGGTTTAAAAAACATTTGGTTCGGGTTTCCCGACCCTGCCTACGAAATAGGCGCCAACCGTTTCCTTTGTAGGTCAGTTGGTAGAAACAAAATATTTGTATTTTAATATGTAGTTCAAATTTCTACAAACATTAAACAGACGATTACTTCAACACAATTCTCCAATGATGACAATAACGTTTTTAAATCAAGCCTAATAAATAATAAAACATCCTACCTACCCTAAACTATACAACCTGTTTCTGAAAAGGATGTAACCCTAACTAAACCATGTGTTTTGGCCTAAGGGTCAACCTGCACATGCATCTTGATGACACGCTATTATTTCCCTTTCCATTGTTTGAACAAATTGGTCCAAAGAAGGTCGTTGAATAGTCTTGTTTATGTTATAAGAACATACATGTTTTCATACATACATGAGTTTCCTGACCTATCAGTTTATCTTTTATAGTATTTAACCATTTAAAATGGATCAGGAAGTAAAGCATTGCATTATATAGAAAGGAAGAGTACTTATTGTTATCACCTGAAATTAGTTGTAAATAAATATAAATGTTTAAATAAAATGCTTGTATTTTTGATATCTCAAACACGATTATTACACGGTTACCTTACAATTTTGTCACGTTTTCAAAGGGAATTCCTTGTAGTTCCAGTTTTGTCGTTCTAATATTGTAATGCTGAACTTCGTTATTATAAAATGTGTTGCGTTTTCATTTAAATTCAATCTACTTAAATATGTGCTGATAACTGCAACTCTAGCTCAACCACACAATCACTGTTCACTATTCGCTGCTAAATAAGGCAATTGTCAGTTGACGTTGTTATTATTTTTGATCGTATAACATCCATCTATGAAATTGCGTTTAATAAAAACAAAGTATATGTATTTGGTGATTCTGAAAATGATTTTGATTGGAATGTAATCATCATTCGTTTAGAATTTATAACACTTTAACTGTGATTCAAGTATCTTGAAATTCTTTAAACAATGAAATATTGGATGCTCGACCATGAATTATGCATTTATTGAAATGTAAATATATTGCTCTTCAGAATGTAATAGATTTCAAAAAAACTACTGATAAAAGCGTCAATGATAAAATAAACCACAGGCGGAACATTTTTGTTATTATCTTTCTTCTGTAACTGCACTTCTGGATTATTGTCGAATTTTCCAAATGCTTTAACTGGAAGCTTTTTAACAGCTTTTTCCCGCCGAATAATTTGTCAGAAGGATATAGACTTGCGTTGTTTTAGCGTTGTCCTACTGTTTGTCTCCCTATCTATCATAAAGCAAGCGTAAGTTTTGATTGAACTTGGCCAGCAACACATGTGTAATTGCACTTAATTTAAGATTTGTTTTTAATTTATCAGCTTTAAGTCATTACCATGTAACTTTAAGGGCAAGTTTTCTCGTCATCGGTTCATACACATACGAGTCAATGTGCTTGCATTGAAACACTTTTATCAGCTTTAAGTCATTACCATGTAACTTTAAGAGCAAGTTTTCTCGTCATCGGTTCATACACATACGAGTCAATGTGCTTGCATTGAAACACTTTGTCCGTCATTAACCATAACTTTGTTATTTACGAACATACTTTATTGAAACAAATTTTATAATGCGTACAAACATGTTGCCAGAGATCAAGTCATTAATACTAGAATTTGTATTGCCCTGGGTTTAGTTCAGAATACTAACATTTGTCTCTCCTGAACCATGCAGTAGTTTAATTGCGAGTTTCGTCTAGAACGAGCCAGCAACTGTTAAGATTGTGTCCTTTAATTAATGAAAAAAACTTTTAGATTCAAAAGTGATTTTATAAGTTGTAAACTTCTAACAGACTAAAAATATAATTTAGATTGCAATAGTAAGTGCTATTACATAAAACATTGAGCAAGTTTAACACATTTTTGCGATTTTTATTTTTATGAATTCATGACTTATTTTCAGAAAAAAACCCATCCTTTTCATAAAAGTCGTTGAAAAATATCATTACTTGTTCCAGGATGTTTGTTTTATGTATCTGCTATTAAAATGTCAATAGGACTTACTGTTCATAAATCAATCTATTGAATTAAGAAGTATAGTTCTTTTCAGGTGTTGATGAGATTCCATGAAATTTATTTTCATTACAAATTAAATAATATTGTATATTTACAAGAAAAGAGGAGAAATATTTCCTAGCATTACATTCCGATACTGTTTTTTCAAGCATTCTAGCGTCTAAAATTTAATTTGATTGGCATTCAATGTTTTATTTATGTTAAGTACGGATCGGTTACAAGTGCCAATTAGTACAACACGATAAGGCTTGCGGTACAAAAACACTGAGCTTGCACATCTGCACGTCCACTTCTATAGCAGGATATGCCAAGTGCTGAAGTTGAAAAACCAGTACGTTCTCTGTTGCTCGGTCAATTGTGTAAATACTTATGTGAAAAACTACAGAAACAAGCTCAGTAGCCAAAAAATAAAACATAAATTCCGGCTTATGACAAAGGGTAAACGCCAAAGACATAGAACACAAAAACAAAACATCATAAACAAGAAACATCGAACAACAGCACGAAAGACCACAAACAGCACAGTACATATATACTATAAAAACAAGGTATGTTTAGCAAGTCAACTTCAATAGAGAATGATTTGTCAATGTTTGCGCACTATCAAACACTCTGACCTTTTAGGAATCTAGACAATCATGTATTTTTCCATTGTATCAAAATAATGGTCAGATTAATCATTTGAGTATTAATATTAATGGCTCGTTTATTGAAAGGATCTCAGTCGTTAAATCATTAATTGTAAATCACTATAAACGTCATAGATGACAACAAGTTGCAGTTATCATTCAAATATGTATCATATTCGTAAATGTTTTCGAATTCGGGAAAGAGTTGCGGCAATCCTAGAAGCGCCATTAAGCTGCGTACACCTAACTTCAAATCCTGGACTCACCCCTGAATACAGTAAACAGGAGTAATCGTTTATTTACATGTTATTGTCGTCTTTGTTTTGTTGTTGTTGTCACATGATTTACCTTTATAATGAATGCCTATATTTTATAAATAGTTTGGTATTACGAGCCACTTAACATAAACATGTTATATGAGATAATATATTTGGTATCAAAGTGAATGGTAACTTGTAACGTGTTGTTGCATATTCCTTCATATTTATTATGTTGTGTTTCAGTATGAATCAACGTGTTAGTTTGTTGAATATATTGACGTATTATAACTTAATAGTGATCATTTAAATACACGAACTGTGAAGTATTGAACATTATTTGTTCTTGTGCAGTTATGTAAGGACATGGTACGAACCATGATTTCCTTTCTCTTATCTTTTGATATATTGTTTGACTTCTATTAATGAAGGGGGTCAAGGTTTTACCATTATATATAGTTTTCACTTCTGAGTATATTATACGATATTCTATTTAAACAAAATGGCTTATCAAAAGAAAGTGGCACGTTGTTTCATTGTTCAATTTATGAGATAGGTTGTTCAATATAATATACTGCTTTTAGGAAGTTTTTGGAAACGCATCTCAATATCAAATACATACATAATTCCGCATCAAATGACATAATCCATATTATCAAATGAATATATAAACACATAGTATTTCAAATTTCAATTCTTCACTTATTGCATTCGAGGTCAATAATCTGCCAAACTAATTGTGTTTAAATAACAAAATGGTTACCATAATTGTTTTCGAACAAGCAATTTGCAATATGAATGACATTTAAGATGAACGAAGACAGTGAACGTTAAACAAATTCCAGGATGCCTGCCACACACTTCTATATTATTATATCCTGCTTGCCAGAACAACAACGTATACTATGTTGGCATATTTTTACAGGCATGTCAGATTCTTATCGGATTATGTTTCAATTTTTACGCTATCCTTAAAGATGCACTCTTACTCTCAAATAAGATGGACCACAATTAGTACAGTTGTTTTAATATACCAAAAATGTTGAGTAAATGTCAAACACAATAATGCTTATGAGGAATACCGAGTTTGATTTGAAAGTAAGGTGTAGAAAACACGGTTTTGTACTTTATGAGACGATTGTAGATCACAGTAAATATTTTAGCAGTCACCAATCATTTAATAATTTTGCGTTTTCAAATAAACGGTTACAATCATGTTATCAGTAATTAATATTTTCCATAAATGCATTATTATTAAAATGGTGTTTAAAGGTTTTTAACTTTAATGTTTGTTATACATGTGCGTGCACTGATTTTGAATAAGAGTGTCACTCAGAGGAGCTGTTTTCACATTATCGTACCACACAGAGTTAGATATTCGTAAAACCACCTTAAATGGTTTTAAATAAATATTGCAAGCTGAAAACATATTTTCTATTTGTCAGAAAAAATAGCTTCCTCAAAGCGCTAGCTATTGAACAAACAGTACATAATTACAGTAACTGTTCATGGAATATGGAGCTTTCTATGTACTGATGTGTTCATGCATCGAGTGTAATGAATAACCCTTCATTAGGCAGTTCATGGCAGATAATATTTAAATATTTAATTGTATTTTCCGTTATGCATATTTTCACTCTTTTTTCATTGCAAAATTTTAACTAAGATATAAATGGAATGGCACATATGCGAATGATTATATAAAGTTGCAATTGAAAAAGTGCATTCGATAATCAATTATCTCGACAAATAAACTAAAAGAATTAAATATTCCTCTTCCAAGTTTGAAGCCATTTCGAAATGAATGTCTTCAAGTTAAGGTCATGCGGTCGAATCACATGAAAGACTATAAGATAATCAAAGAAAATATGTGTATCAATGAACCTTTGTAAATATGATGAGTTTGTGTATGTGAACAATAGGACATATCAACCATTGCTGACTTTGAGGTGATATTATATTCATTGTCCTCTGTCCTTTGAGACGCCTCGACAGATCCGCTTCAAATCTCCTAAAATCGCTAAACGGATAACATCCGTGCATCTTCTTATATTTATTTTACATAATTATATTTCTTGTCTCTAGAATAGTTTAAGGACCATATTTTTGTGTGCATATATCCTATATAGTGCCAAATGTAATTCAATATCATTTAATACAAGTTTTACAAACGTAGGTTGGAATTGGACTAGAATCGACCTGTGTTTGTAAACAGTAGTTATGGACGGTTTCTAAATGCAGATGTGGTAAAACTTTGTGTGAAAACTAAACATACCAACTTCTTGATAATAATTAACGCAACTCAGACCAGTTGTTAGATGACCTTTGTTATTATGATGACACAAGCAAAACATTGCAATTTGATATATGAAATCGATTGTATTCCTGGGTGAATAATAATATATCAAGTTTTATTTTAATGGGACGTTACTGGCTGGTAAATCAATAAATATTGTTTCCTGATTTGCGTACCCTTGAATATGACTTAACCAGATTTGCCTGATGCTACCAATGCTGGTTTTAAAGACAACTGTGAGGTAGGGAACGAGATAAGGCTGATTTACCAAAATGTACATGTACAAGTTACACCCGCTTTGAATTTGTTTAGTTGGTTAATAAAACTCGTCAAACATGGCAAGTCTAGTTAAATAACCCATTTAACATGCGTAAACGTTTTTATCATAAATTGGAAGAACAAGTAAAGTGTATACTGTTAAGTATTACTTCCCAACGTGCTTAGTGTCATGCGGGAACATCCCAAGTTGATAAACCATGCCATAGCTGTGTGAAGTTAGCTAAACATACGACATTGGACATTGGACATTCAAAATCGAATGTTGTGCTGGCACGCCATTGGACATTGGACATTCAAAAGTGAAAGTCGTGCTGGCACGACATTGGGATTTCGACAATGAATGTCGTGCCAGCACGACATTGGACATTGGTCATTCAAAATCGAATGTTGTGCTGGTACGACATTGGACATTGGATATTCAAAAGTGAAAGTCGTGCTGGCACGACATTGGACATCCAAAAATGAATGTTGTGCTGGCACGACATTGGACATTGGACATTCAAAAGTGAAAGTCGTGCTGGCACGACATTGGACATTGGACATTCAAAAATGAATGTCGTGCCAGCACGGCATTTAACAGTGGACATTCAAAATCGAATGTTGTGCTGGCACGACATTGGACATTGGACATTCAAAAGTGAAAGTCGTGCTGGCATTGGACATTTAAAAATGCTTGCACGACATTGGACATTGGACATAGGGATTTCAAAAATGAATGTCGGACATTCAAAAGTGAAAGTCGTGCTGGCACGACATTGGACATTGGATATTCAAAAATGAATGTCGTGCCAGCACGACATTTGACAGTGGACATTCAAAATCGAATGTTGTGCTGGCACGACATTGGACATTGGACATTCAAAAGTGAAAGTCGTGCTGGCATTGGACATTTAAAAATGCTTGCACGACATTGGACTTTGGACATAGGGATTTCAAAAATGAATGTCGGACATTCAAAAACGAAAGTCGTTCTGGCACGACATTGGACATTCAAAATCGAAATGGCACGACATTGGGCATTCAAAATATGTCGTGCTGGTTAGTTGTCTAGTTAATAAATATCAATTTTGGACCCATGAATGACAGACACTTCGAATAATCCTTTAAGATAGATTTTAGCAGTTCGCGCGTCCATGAGCTGAATAATACGGGACCAGTACTGTTGTCGAATTTAACTGTTTGTTTTATATTTGAACAATTATTGAGCGTGATATTTATGAAATGTTGCAGATGTAAGCACCAATAAATTGAAATCCAAATTGAACATAACTATATTCATTGTATACATAAAGGCAGTAGACATATCACTACATAATGATCCTTTACAATTGTTATTGTATAACCTCAATATGAATTATTGTTTGTTGGAACGCAATTTTGCAATCGATTATGTGTTTTTCCTTTTACTCATAAATTGTGTTGATTGCATTTAATTTTTGATCTACAGCATACGTTTTATTTTAATTTGGATAGTTTTAATCCATCAAAGGTGGACACCCTGCTTAGAGCCGGAATATGTTCAGTAAAGGTGTTATATTTTTATTGCTCAATATAATCCGCAGAAACAATAACGCTTTAACTTGCTCTTTCATTTCACATTTTATTACTTTTATAATAATCAAAGACTTTTGTTTGAAAAATAACTTATACAAGCTTTGCATACTTAGGGTGACCAATAAAATAAACTGATATTAAAAAGAAATTGGCCATTTTGTGAACAGATTTAAGTAAAACTCAGAGAATGAATGAGTGTCCAGCGGATGATTTCAAACCGTTTTGATTTGAATGTCCAATGTCCAATGTCGTGCCAGCACAACATTCGATTTGGAATGTCCAATTTCAAATGTCGTGCCAGCACAACATTCGTTTTTTGAATGTCTAATGTCCAATGTCGTTCCAGCACGACTTTCAATTTTGAATGTCCAATGTCCAATGTCGTGCCAGCACAACATTCGATTTTGAATGTCCAATGCCCAATCTCGTGCCAGCACAAGATTCGATTTTGAATATTCAATGTCTAATGTCGTGCTAGCAAGACATTCATTTTTGAAATCCCAATGTCCAATGTCCAATGTCGTGCTGGCACGACAATCATTTTTGAATGTCGAATGTCCAATGTCGTGCCAGCACGACTTTCAATTTTGAATGTCCAATGTCGTGCCAGCACAACATTCGATTTTGAATGTCCAATGTCCAATGTCGTGCCAGCACAACACTCGATTTTGAATGTTTAATGTTCAATGTCGTGCTGGCACGACATTCATTTTCGTAATCCAAATGTCCAATGTCCAATGTCGTGTTGGCACGACATTTATTTTTGAATGTCCAATGTTAAATGTCGTGCCAGCACGTCTTTCAATTTTGAATGTCCAATGTCCAATGTCTTGCCAGCACAACATTTAAATTTGAATGTCCAATGTTCAATGTTGTGCCAGCACAACAATTGATTTTGAATGTTCAATGTCGTGCTGGCACGACATTCATTTTTTATTGTCCAATGTCGTGCCAACATTCGATTTTGAATGTCCAATGTCCAATGTCGTGCCAGCAGAAGATTCGATTTTGAATGTCCAATGTCCAAAGTCGTGCCAGCAGAAGATTCGATTTTGAATGTCTAACGTCCAATGTCGTGCTTGCACGACATTCATTTTCGAAATCCCAATGTCCAATGTCGTGCTGGCACGACATTCATTTTTGAATGTCCAATGTCATGCCAGCACGACTTTCAATTTTGAATGTCCAATGTCTAATGTCGTGCCATCACAACATTCGATTTTAAATGTCCAATGTCCAATGTCGTCCAAGCACAACATTCGATTTTGAATGTTCAATGTTCCATGTCGTGCTGGCATGACATTCATTTTTGAATGTCCAATATCCAATGTCGTGCTGGCACAACATTCGATTCAATGATAACAATGTCTTTTGAGAATCATTATGCAGTCGACAGCAGATCGTTAACAGACATTTCCATACAACACTACGTAATTCTGTTGTTTTTTTGCAATAAATATAGTCGATAACAGGTATTTCGTACTAATAGCATACGGGCTATTAGCATTGATTGGTTTTTGGTTGCACTTTTATAAGTATTATTGTTGGTAACACCTGATGATAAGTGATTGCTTAATGTTAATAGACATTTTATGTTTTGATAAATATGCTAATTGCGAAATAAAAGTATGTGTGCTGTCTTTTTAACTGTGCATAATAGAAAAAGTCACGGTATATTCAACGCTCGTTAATTATCAAATTAATTTTAGCTTACCAGTGTTAAACGAATTGAATACTTTGGACCAACACAATAAGAATATTGATGACATGTTGTTTGAAGTATTTTATGTACAGGCGAATAGTATTTTTGAATTATGCAGACTGGAAAGTTATGAAATCTCTTATCGTTTATCATCAGGATTATTACTTGTGTTAAATGAGGCACTGTTAACGATATGATTTATAAATTTTAGGAGATACCAATATTTAGAAGTTATATGTGTTATATACACTTCGCAAGTGCTTTGATTACAATAGTCTGTATAGTTGTCATTCCAGAGTTGACATCAGATGTCTATGTTTAATCTACTCTTTGAAATTGACCGCATTATGTGATTTTGGTTTTTCAAACAAACTGTTTTTGATTTTATTCAAATGTGTTAATATTCCCTATGAGGATTCACATATGAAAGCATTGAAAGCGTGATTATTACTTTTCTTTCAATTCTGTTCACGAGCAATAAAATCCGATTCCAAAACATTAGTGGACTGAAACTGTTTCCGATAAGTGCCTATCATTCCATAAGAGTAGGTATTGCAAAGTGATGAATTTTTAATACAATAATCTAGTTTCATACCAGTATTGGATAACCCTATATCTACTAAGATATATCAACATGGCTTTCATATCGCAAGTTTGTTGGTAGTGTAAAGTCAATTAATTTCAACCTAATATTGGCTGAGGACATTTTGACTGTTTGTAATAGGTAAAGTAAGACAGGGTCTTTAGTCAACAAATGTATATTTTCTGCGCAATTATCTAATACGGGCTTGAAGACAAACGCGAAGCGTTTGTCTGTACAAGCCCTCTTACGGTTTGTACGTGTATGCAAGGGACTACTTCTTTTTTGCCGGAGTGATAGGCATTATAAATTTGGGCACCACTGAGAACCAGAAAAGCTCGTCATACATTGTTCATATAAAGCGCGTGCATGCCGGCAAGCAAATTGTACATGTTTAGGGCGGCAGGGTTTGACCTCTGTTAACCAATGAAAATCAATACGGAAATACCCGAGGAACATGTACAATCCACCTTCGGTACTTCCATAAAAGGAGTGGAGGACACCTATTATGGATACACGTCTAAAGAGTACTTCTTTTGACCGGAAATTATATTTCATAACTCTGCATAACAATAATGGAATGTTAAACTAATGCTGCAGTTAAATTGACATATTTTATGAAATGGATACTATAGTCTTAATTATGTACCAGTCAATTGTAACCACGCCCCCCAGGACCGGGTGTATACCGGGGATAGCCCGGGAAATGGGCCGTGTTTTTACCTTTCGGGTGGCCCCGGAGTGCCGGTTGAATGCGGCTTTAAATATAGCGGGGAATGGGCCTTATCTAGGGTCCCAGGGGTACGGGGGCATTTGGCGGGGATTTTACTATCTGTTCGTATCCGCAAGGCGGGGATTTTAGCCGGGGTTGGCTGGACCGAAATTCGACCTCCCCGCTATTCCCCGGACCTGGGGGAGCCGTGGTTACAATTGACTGGTGCATTACTAATTAAAATACTAAGAGACCATGCAAAGTACAGTGTGTATATACTAGTGATGGGCAATCGGCTTGGATTTTCATAATCGATTAATAAGAGACCCTGATCGATCGATTATCCGATTAATCAGACAGTATCACAAAAGCATCATTTTCTGATGTATATACCAATAAGGACCTTAGATTTCATTTCTTATGCTTCAGTCAGAAAACAGGTATCATTTCTGGCATATTGAATAATGGGGGGAGGGGGGGGGAGGGGCTTGGTTACAATTGACTGGTGCATTAATTAAAGCGGTTTTGAAAATTAAATTGAAAAAAAAATGAGATATCATAACACAATGATTTTGGATGGCATTAACTATTAAAAATAACGAGTAATTGGAAATTAAATAAGCAAAACTTTTCTCACGTATTTTCGGAGTTGGACGGCAAACATTTCCACTTCTTCAAACAGTTTTTACATTGATCTTGACGTTCATTTCAATATGTGAGCACAGCTGGGGTCGATCAAGCCTAGTTTCATAAGAATCTGGGCTTGAAAGACCCTAACCATTTCGCTGGAATAATTTGTACTTGTCCAGCACCTGGACGACCGATATCCAGGGTATTCAAATATTTTAAGATCGATGTCCCCCCTGGCCGTCCGCCATCATAAAGCTATTTGAACGCAATGAAAAACTAAATGAAAGTACTGTTAAAACTCAAAGTATCGGTTACTTCCCTTAGCTCTTAGTTACTGCGCTATATAAAGTTGGAAATTTACTGGATTCAAGCAAACTTTTTTTTCGATTATTCGATTATGGAACGATGAGGTCGCCGATCGCCAAATTGCGAATGTCTGCCGATATAATCGATTATCGGCGATCATCGGCCCATCACTAGTATATACCACGTTATAAATTACGTTATATATGCTTCGTCGGAAGGCAAAATTGCTTAAATGAAGACTTAAATCAAAGATAACTTTTCATTTACAACACCATTTGAAATTTAACAAAGGGCAGTCTATGTCGCTTAAAGAGCCCCGCATTTGTTTTATTTTCAAAATTTGATGAGGTCATTAATTTTATCAAACACTTCGACAAACCTGTTTCCAAAATAATGTTCTGACAGTGCTCCGTCAGACGGCTATATTGTGAAAAGTTTTGTCGAAGTGTTTTAAGAAACTAAACTCGCAATCAAAATTTGGTTAAAGAACGAAGGTAGGGCTCCGTAATCGGCGTAGACTGTGCTATATTTCATTTACAATGGTGAAGAAATAGTAAAGTTATCTTTGTTTAAAGTATTTTTTCAAATCAAAATATTGCCTTCCGACGTAGCTTTTATGACGCAATTTATCACGTGGTATACACACACTGAAAGTATGGACTATACTGGACTGTAGACCCGATATCAAAATAATTATACAGCTGAAAAGCACATTCAAAAAAACCTCTTCGTCCTTGCCATATGAATATTCATAAATTAAGGCTCTGTGCTTAACTTGAAAGAACATGTACTGAAAAGTTTGCGACTTGTTTATATAAAACAGCTAGTTGTTCTTGATGGCCCGAGAGGCCAAAAATGCCGGCCGCGATGTATTGTACAACATGTGTTTCATAAAAAGAACTACGATTCCGGCAATAACACTTCAAGCCCGTAGAGGCAGCGCCTTAGTTCATATTATAATTATGTATTTCCCTCGGATCATAGAAAACGTTTATTTGGCTTTCATTCAAAAACACATTAACGTTCCAATCTTAAAATAGGAACTCAAATAAAGTTGTCTTTAGATTTGCACTATTTTACACCGCATTACACCATACGAACAATGTTATACCCCCAGCACATTTATTCTGTTTACATGTCATATCAAAAAGAAAATATCAGGTTACCGATTTCGATAGGTGGTTCAAAAGTTGGTAGGACTGCGGCCTAAACACTCATGTTTGAATAACACAAAAATACGCCTTTAATTACGTAACGAAAATAACGATGCAGCTAAATTCAAATTTTTATTATGCCTGTCCCGGTAAATATATTGTGTTTGACGCTGTTTCCCCAAAACATATTGCGTCTGTAAAATACGTCAATATGTAATACGAGAATCAGAACTTTGTATGTGTAATTTTAATCAAAAACAACCCTCAATTATATGAAAGTTGTAGACATTAACGCCATTGACTTTTTAATAAGCGAAAAAAATAAGACTATTAAGTATCACCATATGCACATAACAAAACTCTTTTCATTATACAGTTGGCTAATCATAGGTTTAAAAACTTTTCGTTTTTAATTCATATTTCAATTAAACGTTTATAAAAAAAGGTGTCCTAAAGCCAAAATCTGCCTTTATTACTGATAAACGAACGGAATATGATTAGATTATATCTAAGGCTGATAAAAGTAACTTCGTATGTAAGTATAACAGTTAACATCCATTTCACTTAAATAATTATTTTTGTGAACTTCGTTTTAAATTTCCAATATTGCAGGATGCAATAAACACAAACAATTGATCATTTCAACAAGGTGGGGCATATCAACGATTTTATTTATATATGCATGTTTTATGCACCGTCATGTGGGATATAACATAATAATGGTTTTGCATGGATGTCCGTTAGTCTGTTTCTTTACTTTAACAAATGTAATCACTCTCGTTGGCACGATGTTACGCGAGAGTGTGGTCTTGTGTTGTTGGGGAAAATACTAGGAGGAAATCCATTTTTCCGGCTTGGTTACCACAAACCAAACTCATGCGCCCACACCGGGAATCGAAGGTGAAAAGGTGAAAAGCGAGTGCACTATCCGATCAAACTTCCGTTAGGAATCGCGTTTACTGATGGTGACACTTGGTACTGCAATTAAAGTATGTATGGCCGTTGTTTTCAAACAAATAAAAGCAATTCAGCAAATAACTTTTAATTATAATCTTATTCAGAATTAAAACCACACACATATAAATTATAAAAGATCTTCGTAAATGACAAGCTCATGCGACGAAGTTCGATTGTGTCGTTGCTGAAAATAGAAAAAAAGTTGCTTGAGTTGTGGTTTAAGTTGACTTGTAACACATTTATGTGAAGTGGTATTTTGGGATCGTATTAGGCTTGTTTGCTCAACAAATTAAGTCAGCATTGATGAATTGCATTAAAAACTTAGTGCCTATGAAGCTCATGTATAGGTATTTGTGAATATCGAGCTCAATTAAAGTTCGCTCCAGTAGCATGAGTAAGGAATGACAGACCAAGAGAGAAGTTATATTTTCGCATAAGGTTAAGGATAACTCTTGGTTGGTTTCGTCGCATAACAACCCATATGTGTGACCAATGCCACTCATTATTGATGTATGGTTTCAATTGGATGAAATTTAAAGAAATTGCAATTAATCAAATCCATTTTAAAGAGGCAATATTTATAACTTTCACAATTGTGTACAAGTCATTTGTTACGTTAAGTTATGAAGTGGAAACCCAGCTTGCAAAACGTTTGGCAGCCTTGAATCATATGGGACAAAACCTAAAATACAAATGGGCCATTTTATTAACGCATGCATTGTACGATCGCTGTTTCAATTATGTATGAGTAGTCATATTGTTAATTGTTCACTTAGAATATAACGCACTTGTTTTTAGTTACGCAAACTTTATTTAATTGTGAAAGTGAAACTGTCCTTTTGATTTTTAACAGTCGCCAAACAAATTTGGGGTTAATGTCATAAGGTACCTGTCAAAGGTCAGGAATGGCATAGAGAGGGGCAGTCCCAATTGTTATGAAGAAGTTGACAAATGACAATACAAGTTTTAACAAATATATTATTTACATAAATTACAATAAATAGAGATCTTCTTATGTACTATGGTTGAATGTCACTACTGCCACACTGTTACGCTGTTACCAGTCTACCACTCCACTATCTCAATCTCCCGCTAACGTAAACGTCACACAGACGTTACCCGGATGTCGACAACGGCGTCACACAGACACCACATAGACGCATCGACGTCACACAGACACCGACCACAGGAAATACAGGCGTCACTTAGACGTCAACACTGACGTCACTCAGATGCCAATCCAATACACGTCCCGACTCTCGACGTCCACGATAGGATATATCAACGCCCACCTAGGCGTATCCGTCCTCAGCACCAGTCTGTAATACCGGTACAAACACGAGGTCCACTGACATCCCGCCCTGTTAGCGTCCGGAAGCCCAACTACGTTGAAAACGTCCTCTGACGTCATGAGCCCCAAAACATCAATGTAACCGTCACGTGGCAGCCATAGCAAACGATGTTCTGCTGTTTACGTATAACCCTGGTATCAGGTGTTAATAATACTTAGTATTAATGCACATTCATTCCCCAACAGCTTTTCGGCTGCATAACTGCAGACGTGGCGGTTCCGTCCGTCCACCCAGAGAATGTTACACGTCTGTCTTGGTCAAAAACCTGTTCCCAACTAACTAGAGAATTACACACCCAAAACATGTACAAATTATGATGACGTAAAAATGGTCAGAGCAGTGAAAATTGGTCAAGTGTTACCGTATCATGTCGATACAATACTACCTAATGATTGATTTTAAATCAATGTTTAAACTAGTACAAGCAAATTGTATTAAATGATAATACCATAATATAAATGTAAAATGAGATTTGTGACATACGCCCCACCTTAAGAAAGTGCTTGCACTTTTGTACAACAAATCCTTATTACAAACTCCCTACAGCCTCGACAACCCGTCGGCAAGAACGTTAGACTTGCCTGGAATCGCCACAATTCTGAAACGATAAGGCTGCAACAAAATGGCCCATCTCATAAGCCTAGCTTTACCTATTTTTGCCCTGTGGAGGTGTGACAAAGGCTGGTGGTCCGTCTCCAGAACGAACTCTTGTCCGTAGAGATACCTCTGAAGCTTCAGTATCTCCCAGACGCACGCCAGACACTCTTTCTCCACCGTCGCGTACGACCTTTCTGCCTTATTTAACCTACGACTAGCATAAGCAACTGGTCTACGCTCATCCTCACATTGTTGGAGCAAAACAGCGCCTACTCCGACGTCACTGGCGTCAGTCTGCAAAACAAATTGCTTACCCAATTCTGGTAGCTTCAGTATTGGAAATGAACACAGCGCACGTTTGAGTGTGACAAACGCTTTCTCTTGTGCTTCGCCCCACTTAACCTTGTTAGGTAGTCCTTTCCGGGTAAGATCTGTCAATGGGGCTGCAACAGAAGAATAATGTGGCACAAACTTCTGGTAAAAACCTACAAGACCTAAAAATGCACGAACCTGTTTCTTTGTCTCCGGTCTTCGCGCTTCTTCAATGGACTTAACCTTGTCTGGTAGCAACCCAACCTGGTCCTTACCAACAACATGACCCAAACACTCTACAGACTGAAAACAAAAATAACATTTACTAGGTTTAGCAGTCAATTTGGCGTCACGCAATCTTTCAAACAGTTCTCTAAGAACCTTGAGGTGCTGTTAGGTAATGGAATAATGCGCAAGACTCATAACCTTTTCACGGTAATTCTTCGGTACTACCATCTGCAAGTATCTTTTGCCGAAGTCAACTGTAGGCGAAACGAACTCCCGTTAAATGATACCCTTTATGATGACAAACTTGGTCTTATCGGTACCTGGTTTAGTCACGTATTCTCTCACTCTTTCCAATGTCGCATCACTCTGTTGCGCTTTCATGATGTCGTCTAGTGTTGCACTGCTATCAATCAACGTCGGAGCTTTCATGCGTTTGAACTTCTGACGTTCGTTTTCATCTTTCTTCATCAGTCGAGTCTGCACCGCCGTCACTCTGGCTGCTGAGCCGCCGGTTGCTTGTAAAACTGGAGCCTTAGCATCAGGAATGTTCCCAATAATAACATCATACAGAGGGTTTTCCATACACCAAGCATCAATATCACCAGAGAAGTATGGTGTGTCTAGACTTACACGGGCAATGGAAGCCGTGACCTTAGAACCATCAGCCATCAGACAATTCTGTGTACGATCTGTAATATCATCTATAGAAACTAGTGCCTTCTTCACAATGACTCCGCTACACCCTGTATCTCGCAACACCTTAACACGACGGTTACCAAGCAATCCTTCAGCCGTTGGTATTACATTATCAGACGACGTACATAGAGCTTTTCCAAAATCAGCATTCGAGTATATACTTGTATTTGTAACCGGAAGAAAGGCAGCACAAACCATTTCCTTTTCAGTCCCGTCCTTTTGCACTGACGCCGTTGCTGCACTCTTCTTGTTTCTATCTGGACAAATACTGTCAGTAGATATGTGACCATGTCGTCCACAACGGTAGCAACGTCTCAAATTTCCACCCTGAGGACGTCCGGCACCGTCACCTTTTCCCTTTGTATCTGCCGGTCTGTTGTCACTCTTGCCACTCTGGTTGCCTCCATGAATATGGCCTTTGTTTCCTGGTGCGTTATGCTCTGGATTACGTGACCTGTTAAAAGAAGAACACAAGGATTTTGAACTTACCGCCCGTGCTTCACGGAACTGATCAGCGAGCGTTACCATTGTAGCTACGTCTTTGGGTACATGCTCTCTGAGGAAAAGAGCCAAATCTTTAGTACATATATTTAATATTTGCTCACGCAACAAAAGATCACGCACAGCTTCAAACGTCCTTTCAGTTTTGGATAACTCAATCCATCTGTCCGCATACTTTGATAACCTATTACTAAACTGAAGAAATGTCTCACCGTATTCAGGCAAACTGGACCGAAACTTATACCGGAAACCATCTTCCGTCAGATCAAATCTCTTAAGAAGTGCAGTCTTAAGGACATCATAATCAAGAGAATGATCGCAGGGCAACCTTGCGTAAACATCTAATGCCTTACCCTTGAGTAATGCACTCAGATTAAGAGCCCATGTAGACTTGTCCCATTTGTGAGAACTAGCATACCTCTCAAAGCGGTTAAGGTACGAATCCATCTGATCCCTGGTCTCATCAAATGACGGTAACTTAGGTGCCTTAACATAATCTGTGCGCTCCCTATGCTCAGACTTTACATCTCTTACCTCCATTTCCTTAAGTGCCTTTTCATGTGCCATTCGCTCACGTTCCATTTCCATCCGTTTACGTTCTTTATCATACTGAATACGCCGATCCTCACGCTTAATGGCCTGTTGCTCCCGCACAAAGTCCTGCAACTCCTTTCCGTTGTACCCTAACTCCTTACCCTGAGTAGTTAACTGCTCAAGAACATCCATGGTTAAACAAACACAATGGCATAAAATTAACAAATGCTATTTCTAAAGTACACACAGTAGAGTATATTGAAATCACAGATAAAACTGTATTTTTCAAAACTAACGATAAAACTTGACGACGTTTCACTAAGAATTAAATAATGACGTACCCCCGTAATAACGTAACACTCAGTAAGTATTACCGTACAGTCAACAGTCTACGTCGTCGTGTCAGCACATGTACATACCACAGCGTTCAGTCATGCACCGATGCAGCCGTATGCAAACCATAACCACCCAAACCAACACCCATACAAACACCACCTGACTCCAGGGTTACACAGCAAAACCTTCAATCTGAAAAACACAAAAATATGTATGTACACAAAGTAATACACATAGTTGTAAAATACATAGACATATAAATGTTACTTGTATGAAAATATTACTAAATTAATATTATTTTACTATCAATATCCCTTCATAACTCTTAGAACTATCCCACTTCTGACATCAATGTCAACGGTCAGGAATGGCATAGAGAGGGGCAGTCCCAATTGTTATGAAGAAATTGACAAATGACAACACAAGTTTTAACAAATATATTATTTACATAAATTACAATAAATAGAGATCTTCTTGTGTACTATGGTTGAATGTCACTACTGTCACACTGTTACGCTGTTACCAGTCTACCACTCCACTATCTCAATCTCCCGCTAACGTAAACGTCACACAGACGTTACCCGGATGTCGACAACGGCGTCACACAGACACCACATAGACGCATCGACGTCACACAGACGCCGACCACAGGAAATACAGGCGTCACTTAGACGTCAACACTTACGTCACTCAGATGCCAATCCAATACACGTCCCGACTCTCGACGTCCACGATAGGATATATCAACGCCCACCTAGGCGTATCCGTCCTCAGCACCAGTTTGTGTTACCGGTACAAACACGAGGTCCACTGACATCCCGCCCTGTTAGCGTCCGGAAGCCCAACTACGTTGAAAACGTCCTCTGACGTCATGAGCCCCAAAACATCAATGTAACCGTCACGTGGCAACCATAGCAAATGATGTTCTGCTGTTTACGTATAACCCTGGTATCAGGGGTGCGTTTCAGATAGATTTTACGATCTGCCATTATCGTAAATTTACGATCATAATAACGACCAACTTACCGATAATCATAAAGGCGTTTCAGTAACGTCTCGTAAACTCTCCGGTCGTACGTAAAAAATAACGATAAAGCACAGCGTTAAAGCGAGTGACCCAGTCTGAAGTGAAATGACTTTACGTCATATTAATCTGATGAGCGCACCTGTCTTTTTTTACTAGTGATAATTATAGTAATAATAATAATATTAATAATAATAATAATAATAATAATAATGATAATTTCTTGAAGGGAATCAATTAATGTAACTCTCCTTTTTATAATAATTGACACAAATGATACAAACTCGTGGTCTCTATACTGATTAACCATCTGCTATTTATGTTACAATTGTATCTTAAGTACATCATCATCCGGGATTTTTTGTGATGGAGGCAGTGGCGGGTTCCGACGCTCCCTTTAAAATTTGTGTAATTATAATAAAAATTGGACAGCAACAAAATACGTTGTTTTTCAGGCTGGTGATTTTACTTTAAATTCGTCTTTGATAAGTGAAATATTATAGTATGCGTATTATGAATGTTTTGTAAAGTAAAAGCAAACGTGTAGCGTTGTGCTGATGATGATGGTCACGATGATGCGACGACAACGACAATGATGATTTAATGATAAAAATGCGACAACGAAACTATAATGATGATGCGATGCCGACGATGGTGATAATGCAGCGACGACGAAGACGAATATTATGATTATTATAATGATAATGCGACGACGACGACTAAGAAGATGATACTAATTATGATGTGACGATGACGACAATGATCATGACGAGATAATGATGCGTAGATGTTGCTGATGATTGATGATGTGGATGATGATGAAGGTGGTGAAGTTGGTGGTGGTGGTGGGTGTGGTGGATGATGATGATGATGATGAGAGTGATGATGATGACTGATTCCATCATCAACAACCGGCCTTAGTTCAACTAACAAGTAAAGTTCATACGTTTATGTACCAAGACTGTGACTGAGAGTTATTGTATTGGGAAACAGTTCGAAAATACAATTTTGACTGGTTGTATTTTTTGTATGAAGACAATTCATAAATCCATATTTATTGTGTCAATCGTTGTAATAACAGTTAAATAAACAGTATTTCAGATCCATTCAAAATACATACTAAAATCTACATTTGCAGACATGCTTCAAATACACAAAATGACTAAAAGAAATACAGCTATTTTACAAGCTCGTCTCATCAAAACACATTATTCAACGAAAAGTATCTTAACTGGTGCAGATTGTCATAGTGGTTAAGTGTTCAGAGTTTCATGCAAATATTATCTATTATCTATTTCAATCATGTTACGGTATGTTACACTGGAGTATACGCTTTATGTAGCATTCTGCGTTTAAACATGAGCCAGTCAAAGTAAAAATAAATGTATTCAGAAATATCAAAAGATTCACTTAATTTCTATAAAAAGATAGTATGAAGGTTTACATGATCAACCATGGTAGTGTGTGTTTTTTATATTATCATAAGATTGAATAAATGTATCATTTAAATTTTCCTATATAATTCAAAAGTGTTTTAATCTTTAGAGGAAACATGAACAACTGGATATACATCATAGTTTAAACTGTATAAAACTATATATAAATTTAGAAAATCTAATGCTACTGTAATGGCTTTTAAATGCAAAGTCAAATTTAAATAAATATAAGAAATTTCATTTCAAATAATGAAGATTACACACAAATGCCTCACTGCCTATTTAACAGTTTAAAGTCTTATGTTGTGTTTGGATATGCAATGAATTTCATGTTCTGTGTCAATATATATGTAGTTATCTGCTAGGTCTTGGTATCTCCAGTGTATGTAGGTATAAAGTACTGTTCTGACAAAGTCTCCTAAAACACACTGGAACCATTAAGGTGAGTATCTGGAAGACTGACTGTGAGCATATTCTAGATGTTTGAAACCTTGTGATTTCTCAGTGTCCTGAAAAGACAAAAGGTTATAAAATATTATTTAATACAGCACAATATAATACATTTATGAAAACGCCTTTTAATGGTTAAACTACAACTAACACATAATTTACATTCCCATTTTTCAACTGAAATAGTTTGCATATTTTATGAAAATTATTGATTTTTAAAAAAAGGGTGTTTAAGAAAACATGAAAAACACCATTCTGGTCACATTTTATTTCTTGTTTAATGTTCATATAATGTAAATAACCATTATGTTATACAACTTAACTGCTCAAAGTAAGATGCCCAACATTGTATCAATATAAAAAATTATCTTATTGTATTATTCATAAAATTGGTTTATATCCTATTGCATTTTATCATTTCCTACCTACTTTTACATTTCCCTCCATTGCCAGCTTGAAGCATTCCTGATAGTTTTCTATCACCAGCCTGAAATAATTAAATAAAACAAATATTTAACAAGCAAAACAACTAAAAAAATGAAAACATAGAATATCAATAAGCATCTGTACATAGCCTGTGCATTAACTGCAGGTACATAATATGGTTTTGCAGTTTAGTTTCTACATTAGTCCTTATGACAATGTGTTCATATGTTGAATATGCCTCCATTATTATTCATAAAACAAACATTAGAATTTAATTCCCTTTTCCATACCATTATTAAACCAGAGGTCACAGCATTTTCCACCAAGACCATGACACTTCTGATGTCAATTGTCATTTCACTTTTTATTGTACACTTGGCATCAAATGGTATGACTGAAAAGGACAAGATTTAACCTTTGTCAGTTGAAAACTCACATATGTGATGTACATATACTATAGTTCTACATAAACCATATGATACCTTACAAAAACAAGTTTCAATTACAAGTAAAGGTGAAACAAAATGATTACATTGTCACCTGATATTGTCCATGGTATTAAAGTGCCAAAAATCAACTTATTTGTTGTGACAGTGTTGTTTACATTACTGTACAGTATATTTACATATTTAGCATAAGTTTTAGATGTGTAAAAATAAGAAAAATAATTATGTTATATTATGACATGATAAAATGGTAACACGGTTTAACAATTCACTGACTACATGCCACAAAGACCGGTAATATTACAGCAAAATATGTACAGGCATTTATTTATCCGAATTAAAAACCATCCGAAATAGAAGAATTTCAAGAAAATGTTTTACATGACATATTAAACAGCAATGAAACCAAATTAAATTCTACATCATATTCCATGTTTTAGATGTACACAATATCAGCACATTAACTAAATATAACAAAAAGCTTACATCTTCTACAGTTAAAATCCTTTATTGACAGAACGGCGGAAATAGAACATTTTCGTACTGTTTTCAGCTATTTTTAGACATAGTTGGAAAATTCCACACCAGCGAACATGCTACACGCATTATAAAACTCTCAAATGTTGATATAAAGTAAAAATATACTTTGATATGGAGAAAATCTTCATCCGCCATCTTGATCGTTAAGTTAACGAGTGCCTCTTACCGGTCGTAGATTTACGAGCAAAATTAACGATAAAGCAGGTGCACGTTGCGTCTCTGAAACGGTGCCGATCGGTAATTTTGGTCGTACTACCAAAATCAGCTAACGATCGCCTTAACGATCGTCTCTGAAACGCACCCCAGGTGTTAATAATACTTAGTATTAATGCACATTCATTCCCCAACAGCTTTTCGGCTGCATAACTGCAGACGTGGCAGTTCCGTCCGTCCACCCAGAGAATGTTACACGTCTGTCTTGGTCAAAAACCTGTTCCCAACTAACTAGAGAATTACACACCCAAAACATGTACAAATTATGATGACGTAAAAATGGTCAGAGCAGTGAAAATTGGTCAAGTGTTACCGTATCGTGTCGATACCATACTACCTAATGATTGATTTTAAATCAATGTTTATACTAGTACTAGCAAATTGTATTAAATGATAATACCATAATATAAATGTAAAATGAGATTTGTGACAGTACCAATACCATCATTGTTTAATGCCGTCTGGTATTTGGCATCTACACATCGATATTTAACTGATATTTTTATCTAACCATATTTCGTCGTACCCTTGCTGATTTGTATTTTTTGATAATTATTTCAACAGTTTCAAACTTATATACACAACCTTAGCACAGTGCAAGGATAAAGGGTATGCATACTGCAAACGTCGATTGAAGGATCAAAACATTTCATCACATTTTAAATAATACAAAGCATTTACATTTTTTTGGAAATGTGTTGATACAAGATGAATATGTTTTTGTGTCAAAATATTCGTCAACACTTGCCAGTCAGCTACGTCTTGTGGCATTGTGGTGATTGTAGCTATATTAAGGTATTTGCATTTTTTTTTCAGGAAATGAATTTAACCCCCTATCTTTCATTATTGTATTTGAGAAGATATCATCAAGAAACTCCACGACATTCTTGATAAGTATTATGTTGCATTTTGACATAAAGACTAACTTATCAAACTGATAAAAAAAAGAAACTGGTTTTTATCCAAAGTTGATAAAATCTTCTTTCGTTAAAAAAGGTCAACTAATTTATACCCCCATAACCTGTTGAGAAATATGTATGTTCACTCTTGAATAATATAGTTCCTAAAAACTAAACGAAACATAAGCGTTTGAAGCCTTTTTGGGGCTTTTGACCCACTTTTGCGTTAAATATGTCTTGGTTATGTTTCCCTGTTCATACAATGGACCCAACGTCAATCAATTAATCAACAAGTGACAGATACACATCATAAACACTACACCTCATATACAGTGAATATGGCTGGCACTTAATATAATACCCTAGGGTTACATTAAACATATCACATACCTAACCCCATTTCTTGCGTCATTGCTAGTTTATTCACTGACCTAGAAATGATATTGATGTTTCCTAGAATAAACTATACATCAAACTTCATAGAACATTAAGCCTATCAGTATTCAATGAAATGAATACTTTGGAACATAAAGACTATTGTTGAAATGTTGTTTAAGGGAGGTATCTAATTTACGGGCTGATAATGGATTTAAACTATGCAGACCGGAAACTAGTATTATCCCCTATTATGAAAAGGCACTTTTTGCGATATGATTTATATTATTCAGAATTTTAGAAGTGTAATGTAATACACTGTATTCTGAAAAGCCTTAATAACAAAAGACACTTGTTTTTACTGAATCTACTGTTTTAAATCAGATGTCGCTTTGCATTAAGAGAAGATTGATAGTCTATACATTATTCAGATGGCTCAGCTAATTGCTTCGGGATGCCAAAAATCTCGCGCGGTAAATAATGTGTTCAATACTTTATATGTCAGGCAAAAAAAAGAATGTCGTCTGTTTGTACAGCAAATAACATCCATTTAACTTATAAAATTGTATTCGAAATAAAGGCTTTATATGTTGAATATTGCATCCTGAAATATAAGAATAATATAATTATATGAAAACTACAGAAAAAAGTCCAGTAGTCGAAATCTTAAACATAAACCACATTTAATGGCACAGTGTCAACGCCATCGACATAGAAAACAAAAACAAACCATAACACATGGAACAACAACACAAAACATACTACACATATTATATATATAAACCTAGGGGTGTTTACCAAGGTTATGTATGTACCGCCTTTGCACGGTCACTAAACTAAAAATTTAGTTGGGGGGGGGGGGGTTAAAATAGTTTGTGTTCAAAACTCCCTCTGACACCCCCCCCCCCCCACAACAGTCCCGAAAAAAAGTAAAAACGTAAATAGTAAATCTTATCAAAGTATGCATTAACCTCGAGGAAACCTAAGAATAAAACACATGTACTTCTTTGATAAGGGATCCCAACTCTATCTGCAAACGATGGAATACAATTCAGAGTACCTAATGCAAAAACTGTTCAAAGATATGATGCAGTTATTGTTTGAAACAATAAAAATCCCACAAAATCTGCCATATCAAATAAAAGGTTTAAAACTGTGTTATCATTAAGTTTCATAATGAAAAGCAACATGAACTATGGGAACAAACAAAGAAAACATTATAAAAACATACAATATACATTTGCGAAAAATAAATTCCAAATGATAAACCTCAGTAATTTTTTTAAATAAAGTGACGTCATACGCTAAAACATTCCGAGTGACCCAAACGAATGGTTTTAAAGATTACATGAATCTACAAGTTTTTAATTAAATCAAAGCACTGAAAGCTTAGTTATTTAAGGCCGCCATTTTTAACTTTATATCTTTTATAAGAAATTCATCCTCAAAAACCAGAAGGCAAGTACTTTTCAAAGTATTGCTATTCCATCCACGGCTTAAATAAGACCCCATCAAGTCGTTGAGTCTATCTGCCCAATAAGCTGCTGGATTTTTTTAATTTTACGAATCTTTTTTAAAAATCACCATTAAAATTAGAATGGGCAATTCAATACTGTTAGCAATCAGCGATTTAAGACTACTAATGTAATGAGATATAATATTATTATGACCATTAACAAATTTCAAGAATGATTTCCTGAATTTATGGAATCTGAAACCCTGTTAAAGATTTTTTTCGTCATAAGTTTACTGCGAGCGCTAAAATTAAAGTTTATTGATCAACAAAAAGGTATAGAAGAGCGACTTGGTTTAATTGATAGTTGTCGATTTTCATCTGTTTAAACTCAAATAAGAACTTTTTGATACTCTCCGCGAAAACGAAATTAGAAGTAATAAGCCAAAGCTGTCATCAATTTCGTAGTATTTCTTAAACTAAAAAGTTAACCAACCATTTAATAGATATCGCTGTAATTTTTAAGGTTATATACTTACGAGTAACTGTTTCAACATAATAATTTATCAAATATTTATAAATGACATTTGTCTAGTAATCAATAACAAATAAAACAAAAAATGCTGCATTTCTTAGCCAATTACTTTTAGAAAAAAATCCTTGTTGCTTACTGTTATAGCCTTTTCGCATACACATCAATTTTTACACTTGTTGTAGTCTATCTATATAAATAAATGGTCATTCGACTGCTTTTCATTGTTAGGGTCATTTTGGGAGCAATTTTGAGTACTACGGTTACATTGTAGGTATGCCCCATTTCAGCCTATTTCTGGATGTATTCTGAATGCCGAGCTTAGGTAAACCATAGTACATTTATAAAGTGAATTGGGTTTATTAAGAAAACAAGCAAGTTTATGACACCTTATAAATTAATTCACAAATGCAATCGTTGATATGGCAACATTTTGCAACTAATTCAAAATATAAATTCTCCTCGAATCCCTAGTAGTACATTAAAAATGTATTGCTTAACACGTTCGGAGTTCTCCGTTCTATTAAATGTCACTATTGAGTAGCATCATTTTCTTTTGCAAATGCTCCAACGCGTCTACCGCTGTTGTGCATATTGTGAAAAGGACGTTCCCTTTTCAAAGATTATACGAGTAAAAATAAAAGAACCGTGGAATGTAGATCCTCATTGGATTGAGTATGACTTGTGTTAAATGTACCAGTTATAAACACACTTCAAACAACCCGGATCGTCTAGAACTGGAATAACTGGCTATAACCTAATGTTGACAACGTCAAAATATAGATCAGCATGAAAAGTTTTGTCATTCTGCAGGTTAAGTCCGAAACTATGTTATGTAGCTTTTTACCGAGTAAAGGCTGGCTATTAACAACAGTTAGAATTGTATATGTTATACTTTGGGTACTTAGCTCTATTTTGTGAACGTTGTTGTGCCAACCAATAGGTTGTTGTTCAAATGAAATGATGTAGTGTTCGTGTTATTTACCGTAGTAGGACACGTAATGTAGACAAACGTGAGTCATTTAATGAAACAATAAGTGACAAATAATTAATATCGTTGGCGAACTCCTTACTTACTTAGGACGAACCCGCAGACTGCTCGGCGACTTTTGAGACGCATTTGCTTGATACATTTATACAACTTCATTACAAGTTATGTAAAAAGAATTAAAGGTAGGCAGCAATGTGCCCATATCAATATAAACATTAACGTCATGCCTATGTATGTGCTTTTTACACATGATATGTGTTTCCATATATTTTGCGACAACTTAGTAACTTGGTTTATTTTGTGACGTTTTGGAAAAGCCGCGTTACCGATGTTAAAAAACCGTGTTGCCCCATACGTTATGATTTGCTCTTAAACGGTGTGATATTGCACTATTTCTTTTCCTTTTTTTCTTTATTGTGTTTAAATCTGTCTTCATGTGTTAAAATGAAATATAAATATAATATGAAATAAGGCACTGCCTTAGACGAGCTCTAGGTATGTTATCAATTGCAGGAACTGCTAATGCAGTACATTTTTTCTTAGGTAAACAAGAGTCAAAGGCAAATTTCATTATATATGACATACTATGACTTTGACTACACCAATTAGATATTAAGGTGCATAACAAGTAAGGCTAAGGCAATGCAAATTATATTTAATATTTTAATGTTTGAAAAAACTCATAATAACAAACACAAGTATATTAATTCACCTAATACTGAATATCATACAAGCATTTACAGTATAAATAAATGATTCCTACTTTAAACATAACAAGGTAAACGAAACAGATTGAGTTTACTTAAAACTAGTTATTGCAGTTATCTGACAATTAACCTGTACAAAACTATTTTAATATGTAAAACAGCATTGTGTATATTTTAGATTTTTAAGGTTCTGCAAATAACCTGGAAAAATGGTTTGACCACCTCAGCAGTTTGAAATGAATATAAATTCCCTGTAGTTAATGTTGTTAGCACCATTCCATCATTGAATATAACAATGTATGCAGAAAGAATGAAAATATTTCATTATTTAAAGTATGAGTCTTTAAACTGAATTATACATCTATAACATTTAAAAAAAACAAGAGGGCCCTGAAGGCCCTGTATCGCTCATCTGATCCAATACAGATCATCAAGAATAACAATCTGATCAAGTTCCATGAACATATGGTCATAAATGTGGCCTCTAGAGTGTTAACATGCTTTTCCTATTACTTGACCTGGTGACCTAGTTTTTGACTGCACATGACCCAGATTCGAACTTGGCCTAATCAATATTGTCGCAGAGGAAGAGACTATCACACTAACAAATGAAGTCACTGTTTAAAAACTTTTAAAGAACCATTATTTCCTCATGCATTGGAATAATCCGACCAATTACAGTTTATATATATATATATATATATATATATATATATATATATATATATATATATATATATATATATATATATATATATATATATATATATATATAAAAATGGCCTGCCTACTCTATTAAGATTTTTTCAAAGCATTATAAAACAAATTCCACTTTATCAGCTTAGCGTTTACATGAAAAATGACATAGAGCCAAACTGAAATGCTTCCAGGGACAAATGACGCAGCAAAGGGAATGGCAAAAAAACACCAAAACTGAAAGATTCATGACAACTGCTAGTGTTTTCATGTATGAGATGGCTACATGATGTAGAAAATGCAGTGATAGCATAATTATGCTAAGTTTTAAAAATTTTGCTTTAAGTATCTGTTTTGAAGTCTAGATTTGCCTTATAATTAAGATTACAGCTCTTAACCAGTGTCTATAAGTTGCTGATTTACACTTGATTAGTATAAATCTCACTCTTTGGAATCATTTACACACAAACATGTACTACAAAGTTAACTTACATCTTCATTCTGAAATATTATATTCAGAGCTGCAACTCCTGGATCTAGATTGCAGGACCACTGCCATTGGCGAAAAGCCGCAGCAAACTGGAGCTTATTGGCACATCATATTCTGCAAGCAAACCACAAAATCAATGTTTGACACAGAATAAAACTATCTTCTTCTACTGTAAAAGTATGAAAAATGCCTGTAAACGCTCATTTGAGACATACATAACCTTTTATGTAGGACTTATGCTCCAGTCAATTGTAAACACACCCCCCCCCCAAAGCCCGCACAATAGCGGGGACTTTGACTTTCAGTCCAGCCAACCCAGGGTAAAATCCCTTCAGCTTCAGCAACCAGGCTGGCTATATTAAATAAACAATAAATTAAGGTTTTTAATTTATTAAAGCTGCACTCTCACCTATTGAACGTTTTGATAAAATTTTATTAAACAATTGTCCCGAGATTCGCTACAGAAAAAAATCTTTTTGGTACCAATCTGGTGTACCCTTTAAGGTATTTTGAGTGTATTTAGGTTTTTTCTTTAATGCATAAAGGGAAAAGGTTCTTATCTCAATCCCCTTGCTCACTTTTTATTGCTTTTGCCATCAGAGATGTAAATTTTTTCAATGTATTAACTTTAAGTAAATGAATATATTCATGAATGATTGACAGTATGAATGAATGAAAAGTAGCAATATTTCTTTAGATAGGGATCTCATTGTGATGCTGTGATTGTTTAAGTAGATGTTTTTCAAGTTCATAAGCTAAAAATCATATGCACACTAAATGAAACATAATTTTGCATCATGTGTAGTAAGTTGTGATACTTGTTTGCAATTAATGCAATGTTTGCTTAAAAGAGCAAACAAAATGGGCGAATAGATGCACCATACAGTCCAAAGACCAAGGAAGGTCAGCAGTTTTATAAGAAAATGATATTATCTCAAAGCCGCAACAAAAACGGCATGAAAGAAATTCTATTCGGAAAGAAACAGTTCATCAATGAGCTATTGAAATAAACACTGATCATGATGTCATAACAAGCCAATGTTAATATCAAAGAGCAAGAAACATACTGGCAATTTATTTCAGGGAAACCTTGACAAAAGTCTGGTTTATTTCCAAACTTATTGTCCCCAGTAATACATAACATGGCAATACCTGCATTGCTGAAAATCTGTCCACAGCAGTAATATCAAAAACCAGGTGGCATAGATGCATTCTAAAATACAAAAAAGTCTGTAATTTGTGCTAATCTTACATATCCCATTCACAAGTTATTTACACTGAAATCTAATTGTTCTAAACTATAGTAACACAACTTCTTTATGACCAAACATATTGCTATTGAGCATTAGTACACTGTATGTACATGACTTTATTTATTTTGTATGTCATGTTTCTTTGCCCCTATTTATGGAAATATTTTATAACAGGTTCAAGCTTTTTAAGTCTGTTACGCTTAAGATTTATCGAGAAGCTGGTGTCTTATGCACCAGTCAATTGTAACCACGCCCCCCACCCCCAGGTCCGGGGGTATACAGGGGATAGACGGGGAAATGGGCCGTGTGTTTACCTTTCAGTTGGCCCGCAGTGCCGGGTGAATGCGGTGGTTTTGTCTTCGCTTTGAATATAGCGGGGAAATGGGCCTTACCTATGGTCCCTGGGGTGCAGGGGCATATGGTGGGGATTTTACCATCTGTTCGTACCCACAGGGCGGGGATTTAAGCCGGGGTTGACTTGACCAAATGTCAAAGTCCCCACTATTCCCCGGACCTGTAGGGGGGGGCGTGGTTACAATTGACTGGTGCATTATTGCATGCAGATTTGAGTTAATCGCAGAGGGTGTTTACAGTATTTACTGTCAACAACACAAACTTCTTTAGGCATCTCATTTAGACTTTTATTACTCATTAACAAGCAGAAATTTTGACACAATGGCAATTTTATAAAAGCTTGACCATGAGATTGAGTGTGAGCAAGCCAGTACAGTTTGACTTACCATTTGGGTGAAACATTACTAAACGGCGATGTAAATTGAAAAAATGGAGTTGCATGTAATTTTTTAAGGTGCATGTCTAAGAAAAGGCATGACGGTCTAAATACAGAGGTGCAGTTGTATATTAAAGATGTGCACCTCCATCTTGAATATAGAGGTGCAGTTGTATTTATGTAAGAAGTGCACCTCCACTTCAAAGTTTTAAAATATATATAGAACAGAACGTATGAATAAAGAATTGCAAAGCTTAATAACATACAGGTGCACCTGTAAAGTAAGTGTATTTTAGTAACATTGATGATTTTCTCACAAAACCATGTTGTTTGATGGAAAGGGTACGGCAACTCTCACTCAGTCATGGGGGTTGTTTGGCAGGATGGTTCGCCTTCTCCACACCCTGGACTGAATATTTAGTTACAGTATTTCACACGATCTGTGGCCCACAGCAAAATCATCAACCCGCATTTGCCGATTTGTCTTTCAATCACAATCTTGCACTCTTATGGTGTCAGCCTTCCTCTCAACATATTCAGTCACAATCTCTGATCTGCCATAGTGTTGCCTGGCACGAGTAGTCACTCGGCACTATTTATTTACAATCTTTCACACAATCTGTGGATCAAATCAAAACCATTTATCTTTACAGTCACAATAGGTCACAAAGCCATGGCGTTGGACCGAAACCGTCCATTTATCTTTTCAGTTATAATCGTGCGCTCCGCCATGGTTTTTTTTGGCAGGAGGAAACCCCTCCCGCACCATCCCCTTCCAACTTCTTAATTTAATAACATCTGTCACAAAAAAGTGTAGTTGCATTTCAGTTACCTGGTATTTGGACTGCAGTTGTGGCCAGTCGAGCTATCTGATTGGGGCGATTCGGTCCCTTGGGTGATCTCTTGGTCTGAGAATTATAAAAAATATGTTTGTGTACTCTATAATAAACAAATAATCCACTTTTGGTCGTAAATTTTACATATTAAATATTTTATATTACATACAATCTTTATCATTCACATGGTGTCGGACCGCAATCGTCCATTGATCCTTTCAGTCATAATCTTGCGCTCCGCCATGGTTTCACTTGGAAGGAGGGGAAACCCCTCCCGCACCCTCCCCGCCCAACTTCTTAATTTACACAACGGTGGTGTTGCATGGCACAAGAAATCATGTATATCTTTTTAGTTTCAATCTCTCAACCAGCGTGTTGGTAATTGAAAGGTGTTCCCATCCTTTGATCTCAGTCAAAACATCTAACACATCCATTGTTGAGGCTCACAGATGGTACACTCCATCCATCTTTTCAGTGACAATTTCTCGCTCAGCCATAGCGATTTCTGAACTGGTCAACCGCATGTCATAAGTTTATGAAATTGATATCTTCATTGTATGATTTACTGAAAAGTGTTTTATACAAAATAATCATACTGTACCTGGCTGACGTGACAAGCTCTGCTATGTGTACCGGTATAATCCATGGTCGTAATTAAATCGGTAATCCAACAGGAATTAATTCTTCGCAATTTCTATCCGATCAACAACTGTCAAACATCTAAATAGTATCGATTTTGTAAAGCCTGAAATGACAACTACTAACTGTCAAGTGTGACCTTTGTATAGAATGGTAAACGATGCGTATGAATATCTTTAATAAACAAGTGAAAACAAAGTATATATCTCAGACAATCTCTAATAATATGTTTTATTTGTCTTTGTGTGTTTACCAAAAGTATTCATAGTAATTGTTTATAAGCATATTTTGAATTATTTTAATAACTAGTGGGGCGCTATTTCGCATCTCGTAAAATTTCATGAGCATGTTTTCTTCCGTCACGTGTGTCGTCACGCTCGGATGATTTTGGTGTCCCACATGAACGCGCTCAATATAGTTTATGAACAGAAAAATACTGGTTCCATCACATTTACGTCTTTTTTTCAAGCTGATAGTATGTTCAACTTTTGAACGAAAGTAGTGCAATGTGTGACCGTAATAGGGCTCTACCGAGCTTCGCTCGGTTTAGAGCCCGTAATAATACTTAATAGCAAACAGTCGTCTGATTTTTTTTTTCATTTCCAGACGTGTTAAGGCAAAAAATGTGTTAATGTCAGTGGTGGTTCAACATGTGTTCTTTGGAATAGCATTTGTTTTTGTTGTTTAAGTATTATTGGCATATCTATAAAGTGTTAAACGGGCGTGTATATAATTTGGGAACATTCTATTTATAACGTTTTAACCTGAAATACCCAACAATCGTGCTTATGTATTTTTAGATATTAAAAGGAAAAAGATTTTTAGAGTTTTCTATGAAAGGACTAATCCGCGGTCAATGAGAGATAATTTGAGCAAACATGGTCGTGAAAGTTGATGATCATATCGTGTAATAATATACTATAATTCAAGTTTATTAATCTCGGATATTGATAATGATATGAGAACATATTATACCAAAATTGAAGTGCTTTAGTTGTCATGATCGTGAAAGTGGATGGCGATATATCAAAATGTCCTAATAGTAAATTTGTTTATGCTAAAATGATCGTGAAAATTGATGTCAATAAGATCAAATATATTAAAGTGCTTCACCTGAAATGGTCGTGAATGAATATGGTAATATGACCACATATACAAGAATAAAAGCTCTTTCAGAAAATATAAATATCAAAATACTTGACGGAAATATGACGGCAATATGATGAAATCTAATAAAACTGATGTTTTAAACTAACTTCATCGTTATGGTTGATGGTAATATAATGAAATATACTTGAATTATAGTTTATTAAGCTCCAGTATTCAAGATAATTAAAAAATATGGATTTTCGTTACAACCTTTGTATTTTAATTTCAAGTGTTCATACTCATTCTATCACAGCAGCATGTCCGTGTTTATGCGCACTTCGTTGAATATAGTTTCCGTCATCAAAATGCCTTGCATCAATTTATTTATTTTATGCTGACGCTAATGATGTTTTTCCAGGTACGCAGATATTTTGAAATGTTATAGCTCTCAGTATGCAATTTTGAATTAATTATCTATTTTAACATCGAAGAGCAAGGTAATGATATTATTTTACTAAGCTCGTTAATTTCAATGACCTTTTGGTCGAATAAATTCCTGTCATAAATATTGACGCCGCGTGATTATCATTGGGCGACTAGCTCCCAATAAAAGAGTATCACGTGACCATTTGGTGTGCGCGAATTGTTTCACAGGTTTAAGTACTCACTACAGAGAGGGAGATGGAGAGGGAGAGGAGGCACAATATTGGATATTTAACAGTAATAGTTTAATTATATAATATTGAATTTGCTTGAGATAACACCAGTTTGTTTCAGTTTATTGGTTTGATGTGTTCAGTTTTATTAAGGTAATTTCTTTGAAGTGTGTTGCATTTTTTATATGGTTTAAGAAAAGGTAGACTTTACAGTAGTTTTATTCCTTTAATAATTGGTATTTTAATAGGTATACGTGGTATTTATATTTATATAATGGTTTACACCGTTGTGTTATTAGTGTTGTTTTCCGATGGTTTTTTTAATGCATTATAACTTTGCCAAATGGTCTAAATCTAATACTTGATATTAAATGATTGCATAGTATGCATTCTTTTATATATATATATATATATATATATATATATATATATATATATATGTTTCGATTACAATCGTTTAAATACTTAATACTTTACGTAGTTTCTTTTTGCACCTTTATCTAAATGACTTGCATCATACGACATTCGGACAGCTCGTTAAATAATTGTCTTCTCAAATTTACTTGCCGGTTATACACAACTAGTCTTCAGTTGGCCTTTTAAAAAAAGGCCCTCTCAGCTAAATGTTGTAAATAATACCACACTTATATAAGTAAAGACGGAACATAATTAATTAAAGTATAATATCGGTGTTTTTGACACTATAGAACCAAGCTTCAACGTACCAGATTACGCGGGTTCAGTTGGTGCACAATAAAGCACCCGCGCATCTCTGACTATTGAACTGACTAAAATATATTTGCAGTAGCACAATCTACAGTTGCAACATTCACAATACAACCAAGACATTTTATCTTCGTACTACTGTTTTAATCCCCACATCATGTGGCGTCTGCACGGGCGTCGTTGGAAACTCGCAGTAACACAGTAACTGGCTTATACCAGTGTATATACAGTAATCCTAAGACTGAATTTAAACACTTAAACATTGTGCGGGTACCAAGGGAAAGGTACTTTGAGAGAGTAAAATGTATGTTTCTGCCAAAACAGAAGCTTTTACGTAAACATGCCTGTGTTGTACATTTAAAAAAAAACGCCCCGCGTAAAATCAAAATAAAAGCTGCTATTATCAATACCGACATTTTAATATTTGATGAAATCTTAATATGACTTGCTTGCCCCGTTAATTCAAACTGTAATATTGGTATTACACAAAATATCTTAACACTAAAAACTTTATTATGTTTTAGATTTTAAATTTAAATTTCAGTTGTAATGGTTTAATATCACATTTTAATTGATTATTAACATATAGAACTTAACTCATAACGTTGAATCTTCGATATTGAATACACTACAAACTGTCCAACAATGGTCAAACCTGGTCCCATGTTTTGCAGGAAACCAGAGCAATGACAACTGCAACGTGTCTTGGAACATTGATTGTAACGCTTCTGTCGTTCGCTCCGGGGACGTCATCGCAATGTAAGTGTTCCGTTGTCTTCTGTGCTCATTTCGTTTTGAAATCAATTACGGATTGAATCAATTTTAAATCGTGTTACACGTTTTATAGGAAAGCAATTTATGGTTTGAATCTTCTTTTTTTGCATTGAAAGCCTCTACTTGCACACATTTGGTTGTACAACGAAAAGGCATTTCTTGTGCAATTAGCCGTTCTGAAAAAATCCGTCAAATGCAAAAACTCGCCAAATTGTATTACTTAATGAAGAAATTTAATAAATTATGAGACCTAGTTAGAACACTTCCGTGAACTCAACTGAAAACGTAACTACAGAAAGAAATCGTCATTAAAAGTCCTGTTCGACTACATTATTGAACTAATATTACTTCTCTTCAGCACGTAAGTAAACAACGTCGGTCGTGTATGACAATGTACAAAAATGCGATTTCTCCCACCTCAGATTATAAGTATCTTCCATGGCCGAGAGTGTAAGATAGGTTCATCTGGACCCGAGCGTAGTGTGTTTTGCGGAAACGAGGTTAACCTAGTTTCCAAAGCATACCCTGGGCGATGGTTGGGATGAACCTATCTTACACGAGCGGCTATGGTATATGCCTTTTCTCCCACATCAGTAAAACAAAGTAAAGTAAAAATGTATTTTTTCACTGGAACTCTTTTGTGCGTAGTTAAAGTAAATGCGTATGGATTTAAGGTCACTAGGTACACTACCAACTAGGCGTTTTTTCGCACATCGCCGCGATTTTTCCTTACCGCGGACGTTATCTTTGTTATCTAAGTTTCATTATACGCGGCGATTGAAGCATAATGACCACCGCGTCCTTCCACCGCGTTCCACCGCGTCGGGCCACCGCGATTAGCGGCGATGCGAAGTGTGAATGAGTGGTAATTAAGGTAGCTGTCAATTTTTGAAGGCTTCTTCTTTGTTCCCGTCCTATACATATAATTCTTGTCAGATTTATTAAACTCATACATACTCGATCCGTTATCTAAAAATATTGGTTCATACTCAAAACGTAGTTTGATTCCTTTAAATTATGCTTTGCAACTATGAACGTATTTAGACGCAACTGTCACATTGTTAAAAAATATCTGAATTTCGAATGCCCTCGTTTAACTTGTGGGATTGTGAATAAATAATATATTTGAATAAAACTGCTCACGTATTTCAATCGTTTGACTATGGTTTGTGGTTCACTCAATATTCCACCGACATATTGATCAAATTGGGAAAATTAGATTATTTACCCTCGTAATCAAGTAAAATCCATTCCGCGAGCGCGGTTCAATTTACATGTACAATCATCTATCTGTTCCACCTGTTGAAATACCTGCATATCGCGTTTAGTCGTATCGCAGCGATACGCCGCGTGCATATTTTCGAAAGTCGTAGGCGGTTGCAGAGATGAACGTGGCGGTGACATGCATCACCGCGTTGGCTACCGCGGAAAATATGCCGCGATTTCCTACGACGACGCAACCTCTCGCGCTGTGGCAACGTGATTGGTAGTGTATTTGTTAATGTGAAAAACCATTGCGACGATTAAAGTATAATTACTTTGTTATTGTCAGATGTTATTTCTACATAAAATGACGAGTTTTTGTATTCTTTTCGCGGTCTCAATCAATATCATTGCGTTTCAAAATTCGGACAATTCATGCGGAACGTGAACGCGGAAACATTTCATATGGCATATCGGACTATGTCAGCAAAGCGTACAAACATAGTATGCAAATAATCGTCTGAATAACGCATATAAATGGAATAAGAGGGTATTTGTTTTGTTTTTTAGCTAAAAGATCTTGGAAAACCATATCTGATGTTGTTATTCAGAAATAAGAGTAGTAAGTTTCTGAAGTTTAGGAGCATGCTGAAGTTTCGTGGATTATTTACTTAGAAGATATTGAGAATTTCGAGTAATGCTAACGTGTCTTTTTAATCTACAGTGTCATTATACTGCACAGTGTATCATATTGAGGCGTATGTTATAGGCTATAATTAGCATGGGAAGCAAAAACGATGATAAATTAAAGCATACTCACCTTATCTTTACTATTTAACACAACCCCAATCGTTGTGAAATTTTAATAGTTTCAACTCTGTAAATAGCAAATATCTAACAGATGATTTTTACATAAATAATGGAGAATAATTGAACAGAAAGTGTTGGGAGGAAATACCCAATGCCTGCTCATTTTGCCAAATTGTTCAGAACCTTTTAAAGTTAACAACGTGATTAACGAGATCGTTGTTAAAGGTGAACTTTTTTTATGATGTACTCATGCATTCAATTTAAGCTGCATTCTCACAGATTTACCATTTTTACAACTTTTTTATTTTTTGTCTTGGAAAAAGCAAAATGTTGCGTTAATATCTGTAAACCAATGATATAAGACTGCTGACAAAAAAATCAGATCGTAGATTTTCATATTTCCGTTCGAAAATTAATGTTTTATAGCCTAAACCGTTACTAACGGTTTAAGAAAAATGCATAAAACATCATTTATTGAACTAAAATACAAAAATCTGCGATTTAATTTTTTGTCAGCGTTCCAATTAGTTGTCTCACAAATTGTTAGGATTACTTCATTTGTTTTAAAGTACAGAATACATATTTAATACAGGAACAAATTCATTATCCCGCCTTAATAAAACAATCCACTTCTATTGTACTATTTTCCTCTTTGATATCGCCATTGCAGATTAAATTACACCTGACAGCAAAACCTTACTCCTACAATGATCCTTACATACCTTTGAAATTTTAAGCCTTTTGTTCAATCGCGTAACTTAGCATATATCAACAATTGTAGAAGGGTACAAGCCGTCAGTTTCTTAGATTTAACAATCCTAATGATTTGCCACACTTTATTTCGTCATACAAATAAATGTATTTTGCCAAACCATGAGCGTGTCCCTTTAAAGTATTTTATTTATCATCGTATTGTCCTATTAGCATCACAGCCCTGTTTACGAATGTGAGGCTATGATGAATGCGGTAGACACAGGGCTTCTATTTGCTAACTCAATTCGGTAGGCAGTGAACTTATTATTTGAACCTCATTGTGTAAGGCAATGGCTTCTAATTGCAACCTCAATGCAGTAGGCAGTGGGATTATAATTGCTACCTCAATGCGTATGGCAAAGGATTTCTTATTGCTACATCAATGCGGTGGGCGCAAGGCTTCGAATTGGTACCTGAATGCGTACGGCACAGAGCGTCCAGAAGCTTCCTCAATGCGGTAGGCGCAGAGCGTCCAGAAGCTACCTCAATGCGTACGGCACAGAGCGTCCAGAAGCTTCCTCAATGCGGTAGGCGCAGGGCGTCCAGAAGCTTCCTCAATGCGGTAGGCGCAGGGCTTCTAATTGGTACCTCAATGCGGTAGGCTTACGGTTTCGAATTGTTACCTAAATGCGGTAGGCGCAGGGCTTCTAATTGGTACCTCAATGCGGTAGGCGCACGGATTCTAATCAGTACCTCAATGCGGTAGGCGCAGGGCTTCTAATCAGTACCTCAATGCGGTAGGCGCACGGCTTCTAATTGGTACCTCAATGCGGTAGGCGCAGGGCTTCTAATTGGTACCTCAATGCGGTAGGCTTACGGTTTCGAATTGGTACCTAAATGCGGTAGGCGCAGGGCTTCTAATTGGTACCTCAATGCGGTAGGCTTACGGTTTCGAATCGGTACCTCAATACGGTAGGCGCACGGTTTCGAATTGTTACCTAAATGCGGTAGGCGCAGGGCTTCTAATTGGTACCTCAATGCGGTAGGCTTACGGTTTCGAATTGTTACCTAAATGCGGTAGGCGCAGGGCTTCTAATTGGTACCTCAATGCGGTAGGCTGACGGTTTCGAATTGGTACCTCAATCCGGTAGGCGCAGGGCTTCTAATTGGTACCTCAATGCGGTAGGCTTACGGTTTCGAATTGTTACCTAAATGCGGTAGGCGCAGCGCTTCTAATTGGTACCTAAATGCGGTAGGCGCACGGCTTCTAATCAGTACCTCAATACGGTAGGCGCACGGCTTCTAATTGGTACCTCAATCCGGTAGGCGCAGGGTTTATAATTGGTACCTCAATGCGGTAGGCTTACGGTTTCGAATTGTTACCTAAATGCGGTAGGCGCAGGGCTTCTAATTGGTACCTAGATGCGGTAGGCGCACGGCTTTTAATTGGTACCTCAATACGGTAGGCGCACGGCTCTTAATTTGTACCTCAATGCGGTAGGCGCACGGCTCTTAATTTGTACCTCAATGCGGTAGGCGCACGGCTCTTAATTTGTACCTCAGTGCGGTAGGCGCACGGCTTCGAATTGTTATCTCAATGCTTACGGAACAGGGCTTCTAAATGCTATCTCGATGCGGGAGGTTCAGAGCTTCGAAATGCTACCTCAATGCGTAAGACACAGCGCTTCTAATTGCTGTCCTAATCATTGCTACAGCAATGCGGTTAAGCACAGGGCTTCTCGTCCATAATAAAGTAACTAATTTCAATATGTTTTACACAATCAAGACAGTAAAGATAATTTAAAGAGGTGAAACCTAATCCTTTTTTAAGAATGGACAACCAAGAACAACGATTCAAAGTTTAATCAAATCGACCACAGTTAAACGAATAGTATTGACTATTGTTTAGTTTTAAGAAGCCCTTAGGCTTAAGGCCATTATTTGTATCCACTAGTGTGTACTTTATATTTGAACACCAATAATGATAAAATCTAATTTAAACTATTGATGATGCCCGGTTGTTGATTAATCATTTATAAGAATGTCAAATTAATTTAAAATGTGCAAGTGTATCCCCGGTATTCTTGCATAATATATAGTTTACTGAGACAGCCTGGAATCCTTGAAGAGAGGAAATATAACGAATTTAATACACATATATGTAATTATGTTTCAATGTTTTTTAGGAATATAACTAAAATTTAAATATTCTGAGGACTCTGTTTTATACATTCCTCATACATAACAGTATACTTGGACTATCCATGACATTAAATTTTTGTAAAATATGAGTAAAAGGGCTACAGATTACACAATGTCCAATGGGATAGAGTTTGTTTTCATTTATGCAGGGTATCATCCTTAAAATCATTTTATATTAATTTGTTTAGCTGGATTATAAAGACAGCTAAAGGCTGATATGACTTTTAAATTATTGACTACTGAGCATGTCCGTGCAGTGAGCATTGTATTCTGGCTCTAGTGAAAACAAAATACTAACGTCAGAGTTGTGAAACCCAAACACAACAAGGGCGTAGCTAGGGCCTCAAAGCTTGTAGGGCCGATGATTCTATGTGAGTTTTGGGACTTTTATAAGCACATTACACACACTCAATTATACTTGCAATGATTACATTATAATCAAGTAATACGCTCTGCAATTAGTTTGAATAAACACCAAACTTGCTAGGGTTAAAATAAAACAAACTTTTTTTCAGTGTTTGAGTAGCTAAGTTGTTATTACTTTTTTTGGTTATTTAAATTTTATCATTTTCCAAAAATGTTGTAGACCCAGTCCTGCAAGGCCTATATATAGCCCCGCTACTGGCAACACCAAGCGAACAGCTACCACTTCTGGCACTGGAACATCTCAACTATATCACTTTGTTTCATTAAGCTTCTTACTGGCCCACAACGGTCAAACGTTCTGCTTTGTAATTTTTGTAAATAAGTTGCTTTGCATCAACGCGCCATCTCTTTCCAAATGAATATTTAACGAAGTGATTTACAAACAATTGAGAGCGTATGAATCCGATAATAATAGAGAAGAATGCTTAATGCCTTTCAGTCAAGTGGTATGCTGATCCCCTGATACTGATTAAATCTTAATGTGTCCTGAGTATTCTTCCTTTAAAGCCAGTTATCGGAAAGTATCGCCTAATAGAATCGAACTAGGTTAACCTTTAAAGTGACTATAAATTAACCAATATTAACAATTGTCCATTGGCGTCATTATGATCTAATTATTGTATCACTCTGACTAATTCCGAACAAATATTCTAGATGTTTGCTAAAACAGTTACCTTTATTACTCTGGCTAATTCCGACCATATAGTATAGATGTTTGCTAAAACAGTTACCTTTATCACTCTGGCTAATTCCGACCACATATTATAGATGTTTGCTAAAACAGTTACCTTTATTACTCTGGCTAATTCCGACCATATAGTATAGATGTTTGCTAAAACAGTTACCTTTATCACTCTGGCTAATTCCGACCATATATTATAGATGTTTGCTAAAACAGTTACCTTTATTACTCTGGCTAATTCCGACCATATATTATAGATGTTTGCTAAAACAGTTACCTTTATTACTCTGGCTAATTCCGACCATATATTATAGATGTTTGCTAAAACAGTTACCTTTATCACTCTGGCTAATTCCGACCATATATTATAGATGTTTGCTAAAACAGTAACCTTTATCACTCTGGCTAATTCCGACCATATATTATAGATGTTTGCTTAAACAGTTACCTTTATCACTCTGGCTAATTCCGACCATATATTATAGATGTTTGCTAAAGCAGTTACCTTTATTACTCTGGCTAATTCCGACCATATATTATAGATGTTTGCTAAAACAGTTACCTTTATCACTCTGGCTAATTCCGACCATATATTATAGATGTTTGCTAAAACAGTTACCTTTATCACTCTGGCTAATTCCGACCATATATTATAGATGTTTGCTAAAACAGTTACCTTTATCACTCTGGCGAATTCCGACCATATATTATAGATGTTTGCTAAAACAGTTACCTTTATCACTCTGGCTAATTCCGACCATATATTATAGATGTTTGCTTAAACAGTTACCTTTATCACTCTGGCTAATTCCGACCATATATTATAGATGTTTGCTAAAACAGTTACCTTTATCACGCTGGCTAATTCCGACCATATATTATAGATGTTTGCTAAAACAGTTACCTTTATTACTCTGGCTAATTCCGACCATATATTATAGATGTTTGCTAAAACAGTTACCTTTATCACTCTTGCTAATTCCGACCATATATTATAGATGTTTGCTAAAACGGTTACCTTTATTACTCTGGCTAATTCCGACCATATATTATAGATGTTTGCTTAAACAGTTCCCTTATCACTCTGGCTAATTTCGACCATATAATATAGATGTTTGCAAAAACAGTTACCTTTATCACTCTGGCTAATTCCGACCATATATTATAGATGTTTGCTAAAACAGTTACCTTTATCACTCTGGCTAATTCCGACCATATACTATAGATGTTTGCTTAAACAGTTCCCTTATCACTCTGGCTAATTCCGACCATATACTATAGATGTTTGCTTAAACAGTTCCCTTATCACTCTGGCTAATTTCGACCATATAATATAGATGTTTGCAAAAACAGTTACCTTTATCACTCTGGCTAATTCCGACCATATATTATAGATGTTTGCTAAAACAGTTACCTTTATCACTCTGGCCAATTCCGACCATATATTCTAGATGTTTGCTAAAACGGTTACCTTTATCACTCTGGCCAATTCCGACCATATATTATAGATGTTTTCTAAAACAGTTACCTTTATCACTCTGGCGAATTCCGACCATATATTATAGATGTTTGCTAAAACAGTTAACTTATTACTCTTGCTAATTCCGACAATATATTATAGATGTTTGCTTAAACAGTTACCTTTATCACTCTGGCTAATTCCGACCATATATTCTAGATGTTTGCTAAAACAGTTACCTTTATCACTCTGGCCAATTCCGACCATATATTATAGATGTTTGCTAAAACAGTTAACTTATTACTCTGGCTAATTCCGACAATATATTATAGATGTTTGCTTAAACAGTTACCTTTATCACTCTGGCTAATTCCGACCATATATTATAGATGTTTGCTAAAACAGTTACCTTTATTACTCTGGCTAATTCCGACCATATATTATAGATGTTTGCTAATACGGTTACCTTTATTACTCTGGCCAATTCCGACCATATATTCTAGATGTTTGCTAAAACGGTTACCATTATTACTCTGGCTAATTCCGACCATATATTCTAGATGTTTGCTAAAACGGTTACCTTTATCACTCTGGCCAATTCCGACCATATATTATAGATGTTTGCTAAAACAGTTACCTTTATCACTCTGGCCAATTCCGACCATATATTATAGATGTTTGCTAAAACAGTTAACTTATTACTCTTGCTAATTCCGACAATATATTATAGATGTTTGCTTAAACAGTTACCTTTATCACTCTGGCTAATTCCGACCATATATTCTAGATGTTTGCTAAAACAGTTACCTTTATCACTCTGGCCAATTCCGACCATATATTATAGATGTTTGCTAAAACAGTTAACTTATTACTCTGGCTAATTCCGACAATATATTATAGATGTTTGCTTAAACAGTTACCTTTATCACTCTGGCTAATTCCGACCATATATTATAGATGTTTGCTAAAACAGTTACCTTTATTACTCTGGCTAATTCCGACCATATATTGTAGATGTTTGCTAATACGGTTACCTTTATTACTCTGGCCAATTCCGACCATATATTCTAGATGTTTGCTAAAACGGTTACCTTTATTACTCTGGCTAATTCCGACCATATATTATAGATGTTTGCTAAAACAGCTACCTTTATCACTCTGGCTGATTCCGACCATATATTCTAGATGTTTACTAAAGCAGTTTCTTTTATCACTCTGGCTGATCCCGACCATATATTCTAGATGTTTGCTAAAGCAGTTACCTTTATCACTCTGGCTAATTCCGACCATATATTATAGATGTTTGCTAAAACAGTTACCTTTATTACTCTGGCTAATTCCGACCATATATTATAGATGTTTGCTAAAACAGTTACCTTTATCACTCTGGCTAATTCTTACCATATATTATAGATGTTTGCTAAAACAGTTACCTTTATTACTCTGGCTAATTCCGACCATATATTATAGATGTTTGCTAAAACAGTTACCTTTATCACTCTGGCTAATTCTTACCATATATTATAGATGTTTGCTAAAACAGTTACCTTTATCACTCTGGCTAATTCCGACCATATATTATAGATGTTTGCTAAAACAGTTACCTTTATCACTCTGGCTAATTCCGACCATATATTATAGATGTTTGCGAAATCAGTAACCTTTATCACTCTGGCTAATTCCGACCATATATTCTAGATGTTTGCTAAAACAGTTACCTTTATCACTCTGGCGAATTCCGACCATATATTATAGATGTTTGCGAAAACAGTAACCTTTATTACTCTTGCTAATTCCGACCATATATTCTAGATGTTTGCTAAAACAGTTACCTTTATCACTCTGGCGAATTCCGACCATATATTATAGATGTATGCTAAAACAGTTACCTTTATCACTCTGGCTTATTCCGACCATATATTATACATGTTTGCTAAAACAGTTACCTTTATCACTCTGGCGAATTCCGACCATATATTATAGATGTTTGCTAAAACAGTTACCTTTATCACTCTGGCTAATTCCGACCATATATTATAGATGTTTGCTAAAACAGTTAGCTTTATCACTCTGGCTAATTCCGACCATATATTCTAGATGTTTGCTAAAACAGTTACCTTTATTACTCTGGCTAATTCCGACCATATATTATAGATGTTTGCTAAAACGGTTACCTTTATTACTCGGGCCAATTCCGACCATATATTCTAGATGTTTGCTAAAACGGTTACCTTTATTACTCTGGCTAATTCCGACCATATATTATAGATGTTTGCTAAAACGGTTACATTTATCACTCTGGCTAATTCCGACCATATATTCTAGATGTTTGCTAAAACAGTTTCCTATACCACTCTGGCTAATTCCGACCATATATTATAGATGTTTGCTAAAACAGTTACTTTATCACACGGGCTAATTCAGACCATATTTTCTTGATGTTTGCTAAATAGTAACCTTTACCACCCCGGCTTATTCCGACCATATATCAAAGATGTTTGCTAAATCAGTTACCTTTATTACTCTGGCTAATTCCGACCGTATATTATAGATGTTTGCTTAAACAGTTACCTTTATTACTCTGGCTAATTCCGACCATATATTATAGATGTTTGCTACAACAGTTACCTTTATCACTCTGGCTAATTCCGACCATATATTCTAGATGTTTGCTAAAACAGTTACCTTTATTACTCTGGCTAATTCCGACCATATATTAAAGATGTTTGCTAAAACAGTTACCTTTATCACTCTGGCTAATTCCGACCATATATTATAGATGTTTGCTAAAACAGTAACCTTTATCACTCTGGCTAATTCCGAACATATATTATAGATGTTTGCTAAAACAGTTACCTTTATCACTCTTGCTAATTCCGACCATATATTATAGATGTTTGCTAAAACAGTTACCTTTATCACTCTGGCTTATTCCGACCATATATTATAGATGTTTGCTAAAGCAGTTTCCTATATCACTCTGGCTAATTCCGACCATATATTATAGATATTTGCTTAAACAGTTACCTTTATCACTCTTGCTAATTCCGACCATATATTATAGATGTTTGCTAAAACAGTAACCTTTATCACTCTGGCTAATTCCGACCATATATTATAGATGTTTGCTAAAACAGTTACCTTTATCACTCTGGCTAATTCCGACCATATATTATAGATGTTTGCTTAAACAGTTCCCTTATCACTCTGGCTAATTCCGACCATATATTATAGATGTTTGCTAAAACAGTAACCTTTATCACTCTGGCTAATTCCGACCATATATTATAGATGTTTGCTAAAACAGTTACCTTTATCACTCTGGCTAATTCCGACCATATATTATAGATGTTTGCTAAAACAGTTACCTTTATCACTCTGGCTAATTCCGACCATATATTATAGATGTTTACTTAAACAGTTCCCTTATCACTCTGGCTAATTCCGACCATATATTATAGATGTTTGCTAAAACAGTAACCTTTATCACTCTGGCTAAATCCGACCATATATTATAGATGTTTGCTAAAACAGTTACCTTTATCACGCTGGCTAATTCCGACCATATATTATAGATGTTTGCTAAAACAGTAACCTTTATCACTCTGGCTAATTCCGACCATATATTATAGATGTTTGCTAAAACAGTTACCTTTATCACTCTGGCTAATTCCGACCATATATTATAGATGTTTGCTAAAACAGTTACCTTTATCACTCTGGCTAATTCCGACCATATATTATAGATGTTTGCTAAAACAGTTACCTTTATCACTCTGGCTAATTCCGACCATATATTATAGATGTTTGCTAAAACAGTTACCGTTATCACTCTGGCTAATTCCGACCATATATTATAGATGTTTGCTAAAACAGTTACCTTTATCACTCTGGCTTATTCCGACCATATATTATAGATGTTTGCTTAAACAGTTCCCTTATCACTCTGGCTAATTCCGACCATATATTATAGATGTTTTCTAAAACAGTTACCTTTATTACTCTGGCTAATTCCGACCATATATTATAGATGTTTGCTAAAACAGTTACCTTTATTACTCTGGTTAATTCCGACCATATATTATAGATGTTTGCTAAAACAGTTACCTTTATTACTCTGGCTAATTCCGACCATATATTATAGATGTTTGCTAAAACAGTTACCTTTATCACTCTGGCTAATTCCGACCATATATTATAGATGTTTGCTAAAACAGTTACCTTTATTTCTCTGGCTAATTCCGACCATATATTATAGATGTTTGCTAAAACAGTTACCTTTATCACTCTGGCTAATTCCGACCATATATTCTAGATGTTTGCTAAAACAGTTCCCTTATCACTCTGGCTAATTCCGACCATATATTATAGATGTTTACTAAAACAGTAACCTTTATCACTCTGGCGAATTCCGACCGTATATTATAGATGTTTGCTAAAACAGTTACCTTTATCACTCTGGCTAATTCCGACCATATATTATAGATGTTTGCTAAAACAGTTACCTTTATCACTCTGGCTAATTCCGACCATATATAATAGATGTTTGCTAAAACAGTTACCTTTATCACTCTGGCTTATTCCGACCATATATTAAAGATGTTTGCTAAAACAGTTACCTTTATTACTCTGGCTAATTCCGACCATATATTATAGATGTTTGCTTAAACAGTTACCTTTATCACTCTGGCTAATTCCGACCATATATTATAGATGTTTGCTAAAACAGTTACCTTTATCACTCTGGCTTATTCCGACCATATATTATAGATGTTTGCTAAAACAGTTACCTTTATCACTCTGGCTTATTCCGACCATATATTATAGATGTTTGCTTAAACAGTTCCCTTATCACTCTGGCTAATTCCGACCATATATTATAGATGTTTGCGAAAACAGTTACCTTTATCACTCTGGCTTATTCCGACCATATATTATAGATGTTTGCTTAAACAGTTCCCTTATCACTCTGGCTAATTCCGACCATATATTATAGATGTTTGCTAAAGCAGTTACCTTATCACTCTGGCTAATTCCGACCATATATTATAGATGTTTGTTAAAACAGTTACCTTTATCACTCTGGCTAATTCCGACCATATATTATAGATGTTTGCTAAAACAGTTACCTTCATCACTCTGGCTAATTCCGACCATATATTATAGATGTTTGCTAAAACAGTTACCTTTATCACTCTGGCTAATTCCGACCATATATTATAGATGTTTGCTAAAACTGTTACCTTTATCACTCTGGCTAATTCCGACCATATTTTATAGATGTTTGCTAAAACAGTTACCTTTATCACTCTGGCTAATTCCGACCATATTTTATAGATGTTTGCTAAAACAGTTACCTTTATCACTCTGACTAATTCCGACCATATATTATAGATGTTTGCTAAAACAGTTACCTTTATCACGCTGGCTAATTCCGACCATATATTATAGATGTTTGCTTAAACAGTTCCCTTATCACTCTGACTAATTCCGACCATACATTATAGATGTTTGCTAAAACAGTTACCTTTATCACTCTGGCTAATTCCGACCATATATTATAGATGTTTGCTAAAACAGTTACCTTTATCACTCTTGCTAATTCCGACCATATATTATAGATGTATGCTTAAACAGTTCCCTTATCACTCTAGCTAATTTCGACCATATGATATAGATGTTTGCTAAAACAGTTACCTTTATCACTCTGGCCAATTCCGACCATATATTATAGATGTTTGCTAAAACAGTTACCTTTATCACTCTGGCCAATTCCGACCATATACTCTTGATGTTTGCTAAAATAGTTTCCTTTATTACTCTGGCTAAATCCTATCATATCTTCTCGATGTTTGCTATAATAGTTACCTTTATCTCCCTGGTTAAACTTAGAATCGACCATATATTCTGGACGAGGTTTACTTTAGCTTAATATATCACTATAATTAAACTAAGTCTCGACCATATATTTTATGTGTTGGTTACTATAGCTACCAATATCACTCAAGTTGAACTAAGACTCGGTCATATATTTCAGATGTTTGTTTATATAGCTACCTTTATCATTCAAGTTGAACTAAGACTCGGTCATATATTTCAGGTGTGTGTTTATATAGCTACCTTTATCATTCAAGTTGAACTAAGACTCAGTCATATATTCTACGCGTGTGTTACTATTGCTTACTATATCTCTATACTTAACTTTAGACTCAACCATATATTCTAGGTGTTTGTTACTAAAGCTTACTATATCACTCTAGTCAAACCTAGACTCGACCATATGTTCTAGATGTTTGTTACTAAAGCTTACTATATCACTCTAGTCAAACCGAGACTCGACCATATGTTCTAGATGTTTGTTACTAAAGCTTACTATATCACTCTAGTCAAACCTAGACTCGACCATATGTTCTAGATGTTTGTTACTAAAGCTTACTATATCACTCTAGTCAAACCTAGACTCGACCATATGTTCTAGGTGTTTGTTACTTAAGCTTACTATATCACTCTAGTCAAACCGAGACTCGACCATATGTTCTAGATGTTTGTTACTAAAGCTTACTATATCACTCTAGTCAAACCTAGACTCGACCATATGTTCTAGGTGTTTGTTACTAAAGCTTACTATATCACTCTAGTCAAGCCTAGACTCGACCATATGTTCTAGGTGTTTGTTACTAAAGCTTACTATATCACTCTAGTCAAACCTAGACTCGACCATATGTTCTAGGTGCTTATTACTAAAGCTTACTATATCACTGTAGTCAAACCTAGACTCGACCATATGTTCTAGGTGTTTGTTACTAAAGCTTCCTATATCTCTACAGTTAAACTAAGACTCGGCGCCATATATACTAGGTGTTTGTTGCTAAAGCGCCTATAACACTACAGTTAAATAAAGACTCAACCATATTTACAGGTGTTTGTTGCTATAGCTACCTATATAACTCAGGTTTAACGCAGGCTTGACCATAAATTCTAGACGTTTGCTTCTTCATATTTTTTTAGCAAAATGTGTACAGTAATACCAATAAAAGAAAGGCAGATAAGGAATTATGACAGGAAACAGAACGATTGCCAATATAAACATCTGTGGTAATGTTCCTGTAAAAAATAAATTCGCATGACATTTTAAACGGTCTTAAAACTGTTTTGAATAGAATTATCGCTATAATTTTGAAGCAACAATGCTCAGTTCATTGTGCATTGTTACTAGCTATCATGTCTTTCGACTGAGTGATTCTTAAAATCTGTGCATTGAGAAAGTAGACCAAACTAGCAATAGTTCGTTGACATTGTTGCACCTACCAAGGCTTTCATAAAACATGTAAACGGTTGATCGGGTAATTGCACAAGTACTCTGGGATATCACAGGATCCTTAGTTGATCTGGATTACACAATCGAGTGACTTCGTTTGTGCGCCTAGCGCTTTAAGCGACGGAATTCCCTAAACTATTAACTTGACGTCGTCGAACCATCCTGATATAATAAGTTATAACGGATATGAATGTTAACAAATGTAGTGAGTTATAAGTCCCTTGATAACATTTTACAAACAAGAGCGGTTGTAGTCCGATTTAGCTGCTATATATATTGGAATTAGTGGGGCTCACGAATTGGCTACACCAACTTTTATCGTCCATAAACAATCTAAATCATTAACAATTTGGTACATGCCGAAGGTAGCAATTAAAAATTGGATTTCCATAAAGGTCACCTTGATCAGGCTCAGCATTTTACTTTTGCTTTCATTAAATATGAATGCCGCAGGACATTTTGTTAGCGTTTTTTTTCTGATCAACGCGTCTCGACTCCGATCCAACACGGAGCTTTGTCGATGACGGGTGAAACATTTCTTATCAACACACGCACATATATATATATATATATATATATATATATATATATATATATATATATATATATATATATATATATATATATATATATATATATATAGCTATTTAACTACTGAAGTCATTGTGGCTGTAAAAAAATTCAAAGATAAGGCTACGATATTTTTTTTTAAATTGGACGTTTCGTTTAGCTTTGTAATTACACTTCTGCCTGAAATATTTTGATCATAAAATTGTACATATACTTAACCATAGCTTATTGGAAGATCAATATACTTGTCACTGTTCTTCTGCATTACCGATTTTAGGCGTATGGTCTGTATTCAATGTATAGTTATATTCAGCAAAGCAGCTTTTTGAATCATAAACAAGACTTCGAATCTTCATATCATTGTAACTGTCATTCAAGTTGAAAATTGATGAAAAAGGGTTGAATTTATTTAATATTTGAAATTATTCAATTGTTTTTATATGTATATGTGTGTGTGTAACACGAATGGAATAAAGATGATTCTTTGTCAATAAGTAAAAGTGCTTAACTGTGTCTGAGTTTAGACTCGGACATGAGACTGTTCATAAGGCTGCAGCCAAAATACTGCTCTATATTCTGCTACACCAGGTACACTTAAATAGTCCGGGTTATAGTCGAGGCACTCGTTTTATTCCTTTTTGCGTTGCCATCTGTGTTCGCCGACGGCCAAATTGAAGGTCACGGGTAGTAGTCAAACGAAATATAACAACAACTATCGTATATATTTTCAAATATAAAAGAGCCTAAATTTGAATACCCAAATGCATTTATATTTTTAAACGGGGAATTAAATTTAAGAACAAAGACCAGACTATGTACTTTTAGACAATTTGATTATTTTTTATTATTTTTTGGGGGAAAGGTAGATTACGGAGGCAGTTATTTCGATATTGTCTGTAGATATTTAGATAATGTGCGAACTAATATTTTTGGCAAATCTTACGTAAACCTGTGCCATATCTTTGACCCGCATATATTAAATTTTAGGTCGGCAAGTTACAACGAAGGTAACTTAACTTGTGTATCGGATGGTGGTGCTAGCGTTGAAGATTTCATGCTCGCGTCGTCGGAGCATTTTGAGAAATATGTTGAATTTAAAGAACTTGGCCGACACAAGTATGATCTTTTTCCGATAAAATATCAATGTAATATTGCACACTGATTAGCAAATATTAATGGAGAATGTATAAATTCAAATAAAGACTTATTTAACGTGAAGAATTATAAATTGTGCGGTAGGCATACCGACTCTTTCCCTGACCGTATTATTACTTTGTTTAATGCAAAGAGAATTTATGCGTATTTACGCAAACGTCGCACTTCAAACTTTGATCTTATCCATTGACTTTACAAGAATTGTAGAAATGATTTTAAGAATCATTGCAATGTCAAAATACTTGAAATACAAACAGATTATAGATAAACACTTTAAAATAGTAAAACAAATTAGGAAAACCATTAAACAGGCAATATGTGGAAGACCATTAAACAGGCAATATGTGGAAGACCATTAAACAGGCAAAACCGAAGCTGTAATGAGATACCAGTATAGAAGCCATTTAGTGTAATGACCATTTGTTAGTATGTTTGGTGGTGCTGGGGCCATGCCTATCCCTGTAAATAACGATATGTAAGGTGCAAACTATTATGTTTTTCTTTATTGACATTCATTTCGAAATTGCGATATGACCGGAATATATTTGATCAAAGCTCTGGCGCTGGTTTTGATTGATACATTCATCATGTAATTATACAGCTATAATAAATAATTTATTGCACGTTTGACAATTATATATTTTAATTAATACATGCTTTCTATGAGCGACGTTTTTACAAAGTTTAAGTTAACAAAAGGGACATGACACATCATTTAAATTACAATTGTTTACGACAAATCAAAGCGAGATGATTGTCGATGAATCTTTATAAAGCAAAACCAATTAATAATAATATCTATTTGTACTGTGGCGCGTTTTAGGTACATCTGAAAGATCATATTTATAATCTATAGGTACTACCCGTGTAATATAAACAGATGCCACTTATTTAAAAAAAAGTTATTTGATAGTCAATCCATGTTTAAACAATGTGCACTAAGGCGCTGCCTCTATTGGCTTTAAGCATTATTGCAATAGACATTATTTTTCAAGTTCACTTTTTACCTTATGTGAGAGGAAAAGAAAAGTGTCTCCTATGTTAATATGGAAGTCATTCGCCGTACTTTTATATCAAGCAGTTAAATTGCAGTTCACTGTTTATTCAATATATACACAAACACGAGTAATAGATATACCGTATATGTTGTACAAATTATATGTTTACAGCATTTTCTTACTGTAAAACTTCTGAATATCGATGTCATCAGTAAATATAAACAGAGAACATACAAAGCATCATCATATTTCAAGATTACAATTTGGAACGACAAAAAATTGCAACAGAGAAAGAGAAACCAACAACACACCTTGAACATGCACGAAATCATTTATTTACTAACATATTCAGGGTTCTTGGCTAAGATTTCAGCGTTGCATCGTTTTACAAAAATCTGTCAAGTTTACATTTTTGCCAAGGATTAAAAAACAAGCAAATCTAAAATAAATCTCACGTGCAGTGGCAGCAAATAGCATTGTCTTATATATATATATTTTCTATAAAAAGAGTAATTTAGATACCAACGTGGCAGTTTGAATGTCCACAAATGTAAATCGATATGAACTATTGAACATACTTTATTACCACAGTTGCAGTTTCAGTGTTATTGGTAAAATAGGTAAGCAAAATCGGTTAACCATAGTTCAAACCAATGGCACGAAAAGTTACCTTGTGAACGAGTTTGTTTAAGGTCTGCCAGTAAGATCGCTTTAAACGAATGACAAACATTACAAACATACTGAAATAATAGTTTAGAACACTAATAGATGCAACTTATTTTATTATTTGTTTCTGCCTTCATTCTCTGCAGAGACGACTTTAAGCACATCATTTTTCATAAAATTGAAACTGCCCAAAATGTGAATTGGCGAGCTCTCTTAATCGCAGAACTGAGAATGGCAATAACCATGTCTGTTAACATGAATGGGAAACTCGCTCCGCCATTTTTGTTGGGGATTGTTTGTCAATAAACACATGCCATTAATTAAACATGAAATACGATCCCCTTATTTGTCAATTAAATGGTTGAATGGCACCCAGGGTTGTGATTACTGAAAAAATTAAAACAGCCCATGTTCGGAGACCCAATATCAATTTGCAACCTCCGAATGTGTTTATCCACGTTTTGTGTGAATGATGACTGGTTTCTTAGAATTGTTTAAGTAGCGACAACGCAAACATTCAGCTGAATTACATTTAACTTGATCTAGTTTAATAGTGCATGCACCATAAAAAAGTAGTTCTCACACACGTTTTGAGTTTGCCTTAAGATATCATCCAAACTTGTTCGAATATACAATCACTAAAGCTTTGGATTTGTTTTAAGTTTTGGGAACGAATCACTTGCCAATTTCGGGTAACACAAATAAAATTGGTTTCCCATGCGCACTGGCGTAGTCCTTGGTATTTCATTGGCAGACCCTTCCAAAGACAATAGTGAAATAATATAAATTCCATTAGATAATATGCGGGGGAACACCTGACATTGTTGGATGACCCCTCACTATTAAACACATGGTGATATAATTGTTTGCGTGTTGTAAAAAAGCGATTGTCTGCTCCCAACAACGTATCCTCGTCTTGCCGATATTTTAACACGAATATCGATAACCTGATATTTATGGCCTGATCTTGATGACAGGCAATACGTTAAAATGCATAATTAAAATTGTGATCTTAAATTTCGTTCACTTATTCAATCCTTCAGTAAATAGACGGTTGGAATTCGCAGTATTAACATCACAGTGATTAGTCATAATAAGGAGTCCACGTATTCTCATTTGAAGACAACAATCTGTAAAACATGGTCACTAATGAGTTCAAATGTGTTATAAATGACTTAATACACAAGTGTGTCCATCTCAGTGATAGCGACACTCACACAATCCGATTGTTTTTATTTGAACCATGCCATTATGTAGTGAAATGCGTATACATAGATAAACGGTTTATGTCATAACGATTTTGCTTGTATTATTTTAAGTGATTATAATATTATGTATGACAGAGCCAGTTTTTTTTCTCTTCCTTTAAAAGAGGAATGAAATACGCTTGTCGGTAAAACACACGTCTGCAAATATGTGTATTTTCGAACCAATTTACGCAATGTGACGATGTAAAAATGTATATGAACGTCGGGCTTATCCGTATTGGTTTTTGTGGTTGGTGGAGGTTAGAAAACATGTCGTTTCTCTAGCGCAATAACTCAATAACTGCATATGCAAATATAAGCAGATATTGAGTTCTTGCACTAAGGTGACGATGTATAATTTTCTTACCGACCTTCACGCTTTAACTACGGTGTATAACCTAAATGAAATATACAACTGACCCTCATTATCGAGATTGACATAACTCGGTCATCGCGGTCGTTTCGATAATTCAACAACTCGGAAGGTTGGTGTCTTAACTTTAAACTATATGATAGGCTTATTAAAACAATAGGTCATGGTGTTGTGTGTTGTGTATGCGAAAATATACAAATCAAAATAATATGTTTATAAGGACAATGCTATTTTCTTTCAAGCTGTCAAATAATATTTTGTATGTACATGTATTCAGTAATATAATGTGTTTTATTTTACAGTCACTGATCCCTCGGTTGTCTTGAGTACAAGTAAGTGTTTCATAATATTATCTATTTCTACGATAACTTTTGTTAACGTTAAGGGTGTCCTTGTAATATTTCAAAGCATCATACCAAGATGAAACTTTCACAAACTTTTACTCAGATCCGGGATATATCGTTTGGCAGGGAGGAGTATTGAATGTGCTCCTTTCGCCCGCACTTAACAGATAAATGATCAGATCCGGGATGTATCGTTAGGCGGAGGGGAGTAAACATGTAGGTTCAGATCCGGGATGTATCGTTAGGCGGAGGGGAGTAAACATGTAGGTTCAGATCCGGGATGTATCGTTAGGCGGAGGGGAGTAAACAAGTAGGTTCAGATCCGGGATGTATCGTTAGGCGGAGGGGAGTAAACATGTAGGTTCAGATCCGGGATGTATCGTTAGGCGGAGGGGAGTAAACATGTAGGTTCAGATCCGGGATGTACCGTAAAGCTCAGAGGAGTATTTAATGTGCTCCTCTCGCCCACACTATAATACATGTAGGCTCAGATCCTGGATGAATCGTTAGGCGAAGAGGAGTATTTAATGTGCTACTTTCGCCCGCACTAAATACATGTAGGCTCAGATCCGGGATGTGTCGTCAGGCATTGTGTTCAAGTAAAATGGTGAGGTGAGAAAGGTCTGAGACAATTTGATCTCTATCATTCCTGTGATGAACAGAGAAGGAAATGTGAAGACAGCAACTTTAATACCATGTCAGAAGCGGCAGATCGTGCAGTGCCTATGGTTGACAAATAAATTTGATGCACTAAAAGATCATACAAATATTGATAATTGAACAGGCATTGCTTAACAGTCTATTGCAGAAAGTTTGTTCTGTGCCTGTGAATAGGGTAAAAATATAAGTTGAAATATTTACCTGGTGCAGTACATGCACACGTATTGCATATTCGCGAACGCTCAAATGATCTGTGAAATAAGTTATACTTTAGGGACTTTACACATGATCAGTGCTTAATATGTTCAGAAACATTTCACTCGCTTGATTCCGAAGTTAAACATACACATTACTAGTAAAATGATAACATCAGTAACTAACAATTTAATCAAAATCCGGGCTAAAGGCGTACCATATAGGTTGATGCAAAAAATGCCTGTAGTTTAAAACTCCTGGCTACAGGCAATAATATAGGTTGATGAAACAAAGCCCTGTAGCTTAAAACTTCTGGCTACAGGCAATAATATAGGTTAATGCAAACAAGCCATGTAGCGTATAACTCCTGGCTACTGGCAATAATATAGGTTAATGCAAACAAGCCCTGTAGCGTATAACTGCTGGCTACTGGCAATGATATAGGTTGATGCAAACAAGCCATGTAGCTTAAAACTCCTGGCTACAGGCAATAATATAGTTTGATGCAAACAAGCCCTGTAGCGTATAACTCCTGGCAACAGGCAATAATATAAGTTAATACAAACAAGCCCTGTAGCTTAAAACTCCTGGCTACAGGCAATGATATAGGTTGATGCAAACAAGCCCTGTAGCTTAAAACTCCTGGCTACAGGCAATAATATAGGTTAATGCAAACAAGCCCTGTAGCGTATAACTCCTGGCTACAGGCAATAATATAGGTTAATGCAAACAAGCCCTGTAGCGTATAACTCCTGGCTACAGGCAATAATATAGGTTAATGCAAAGAAGCCCTGTAGCTTAAAACTTCTGGCTACAGGCAATAATATAGGTTACTGCAAACAAGCCCTGTAGCGTATAACTCCTGCTGTCATTTGATGGGTCAATCTAGGTCAAGGTTATTTCCGTCTATGGCAACACTTGATGATGCCAATGCACTTCAAGGTCAGAGAGGCCATATGTGAGACCTACTGCACCAGCATCCTGTTTTAGCTACTTTAACTCACGACTCATATTTCGATCTAACGTGGCATACGATTCGTTCCGATTTTCTGTTAAAATACAATCACATGTCATTTTGACCATTAACCGATCGTTAAATCTACCATTTAAGCTGGAGGCACCTTTACCATATTAAACTCCGACAGTCAGCTCAGCCAGGCCAGTACCGTAACGACCCTTGTGATCCCTGGAGCCGATGGATTTGGCCCTACGGATTCCATTATTCCAAATCGTACGTATTACATGTCTGTAATTGAAGGGTGCATTTAATGGACATTAAGTGTAAACATATCCGTTGTAGAAATATGTAAAGGTTGTTTTCCTAGTAATCCTATATTATTTAGTTTTATGGGCTACAGAGAAGAAAATATTATACCAATAAGCTATTACAATTACATTGGTTCGATTTTGATTATCGCTCGTTTCACTGTAAATAAAGAACAGAAAAACAAACTGCCATAAAATTATATGTTATGTGTTATTGGTCATCTGTCTTACATTTAGGTAATCAATAAGTTTTTAAGTTATGGAGTCACCAGGTATAAAAAATAAACATTAAAGCTGATGAAATGACAAGCCTATTACATACTTTTCGCGAACTACCAAGCATTGACCTATAAAATCAGTTGAAGACTCTTTTAATATGTGCGTGTACAAAAGCATATTTTGTGTTCGTTTAAGTGAAAACAAGAAGACAGTATGGATTTTCTTTTTAACTTTACAGGATATGATTGCGAACATTATAAGATGATCTTTTCCATTGAGGACACGCTTGATCTACTAACTGTGAACATGGAAATCAAATTGCAGGTAATTCAATTCTCAATCACTTGCTCTTTGACTTGCATCATCTCTACTCACTGCACTTCAAATACACTCTGCCATTCCCATGCGACAGGTCACACAACATAATGCAATTCATAATAAATATTTAAACAGTATAAATACATAGAGACTACTAAATGCTTGGAGGTTGAATCTGTTGGTGAATGGATCATATGCCAGACACTAGCCTCACACCTTGTCTAAACAAAAAACTATATCATTTGACTCCAAAAAAAGTCTGAAAATTCAGGGTATTTTAAACGTCACTTGTGAAGGTATCTCCATTGCGTCCGATGATTCGGTTAAAGTTTTGGGTGCAGCTATTGATATGAGTGTTTTAGTGGTATGGTTTCGTCTTCTATCGAGAAAGTTGATCCAAAATTAAGGATTCTAACATTGTTTAGAAAACGTGATTTTCTCGAACATTATACCACGAACCTGGCTATGTCCCGTATTCAGTGACATTTTGACTATGCGCCAACTGTTTCGTTTAATTATTTTACTAAAAAATTGAGAAACAAGCTACAGGTTACCAAAATAAGTTAGATTCGTTTAAAATTCGGATTCTACATCCCATCTTGGTAAGAGGCTATTAGTTTAACTAAATTGGTTATCTTGGGCAACTGTAATTGATTTTATTTCTCTCTGTCATATTTCTTAAGTTGTCTTTTTATACAGCTCTGTTTATACATGATAGATCATTTTATCCCTGCTAGTTCGTTGTTTTAACACTTGGTTTATAGTGACCACATCAACTAGTTTCATCCTCATTTGTCGATAGTGGTCGCATTACTTCAAAAAGGTCAAGGTGTTTGTTAAGAAAGTCTTTACCTTTCGAAGATGTTCATCGTGGAATGAGTAACCACAAGATATAATGACTATTGAAGCGTACTCGCTGGACTTGCTGGACTAAGGCCATTCTTTTTTTATTCCATTGTTTAAATTTGGTTTCTTCACATTGATAGATTGTTTATGAGTACATTTATAGTGTGAATAATTTGTTACACTAATTCTGTGATAGAATTGAGTCAGGTTTTATAAATTCGTAGTTCGCTGCAATTATACACCTTCAATAAAACAATTATATGCGCTTTTATTTTGATTGTCATCTTCCTGTGCAACTCTAAAAATATTATTTATGAATGCATTTTAAATAATGATCTGTCTTTGAAACTTTGATATGCTTAAATGTGTCATCATATGTCAATCTATTTTACCCCAAGGACCACAATGGATACAAGGGAATTATAAAATTCATTTTGTTGTGCATAGCATATTTACTTATGCTTGTTGTTTAACTCCGATATAATGATTCCTTGGTTTGTACGTTATATACAGAAATACATCTATATTTGTATTTATAAAGTACGGCAAGTTTTTTTTATCTTCATATTCTATAAAAGTTAATACACTTAAAAACACACAAATATTTTGCAGTGTTGAGCTTGAATATATTTATATTAATTTCATATTAATTATACATAATTTTAAATAATAAATTCGATGCCAATTGGGTGTTTTTATAGTGCTTCGCTTCGGTTCTTTTTACTTTCTTGCCCGTAAATTTGTCTAGTTTCCCGATCACGTTATCATGTTATCACGATCACATTATCATGTTATAGGAGGTTATCTTCTTATAACATGTAGAAATATATGTTGTGTCATGCGCTAAATAAAACCATGATAACATGTTTGCTTGTGTTTGCTAGGGTGGGCTAACAGAAGATGACAAACCAAAATGTGAAGTGGACTGGGGTGATACGTTAACCGATAGCGTGAAATTAGATGATCCTGCCACAAATCAAAGTCACACATATTCAGCGGTAAGTCCGAATTAGTACAATAACAACTACAGGAACAAGACAGAAGTAAACACATTATTCAACCAACGTAGATGCACACTGAAAGGACACAAACTTCACTGAACGAGAAACACAAATGTACAAACATTACATATACTCGTACAAAAAAACAACAGATAATGGACCTTACACACATTACAAAGCTTTTGAAAGGATTACCGCCTAAAATCGGTCATTGAAATTAAAGTTCACTGGTGCACAAGCCTACTAGAGGTTTGAACTAGTTTAAATGACAATAACCTCATTCTTGCCCCAACTATAATCAATCATTACAAGGTTTATGATAAAGGCCCCATCAGAGCCAGGATCGACTAGAAATGACACGCTATTTACTATGTTTTGTTTTGTACTATAATTGAACCACTCATTTGTTATATAAATATTATTCTGATATTATTCTCCATTTAGCAATGGATTATCTGTTGTCAACGAACCTTCGTTTTGGAACGCATTTAGAAATGACCCAATTTTAATTCTTGGTTGTTATTCTGTCATATACAATATACTATCAAAATTGTGCTATTTGTGTAATACTATATAAAATGCTGTTTATCTTTCAAATTCATTTAACTTCGATCATCGGACTATTCATGTCGAATGTTGTAGTTTACCATTGAGTTGGAAATGAAATACGTGTTCTTCATAGCTGTTATTCTATCTAACGCAATATGCAAAGTTTCAAGTTTTCAAGTTGTATTTTTAAATCTGCCTTTTGCCGTTTGCAACTTTGAAAAGGTATCAAGACACATATGTATATACACAATAATATCAATACAATACACAATTATATACAGTTTAAACAGAGCTAAAACACAATAATGAGCACATTGCTCTTGGCAAATTTCGAGTGTAATGAATATAATTACTTAATTACAAAACTAAATCTTAAAATGAGCAACTCTTATAAACCATCTTAATGTATTATTGCATTTGTTTCCCAAATACACATACTGAATTTGTATTGGCATTCATTTGTAAACCCACGAATATGGATAATTGGTATCAAGATGTTACTGTTTACGTTCTGAAATAAAGAAATATCGTCAGCAAAATGTTTTTACAAATATTGATAGCAACCGTATGTTTGTCATTTTCAGTAAGGTTTTTCGAATGATATTAGTACTTTATGTCATAAGTAAATAATATAAACATTAATGGAGACAGGATTCAACTATTTTACCCCCAATATTATCATTGAAAACTGAGAATATGATATACAAAGAGAAACTTTGATACACGATTTTTTTTTCTATATTCATTTCAGATTGCATTAGCTTGAACTGCTTCATGTATGTCATTATCAACCGCATTTTATAGTTAATAAAGGCAAAAATAACTAATAGATTAATTATTATTAACATTCTGCATATTTGTATGTTATATTGTTGTTGTTCAATGAACCATATGTTGCTGACGACTGTTATCGTTTCGAAATGTCTGTTACTATGTCGTATGCAATTGTTAAGGAACCATTTGTAAAATAATTCGATGCATTTTCTCTTCTTTTACCATTTTCAGATAGGCATTTATTACATAACAATGGAATGCGAGTCAGATCTCGGAAATGAAACCTGCCCCAATAGCAGATTTGATTGTGTGAAAACAAACGATTTCCTGGATGAATTTTATGCATCGTTCCTGACACCGATGAAGTTTCTTGCCCATGAAGCTATTTTGGTTAGTATTGCTAAAGATTGTCCTTAATGTAACATATAGCATATAGTATCTGTCACGTGTTGTCATATAATACATAATTATATTCAATTAGAAATATGTTAGTAAGTGATCGTTGGACAAGCTCTCCTACATATTTCATGGAAGCGTTGAATAGTATTTGTATTATATGATTAGTGTCTATTTATATATAACTAATATGAAATAAGGCACTGCCTTAGACGGGCTCTAGGTATGTTATCAACTGCAGAAACTGCTAATGCAGTACATTTTTTCTTAGGTAAACAAATGTCAAAGGCAAAATCATTTTATATGATATACTATGACTTTGACTACACCAATTAACGTGCATAACAAGTAAGGTTAAGGCAATGCAAAGCAAATTTAATATTTTAATGTTTGAAAAAACTCATAATAACAAACACAAGTATATTAATTTACCTAATACTGAATATCATACAAGCATTTACAGTACAAATAAATGATTCCTACTTTAAACATAAGAAGGTAAACGAAACTGATTGAGTTTACTTAAAACTAATTATTAAAGTTATCTGACAATTAACCTGTACTAAACTATTTTAATATGTAAAACAGCATTGTGTATACTTTAGATTTTTAAGGTTCTGCAAATAACCTGAAAAAATGGTTTGACCACCTCAGCAGTTTGAAATGAATATAAATTCCCTGTAGTTGATGTTGCTAGCACCATTCCATCATTGAATATAACGATGTATGCAGAAAGTATGAAAATATTTAATTATTTAAAGTATGATTCTTTAAACTGAATTATACATCTTTAACAGTTTAAAAAAACAAGAGGGCCCTGAAGGCCCTGTATCACTTATCTAATCCAATACAGATCATCAAGAATAACAATCTGATCAAGTTCCATGAACATATGGTCATAAATGTGGCCTCTAGAGTGTTAACATGCTTTTTCTATTACTTGACCTGGTGACCTAGTTTTTGACTGCACATGACCAAGATCGAACTTGGCCTAGAGCTAATCAATATAATCATTATGACCAACTTTCAGGAAGATACAGTCGTAAATGAGACCTCAGGCCTCAATTTCTCGAAACTTCTTAAGTCCCTTATAACCGGATTAAGCTAAACAATTTGGATACTATTTACTTCTTTAAGAGTTTTTATACTTTTGATAGGAATTATCTATATGTTAGTTAAATTAAACCATTTTTCATTTATCAAAATTCCATTCAAGTATGTATTTTGAGTAATTGAAATATTAAAAGCTACTTAAGCCTGTTAAGCTTAAAAAGTTTCGGGAAAATGGGGCCTAGAGTATTAACAAGCTTTTCCTTCAATTTGACCAGGTGACCGAGTTTTTGATCACACTTGACCCAGATTCGAACTTGACCTAGAGATTATCAATACTAACATTCTGACCAAGTTTCCTGAAGATTCTATAGTGTTAACAAGCTTTTCCTTTAATTTGACAGGGTGTCCTAGTTTTTAACCCCAGCTGACCCAATATCGAACTCGTCCAAGCTTTTATTGAGAGTAACATTCTGACCAAGTTTCATTAAGATATTTCCCAAACTGTGACCTCTACAGTGTTAACAGTCAAATTGTTGACGACGGATGACAACGGACGACTACGACAGATGACGGACACAGGGCGATCACAATAGCTCACCTTGAGCACTTTGTGCTCAGGTGAGCTAAAAACAAGCACATAGATTATTCAACAAAACATTAGTTCTTGTTATTGATACATATATATTTATGTTGTAAACTTGTAATATATGCACAATAAAGCAATTTAACTGTTCACAACATTATCAGAACAAAAATGTACTATAATTATGCTTACATTAGCTCATTCATAAGCTAATTCAGTTTAAAACTACAAAAAGTATATACTTTGCCAATACACTTAACTGTTCAGAACATATAAGGCTTTGTTTTAATTTTAACAATGTCACTGTATTTTAGACATGGTAAATTGCCCCCTCCCCCACCCCTAGCAAGAGTTTAGCAGCCTACTGACAATATGACTGTAATAAACTATGATGTGTTGATCTATTAATAGGGGAATAATCTCCAAGAAAATTGACACATTTCTCTGCATTTGATACATATGCAATTCTTGTCTCTTATTTCAATTGTTCATGATGATAACAGTACTGAATTCATTGATCCAAGATACATAATGCACTCTGGTATAGGGTACTGAAGTGATCGTCCCATATGCCAACTCTGGTATCCTGGATGAAATGTTACTGGTGAATACAGTACTGAAGTGATCAAATCCTGATGCCACTCTGGTATCCTGGATAAAACGTTACTGGTGAATCCAACTTACTGAAGAGATCAATCCCAGATGCCACTCTGGTATCCTGGATAAAACCTTACTGGTAAATACGGTACTATAGTGATGAATTCCGATCTGAAACTCAGAATATAATAAAAAAGGGTCAATTTGTTTACATTGACGAAGATGAAGAGACTATAACACTAACAAATGATGTCACCTTTGTTAAAAATATGTAAATATGGCCTAAGACCACAGTTATTCTAATTATATGTTTCATATAGACACTAACCAAGCTTACAATGTATCTCTTCAAAGCAGTATTTTCATATAATATTTTTGCAAAAACAGACTTCAAAACTCCTATAGTATTAAACACTTTTAGAATGAGTATAAGCACCACTGGTGTTTTCATAAAAAGCAGAAATAGCCATTTCCATCAATCGGTAAGCCGCAAACTTTTAAAGAGCCATTATTTCCTCATGCATTGGATTAATCTGACCAAGTAAAGTTTATATATATCTATAAGACAGCACCATAAAAATGGCCTGCCTACTCTATTAAGATTTTTTCAAAGCAAAATAAGATTTTTCCACCCTATCAGCTTAGCGTTTATATAAAGAATGACATAGAGCTAAACTGAAATTCGTCCAGGGACAAATGGCGCAGCAAAGGAAATGGTAAAAAAACACCAAAACTGAAAGATGCATGACAACTGCTAGTGTTTTCAGTGTTACATGATGTAGAAAATGCAGTGATAGCATAATTATGCTAAGTTTAAAAGAAAATTGCTTAAAGTATCTGTTTTGAAGGCTAAATTTGCCTTAAAATTAAGATTACAGCTCTTAACCAGTGTCTATAAGTTGCTTATTTACACCTGATTAGTATAAATCTCACTCTTTGGAATCATTTACACACACACAAGTACTACAAAGTTAACTTACATCTTCATTCTGAAATATTAGATTCAGAGCTGCAACTCCTGGATCTAGATTGCAGGACCACTGCCATGGGCGAAAGGCCGCAGCAAACTGGAGCTTATTGGCACATCATATTCTGCAAGCAAGACACAAAATCAATGTTCTTCTACTGTAAAAGTATGAAAAATGCCTGTAAACACTCATTTGAGACATAAATAACCTTTTATGTAGGAATTATGCTCCAGTCAATTGTAAACACCACTCAAGCCCGGGGAATAGCTTGGACTTTGGCTTTCAGCCTACTGTAGGGAAGAAATGATGTTAAGATACCCACCAAATGCCCCCCGCACTGCTATATTTTGCACCAAGACAAAACTCCGCATTCAACCGGCACTGCAGTGACACCTGAATGGTAAAAACTCAGCCCTTTTCCCCGGCTATCCCCGGTTTACCACTGGACCTGGAGGGTCCAAGGTTACAACTGACTGGTGCATTAATGCGATAAATGTGCAGAAAAGTTCATTAATTCCAACAAAATTATAACAAAAAATATTAAATATATAGTCTTTTGGACGATTTGCAACAACTCAAAGGTTAATCTTTACTAATCGAGTACTCAAATGCATTTTGAAAGCCTTTAAACCAGACTTTCTTAGAAATCTTTCTTACTTGCAGACGATATTCCTTTCTAAAAAATCCTTGCCAAGAACGGGTATGGAATTCCATCACTAGACCATGTTTTGATCAGCATTGGTTCTTGTCCTTGAAAATACCTCTGTGGCTTCAGCAACCAGGATGGCTATATTAATTAAACAATAAATTAAGGTTTTAATATATTAAAGCTGCACTCTCACAGATTGAACGTTTTGATCAAATTTTATGAAACAATTGTACCGAGATTCGCTACAGAAAATAATATTTTTGGTGGCAATCTGGTGTACCGTTTAAGGCATTTTGAGTGTATTTAGTGTTTTTTTCTTAAATGCATAAAGGGAAAAGGTACTTATTTCAATCCCCCTGCTCACTTTTTATTGCTTTTGCCATCAGAGTTGAGATGCATTTTTTTTCAATGTATTAATTTCAAGTAAATAAATATATTCATGAATGATTGACAGTATGAATGAATGAAAAGTAGCAATATTTCTTTAGATAGGGATTTCATTGTGTTGCTGTGATTGTTTAAGTAGATGTTTTTCATGTTTATAAGCTAAAAATCAAATGCACACTAAATGAAACATAATTCTGCATCATGTGTAGTAAATTGTGATACTTGTTTGCAATTAATGCAATGTTTGCTTAAAAGAGCAAACAAAATGGGCGAATAGATGCACAATACAGTCCAAAGACCAATGAAGGTCAGCAGTTTTATAAGAAAATGATATTATCTCAAAGCCGCAACAAAAACGGCATGAAAGAAATTCTATTCGGAAAGAAATAGTTCATCAATGAGCTATTGAAATAAACACTGATCATGATGTCATAACAAGCCAATGTTAATATCAAAGAGCAAGAAACATACTGGCAATTTATTTCAGGGAAACCTTGACAAAAGTCTGGTTTATTGCCAAACTTATAACCTCCAGTAATACATAACATGGCAATACCTGCATTGCTGAAAATCTGTCCACAGCAGTAATGTCAAAAACCAGGTGGCATGGATGCATTCTGAAATACAAAAAAGTCTGTAATTTGTGCTAATCTTACATATCCCATTTACAAGTGAGTTACACTTAAATCTAAACTACAGTAACACAACTTCTTTATGACCAAACATATTGCTATTGAGCATTAGTACACTATATGTACATGACTTTTTTTTATTTTGTATGTATCATGTTTCTTTGCCCTGATTTATGGAAATATTTTATAACAGGTTCAAGCTTTTTAAGTCCGTTACGCTTAAGATTTATCGAGAAGCTGGAGTCTTATGCACCAGTCATTTGTAACCACGGCCCCCAGCTCCGGGGGTATACAGGGGATAGACGGGGAAATGGGCCGTGTGTTTACCTTTCAGGTGGCCCTCAGTGCCGGGTGAATGCGGTGGTTTTGTCTTCGCTTTAAATATAACGGGTAATGGGCCTTACCTAGGGTCCCTGGGGTGCAGGGGCATTTGACAGGGATCTTACCATCTGTTCGTCGCCACAGGGCGGGGATTTTAGCCAGGGTTGGCTGGACCAAATGTCAAAGTCCCCACTATTCCCCAGACCTGGGGGGGGGTACAATTGACTGGCGCATTATCGCATGCAGATTTGAGTGAATCGCAGAGAGTGTTTACAGTATTTACAGTCAACAACACAAACTTCTTTAGGCATCTCATTTAGACTTTTTTACTTATTAACAAGCATAAATTTTGACACAATGGCAGTTTTATAACTTGACCATGAAATTGAGTGTGAGCAAGCCAGTACAGTTTGACTTACCATTTGGGTGAAAAATTACTAAACGGCGATGTAAATTGAAAAAATGGAGTTGCACCTAATTTTTTAAGGTGCAGGTCTAAGAAAAGGCATGACGGTCTAAATATAGAGGTGCAGTTGTATATTAAAGATGTGCACCTCCATCTTAGATATAGAGGTGCAGTTGTATTTATGTGAGGTGCACCTCCATTTTAAAGTTTTCAAAAATATATATAGAACAGAACGTATGAATAAAGAATTGCACAGCTTGATAACATACAAGTGCATCTGTAAAGTAATGTATTTTAGTAACATTGATGATTCTCTCACAAAGCCATGTTGTTTCATTGTAAGGGTATGGCAACTCTCACTCAATCATGGAGGTTGTTTGGCAGGATGGTTCGTCTTCTCCACACCCTGGACTGACTATTTAGTTACAATATTTCACATGATCTGTGCCCCGCAGCAAAACCATCAACCCGCATTTGCCGATTTGTCTTTCAATCACAATCTTGCACTCTTATGGTGTCAGCCTTCCTCTCAACATATTCAGTCACAATCTCTAATCTCCCATAGTTTTGCTTGGCACGAGGGGTCACTCGGCACTATTTATTTGCAATCTTTCACACAATCTGTGGATCAAAGCAAAACCATTCATCTTTACAGTCACAATAGCTCACAAAGCCATGGTGTTGGACCGCAACCGTCCATTTATCTTTTCAGTCATAATCTTGCGCTCCGCCATGGTTTTTTTGGCAGGAGGGGAAACCCCTCCCGCACCCTCCCCTTCCAACTTCTTGATTTAATAGCATCTGTCACAAAAAAGGGTGTTGCATTTCAGTTACCTGGTATTTAGACTGCAGTTGTGGCCAGTCGAGCTATCTGATTGGGGCGATTCGGTCCCTTGGGTGATCTCTTGGTCTCAGAATTATAAAAAATGTGTTTGTCACTGTGTACTCTATGATACATATAATAAACAAATAATCCACTTTTGGTCGTTTATTTTTACATATTAAATATTTTAATGTTACAAACAATCTTTATCATTCACATGGTGTCGGACCGCAACCGTCCATTGATCTTTTCAGTCATAATCTTGCGCTCCGCCATGGTTTCATTTGGCATGAGGGGATACCCCTCCCGCACCCTCCCCGCCCAACTTCTTAATTTACAAAAAGGTGGTGTTGCATGGCACAAGAGGTCACCTGTCACACAATTCCTGTATATCTTTTTAGTTTCAATCTCTCAACCAGCGTGTTGGTAATTGAAAGGTGTTCCCATCCTTTGATCTCAGTCAAAACATCTCACTCATCCATTGTTGAGGTTCACAGACGGTACACCCCATCCATCTTTTCAGTGACAATATCTCGCTCAGCCATAGCGATTTCTGAACTGGTCAACTGCATGTCATAAGTTTATGAAATTGATATCTTCAGTGTATGATTTACTGAAAAGTGGTTTTACATTTTAACAAAATAATCATACTGTACCTGGCTGAGGTGACAAGCTCTGCTATGTGTACCGGTATAATCCATTAAATCGGTAATCCAACAGGAATTAATTCTTCGCAATTTCTATCCGATCAACAACTGTCAAACATCTAAATAGTATTGATATTGTAAAGCCTAAAATGACAACTAATAACTGTCAAGTGTGACCTTTGTATAGAATGGTAAACAATGCGTATGAATATCTTAAATAAACAAGTGAAAACAAACTATATATCTCAGACAATCTATAGAAATATGTTTTATTTGTGTTTTTGAGTTTACCAAAAGTATTCATAGTAATTGCTTATAAGCATATTTTGAATTATTTTAATAACTAGTAGGGCTCTATTTCGCCGCATCTCATAGTTTAAATTGCATTCTTCCGTATAGTCACGCTCTGATGACGTTGGTGTCAGGCATGCACGCGCTCAATATAGTTTATGAACAGAAAAAATACGAAAGACGTGCTATGTGTGACCGTAATAGGGCTCTGCCGAGCTTCGATCGGTTTAGAGCCCGTATTAATAGCACACTATTGATTCCGGTACTAAATGACGAAATGGATCTATCTGCTTTACCTACTTTTATGATGCACCAGTTACTACAAATTTTCAAAGCGTTGATATTTTCCGCATTACATGTATTGCATAAATGTAGCCCCCTGAAAAAAATAAAAATATATTTATATCCGATTCTGTTAAAGTCATTTATAAGTGGAATAATTACTAAGATGATGACATGAAGTAAGAATCGTAATATAAACGGTATTCATTAGACTAAACTTGCTTTCATTAAAATTACGACGTCAAAACAAGTTGGTTGACGGCATTACTTTCATGATATCATTTCCTGTTCAGGAACAGTAATAAACTAGGTTTTATGAATAGGTTTGCAAAAATCAAAAGAAATTTCATGTTTACCTCTTATAATTCGAAATGCAAAATTAAACACTTCATTCAAATAAATCTTTTTCAGAAAAACAAAATAAGACATAAATGTATGACTTGCTAGAATATAACAAAAGAAACAACTTTTGTTTCCAACTGACCGTTTACACCTATGCGGAGTTATATTGTTAAGTGACAAACGTGCAATCCCTTAACACACATTGTCATGGCAATGTTGATTCGGAGCAAAGGAATAGCTCGTGATAAGAACCTTATTAACCTATTATCTGAATATTTCTTCCAGATAAACAGTTACATGGAATACACAGATCCAGCTTGCAAAGCTAATATCAACTGGACCATTACACTTGTAAATGAAACACAATTCATTCAGTTTTACAATTTTGCTCAACCGGAAACCTCCGTTTTAAGCATTGGTCCGGAAATACTAGATCCAGGTGAGTACTTGGTATGTCTGGAAGTGGCATTTCCAGCCTTGGGAGATGAATACTGGACTACCGACTGCATGGCTATTCGAGTATACCTGCCTGAACTTATTGCACACATCAACGGCGGAGAGTATTTGACCGTTCCTCACGGAGACGTTTTGACTATTGACGCCACCGTCTCACAAGATCTGATAACGAATCTGACGTCGGTAACATCAATTCCAATGGAGGCGTTTTGGTCATTTTCACATTTTCCTATTGCACCGCTAACCACGGATTTAAATCGGTTTCAAGCAAAGGCACCTTATTTTACCTTTCCTTCTGGACACACGGATTATAACGTTAAAAGGGGAACTGAATATGCATTAGAAGTAGACACGTCTATGTTTCCTGTGGGTTCTCTTGCTTGTGCAATGTTTACTCTTGTTCGCGGTGACAGAAATTCCTCAGCATTGCAGTTTCTGAAGTTCACTACAAATGCTTTACCTCTTAGTATAGAGTGAGTATGATATTAAGTATTAGATTAAGCTTGTTAGAACGGGAAACATGCATATGTGTGCAAAAATTTATCTTTGACAAGTTACAGTTACAAATGTAATAAATCATGAAGATTATATATCACGTTTTAGATATAACGTTTGATGCTTGATTTTCGTGTACTTTGTCTTAAACTTGTATTTAATGCACCGGAGGAAAATGCCACAGAAGTAGACACATTTAATGCATTAATGAGAATATTGTATATTGATAAGAAACGTTGGTTCAAAACCCAAGAACCAATTCCATACATGATACTAGTACATTTTGAACGCCATCGAAAGCATAAGGCCTCACTTTCTCGAATGCTCTTACATATAAGAAGTTAAAGTAGCTTATCACAATTAGCCTTATACCTTATTTCATTTTACTTAATAAGAATATTAGTTAAATGTGATTACCATAACAATGATTAACTAAAGAGCGAACATAACACAAGTTATACCAAAACAAAAAATTGATAAATTAAGAGCTCAGCTTTATCTTGTTGTAATGGATTTCGACAAATTGGGGTCTAATGTGACAATAACTATGCATTCATTGACACAAATCGATTAAAGCTGTTGTAATCAATTGTTCCACTGTTAACGAAGCTCTTTCGTTTCCTCTTCCGCATACAAATGATGTTGACTATCTGGGTCTAAGTTTTGTTTATCATTTATACGTTTAAGTTGTGTATACAATTGCCAAGTTGGGCGAGAAAGGAAGTTTAATAAGGACCGTGTTGAGCTGGATGCAGTTGTAGATCCGGCAGTTGATCCCCTTACTCTAACGTTTACTTGGACAATTTTCCGATACACCACCATTGCGTTTGTCACCATGTTTTGGCCAGCCTTAACAATTACATCTTCGACAGGTATTGTTATATTCGATTTGATATCAATTAGATCTTGTAATCTGTAAAAGTTCTGATGGTTCTACGGATGTATATATATATGCTCAGCATATTAATCACATTAAAGTGTATGTGTTTTGTTTGTTCTTGAAATTATTAAAGTAATACTACTCTAAAATTGCTTTAATTTGATTTAACGGTTATGATTTTATTTTATTTGCGTTTAAACCAATTAGGTTCCTTCTAGCAGTAATTTTACAAAACAAATCCTCCGAACCCTACCATACCGCGAAAGTCTTCCATAACGAGGACGTGTATTGCCAGTGTGAAGGCATACCTGTTTTCACTAACGGGAGTCAAAAAAGAAATGTAATAATTTGATCATACAAGAAAAAATCATATGAAAATGCCAGAAATTCTGTCTTGCAAGACGAGTTATACAATTGATTCGCAAAGGTCAATAACGATGACATTCTTTTGAAGGTCATATCTATGCAAAAAATAATTGATTTGCTCATTGCATCCCCTGACGTACAAAAGCAGTTTGTTTGTTTTTGCTTTATCATGTAGACATTTCGCAAGCATAATGAGATATTCAAAGTGTACATGATGATAGAAAGGTTTAAAAGTGCAATCATTTAAAATGCGCATTGAATAATATGTTTTATAATGAAATATGATATGAAGTTTAATATTTAATTGTACGACCGTGATATTTTTAATGGCGTTATACTTAACTAGTTTATTTTATATAAGGATTCAGTTCTAGATCACTTGAAGTGGACGGTCTTATACAAGGTAGTCCGTACAAGATAAAGCTGACGGTCAGAGGTGGAGGCTATGCCACGACAGTTGCGGAGTTCGTTCGCACCGTTAATTTTCTTCCTTACGGCGGGACGTGCACACTTGGCAATTCTACAGGTAAGCACATATTTGTTGATATCGCATTCATTGTGTTTTTTGTTCAATCATTTATTTTAAATATGCTGTATTTATGTTTAATTTATTTGGTTCTGCATAAAGTTTCATTTATTTTTGTCTTATGCTTAAATGTTGACATTCAAGTCAACCTCCAAATAAACAGCTTTAGTATTTAAATTGTTCTATAGTTTTTGTTATTCTATGCACACAACGGGACTTAATCTCTTAAACACAGACGTTATTATTATCTTAGTTTAATTGGATTTTGACTTCAATGCGGATATGATAGGAATAATGATTGTGTGGGTCAAACGAAGATATCCCCGATATATATGTACATAATTGTACGACCCCTTTTAAGACATACAATAAACATTCACCTTTGTAAATATTCCATTCCGGCCCTACTATAATTAAGCTATTACTTTACCAGATAAACGAACATGGTACACGCAGGCAAAGACACATGGAATCGGATTTAAAACATTAGCACATCTGTCATACAAAGCCTACATAAGTTTGTTGACGGAAGAAACACTTGAAAGAGTAGTCCAATAAACTAATGAATTTATTTAATTAACTAAACAACACAGTGGCGTTATTGACAACATTATATTGCTTACTAATTTTAACTAATTGAGATTTCCTTCCTTTGTAGTTCGATGCTTTTGTTCGTGATTTGCACTTTCCAACTTTTTCTTGGACACATTCTATTTATTTTAAATAATTATAAGTCATGAATTTGTCACGGTCTGTAGACTTATTTTATGATAATGAATTACATATTACCTCTCAGTTTAGTTGTGCAGTATTCCTTTGTTATTAAAAAGTGGTTTCTGCCCGTGATTGGCTGACCCTCACGTGCGAAAATTGGAGCGGCAACGATGAACGAAAGACAAAAGGAGCAGACAACAATCCACTTTTAAACTTCGTCGTGAGACAGACAACAGAAGACGCTCTGGTACCAGTTGAGCCGGTATTAAGTACACGTAAGAAATGACACGCAATTATTGCGTCCTCTTTTGCCTCTCTAACAGAAAGAATAGTCCCTACCAGTGTTTAAATGTTACGTTAAGTGTTAGTATACATGGAAAAACATTTCTGTCATGAGCATCGCATAATTGCTTGTACTTGTCAAAGTTTATAATACTTTAAAATGCAGTTTTTTCTGAGACGTATATTATGTGCATGGCAAGAGACCATGCTGACGAACAGTCTCGAGTCTAGGTTTAGATGCAAATAAAAAAACAAATCTGCAAATCTTCGTTTCATAGTTACGATTTTAGAGGAGTTTTCATGATGAAATTTGTTGAATGTTTTTACTATTCATACAATTAATAACATTAAATAACATTTTATTTTTATAAAACGATCTGAAAAAAGTGCTTCTTTGTAATTTAATAAAATTTCTTTTCTGAATCTAAGTCTAGACTTGTTCTTGAGACTGTTTGTAATAATTCAGTGCTTTTATTTCTATTCACTTGTAGGATCAACCCGATCACACGTCATATTGAAAGTCGGAGCACCGCAAACATTTGCGACGACTCTTACCATAGAAGTCACCGATCTACATAAAAACTTTATTCCAGTCCAAATAGCCGTCACTGTAAGATATTTGTTTGAATAATAATAATTTAATAGTATTCCAAATTAAACCAATACAGGTAATATAACCTCGATGCTTAGCAAAGGAAATGAAATACATTGAATAATGTATAAATATATTTTAGAATAGATCAAACTATTAATGTCTATGTGAACGAATAAAGTTATATACCAGTATACTGCTTACTCTTAATTGTTTTACCATTAAAATCACCATGATTCCTGTCGTCCGTGCTATTAAGTATGAACCAAAATACTAGTTATGTCACTAATTACATTTTTACATCGTAATTATTTTTAAGTCATATCCAGTGTTCGATTATCTTGCTGTTACTCCGAACAATGCTGGGGCGAACCTGATTAAAGCCTATACAGATGTAAAGTACCCTTTTGACGAAGCCCAACTCCTGGACATGGGCAAGAGTGACATGATTATATCCCTTATATCGGCAGTCTGTAGCAATCTACACCTAGTTGAGGTCAGTATTATCAATTACTCTCATCGAATTGCTTCAAGACATCCTGATGCAGTTTACTGACAAAGTGTGAGTGTGTTATCCCATGTTATACCTATTTTGACTAACACAGCTAAAACGTTAAGGACAAGCCAAGTAAGGCAAACATTTTATGATAATCTTGTTTAAAGATCCATTCATACTCACAAATAAGATTTACCACCATTATAACAATTGTTTTAATATACCAAACCGGATGAATAAATGTAAAAAACAAAGGTTCTTATAAGGGATACGGAGTATAATTTGTAAGAAATGTTCAAAAAAACACGGTATTTCTACCTTATAAGACGATAGAAGATCACAGTAAATATTTCAAAATTCACCAATCATTTAATATTTTTGCGATTTAGGCTATAAATAAATGGTTACAATCTTGTTATCAGTAATTAATTGTTTCCATAAATGCATTATTAAGTAAGTAGTTTAAGTTTTATCAGTCAAACTTGATGTTTTTTATACATGTGTATGTATTGATTTTGAATAAGAGAGTCACTTTAAAGGCACAAGGTCAAAGCTCGACAGACACTTCACAAGAGACCCATAAAGTACAAAAGCTCAATGACATAGCATACTTTAGTACAAACCTCTATATAGTAGTGCAGAAGTAAAATATCTCGAAAGGGTATAAAATAATAATTCATTTTATTGACAACTCTTTTGTAAGCAAAGCGACATTTTCATAATTTGATGTTTAGTTTTGATATTGAAAAATCAGTTCATATAAGAATGAATGCATGTTCGTCTATCTGTCTTAAAACGGCACCTTACAAAATAATTATTCTTAGATATAACGTAAAAGGCAACTATATTATGATAAATTTTCAGCTACCTGTATGGACACCACCCGTACCAAGGGTTTTAAACAGCGGTGGTTCAATCCTAGATCTCAATAAAAATGGCAATACAGATGTTGGTTCTCTTGATGAAGTTTCTGCTGATGCCAACAATGAAACAATCGATCCCGCTACTTTGGCAATTCATGAGGTCTGAAGCACACAACAATACATTTACTTTGCATTTTTGAATAAGATCAAATACTTTTATTTATACATAAATAATGAAAAGTAAGCTTACATAAAATATGTACATTTCATTGTGTTTTTTGTTTATTATTAAGTTTCTTATTGATTTATGTACCATATAATTTGCCTGAAGCTTTTAATAACGTTCTGTATCAAGTAAGTCACCTCATCTGTGATTACTAGTTTATAAAGCAATTGAAATCCAAACACGCATCAATACAACTGAACGTTCAAGATTTGACTTTCAAATAGCAATAAAATAACGTTTCCTCCGTTTTAGGTTATGCATAAAATGACTTCCAATTTAAAGACAGTGGTTGAAAATGACGTCTCCATACGTAGAAAGGGAGATAAATACCTAACATCAATCGTTTCGAACGGTTTCAACAATATTGCAGCAAAGAGTAATTTCATTGCAGACGATACGAAGGTAAGTAAGGTGACACTTCATACAGGTGTTCAGATACATTAGACAAGTAAGTTTGGCAACTCTATTGAATCCCAAACGATGCATCAGACTGGCTTAAAAATAGGTTACGGAATTTTGGTGTGTCGTGACTTTGGATCATTTCTAAATAATAGTGTATGGACTTCACCAAATGTTTCTCTGAAAAATATATTTAGGCCAGTCAAAAATAAGTTGAATAATACAAATGATCTGCAATAGAAGGCAAGGATTCGGAATAAACTGAGACAATTTGGTTAAAGTATTTCAGCAAGTCAAGATTATTTGTCTTATCTTAAACATGCTGTATGGCACCTCAGTGGTAAGATCATACTAAAATTAAGTTAAGTTAATTCTGCATGATCCTCAATACAAATTATGGTTCCTATTTCGACAAGCTAATATTTTTTTTCAATACTGCATGGTCATCATTAACGAAAATTAACCAATTAAATCAAAAGCAACCACACATGGCTCGGATGTTTCTGATGACTTCAATGGTCTTTCCGAGACAACTGAAGTAGTTCTATAATCAAATAACACACTAAACGAGAATAACGACATGTTATACATAAATTACAATATTGACTTTAAATTAAAATAAAATTTAAAGGTGATTGTAAATAAATACACTTGCCGTTATCAGCAGTTTTAATTCAAATTGAACTGTTTTTGTTTTTTAAGGTTGATCTGATCTTCCTAGCAGATGTTCTTGGCTTTGAAGCGTTGACATTTCCAGAAAATTCCACAGAAGATCTCTCTGCTTTGATTGAAACATCCACTGGTGGTAATATATACATATATACGTTAAGCTGTTGAAATTTGCTGATATTTACACAGAAATCATTCACTACTGCTTGTTGCAGTTAATCGTATCCAGTATTTCATTACACATTTATAGGACTTGCATTATTCAAACAAACGTGCTCTTTTTATGCATTGTCACGTATCAATTTTAACAAAAACTAAGTGATTCATTATACATTTACTTCAATGTATTTTACCTTGATACAATCATTCCTGAGCATTGTTACCTAACATATCAGACAACTTTGGTGAATGGTGTAAATGATTATGTTAACGCCTTCACAGACTGTTTGAAGACCTGTAAAATGGAAAGCAGTACTCGTCCAGGAGTATGATTTAACTAAACTACCCCAAAACAAAATGTCTGCATCTTTGCTGTTGACCTCGAAACAACCAGATAGCGATGTTAAAACCTTGAAGTGTCTTTACTTAACGATTGATTTCCAATGATTAAATATTGGCGACGCGAATATTGAAGAGAATAGACTCTAAATGGTCCCAAACTCGGCAAAGACAGTATTTCTTTAAAACAATCATAGAATTGTCAATGCAAGCTAGGTCGAAAGTACATAATTCTACATGTTCAAATAATAATCACAGCGATCATTTCGCTGTCTGATCTGAGTTTTCCGAATTTCAAAGTAGCGCATAATGGTTTACCAGTTTAAAAAGCGCGGAATGTTTTCGAGCAACTTGAAAATTATGTGATCGTTTCGCACACTTAATTGGCAATAAGCGTTTTAGTAGATCTCTGTCATTTTCAGCAGAGTTAATTTCTTTCAAAGGTTCCCATCCATCAATTTAATCACCGATATTGATCTGTCGGACTCTGTATATGCGTTCTTTCGGTTCCATGCAATGCCCGATCTTTCTGGAAGCCATGAAGTGTGTAAATGTATCATTTGCAAGCTACGTGATGAATACAGATAAATATGCCGACGCTATTTTTAATTAATGGTAATGTATGTTGTATTATCCTGTTAAATTGAAATTTGGAAAACTGCACAAAATCTTCGAAAGACGCATGTATCGTAAGCAATATGATACATCAGTAAGTAAGATCTAATGCGTTGTACCAAACGTCAAATGTTATGTAAATTTTGGACATTTTTTCTTGAAATTGTAGCATAGTGTGCCTAGTCCCTTTAAAACAAAAAGACGCGGACGAATCCACAGTGTTGTGTGATGTTTTTTTCTAATACTGCTGTAACTTCGCAATCGAGCTAAATCACATGCATCATAAACAAACTAAAACAACATATTATTCATTTATTTACCTTAGAGATATATTACATGATGCAGTCAGTAGTAAATGCGGCGGTTCCAGACAATCTCCTACAACTACGACCGGTCGATGACATTAACGCCGGAAGAGAACAGGTAACTTCCGATGCTGAAATGTGCAAGTCCCGACTATGTGGTATGTGAACTAGATACAATAGTATCTAAAATAGGTTTATCCTGTCACTTGCATACCAAACGGTCAAGTAACAAGGTGCCGTGTAAATTTTAGTTTATTATGATAGTAGATCACGTGATGTTTATCTACAGTCAGGTGGTCAGGTCCTCGCCAAAAAGAACTTATTTTCTATTTTGAGGAAAAATACAAATACTGCTTCAGAATCTTATCAATAGTTCGCAAACAACCGACCTCAACAACAACACACCCAGAAAATTCAATCACTCAGCAGGATAAAGACACTGACCAACACAATTGGCCAGGAAATCTACATCACATGCGAAGAAATGTGCTCTTACACCATCAGCAAATCCTTAAAAATGTGCAGCATTCAACGATAGTGAATTCCATTTCTGTGGTGATTAAAGTATCAAAATATTGTATCCGACTATCGAAGTTAAACTAGTTTATGATGTGTTGATAGATTGCCGTAAAACAAGCCAAACCGAATCAGTTGTCTCAATATTTGTGTATAATACGGCAGCTCACATGTTCGTAAAATGAAACGAGTATTAAAGACTATTTGAAAGTTTACAATGATCCAGTTAACACCTTCCCTGACTTTAACATTGTACTGAATATCGGCTTAGCATATCAATACCTTATTCATATGTATCTAGATTGCGAACATGGTAGATGTGATCGGGGGAGGAATTAACTTGACAGCTTCAAGCATCAGCGACGACGAGAGGGCTTGGTTGTATGCCCAGATGCAAAAGAAACTAGCATATCAAACAGGAATAAAAAGAGAAAGGGTACGAATACTTTTTATTCGTGACAAGATTTTCCAAATCGGGCTTAAATCGGGTTTTATCGTTAAATCGGGTTTTATCGTTAAATCCAAAACGTGCTATAAGCTATATTGAAAATAGTGTTTATTTTCGCCAACATTTTTTTCTTCAACTTTTATATTTTGTTTTCTTCGGTCGTTATTTTAAGCGTGTTGACTACAATACGCTTTTGCCTTCATACATAACTTTATTTAGTAATCATTTTTATCAACATCAGGGGAAAAGCGCTGCCGCTATGGCAATTCAGCTCGCTCAGAAAAATCAAGATGAGCTGAGACTTTGCAAAACATGCAGCAACGAAAATAGCACCAAAACGGAACAATTAGTGCTGAAAAACAGTGCTGAAAATATAGCAAACAGTACGACTTCAACCAAAACATCAGCCTTCCAATTGACAGGGCTATATGAAGCAATTGCCAACAGCAGTGTTGGCAGAAAGAAAAGGGAGGTAGAACAAATTGCTGGAGAAGATGTTTCAGTGTCTGTAAGTTGACTCTTGTAATATAGGTATTATAAACAGGTCATCCAGGTTCATCATATGATTGTTAATATCAACTTTCGTTCAACACTGACATGAAAGTTTACATCCGGATAGTTCAGCATCATATTAAGTAAGAAGACGCGAGTAAAAAATTCATTCCGCTTTGTAATTTGAAAAGGTTGTCTGTAAGAGCTGGTAAAGTAATCATCCATTGGATAAGACAACCATGTTCTAATAGTGGCGCAATATAATCCATTTATTTGTTAATTGAAATGAGTGTAATGCATTACCTGTCATACTGATTAACGCTTACTTTTGAATAATATAGTGACGTCACTTGAGTACGCGTTCTTGTGTACTACTTTTTTATCTTGATTTGTCTGTAGAATTATGATTCTTATACCATAGCCACTATCAAAGAAGATTTGGCGTTCAAATAATGTCCCGAGTAATTTCCTTTGAATTACGTAAAATTATTTTCTTAATTTTGTGTCAATCTACCAAACGAATATTTTACAATGTTTTCATGCAACGTGTTTTCTTTGCATAAGCAACCATCCATAGAACTTATTTATTTGTTATATCAAAATATCATGAAACATATCAACTGTTGTGCTTTTCAGGCATTTGAATTCACAGAAAATGTTTATATGTATGATACGGACGGAACTTCGAGTTATGTTACATCGAATGTGCTACGTATCGACGTAAAAACACCAACGGCGCGTGTAACTCCCGGTTATATGGTATTCGAGCAAACCGTTGTTACACCGGATGCAGTAACTATATCTCCGAAGGAATTCGTTGATGTCGACGATGTTTCTGAGTTTGCGTATCATCGATTCATATACGGAAAGGCAAGTGACAGCGTTTGCTTGATCATTGAGCCAATAGGGAATGTCACCTTTGAATCATACGACGTATATCTAGGCCTTAATGGACCTCCGTCAATAGAAGAGTATCATTTGAAATTCACTGTGGGTGTAGATAACATTTGGCAGAGGTGTATTGAACCGAGGGATATGTCGGGACGCACAGGGTTGGTTTACTACGCTATGAATGTACCTGGATCAGGTATGCTTTTATAGGTTCAGTCTTTGCTTTTGTCAATTGTCCTTAAAGCTAACGGATAATTTATTGAAATATGGATCTAACTTTGTGTGTGTGTCTTTATCATAGTTATTAAGAATCAAACGCTTTGATATGTTGTATAACCGAATTCTGAATTAAGATAAGCTTTGCAAACTTACTCCAGTAGTTCGATTATAACATAATTTGTTTACTTGCAGTGAAAGATGTTGACTATAATCTCACATTGATAACTGTCGGATGTCTAACCTGGAACGAAATGCACACAAAATGGGAAACGGACAAATGTGAGGTAATTCAGATCTAAAATTTCTTTGGTTATTATTTATCATTGGTGGAAAGTCAAGTCAAACTATCGAAATCTATTGAAATTACTCAGCAGGTAATGCAGATTCATAGTTCTAGATTTGTTAAGAGTATCAGACTTCTTGTTGCAATAGTGTTAATCATGTATAAAATGTAGCATTTCTAACCTTTCAAACATACTTACCGGTTACTTTCAACTGAATATAAACTAATTGATCAATATGAAATGTAATGCGAAATTGTACAAACTTGAATCAATTGTGTATTTGTTTGTTTTTATGTTTCCAGATGGAATGGAAACCGCTCGATGACAAAATTGTTTGTGTTTGCCAAGAGGTTACAGATCTGGTCTTTGCAAATTCCTTTTTCATTGCACCAAATACAATAGACTTTGCGACAGTATTCCTCAAGTTTTCTCCATTGAGCCAAGCTGCAGTTCTCGGTGCCTTAACAAGTTTGTTGTTTATATACATCTTGGCAGTATTGTTCTTGATCGGATTGGATAGGCGGGACCAGCTGAAGGTAAGTAAAGCATGTTTTATGATATAATATAACGTGCTGTATTGGAAACTGTGTAAGTGTCAGACAATAAACTTCCTGAATGTACGGTTATCATTTTATGGTGTAATTAATGCCCGGCATTGAGTTAAGGATATAGTAGTATACGTTATTTTCTAAATAAATGTATGTTATTTACACAGTGGGGTGTAACACCATTAAGAGACAACTTAGTAGGAGATAGCAGCTATTATCTGATAAAGGTTATGACGGGATTGCGGCGGGGAGCAGGGACCACCTCCAGAATTGCGTTTGTATTGACAGGGGCCGAGGGCGATACCGGCCCTCGAGAAATGTTCGATGGAGTTAGAAAGGTAAACCATGATATTGAAATGACCATTATATCAATTTTAATATTTGCTTTACAGGTTTGAATTTGGTATGAGTGAAATCTGGTATTAGAGTAACATTGAACTGGATGCTAATGTTATAAATTGGCGTATGTAACAATGGAGGTCAGTGAAATAAGATATAGCCATAAATAAAGCCAAATGAACTGGATGCTAATGTTATAAATTGGCGTATGTAACAATGGAGGTCAGTGAAATAAGATATAGCCATAAATAAAGCCAATAAGTTTATAACTGTGTTAACGGGAAATATTTCTGAGTTATACATTTTTTACAAAACTGAATGTTTTTGAATTTTCTGTTTCCTTATATATAGGAGTTTAGCACTGGAAGTGTTATGTCTTTCTTCATGGCGACAAAGCGACCTCTAGGAACACTAGAGCATCTGTACATTTGGCATGATAACCAGGGTGATGGGGACCAAGCGTCGTGGTACCTCAACCAAGTTGTTGTTTTTGACATTGAAAAAAGGACAACGTAAGTAAATCTCATTGTATAACGATGTTCTAAAAACGACAAATGTTTGTACTGTGACTTACGGCGTAAGAATAAAAGAGCGGTCATTGACATTTATTTTAATTTGTGTTGTGAAGAAGAGTATACAAAACACTCGCACGCTTGAGTAACACACATATACATACATATAAACATGTTTATTTTAGGTACACATTTGTAGCAGAAAAGTGGCTGTCAGTCGAAACAGAGGTGGATGCGAATATTCCTGTTACTGTGCCTGGTAAACCACTGCAGTTTGAAAGCAGATTTTTCTACCAGGTCTGTATTTGTATTGTGGAAATGGTAAATTGTTTATTTCTTGGTAAGCGTGGTAGCATCCTATTTCGGTTATTTGAGAACAGGATTATTGAACTGATTATTGACTACATTAACGTTGAAATTAATATGATAACACATTCCTGTTAGATTGGCATAATATTGCGTTCAGGAGTATCGACTTAGATTAGGATAATTGTGCGATCGACTGCGAAATCCTTACATCGTACCAAATGTGTTCCTTTCTTTAGACACGCGATCGGCTATCAGAGAGTCATATGTGGGTATCGATCCTCTACCGACCTCAAACGAGCACGTTCACAAGGGTACAACGAGCATCTTGCGCTCTTGTATACATTTGTCTGACCATGATTGCTAACGCAATGTATTTTAACCCGGACGAAGAGTACGAAAGTCCATCACTCATTCAAGTTGGACCATTTAGATTCACTCCACAACAGGTTGTGTTCCAAATTAAGTTAACTTTAGACAAAAGGTTTATTTAAAAGGTTAAAAAATAGCTTTATAACAAATATATTTGTTACATTTTAAACAATACTCGTTAACGTTTGTTGCCTACGATATTACAATATGGCATATAGAGTTTAAGATTCTAACTCATAGTCTGTGATATTCCGTTACAGGTTTCCTCGATATAGAAATGTAATCGCAATAATAATAATTATTCATTTTAGGATAGTTGTTTCCGTACATTCGTTCGGATTATATTTGTATACATTTGAAAAAACTGTTTTATTACAGATTTTCATCTCAATAGTGTGTGCCCTGTTAACAACTCCTCCTGTTATGCTTCTCATATTTCTGTTCAAACGAACTAAGCGAAGACCTTCAGGAGCTGGTATATGTTGCAATTGTTGCTGCAGGGGATCTTGCTGTCGATCTTGCAATGTATTTTGCTGGAGATTGTTTAGAACACCAGAGAAAACTAGACAAAAGCAGTTTGAGCAAATATTGAAATCGAAAATGCTGTCGAATGATGTGCCAGAGTTCACTGGATTTTACCTCCCCTGGTGGTAATATTTCATTTGTGTTGGTTTTGGTATTGTATTGTAAATTTATTGGACATATTGTTTGTTTATTGGGTTCATGTGACAAGAAAAGATGTAATTAAAATCAAATGATAATTGTTCCCAATGTCAGCCAAATTTGCTATAAAAATGACAATGAATAATCGGCCAAGGTGTAAAATTATATATTGACATATTTACACATCATTACTTTAAAGAAAACCATCTAGACGTAAATACTATTGACCCATGTATCAAACAGAACCTGAAAAAAGTTGAATATAACGCATACGATACGTATAGGTTATTTAAATTGAGATAAAGGCATTAATTCTGTCACTTGCATTCAAACCAATAACAAAATGCCATGTGAATTGTGGTTAATTGACGTAATTTGTATTTTTATCAAACTTGTTCCGATTGTTTACACACTCCTGACACTGAATGATCATGAACCGTGATCTGTGGCTTGCGATATAATTGCTGCAACAGTGATTTTTGCATGTCTATGCACTTTCAAAAGCTTGTCAGTTTTGAGTTGATATTGAATATTAAAATGCAATTACTTTGACTATAATCGTAATAATTTTGGATAAACAGTTTTGATAAAAATTGGCAGTTTTAAACGCTGCATGGGAAGTGTGCCGATGTTAATCGAAAAAAACAACACGTTTTCCCCCTTTGAAAGGTCCTTTTTTAAGATAATTTATCGCTTTTTATCAAACAAAGTGACAGGATAAATATAATATTAAGTTAGTGCCATGGATGGAGAAAGTTTATCTTACTGGGCTAAGCTATTCCTCCGCCTTGCTAGATAAACCTTCTCAATCCACTGCACTAACCCAGTTATCTCCATATCCATGATGCATAACACAGGTTTCATTTTTTTTTTTGTTATTACCTAACGATTTAATATTCAACTTAAGCTTAACCTAATTGTTGATTTTCAGGTGCATCTACTTTGCATGGACCTTGTTTATAGCTGGGACAGTTGTCCCAGCATTCTTTGTATTGCTGTATAGCATGCAATGGGGGAAACAGAAGTCAGAGGAATGGCTAACATGTTTTCTGATGTCAATGTTTGAATCAATGCTGCTCGTGGATCCATTCATGGTAATTAATGTTTCGTTAGTATATAGTTATGAATTTATTGAGAGCTGATATGCTTAGGGCTTTAATTCTAATTTTAAAACTAGTACTGATTTGGACCTATGTTGTTGTGATAGCGTTGATGTTTGAGATGAAATTAACTTTAAAGCATTACATGATCCTGACGTTTGCTCCGCCCTAAACCACCAAAGTAAACCAAAGTTAATCAAGTGCAACACCAATGGCCTGTCTATCGACATCGCACGTCAAGGAAAAACTGTCTGATGCCGTTAGCTGTTGGGGTATTATTGTATATATCATGTTATTTAAACTATAACTTACACCTTAAACGGCCAAGTAAATCGAAGTCCCAAATGACGCTTGCAAAAACGACGAACAGATCACTTTGCAACTTTTGAAACTGACTGTTCAAAGCATGATTAGTTTCAAAGAGTTTAGCTATGTACGTATGATTGCATTTATGCAATAACAAAATCGAACGCCAAGTAGCTATAAATCTGATATGATCTTATTCAATAGCAACCTTAGAAGCTATATACAGTCTATGTATATGTATTCTGGCAAATTCAGTAGCTATACACATTTTATTATATTGTTATGTAGTAAGCAAAGAAGCTTTATTCATTATATGATCTTATTTAATGGCAAGTCAAGTAGCTATACACCTGATATGATATTGTTTAGTGGCAAGTCAATTAGCTATAAACCTTCTTTAATCTGGTTAATGGGCAAGCCAGCAAAAAGCTTTATTCATTCTATTATCGTGTTGAATAGCAAATCAAGTAGATATAAAGTTGCTTTGATATTGTTTAGTGACAAGCTAATTAGCTTTATACATTCAATGATCTTGTTAAGTGACAAGCCACTTATGCATTCTATTATAATGTTGAATAGCAAGTCAAGTAGCTATAATTTGCAATGATATTGTTAAGTGCCGGATGAATTAGCTTTATACACTCTATGATATTGTTTATTAGCAATCGAAGTATATGTATATATACATTCTATCTTCTACGATTATTTTACTGACAAGCCAAGTACTTTACCGTTTACCATATATGATTTTGTTAAGTGTAACGAGGATAACGGGTAAATTGAGACATATAAATATGCACAAACAAGACATGATCTCATATCTATATCAACGGTTTCTGTTACTGAAAATAATTCAAGGAATGAATTGCGGGGTTGATGTCATTATCGGGGTATGAACGCAATTGGGCTGGTCAAAGTGTGTGGAGTCGGAAGGACTCCACGCGTAATTTGACCAGCTTAATTGCGTCCATATCCCCGATAATGACATCAACCCCGCAATTCATTCCTTATATGTACACCAATAGTTCATTATTTCATTCAAGAATTGTTAAAAAAAATACTTGATTTCATCTAGGATAACATTTCAATAATCCTTTCTTACCCAATCTGTAAATAGAACGACCCGACTGAATCCGGAAACATTTTTTTTCAAATAATGTCACAATAACGCGGTAAAAGATCAACCACTTGAAATCACTTTAAAACGTAATATTGAAACCCTTTTGGCAACAATACGTTTAAAATATAATAACTTAACACTTTCTTAAATGTTGATTTTTATTTTACGCGACCTGCTGACACAATACAAACAATAACAAGAACATTAGTTTTCAAGTATATTGTTATGCGATGAATTGCGATCCGAACATATCCGAAGATGTTGCGTCCATCGATTGATAAACGCAATTGCCGGTATGCAGTTCATTTAAGGAATGAAAGTTGATGTGTAAATAGTTATGATTGGAAATTGGAAGACTCAGAAAACCGAAAGGGACATCTTTCAAACTATATCTGTCAAATCCAGGGTTTAGTTGACTTTTCTACATATATTATTTTATATTCGTATAAGCTGATATCAGTAACAATAATTTGTTATTGAACATTTTTTATACTAGGAAAAGTCAAAATACCAAATATGACATCTCCAAGGTTGTGTTTACTTTTCGGCATAAATAGTTCTGTTCTTTATTTAGGTTTTGTTGATTGCACTGGTGCTTGCCTGTATCGTTAGAACATCGAGGAATGATACAAATGTGGACGTTGGTGTAATAATTGATAATTACCGGAAGTCATTAGGCGAAACAGAAGGTAGATTTTCCTGATATACTTTGGTTGTTTTGCCTTACTATGATTGTAAATAAGGTCATTTGTGTTAGTCTATTTAATTCGCATTCAAATATCACTTTACAAATGTATTTCGGTTCTTAAATAGCCCCTTTGTGATAAAATTTGAATTAAGGTATGTGATATGAAATTCAGAACTGTTAATTTATGCATCTTGTTTTTTTAATATATTGTAGATAGCGTTACATCAAGCATCAAACTACTGAAGCGTATAAGTGAAGATTACTTATCCTATAAATGTATGTTACCTTTGCACGTTGTTAATTTTTAAAGCCCTTTCTTGTTATATATATGTTTCGTTTTGTTTTTGCTCACCTAGATATGAAGTACAGCATAGATTATGAGGCATAAAGTACATTCATTATTTACTTAGCTTAGTACCATTTGCTTTGTTTAACTATATTTGTATTGTAAGCAGCTTTGAGCAATACAATCATAATAAAAGGATTATTCGGTAATATCATCATTTATGTGACAGTAATACAGGACGATCTTAGAAAGAGTACCCACAAGCATTTAACATCAAAGTGATTGACAGATAACCAAACCATTCTGAAAACAAATAGAAGACAGTCTACAGACACTTATTATCAATACAAGACAATACCATAAACATTATAAATTAATACAATAAAAAGACGACAAACATTAGATGTCAATACAGTTAACATACCACAACATTACATATTAATAAAATAAACATACCATCAACATTAAACATCAATACAATAAATATACCATAACATACAATAAACATTATATATACAGTCAAAACCCGTTGGCTCGATATCCAAGGGACAGGCCAAAATGCTTGGAACCTCGCGAATATCGAGCTAAGCGAGAATGCTTACAAAGATTAAAACAAAATCGGTCCATGACATACACTTCGAGCCAACGAGGACATCGAGCCAAGCGATATCGACTCAAAGGGTTTCGACTGTACATACATCAAACAGACCATAAACATTAAGCGACAATGCAATTAAATTAATTAATAGACCATAAACATTAAACGTCAATGCAATAAACAGTCCAAAGGCGTAAATAATGAAAAATATAATAATATAATGCTCACAGACATTAAGTATCAGCACTATAGGATGACAGGTCACTTACATTAAGCATGCATACAATTTATCTCCAGATAGTACACACCAATAACTTATAGACTCAAATATATCCACGTTGTTTTTGAATGAAATTTATTATAATGACAAAATGTCCTGTGTACATATTACAGTGTGACTCTAGAAAAAGAAATACTGGCTTATTTTTTTATAGATTAATGATATCAAAAACCAACCAAAAAATTTAATGTGATGGTGTAGCTAACGTTTTGATGCCGGATAAAACATGGTGTGTCGTTCCGACTCAAATCCATGTTTGATAGGGTAAAAATGCAACTTTACACGCAGGTATTTCGTTAATTCAACACAAACATATAACAGGAAAGCAATACAATGTTTACAGTCTGCAGACAGTTAAAGCCAATGCATTATTTTATAACCAGAGAAGTATTGTTGCAACAACAGTTTGTCCATCTTATTTTTACAATGCCTTCTTCATTAAGCAATGCAGAAATATTGCTTAAAACTTGGAAAACTTGATTGTGATGCTTAAATTTCATTTGTCGATTTGCTTTACAAACTTGTTAAAACCAAGCTAGAATGTATTTAAGGTAGCACACCCCTAATGAAAACCTCCACTTGAAACTCTTCAATTTTAATGCTTTAGCCTATGTTGTTAAGCACAGGACTACAAATCTTTTAAGGGTTTCAAGGTAGTGGTTCGAATCCACCCAGAAGCACTTTTTTCTTCTTCTTTGTCTTCATGAGCTAACTTTTTTTTTACAAAAGTTTATATTGTATTTTCATTAAAAAGTAATTCAATACATTTTTACACATAAAATTAGCTGTTGTGAAGATTTTATAACTTGCAGGCACAGCAGAAATAAATGGTTAGGAATTAAAAACTTTATTTGTTTTAAATAAGAAGGTTTATTTTTTGGCATAATGTTTCCAAAAGATTAAAGTTAATTATAAATAAATAACAGGTCATGAGTATTTCTAGAACTTGTTATTTTTACTTTTAAGCAACAATGTTCCAATTTTACGCGGTCAAGACAGTATGGTAAAAATGAAATACCATATGGCTCTTTCAGTACAGTATGATTATATTTGTTGGTGATGTGATCAGTAATGTATTACTTTACCAACTTATTACCAAAATGTTGAAAAATAAATGAAATAACGGATTGTTCTTGTCTCTCGGGTGATATCGTTTTTATCGACAATTCTGAAATGGGGGTAGGGTAGTTCAAATTTAAATAAAATTGTTATTTGACGGTAAATTTCTTTTAAATTTTGTTTTTGAAGCCAAGAAATGATACACATGAAAAAATTATCAAGCTGATCATAGTTTGAAATGGTGCCCATAAGGGGTGTGCTTCCTTAAGCAATACGTTTAACTCATCACTGTTTATCCGGGTTGGTTTGGAATAAGCATCTTTCTATGCTAACACGTTTATTAAACAACGTACTTACTCATTATTATATTTCTGTACGAGTTGTCTACTTGTCTACTGAGCTTGTTTCTGTAGTTGTTCACATGAGTATTGTCTTTACTTCATCGACACATCTTGCTCCTTGATTTATTTTCGCTTCTTATGTGCTATTTTAGTTCATTTGTGTTCATGCACAACATAACGTTTACTATTTGCTGTTGCGACAAATTATGCTCAGTAATTTTGATATTTCACGAATACTTTACTTTTTACATTCTGTCTCACGCATGTATATCATAAAGCGTAAGTTTTCCATCATGTTGTTTATGATTATGTATTGACGAAAGCGCATGCGTTTCGAACGTGTTTCGTATTAACGATAATCAATAACATGTAAGCAAGCTATCAATCAAAATAAAAATACCATGTCCGAGTTATGCCATTCGATAAATTTAACTTTTATATCCTTTACCCAGCAATGCCTAGAAATATCTCGCCGCCATTAAAGGGGGATAATCTTGAACAAGCTGCAAGTTCCTGGAAAAACGAGCAGGGGTTAATAGCCGTTTTCAAGGACATAATTCTCAATCTGTTTCTGGTCTTCATCATCTGCTCTATTGCATTCAGCAATCGGGACAATAGGTATGTGTGTTTAATAATCACCCTTTTGTTTATTATGTGAAATGTGCATCAGTACTGTATCAGGAGTTGAAGTCAAATTGGGGACACAGTTCTATTGTTTTTGACCAAATGATTGCTTGTTTTTATCTATAACTGTTCATAATAAAAAAAGTTTATTAAGTAAAAGTATCTTAGACTCAAAATGTTTCGTGAATTAATGCACCTTTTAGGACCGTTTCCAATTTCACAACAGTTGTGTGTTCGCATTTTAAGGTCTTACAGCCTTCACGAAGATATTATCAATCAATTCGTAACGCCTTGGGGAAAGCCACACTTCCAAACAGTAAGTTGAATGGGTTACTCGTATGCATAACAAAGACATCTGGAATGCATCTGCAGATTTAAAAGAATTATTGTTTTTTTCATTAGATTATATAAAATAAATTTATCAATTCATTTACAGTTACCTTATTTACATCCATGCCAAATGATTTTATTTACCATGAAGCAGTATTACGATTTACAAGTTTATATTTTCATCACTGTATATAAGACGCTAAATGAAATAACTACATTCAATAGTTGTTGTTTTTTTGTCAAGGCACTTTCTTATTTTACAAAATCTTTATGCTATAATTTTGTCGTGATAAGTGTTCATAATGAATCTTAGGTGTCAGTTTAATGTTCCTTATAAATTTTAAAATTGTATTTGCTTAAAATGTCTGCTTCAATTCAAGATTCAAGATTAATTATTTTAATCAAAGTTTTAAAATGAAAAAAACTTCTTTCGAATATCAATTTTTTTATGCAGGAAACACAAATTTTCGCTCTTTACTCAAAATAATAAGGATTTGAAATGAAATGATTATGTAGAAAAACGATACTGTTCTTTATTCAAGATAAAGACACAAGGAGATATGTACAATTGGCTGAACGTATCTGTTATACCAAACCTATTTCCGGAGTTCGATATAAACGGCAGTCCATTGCCTTGGTACGAGAAGAAATTCATTGCCAGATACAATACAATGCGGCTTGGGCCTCCTAGATTGCGACAGCTACGGGCAAATAACGGTGAGATAGTTCACAGTGTGTTGTCAAAAAAATATCATTGTTAAAGAGAAATATGTTGCCTTAATGCTGTAATCATTCCATGTTAAATGTTTTTAAGCACAGGGGCTGCTTACTCGATAATTTATTTTCTAAAATGTTGTTTTATTTAAACACATTGGAGACTTGAAAACACCGTTTTCTGATTCCGTATCGCAAAGAAGCCTAGTGCACATGCGCAAATAACTTGCGCGATGCGCGAAGGAAATGGGACACTTTTTGTCAGATTAAAATGCTTTTGTAAAAAAAGAACATTTTCTTATTTTTAATTAACACTAACATTCAAAATGTATGAAATGAAAGAAAAATGATGTTAGTCGGTCGTCTGTGGGATTGTATCACTTCTAGGTGCGTAATACATCTTTACGCAAGCAACTCCAAGTCATGCGCAGCATCAATCAGCCGACGTATATAGTGAATACTATATATCAATTTATATTTGTGTTTAAGCTATTCTAAGACCTTTAAATATTTACTCTTACCGGCATAAAACTTGCAAGAATATGGTGCATCGTAACATATTAATCATCTTTTTACAGGCACATCGTGCACTATACCATACATTGGAAACGTAAGTTGCTATGATGAGTACAGCATTTTTAGCGAGGAAGAGGGAGACTATTGTATTCTGTGGGATAGTATGCCTTGTAACACCATCGAGAACCTGTTTAACGTTTCTATTGATGCTTGGAGCTTCACGTCAGGTTTGACTTTGTAAAAGACCATCCATTTAATGTAAATTCAAACAATATTAGTAATACGCACTTGTTGAAAAAAAAACTTAGATATTGTTAATTGCCATTTGTTAATTTATTCGTTCTTTTTAACATATTAAATATGTATAGAATATATCAGCCTGAAGAATAACTGATTGATGCAATTTGCATCATTCGGAAACATAATGAGGTATTCAGCGATTCGATAAAAAAAATAAAGAAACATACATTTTTTCTAAACATTAAACATCTAACTGCTTAATATTAATTTTACAATTATATTTTACTAGCCGTTGACATCTGGGGATTGCCTCTGTCTGGATTTTACACGACGTACGGTGGAGGAGGATATATTGCACAATTTGATGTCGGTCGAAACGTTTCCATCAAAATTGTGAACGAACTGTTTCGTGCGTTATGGGTCGATCGGCAAACGCGGGCAGTTTTCTTCGAATTCACGCTATACAGTCCTGCTACAAATATGTTTATTTACAACGTATTTCTCATAGAGTTTCCACAAACAGGGGGAGCGTTTACAACCTACTGGGTGTATCCAATACGAGTTTACTCGCATGTTGGTGCGATTGGAACGTTTACCTTAATTTGTGAAGTGATTTTTGTCATATATTTGGTCATCATGCTCGTTAAATTGAGCGTACGCCTTTATCAGAAACGAATGGGATTCTTTTCAGAATTCTGGAAAGTTTATGAACTGGTCATGTTTTCCCTAGGGGTAACATCAATTGTAATATACGCTATTCGTCTCGGTTTTACCTACATGACAATTAACAAATATAAAGAAGACATCAAACAGTTCGTGAACTTCAGCCACATTGTGTTTTGGGATCAAATTCTTGTGGCCTGTTTGAGTATTCTTGTTTTCATGGCAACATTCAGAATACTGGAGGTGTTTGCTACTTCAAAGAAAGTCAGTGCTTTGGTTAAGGTTTTTCAACAGTGTGGAAAGGACTTGTTTTGGTATGGAATGGCATTTCTCCATATGTTTCTTGGGTTTTGTTTCCTTGGGTTTCTATTGTTTGGATCCCATCTTATGTCGTACATGACCATCTTTAAGTGCTTAGGGACGCTGTTTATTGCAATGATAGGGAAAAGCAAATTTACTGAAATCAACGAAACGCAGCCATTGTTGGCTAAGATTTACTTCATCGTGTACATTTTCATAATAGTTTTCTTTGTGTTATCTATATTTCTGTCGATACTTGGTGCAAGCATTGATAATGCTGTACAGGAGACAAAGAAAACAAAGCAGGAAGATTTAGTTGAACTACTGATCCGCAAAGTGAAAACCTCGTTTATAAAGCCTGATGCAAGAACAAATCTGAAGAAGACCTCGTCGCAATTATCCAGCTATAAAATTAAGAAAATGTGTAAGCGAAATTTAAGTATATTTCGTAAGACTATAAGTATCTTCCATGGCCGAGAGTGTAAGATAGGTTCATTCCGACCCGAGCGTAGGGTGTTTTGCGGAAACGAGGTTTACCGAGTTTCCGCAAAACACCTTGCGCGAGGGTCGGGATGAACCTATCTTACACGAGCGGCTATGGTAGATGCCTTTTCTCTCACCTCAGTTAAACAAAATTAAGTAAAAATGTATGTTTTTTGCTGGAACTCTTTTGTGCTTAGTAAAAATAATTGCGTACGGATATGCGATAATTCGTGGTTGTCATGGATATTCGCGCAGTGATTCACAGTATGTAAATGGTCTGATCGGTCTTTAAATAGTTCTAAGAAGAGTGAAGCAAAATTTCTTAACAGGTGCGTGAAAACTGTTTTCTGGTGACATTTGAAGCGAAAAATAAATAACTAGCGTTCTAAATATTGCCACAAGACAATGTATCCATGATGCGCTACAGACGACAATCTTCAACAAGGGAGGTAATTACAATGTGGTGACCATTAAAAGAAGTTCCATACGGGCATTTTATCTTCGCCCTTGGGCAAGATAAGAATTTCTAGCATGGTCAAAATTAATGGATCTACTAATCTGAGGTGGGAGAAAAATTGATTTGTACAGTGCTTTAATTTAATGATTTAATGGTATGCCGTGTTTATAAAACGGTAAAATTTTACAAGAAATAAATATTATAGAACATTCACATATAAGACACAAGTCTTTTTCCAGAATATACATAAATACATAATATAACTACAAATGATATTGACACAGTGAATGAACATGTATGTTAACATGGAAATTCTGTGCAATATATCACGATTTTAAAGCATGTATGGATATAAATTTAAATTAAGGCTGTGCTATTTGTTTTATAAATACTGTTTAATCATTTCCAGACCTTGGATGTTGAGTACATTTATTGAGGTCAGTATATCGCAATTACATATAAACAGTAGTAGGAATATTTTTATTAGAATTATGTTATGTTGTTTTCAGGGCGAAGGACGCCTCCACCGTTCCAAATAATCCGTATGGACGACATGCAGATCACGGCTCCGGTGAAATATTCCTTACCACAGAAGAACTCTGCTGAAAGCATCATCAGCGGGATAACATTCCGTAAAAAATCGGAAAAAAGGCGAATACCACGACACTTTTCTTCCGAATGACTTCAGTTTAGATTTAATACAAACGTTACGTGAAAGATATACGGTTTTCGCAATCAGTTTTTCAAAGCGTTTCTGTGATTGTACATTTTTAAGATAGGACTAGAAAATCACATTGCACTAGTTCCATATGAACACACTTTGGAAGCGTTAACATGATGTTATCAACGTTGTGTGGTTTCGCAAGTAAAGCGTCAAACTATCGCATATGGGAACGATATGGAACACTATAATTGAGACAGTATTTTGTGTTGGTATCATGTCCATAAAGCTGCGCTCTCACAGATATACCATTTTTTCAACTTTATTTATTTTTTGTCTTGGAAAGAGCATTTTTTTGCATAAAAATCTGCAAACCAATGATATAAGATTGATGACAAAAGACGCAGATGTTCATATTTTCATTCGAAAATTAATGTTTTATGGCTTAAACCGTTAGTAACATACAACATTAATATTTGAACTTAAATATAAAATTCGGCGGTCTATTTTTTGTCAGCTGTCTTATATAACTTGTTTCCATGGATTTTCGCAAAATTTGGCTCGTTCCAAGAAAACAAAAAGTCAAAACGTTCAATATGTGAGAGTGCAGCTTTAAGGCAAAATGTTTTATAGAAAAATCGCATGAATGTGGCAAGAATAATGGACAATGTCGTCATAGTCGTTTGATTTTAACTGTAAATACTACTTAAAGTTTTTAACTTTTTTAATTTAAACAGTTTGCATAGGAGAGTTATCTTTATATAAATATACACGTCTTTTTGTAATTTTCAACTTTATACCATTTTACGTTATCGTTTATACACTGTACATTACCATCCCGTGTGTTTCTATCTTTAAACATGGTATGTCGTCCTATGTATATCATGATTTGTCGGTATAAATTTTAGCACAGTTTTGTGTACATGTGCATTTTTGTGGATATATAATGTATTGATACTATTTTTTTAAGAATGAAATTGAAGTAAATGTTACCATTTAAAAGAACATTGCCTAACATATTGAGTTCGAATTTATTTACGTAAACGTGTATTTTGGGATGTTCATTTGTCGTTGTGTAGCTATTTTTATAGAATAAGTGTAAATCGTCAATTTGACGCTTAAATTGAATATTTTTATCTTTGTATATATGTTACCGTTCCAGTTATACTTTTATGAAACCTTTAATGCATCTTCGATATAAGAATATAATTTCTTGATGAAACATGTGTCTATCGTAGGTGTTGTGTAAAAACATTTCATATTTATGTCTTAGTATAATATGGCACATCCAGTTCAAGTGTGTCACGCGTATGACAATACATTGATGGGTGAACATTAAACATGATATACACATCAATTAAGTCGTTAAATTGTGGCATAATAGAACATTTATTCTGAACTGAGTACATGCTTAATCAGAAAAGGGTTGGATTATTTTGACCAGTTCAGTTGTCTTGTGTTTCTAAGTCATTTGCTAACGGAAGTAAATTCATGAATCAAAAGCTGAAATATGGCATACAGGTATCAGACTAATCAGAATTATCCTTTTAATTTTTTATTTTAAAAATCTGAAATATTTTTTTCAAATCCTAATCTAGTTGTGTCCGATATACTATGTATTTGACTTACTTATTTAGGAATGAAAAACTTACGACCTTTGCATGACACATCAATATTCATTTAGATGATTAGAATAACTCAATCAGTTTTCAACATATACTACCTTAAACAAATGTCTTAGTGCTTTATATGCAATACTCTTAAGTGATACTCAATACCAGTTTTTGTTATGATTATATAGGCGTTATACCCAAGACTGAGCTTCACCTTTTTTATTTTAAACACACACATAATAAGCATTTTTGAAAAATCAAACAAATCTTCGTTTTGAAACCGATTTAAACCATCGAATGCCTGATATTTTGGTTTCCATGCTGTCGTATCATCAATGAAATGACGGCCCCTCATCGACAAAATGAAATGAGAATGCACTCCATGTGTCGATCATGTTCTCTGTCTAAATGCGCGTCCAATGTCATGTACGATAGACGAGACCTTAGTGGGGCACGACGCTTTTTACCGGTAAGTCAGCTTTAACGTCCGCAAAGGCGATGTTCGGCTTCGTGTATGAGACGTCGTGGCGAGCTTCAAGCACAATGTTGCGTAAACGAAGTTGACATGTGGGAAGACGGAATGGTTCATGTCCAGGGAGGTATAACAGAGATGAGTAAACCCGACCTTAATAACCTCAACGGTAATATTAATGCTATCACGAACAGAGAACAAGTTTTAACACCAGTGTTTAGTCCTTACATGAGGCGTTGTCTTCCTCCTGGCGTGTTGCAGTACGATAAGTAATGCCCACACATCGTTTAGCTAAGAACCTGCAACATTCCTTAGCGACATACCTGCAACAGAAGAAGACCATTGCCTTAGAGATAAATGAGAATATCTTAAGTATTTTGGGCCGTGCAGTAGGCCGACGTCTTCAGCTACCGTCTAACGCAGCCTGATTACGAGCCGCGTTATTTGAACAATTGAATGCATTGCCACAGGGGCATATCCTAGCAACTATCTGATTCATTAGAAGGCGTTAAATTGTCTGCATTAAAGTCCAGGGAAAACATATCTCATATTGACTTAATCTGTGCATTTCAGTTTTGACAGAAATGCTTTTCACGAGAGATTTAATGCAACACGTTTATCTGTAATATCTCTATGCATTGGTAAAATTGACAGACAATATAATTAAGTATTTACCCCGAAAATTTCGTAAACATTGTATCAATTGTCAAAATATTAAATAATGTTTACACCATATACTATCTTATGTCGTTCGGTGTTGAATAAACAGACAGAGTATAACTCTTAATCCTATTCTTTGGTTTTATTTAGGGTTTATTTTTACTGTAACACTATACGTATATACGATTAAGGCGTTCAAAGACAAAACCACGGCAAAACACCTCATACGAATACACTGAAAAGATATTGTTACGTTTAAAACACCATACCATCCATTTAAAACACTTAATGGTCGCGTGTTTGACTTAAAACGAGATCCAAACCATTACGTTTAGGTGTAATGTCTGTCAAACATGGACAACAAACGCGTTTTGTGTTTTAAATAAACCATAAGGGATGCATGGTATAGCCAGCAAACAGAATACATCGAGAAATAATCGCGTGAAATTAACAATTATTTAAACGCCATATAAGCACGTGTCCGATTATATGATATATATCGCAAACAATTAAATAATAAACTTACTTTCAATTGCAAAAAGTGGATTTGTTTACGGTAACGAGACCGATATTGTGTTATCCTGTCGAACCAACACTTTATTTAGCGTTTTATAGTTCATTTTTTCAGGCTTTCAGACATATTTGGGTTGAATATGTAGATCTTTCGCCTTTTGTTTTTCTTAATCTTTGTTTTTGGAGATTCTTTAAACCAATGCGCATAAAAAGCCCCTACTGTGACATTGTATTAAATTAAATTTGAATTAAAGAAAGATACAATATGGCGGCCGCCAAGCGTTTTTGAAACTGAATAGGAGAAACGGCAGATAAGGTCAAATTTAGTTCTATCAAGAATAATTGAACACAATTGACTGAATAAACCTTTTGAGATATGTTTTGTCAGCCTTAAGGTAAGTTTGAGCAGAATTAAAAGGTGTATATTGCCTTTCTGGAATGTTTCACCTAGATGAATTATGTTCGAAGTGTATGCTAGAAGTCATTTTGGCGATCTACAGAAAATGAAACGAGCGCAGCGAGGTCGCAGGTCGAGAAAGCTGGAACCAATTACCATAGAACGCGCCCCCTTAAAATCGACAAAAAACATTTTATTTCAATATTCTAAAAAAATGTAATCAAAAACGCCCGAAATTCAGCATTTCAGACAAGACAGTTTTATCATCTTGGGAGAATTTCCCAACCCACCTTCCTGCGAACACTTTAAACCCAAAACATCTCTGTACGTGACAAAGTACACGACCGCTTAATCTCTATGTGCACATATGCAGCATTCAATAGGATTATCTTTTAAGTATAACGTTGACGTTCTACGTATGGACAAATGTATTTCGCGCCACACATCGCCTTTGTGTTCCTTAGATCTGTGTCATGTTATTTTACCTTCGGGGGATAAAATGGTTGGTATACTACATTTTCTTTTTTCGGGAAAGGTAAAAACAATGAGGTTTGAAAAACATTTTAAATCAGAGTACCTCAAATATATGATAAGCATTTAAACTCGTTTGTATATGCCAAAATATTATCAGTTAAGATAAAGTATTCGATGTGATCTCTAATACTATCTTTCTAACTACTGATGTATGTAAACGAGGTCACTATGATAAGATAGAGGGCAAATAAATTGATGCTTTGATTACCGTCATGTTGAAATTCGAGCTGGCTTAATTCATGCGCGTGGTAAAGAAATCCAGAAATGCAAATCATAAGACAAAATGTACCTTTGTAGGTTTGCAAACTATTATGGTAATTATTTTGTATAGTTTCTAATATACGTGTTAACGTTTAACACCGTCTTACAGATAGTGTTTATATTGCTGAATGTTGATTTACTTTCGAAAATGTTATTTTTAATGTTTATAAAACCCAAAATCTAACTAGCTGATGACGCGAAACGCGTTATCAATTTGACATGGCCTAAAAGAAAGCATTGTGACCACGTTTCATTTAAAACAAAGGTGTCCGCCTCGTAAGGTAAGGAGAAAGTAAAGTGTCACATGCATGTATTAAAATATGTCTAAAACTGTACACCTTATTACATATTTCCAGGCGCGTAAGAGCTGGGGCCGCAATGCCGTTACTATTCTGGCTAGTAACGGCATTGGGCCGCGAATATTTGATACCGATTTTTTTAATAATCGTATCTTAAATAAAGCTACGCGTATATAGATCAATACCAGTCTGACACGATGTTTAATAAACAGGTCACCATGTCATAATTTAACCTGTGACCATCTAGCTAATTGGCGTGTGAATGGCGTGAAAACGGTCGGCGAATTATTAAAGACGGGTAAGTGGAAGGAGAGGCAATAAGACAATAATTATTTCTATCGTTTATGTTCTTTCAAAAACTGAAGTTCATTGTGATAAATGTAATTTCTCGTTAAAATAGAATTGTCATTCAATAGCCAGCAATGCGTATTATTTCAAACTCGTCACATTAAAGTTTGACTTTAAAATGGATGTTCAAAATCAGCCTAAAACAATTAAATTTCCAAAGAGAACTTTAGGCACTAAAAGACTGAACACATGGCAGTCAACTAGCAATGATTCCAAAGTCACTCGTGGCTTCACTATGAAGAGGTAAACTGTGCTCATTTAACATACATTGTGAGACTACGCAAATATGAATAAATGCTATTAAACGATAATAGTTTATATCTATCAACTATTATAACCGAAAAGGGTGTCGATAAAAACATGATAGTAAAACCTGAACTCACTGAAAATCGAGTCTTTCAATGCTTAAAATTGAAAAAAAATCTCGACCGGAGGGCTCACTACTTCCGGGCCCACCCCTTCCGCGGCCCCAAAGTCAATCTTCTTCCTACGCGCCTGATTTCGTATGTATATAAAATACAAAAAAAGGTTGCCATCGATTTTTAGTTAAACCCTTTCCTAGTTTAGGTGTAAAACAAGATTAACAGATACTCTATTACTGACATTGATTTACATGGACTGTATCTATTAAACTTCCTACTGCAATAAAGGAATTTATAATTTCCTCGTTTCGGTATTATGTTATAAATACTTGTAGTCACTTCATTTGTGTGTTCTTTCCTACTTTGTACTTCAAAACGAAAACAAACGATTTAACTATAATATTTGTATCATTAATTTGTTTTAGAAATTACGAAGCACAGAAAATGCTAGTAATTCGGACGTTGATTGGATTTGCTCTCGGCACAATTTGCTTGGCACTGCCAACAAAACCAGTCCAGAATAATCGACTTGAGCCAGATGTCTACAGAAATACGGTAAGTGTTTGTTGAATTTGCGTTATAAATGTAAAAATATGGTGAGTGAGTGAGTGAGTGAGTGAGTGAGTGAGTGAGTGAGTGAGTGAGTGAGTGAGTGAGTGAGTGAGTGAGTGAGTGAGTGAGTGAGTGAGTGAGTGAGTGAGTGAGTGAGTGAGTGAGTGAGTGAGTGAGTGAGTGAGTGAGTGAGTGAGTGAGTGAGTGAGTGAGTGAGTGAGTGAGTGAGTGAGTGAGTGAGTGAGTGAGTGAGTGAGTGAGTGAGTGAGTGAGTGAGTGAGTGAGTGAGTGAGTGAGTGAGTGAGTGAGTGAGTGAGTGAGTGAGTGAGTGAGTGAGTGAGTGAGTGAGTGAGTGAGTGAGTGAGTGAGTGAGTGAGTGAGTGAGTGAGTGAGTGAGTGAGTGAGTGAGTGAGTGAGTGAGTGAGTGAGTGAGTGAGTGAGTGAGTGAGTGAGTGAGTGAGTGAGTGAGTGAGTGAGTGAGTGAGTGAGTGAGTGAGTGAGTGAGTGAGTGAGTGAGTGAGTGAGTGAGTGAGTGAGTGAGTGAGTGAATGAGTGAGTGAGTCTAATGTCCACTTCGAATCTTCATCAAGTTCATTGTAGCATGAACTGCGGATGAATATGGTTTAATCTTATTCCATAAGTAGTTAGTTTCAACGATATTTTGTGAAATTGTCATCAGCAATAACAGTTTAAATGACAAAAAAACTGGTCATATATGGAAAGTGCCGATTTAAAAAAATGTACATGTACCTCGGGTGTTTCGTATTAGTTTTTATCGGTAAACGGAGATCAGACCCCGCCCACAACATGTACAATTGGTCTACCGGCCTACACGAGCCTTGAATAAGCAATGAATGACAAGTATTTCAGAATCTCGTTTTATGGTTTTTTGGTTCAGTGGTTACCCTAAAAAAGATAGCCACCACAACAGCAAGGGAAGCAAGTAGTCCCTTTCACGCAAATACCATATACGGACTGGTTAAGTCGAACGCTTTGAATTCAGTAATTTCCAGGTCTCTGTTTATTTTCCTGATCTCACATAAATGTTAGATATATAATTATATACGATCATTGCAACTTGTTTAAAATACTTCAGTTCTGTTCAATGCGCACACTGTTTGACCACTTTTTGTCGCTACTCTTCAAAAGAAGGTATTCATATCGAAGTACTTCTAATGTCATTGTAATATGCTTGCAGACAGAACTGGTCCGCAGCAAAGGTTACCCAAATGAAGAGCACAATGTGATCACTTCTGATGGCTACATTCTTCAGGTTCAGCGAATACCAAGGGGACGAAAACCAGGGGCAACTGGTAACTCAACACCACATCGCTAATTATTAATGACATAGCCCAATTTACAAGCATTGCACGTTATTTTTTTATTTTGTTTTTAAAATAAAACGTGTCTGTGTTATAAAAACAATTCGATCATCTAAAATATAATTTATTTTAAAAATCTTTGCAAGAGGATATTGCATTAAATGTATCCGTACAAAACAGTGTTCTAAGCTTGATCTTATCGTAAGAGAATGGCCGAGAAATATTGGCCAGAAAACTACAAAAAAGTATTGAGCAGCCAAATTCTGACTTTTGAGTTTTATCCCATCAATTTCACCGCTTATCATCATTTCCTCTCCATGTTTAGTTTGCCATATTGTATTTTTTGTGGTCCAGAGTTGTATTAACGCCCATAAGATGTCTTCGCTACGCTCCTGTGTATAGTAATACAAGTACATAAAAGCAGACTGATATATTAGAAAGGAGATATGCCTATCAAATCCTTTTCGACCAGTAGCTTAAAGAGTCCCGGTTATAAAACTGTTTTATATACTAGTATACGTAACTGAACTCGAATGTCCTATTCCTAATTTGACTTTATCGTCATAACAGGTGAAAAGGGACCAGTGCTCCTCCAACACGGGTTGCTGTCTTGCTCTGCGTGTTGGGTTGAAAATCTTGCCAACAATAGTCTGGGTTTTATTATGGCTGACGCCGGATATGACGTTTGGTTGGGAAACAGTAGAGGTAACACATATGGTCTGAAACACAAGACGCTAAACGCCAATCAGACTGCCTTCTGGGATTTCAGGTGAGACAATCAGCGCAAGTGAATGACACACCATTTATTTCTGCTGAGATATTTGTACAAATAGAAATAAATATCCGATTTAAAATAATCCTATTAGACCATCTTTCACCATCCACTTCATTAGATGCAGTGCTCAGTCGTCATCACTTACAGTACAAAAGTGCACGTATGCCTTAAGGAGACAACATGTAAAGCAAATGCCGAATTCCTACTGAAGGTTTCATACAAGGATTCGTCGCATGTGTTCGTGTGTTCAAGTTGTATGAATGATCAAATTCCATAAAGCTAGCTATCTCAATGAGCAATTTGCAGGCGGATCCCCTGCATTCCATCAGCACGAGCACAATAACAAACGCCATTAATCCTTATTTTTACTTTTTAATATAATACAACCTACATTTTAAGCCAATGAAATTGCGAATAGACAGTCATAAGGTACTAGGCTCAAATATTAAAATTTCAACTTTCGCGGGTGTCCCCTACTGCCACTCTTCCGATATACATTTTCTGCGTCAAATGTTTCGTTCACAATGTGTCAGCCAATGAGCTTGTATTCTAAATCAATTAGATGACCTGATGTAATTACTTTTTAGGATTTAAATGAACTCGTTCACTTCACTAACTCCGCCCATTCTCAATAATAAATAATTTACTTTATGTCATCTGATTATTGAATAGTTATTCATCACGATTAAAAATCAGTAATATTTTCTGCCGCTTATTTATTTTTGTTAACGAAAGGGAATCGAAAACTAGCGTTTGTATCAAATCATAGCCATTATTTGTAACAAAATGGAACGTCATAGCTCTTTACGGATTATACAAATAAATATGAACGTCATCTTTTCTCTGTATCAAAGACAAGGCGAATGTAAAGATCGGATTTTTTAAATAAAAAAAAAACAAATATACATACTTTCAGCTTTGACGAAATGGCTTTGTTGGACCTACCCGCAACTATATCCTATATTCTGAATGTCACCGGTCGCTCCAAACTCAGCTACATTGGTCACTCACAAGGGACAGAAATAGCATTCGCAGCCTTGTCCAGATTTGACAACTTGAATGATCAGATACAATCGTTTGTTGCCCTCGGACCTGCCGCCTACCTTGGAAATATGACAAGCCCCGTTAAGCTACTGGACAGTTTGACTACCACCGTATGTCTGTGCTTGTGGCTGTTTGATATGTCTTATATTTTGGTTTCAATTTCTCGAATATCTTAAAGCGTAACAGTCTTAAGTAAGATCAAGAAAAATAGTTCATTAAGCCTAATAAATCCATTGAACTAAGTTATACAAACCACAACCCAGACTGAATAGATAGGCGATTGTTTTTTGTGTTTAAACTCAATTGAATGTCGTTCGGATAATTGTTATATATACGTATAAGAATCACCTTCGTTGAAAACTTAAAGAATATTCATACGTTCGGTCAATATAAGTTGAGATCTTTAAGCTCATCTGCACATTTTATATCACAGTTTGAGGATAAAAAAGCATGTTGTTTTGATGTTATGTTGTGTCAACTATATTACCAGCCATACCGTGCAAACAAATACAGGAGTACTCGCATGATTTTTTTTCCAGGAAATTTATACAGTTTTCGGCCAGAAAGACTTCCTACCAAGATCTGATAAACTGCCTGCGCTATGTGTCAAGCCTACCTTTGGTGAAATTTGCGAAAACAGTCTATTTTTACTCTGTGGCTTTGATCCCGGAAATCTAAACAAGGCATGTATATACCATTTAGTAAAGTACAGTCTAACCCCGTTGGCTCGAACTCGCTTTGCTCAAACTCCCCGAGGCTCGAGGTATTTCCGCTGGTCCCTTTGAGTTAGAGCCAACGGGGTTCAACTGTATTCGGAAAACATTTTGTGTTATCAAAGCTCATTCATCGTATTTTAAGTTTGACCTATATTTTTACCACATCATGTAAAAAATATGGGATAAACATTCTGTTTAGGCAAGATTTTAACGGTCGTCTGTGTACATGTTTAGTCCAGACTACCTGTTTAATTGCAGTCCGTTTTGATAGTCAATTCAAATAAAGCATGTATGGGTTACAAAGTTGTTTTCCCGTTTATATGACACTCAAACTCACGTGAAACAAATGGGAAGATTTTTAACACATCTAAATAAATACTTTTCATTGGTTTCAGACGAGAATTCCGGTATATATCGGCCAACACCCTGCTGGCACGTCAGTTAAAAACATGGTTCATTATCTTCAGGTAAAACGTTGTTACAATATGCTACACGTACACAATGGTAAAGTTAACTATGATGCGCCATATTCTAACAAACACATGCTTTCTCAGGGGCGTAGCCAGCGTTACACACTTACCATGTGCGTAACATCAATTTGAAAAATGAAAATATAAATATGGCAAAAAATTACATCAAAGTCGAGGGCTAAGCTAAACATTGATATCAGAATAAAGGGAAGATTTGGTAAAGTAAGCATTGTTTCTCTGTGCTAGATAGCTTACTGAGCCTAAATCAATCACTTTGTTACTACAAAGTCGGCGGCCTCGAACATATAAATCCCTCCAAATACACATCAGTGCAGAACATGTTAGTTCCATTTTCCATTTTTACCTTGGGGAGCCCCCCCCCCCCCCCCCCCGTTCGGCTATTCCTAGGGATATTCCCCCTCCAATACCCCCCTTTCCTGCGTAACATTCACTAAAGCCTGGCTACGCCCCTGTTTTCTCTCCATGTTATCCACACTCTTTTTAACCCATGTATTTAAATAGCGAAACAATGTTGAAGGATTTTAGTTTGTGATAACATACATCTTTGTAGTATTGAAGTAAAGTATATATTCCACTGTTTTGATAATTCACATGTAATCACAAAATATCCCGAAAATCTTTAAAATGAATTGATGGTTTATCATAACTGCTCTATGATCGTAGTTTTATACTGTTTTCATCACAATCAAAGATTCAACACATCTTCCTCAACCAAATCACTGAGTATTCAGTAATAATTGAACACCCCTCTGACTAGCTGTTATCAATACAAAAGTAAACTAGGACCATAATGTGGTAAGTTTTGCCGAACGACGCGTAAGCATATTAAATGTGCAACATATTTACATCTTTTAGTTATACGGCAGAAGTAAATAAAACTATTATTTCCATTTACGCCTCTCTGATTTTAATTTCCACCATCTTGTTAACTTAGCAAATAAATATGAGCTGATTTGGGTGTGCAATTGTGTAAAAGAAATCACCTTGTATTTGCAGTGCTGTTCTTGATAATCATTTGTAATACCGTTCATCGTCTGTTATGCACCAGTCAATTGTAACCACGCCCACCCCCCCCCCAGGTCCGGGGAATAGCGGGGACTTTGACTTACAATCCAGCCAACCCCGGGTAAAATCTCCGTCCTGTGGGGACGAACTGATGGTCAAATCCCCGCCAAATGCCCCCGCACCCCAGGGAGCCTAGGTAAGGCAAATTCCCCGCTATATTTTGCGCGAAGACAAAACCATCGCATTCAACCGGCACTGCGGGGCCACCTGAAAGGTAAAAACACGGCCCATTTCCCCGAATATCCCCGGTATACCCCCGGACCTGGGGGCGTGGTTACAATTGACTGGTGCATTACCATACTGTTCCCAATACTGCAACATCATTGTGTTATTTACAATAAATATTTATTAGAAGTGTAATCATATACTTACAAGTGAAATTTGCGCTTACAGGCTGTAAAGGAAAGCAAATTTCAAATGTTTGATTATGGCGAGGCCGGGAACCAACTGAAATACAAGCAGGTGAAAAGTTATTAACAATAAGTGACCTTGGAATATTTTACAAAACCTTTTTTTACATTCACATTAAGTGCAGTTTTTTTCTGCCCATTAAACTTCAATGACTTCTCAATAACGGTCAATTTTAAAAAGCTGCAGCATGGGAGATTGCCTTGTACTTCAGAATATCAAATACAAACCTCTCTTTTCAGAAATCCCCACCGAACTACCCTCTCCACAGAGTGCGCACAAAAGTAACGCTTTATGTGGGCGACAATGATTGGCTGACGACTATTGATGACGTAAACAGACTTGCAAAAGACCTTCCGTTTCCACCGGAGTACCATATACTTCCTCGCTATAACCACTTGGACTATATATGGGGAATGGATGCTGCCAAGATTTTGTATCCAAAGATAGTCAATACATTTTAAACCTAGTTGATATGGTAAAAAACACATCAGATCGTTTTTCGTTTGTTTTGTAGTTTGTTACAATGGATATGAGACTGACTGTAAACGTTTGTTGAGTAACTGTTTAATGTTGTTGTTTTTTGTTTGTTTGTTTTTTTAGGTTTCATTTTGTGTGTTTAAATATACCTGGTAACGAATCGCATAGCATAATTGTATATAGTCAAGTCAAATTGATTTGTAAAGAAAGACCTCCGGCCCATAAAACAGCATATAAAAGACAAAAATCATACATTCTTTATAGTTGTGTTTTCTTACTGCCATAAAATAGATATTACTTTATTGTTTTGTTTTATCGTTACATTAACAAAGAATGCTATTGTTTTACACTTTGCATAAGGTTAATTAAGTTGTAGAAGTCTTGCGTACCTATGTGCAACGAAAAGATATAGAATTGCCTTTCTTGTCTGAATTTGTGCCATTGAAAGAACACATGAAACTCATCTTCTGAACAACTATTATCAAAATTAATCGATTGGTATATACACGCTCGATTATCCCTTGCGATACCCAATTGTCGGCAAGTTTCAATGAGCAATCTATGGCTAGAACATCGAAGTCTCGCTAACGATTCCCTCATAAACAACGCTTAAAGATGCACTCATACTCCCAAAGAAGACTTACCATAATTAATAATATTGTTTTAATATTCAAAAAAGGATGAACAAATGCCGAAAACAGTGGTTCTTATGAAGGATACCGAGTCTAATTTGAAAGAAATGCGCATAAAAGACGCTATTTCTACCTTATGAGACTGTAGTAGACCACAGTAAAAAAATTTAACATTCACCAATCATTTAATATTTTTGCGCTCTCTGCTATTAAATACACTGTTACCATCTTGTTATCATATATTAATATTTTGCATACATGCATTATTTAGTAAGTAGTTAAAGGTTTATCAGTCAAACATAAAGTTTGATATACATGTGTATGTATTAATTTTGAATAAGAGTGTTACTTTAATTAATACATCAATACTTTACTGAGTTAAACAAAGTATTAAAATGCTTAAATGTGTCACATCGTGTTGAGTCACTTACATTTTCGAACAAGTTCTGTCGTTTACAATCAACTGACCTTGTTAAAAATGATATTAAAAACTCACAAACATTTCAAACTTCCTACTTAGCAAAACAAATCCAAAATCATACTACTAGTATGAATATATCTTTACATGTGTAATCCATTTTTCCTTCCAAATTTATCATGTCGTTCAAGCATTACTGTAAAGGGACTAGACACCAGATAAAACGAATTTCTAAAAAAATGACAAAGACAAACATAAAATGATATCGTTGTGTACACCACATTGAAACTTACTTACTAACTTGCATATTTCGCAGTTTTTTGCTCATTTTTCCAATTTAAATTTACTGTAGTTGTCAACCACGTATATCCCAGGAAGTTTTATAAATAGCGTCGGTATATTTATCATCGCTCATCAAAAGACTTTCACTTGATTTATACACACCGCATGGCTTCCCGGAAGAAAATGCAAAGAAGCGGAATACTGCTGCGAAACAACGTTAACACATAGCCATACAGATCAACATAGATGATGAAATTGAGCGATGGAAACGTTTGAAAGAGATAAACTCTCATAGAAATGCCAGCTGGTTGCTAAAACACTCACCATTATGCACTATTTTAAAACGGGGAACTCAGCTGAGGTAGCGACATGATTGTTGCGTTTATTATGAGAAATGATGTATTTTCGGCCTTTTACTAGCTCGCATTGGCAATTCAATTTGTGAGCACGTTCTGTTTTTGCCGACGTAGGGACATCTGGTGTCTATTCCCTTTAAATAGCAGTTTCTAGGATAACATTCATCAGACATATATAGTTGTTTCCACCAAAACTTGTGTACATGATGATATATACATAAATGAAACCCGCTGCATTCCCCCTATGCAGCACAGTCATTAACATAATTATTTACCTAGACGAATTATTAACAATATTCAATTTCAAATTGTTTAATTAATATCAGATATTTCCGTACTTATGTGAAAAACTACCGAAACAAGCGTACCATATATTTCAGCACAATGCTTATGCATACAATCCAACATTGCACATGATAATGTTGACGTGAATAAAAGTCGCATATACTTATATACTGATGTACGTTTTCTTCTAATTAATAGCCATACCAGTATTACAACAGACTTGTACTGTAATTCAATACAGTGATCGCGCAGTTCGCCACTTCATCTGTAAAAAGAATGCATACTATATCCGGGATTTGTCCAGTAACCTGTAAAGAAAATACCTCCCTTTCACCATAAAAAGGAGGATAACTCAATAATATAAATATTAACAAATAGAGCACTATTTACGTTCTCTTGTCTCGTACCATCGTAACGAAAAGGGTTGTGTAATTATTTCGTCGCCAGTTTGCACACATTCGCGTAGATCTGAATTCATTTTTTTATGTAAACAGTAAGCAAAGATGGTTTATCAGTTACTGAGTCTTAAACCAGTTCTACACTTCACATCACCGAGAAAGAATCTGAGAAAGTCTGAAGGAGCATTTCCTAAGTAAGTGGTTTGACATTTTTGTCAGGGCCTTGTTTTTGATATATTTGCATGTTTAAAGAACTATACATGTATGATACATATAGTGTTTGTTTAGGTTTTATTTTAATTCATATAAAGAATACATGTATTTAGGATGTCTATGTGTATATTCTTTTCTGGACTGCACAATCATTGAAATAAACGTTTAATACATAAAATCTACCTTCGGGCATACTTGTATATGTTTAACCATCCTTCGCAAAGCAAAGATATAATCCGTTGTCGTATAACTATTCCGAAAACCTGCTTGTGCCGCATCAATTTCATAAGGCGTAATTGCCGATGTACATAATTATCATTATAAAATAATGTATAACAGTTAATTACCGTCAGAACACAGACTTACTCTACCAAGACTTTGTCTGTCAGTTCGAAATCAAACTATGCACCAGTCAATTGTTTATTTAATAATAGTTTATTGCATGTATGTTGACAATAAATCAATACAAATAGATCATAAATATATACCTTATTTAAAACAAATGAATGATTATCTGACATGCAAAGAGATCGGGCCACGAGTTATACCAACATCAGTTACGGCCCTCTCCCAAAACGTCTAATTAAATACCAAGCAAAGGTGTTGTAATACCAAAGTATGTTTTTATATCAATATAAATTGTATTGTTATAAAAAGGACATAAAGAAAAAGAAATATAGAAAACAATATGAGATAAGATATATAGAAAGACGACAAAACAGAGAAAAATAGAAAAATAGGTTCCTGCTACTGATCTTGTAGCTTAAAAACGGTTGGTGTTTTTAATAAAACAGTGAACTTCTCTGAATATTTGAACATTTTGGTCGGCGGAAACCATGTCATGTCCGAAAAGTAGTTTAGCTGTACTCAGTGGATGAAATTGTCTTGTGTTTCTGAACATTGTTAATCTCTGCTCTGTAAATAATGTACAATGAAAGAAAAAAAATGTTCAGCATCTTCGACTTCTTTGCAATGTGCACATAGCGGCGAGTCTCTAACGTGGTTGTAAAACAAATCTGAATTTAAATCACTACAGTTATTTCTTAATCGCGCATGATAAACGGATAGACGACGTTCGCCATATAGATAAAAAGACGGTACAGCGCGTTGTTTGAACTTGTCTTTTAATTTGTGCTTGAAACACGAAAGAGTCGGTGATTGCCTTATATCTATATTGAGCGTGTTTCAAAGTGACACGGACGATGGTAAAGTTGAGCGATTATATATTTCTAAACGTCTATTCATTGTTACAAAATTTTCGTTGTTCCGCAAATTTTAAGGAGTAGAATCGTTCACGATGGTTGGAAAATGTTCAGATAAGTATGTAGGCAATTCGCCGCGGGAATATTTGTAAACTAAAATTAACTTTTGCATTTCTCTTCTGTCCGACAAAGAAGTCCATCCTATTTCTTTGATAAGTCTATCAATTGATACTGATCGTATACCGGGGATAGCTGGGGAAATGGGCCGTGTGTTTACTTTCCAGGCGGCCCCGATGTGCCGGGTGAATGCGGTGGTTTTCTCTAGGCGCCAAGTAAAGCGGGAAATAGGCTTTACCTAGGGTCCCTGGGGTGTGGGAGCATTTTTCGGGGTTTTTACCACCAGTTCGTCCCCGCAGGGCGGGGTTTTTGCCAGGGATTGGCTGGACCGAATTCAAAGTCCCCGCTAATCCCCGAACCTGGGGGGGGGGGGGGGGGCGTGGTTACAATTGACTGGTGCATTATATGAAAACGAGCCACCCGATATAGGTATGCATCGTTGATAAACAAATGATTATATGAACTATATATAATGGATGTGGAATGTTCAAAACTGCATAAATATCTTGTCACATGGAGTCATTTTGTCTTTATAAGTATGTTTCAATACATTGTTCGCTTTTATCAATAAATCAATAATTAAAAACATTGCATACAACTGAATTCTGTTCGTGAAACATCTTATTCATATTCATCTGCTCACGTTAAAGGAACCCTTTCATCTTGTTCAACACGTTCCTTCTGTGCGGTGCAAAACATACATGAATGAACAATGAATGTACAAAACAAATAAATATGATATGACATTGTCCGAATGGATTAAAACAAGCTATTTGAATACTAATATGAATTACTTTTATAAATAAATGCTTTAAATTATCTTGTAAGTAAACGCCTTACATCATCAAGTCAAGTCAAGTAAATATTTGTTTATTGTCGGATTCCATATATAATATTTGAAACATAAACTATGTATAGCTTTATAACGACATGATCATTTAACTAATAACAGCAAAGATATGTGTCATGCTTTGCTTTTAAATCGGTTTATAGAACGTTTTTCATGTCTTTTAAATATACAGCACGATGATATAATCTTTATAAAGATGTGGCTTACATAGAAAGTACTTTTATTTTATTTTATGCACATGTTCACCATAACAAAATACTCGTTGCCTTAAGTACTGAACACTATCGACATAATACAAAACACTGTGCCGTACGAACTGGACGTGATTGACAGACCATAAATGCATCCGCCCTAGATTTTGCATAAATTCGGCATTATATAACAGATGCGTGCTTTATATATGGTAGGACGTTATATAAAAAACACTGAGCATTATATACTGGACATGATCGTCATAAAATAACAATCCTGTGTCTTTTATACGGCACTGTTTTATTTCGACATTAAACAAAAACACTAAGCGTTATATACTTCGAAATTTTGAAATAGTATTTCGCTGTGCCGCAATAAATGCACACGATCGATATTACATTACAGCATGCGGCCTCATCAATTGCATATGTTCCTCGTAACAGCATGGCACCTAGCCTAATAAATTGTAAACGCATATTGTAATATTTTAACAGTAACTCTCATATTCTACATGCGCGTCATCATGTAGTTACTAAAGCACTATGACTCATATAATCATATTCGCCATATCACCATGTAGTTACTCTAGCACTTTGTATTATTGACCACATTCGCTACATCATGTAGTTACTAAGTCTCTTTTTTTGCTTAACTAAATTATATTCATCATTGTATAGTAACTGCTGTATTATGCCTCATATACTACATTCGTTTCATCGTGCATATGTAGTAACTGTTGTACTTTTCCTCATATACTACATTCGTTTCATCGTGCATATGTAGTAACTGTTGTACTTTTCCTCATATACTACATTCGTTTCATCGTGCATATGTAGTAACTGTTGTACTTTTCCTCATATACTACATTCGTTTCATCGTGCATATGTAGTAACTGTTGTACTTTTCCTCATATACTACATTCGTTTCATCGTGCATATGTAGTAACTGTTGTACTTTTCCTCATATACTACATTCGTTTCATCGTGCATATGTAGTAACTGTTGTACTTTTCCTCATAAACTACATTCGTTTCATCGTGCATATGTAGTAACTGTTGTACTTTTCCTCATATACTACATTCGTTTCATCGTGCATATGTAGTAACTGTTGTACTTTTCCTCATATACTACATTCGTTTCATCGTGCATATGTAGTAACTGTTGTACTTTTCCTCATATACTACATTCGTTTCATCATGCACATGTAGTTATTAAAGTACTTCCCTTCAGAAATTTCATTCGCTTTATCGTGAAGTTACTGGAGTGTTGTACCTTCTGTAATATATTCGCCTCATCAATATGTAGTTATTGTAGCATATTTTCTCATATACTACGCTTTCTGATTTTCTTACCGAAGTACTTTGCTAGATATACATGATTCGATTCAAGACATCATTCTGGCGCTTTGCTTAATTTCTTCATTTGCTTCATCTTGTAGCTATTGTAGCACATTCCCTATTTCACTTCACCATGTCGTTACTGAAGCACATTGCCATATATGTTACATTCGCTTTATCATGTAGTTACTAACGTACCTTACGTCAAATTCTATATTAGACTTATTACGTATTTTAATTACTGAAGCACTTAACACCATATAACATTTCGGTTGATCGTGTAGGTACGGGAATATGTAGTAACTGTTACACTTTGCTTTCAGCGTTTTATTCGATGGATAATATAGTTACTATAATAGCACTTTGCCTCATACTAGATTCGCTTCATTGTAGTTACTTAAGCATGTTGCCTAATAAAATATATTCGCATAATTATGAAGCTACTGAAGGACTTTGCCTTATAAACGGCATTCGCTTCTTGGTACAGTTGCTGAAGAACATTGCCTATTAAGTTACGTTCGCTTTGTTATGAAGTTGCTGAAGAACATTGCCTCATAAGTTACGTTCGCTTTGTTATGTAGTTGCTGAAGAACTTTGCCTCATAAATAACATTCATTGCATTATGTAGTTACTGAAGCACTTTGTGTCATAAATTACTTTCACTTCGTTATGTAGTCACTGAAGCACGTGGTCTCGTTAGCTACATTAGCTTCATCATGTTGTTACTAAAGGAATAGGTATCATAAACTACATTCGAGTCATCACCTAGTTACTTAAGGAATAGGTCTCATAAACTACATTTGCTTCATCACCTAGTTACTAAAGGAATAGGTCTGATAAACTACATTCGCTTCATCACCTAGTTACTAAAGGAATAGGTTTCATAAACTACATTCGAGTCATCACCTAGTTACTAAAGGAATAGGTCTCATAAACTACATTTGCTTCATCACCTAGTTACTAAAGGAATAGGTCTGATAAACTACATTCGCTTCATCACCTAGTTACTAAAGGAATAGGTCTGATAAACTACATTCGCTTCATCACCTAGTTACTAAAGGAATAGGTCTCATAAACTATATTCGCTTCATCACCTAGTTACTAAAGGAATAGGTCTCATAAACTACATTCGCTTCATCACCTAGTTACTAAAGGAATAGGTCTCATAAACAACATTCGCGTCATCACCTAGTTACTAAAGGAATAGGTCTGACAAAATACATTTGCTTCATCACCTAGTTACTAAAGGAATAGGTCTGATAAACTATATTCGCTTCATCACCTAGTTACTTCAGGAATAGGTCTCATAAACTACATTCGCTTCATCACATAGATATTTAAGAAATAGGTCTGATAAACTACATTCGCGTCATCACCTAGTTACTAAAGGAATAGGTCTGATAAACTACATTCGCGTCATCACCTAGTTACTAAAGGAATAGGTCTGATAAACTACATTCGCTTCGTCACCTAGTTACTTCAGGAATAGGTTTCATAAACTACATTCGCTTCATCACCTAGTTACTAAAGGAATAGGTTTCATAAACTACATTCGCTTCATCACCTAGTTACTAAAGGAATAGGTTTCATAAACTACATTCGCGTCATCACCTAGTTACTTAAGGAATAGGTGTGATAAACTACATTAGCTTCATCACCTAGTTACTAAAGGAATAGGTCTGATAAACTACATTCGCTTCATCACCTAGTTACTAAAGGAATAGGTCTGATAAACTACATTCGCTTCATCACCTAGTTACTAAAGGAATAGGTCTGATAAACTATATTCGCTTCATCACCTAGTTACTAAAGGAATAGGTCTCATAAACTACATTCGCTTCATCACCTAGTTACTAAAGGAATAGGTCTCATAAACAACATTCGCGTCATCACCTAGTTACTAAAGGAATAGGTCTGACAAAATACATTTGCTTCATCACCTAGTTACTAAAGGAATAGGTCTGATAAACTATATTCGCTTCATCACCTAGTTACTAAAGGAATAGGTCTCATAAACTACATTACCTTCATAATGTAGTTACTAAAGGAATAGGTCTCATCAACTATATTACCTTCATAATGTAGTTACTAAAGGAATAGGTCTCATAAACTACATTCGCTTCATCACATAGTTATTTAAGAAATAGGTCTGATAAACTACATTCGCGTCATCACCTAGTTACTAAAGGAATTGGTCTGATAAACTACATTCGCTTCGTCACCTAGTTACTGAAGGAATAGGTCTCATAAACTACATTCGTTTCATCACCTAGTTCCTAAGGGAATAGGTCTCATCAACTACATTCGCTTCATCACCTAGTTACTAAAGGAATAGGTCTGATAAACTACATTCGCTTCATCACCTAGTTACTAAAGGTATAGGTCTCATAAACTACATTCGCTTCATCATGTAGTTACTAAATGAATAGGTCTCATAAACTACATTCGCATAATAATGTAGTTTCTATAGCACTTGGTCTCATACTCTACATTAGCTTTATCACCTAGTTACTAAAGTAATAGGTCTCATAAACTACATTAGCTTCATTCTTTATCAACAAGTTACTAAAGGAATAGGTCTGATAAACTACATTCGCGTCATCACCTAGTTACTAAAGGAATAGGTCTGATAAACTACATTCGCGTCATCACCTAGTTACAAAAGGAATAGGTCTGATAAACTACATTCGCGTCATCACCTAGTTACTTCAGGAATAGGTCTCATAAACTACATTCGCTTCATCACCTAGTTACTTAAGGAATAGGTCTCATAAACTACATTCGCGTCATCACCTAGTTACTAAAGTAATAGGTCTCATAAACGACATTAGCTTCATTCTTCATCACCTAGTTACTTAAGTAATAGATCTCATAAACTACATTCGCTTCATCACCTAGTTACTAAAGGAATAGGTCTCATAGACTACATTAGCTTCATTCTTCATCACCTAGGTACTTAACGAACAGGTCTGATAAATTATATTCGCGTCATCACCTAGTTACTAAAGGAATTGGTCTGATAAATTACATTCGCTTCATCACCTAGTTACTTAAGGAATAGGTCTCATAAACTACATTCTCTTTATCACCTAGTGACTTAAGGAATAGGTCTGATAAACTATATTGCGTCATCACCTAGTTACTAAAGGAATAGGTATCATAAACTACATTCGCTTCATCACCTAGTTACTAAAATAATAGGTCTGATCAACTACATTCGCGTCATCACCTAGCTACTAAAGGAATAGGTCTCATAGACTACAAACGCTTCATTCTTCATCACCTAGTTACTAAAGGAATAGGTCTCATAAACTACATTCGAGTCATCACCTAGTTACTAAAGGAATGGGTCTCATAAACTACATTCGCTTCATCACCTAGTTACTTAAGGAATAGGTCTCATAAACTACATTTGCATCATCAAGTAGTTACTAAAGGAATAGGTCTCATAAACTACATTCGCTTCATCACCTAGTTACTTAAGGAATAGGTCTCATAAACTACATTCGCGTCATCACCTAGTTACTAAACGAATAGGTCTCATAAACTACATTCACTTCATCACCTAGTTACTTAAGGAATAGGTCTGATAAACTACATTCGCTTCGTCACCTAGTTACTAAAGGAATAGGTCTCATAAACTACACACGCTTCATCACCTAGTTACTTAAGGAATAGGTGTGATAAACTACATTAGCTTCATCACCTAGTTACTAAAGGAATAGGTCTCATAAACTACACACGCTTCATCACCTAGTTACTTAAGGAATAGGTCTGATAAACTACATTCGCTTCATCACCTTGTTACTAAAGGAATAGGTCTAATAAACTACATTCGCTTCATCACCTAGTTACTAAAGGAATAGGTCTGATAAACTATATTCGCGTCATCACCTAGTTACTAAAGGAATAGGTCTGATAAACTACATTCGCTTCGTCACCTAGTTACTGAAGGAATAGGTCTGATAAACTACATTCGTTTCATCACCTAGTTCCTAAGGGAATAGGTCTCATCAACTACATTCGCTTCATCATCTAGTTACTAAAGGAATAGGTCTGATAAACTACATTCGCTTCATCACCTAGTTACTAAAGGAATAGGTCTGATAAACTACATTCGCTTCATCACCTAGTTACTAAAGGAAAAGGTCTGATAAACTACATTCGCTTCGTCACCTAGTTACTAAAGGAATAGGTCTGATAAACTACATTCGCGTCATCACCTAGTTACTAAAGGAATAGGTCTCATAGACTACATTCGCGTCATCACCTAGTTACTAAAGGAATAGGTCTCATAAACTACATTCGCTTCATCACCTAGTTACTAAAGGAATAGGTCTCATGAACTACTTCCGCGTCATCACCTAGTTACTAAAGGAAGGGGTCTCATAAACTACATTCGCTTCATCACCTAGTTACTAAAGGAATAGGTGTCATAAACTACATTCGCTTAATCACCTAGTTACTTAAGGAATAGGTCTTATTAACTTCATTCGCGTCATCACCTAGTTATTAAAGGAATAGGTCTGATAAACTACATTCGCATCATCATGTTTTTACTGAAGAACTTTTCCTCATTAATTATTTATGCTTTATCTCATAGTTAACTATAGAACTTGGTCTCAAAAGCTACATTCGCTTCATCATGTAGTTACTGAAACGTCTTGCCTAACATACTTTATTTGCCAGATCATGCACCCATTTTCGCCACGAATACAAGACTAAGAGCTACTTTTATTTTCGTCTTCGAATTTGGCATGCGAAAAACCGTATGTAGACAAAAATCACCGAATTTTCACACCACTGGATGTTTGTTCCATTTTTACAATGAGACGTTCCGCACATCAGTTACATGTGAAACACTTGTTCATGCATTTATTAAATTAAATGACTGTTTTCGATAAGTTATGAATAACGCAAGTCGAAAATAGAGGGGCAAAAGCCGCCTTGTTATGTTCGGCGCGTCACTTTGCAAACTCTGGCCCTGTCAGTTGTAGATTTTCAATATTCGCGAAACTGTAGGAAACACGAAATGCAGATATCTGCCACCGTAGAAAATAAAACAAGCCATTATATTTATTATTTAAAACAAAATAGAATTACTAGTTTGAGTGCAAACAAACCTCATATGCCCAATTTTAAGTTCTTTCATACCATGGTACACCCTTCTAGTCCTGAATACTTATTATTATTGATTACTAAATTAAATTATTCACTTACATTATAGGTGGCAGATAAATTAAAAGTCTATTTAATATTCCTTTTAATGAAAAGTTTACAAAAGTAGGTTATTTTTTCCTGTATCAACAAATGTTTATACAATGAATTTTTAAGTTCAGCTTACCCTGTTTTGAGCAGTTTTATACACGTGGTTCTTTGTCCTGCACAACATAAAAACTATAACCCACTGAGTATATAGCTAGATAGAAATTCTTATAAATAAACAATGTTTATCTTCAATTTTTATTTCTAAAGAATCAAATTATTACTTAGAAAAGTTCAAACATTTCAAATTGAATTTATTAAACAATTATTTACTTTTAAAAATAAGGAGGGTTGTTTGAGAAGTTCGTATATTTATTTAATAACTTCTTTACTTGTCGACGTATTCAGATACTTTTTGCATTGTTAAAACACCGAAGCATTCTTTTCCACGTAACATAAGCTGAATGTTGACTTTTCAATGATCTTTTGTTAGAAAGTTTTTTTATTGAATCAATGTATCTCTGTAGGTCTGTAAGGAATACAGAAATACTGTTTTTTCTCCTTATATCCTAATGATTTATAAGTTAAATGTCTGGTGGACATTTATACCTGATGAAAAATTGAATAAATATTTGAATCATACATTGATGCTTATCAGATAAATATATAACTTCAAAACATGTTTTTGCTGTTGTATGCATAATTTCTGAACATTGTCTTTTTCAGTTTGATTAGTATTAGAAGCTAAAAAAAATCATTGAAATTTTTTGAATGCGTTAAAACATTTGTTTGTGTAAAATTACAAAAATATGTGCATAACATATTTACTTATTTTTGTTTGAAGTCATGTATCATTTTGCATGTCTGTCTGCTACAGTGACACATGCACCGCAGTCCAGGAAGTCTGATCAGTCACTACCTGCTGAAACATGATCTGAACAAATCACATTTTTACAGAAGTCATCACTTGAACCCGCCGCTACATGGCCCTGCATCGTAACTGTGATATATGTCATGGCCCCATCGACAGTCCTGTCTTTGGCAACTGCCGTTACACGTCCCCGCTTAAAAAAACGTGGTCTCGTCTGCTACTGTTACATGACTGCCCTGGACGACAATCTTGGTCTCGCCTGCTGCTGTTACATGGCCCTGTACCACAATCTTGGTCTGTTACATGTCCCTAAATGGCAACCATTGCCTTATCTGCTTTCGTTTTCAGGACCTGAACGGCTACAAACCCCGCATGCCAACTCGTATCCTGCCGTGACACGGATCCGGACGAAAACCATGGCCTCGTCTCGCGTCACTACACTGCACTTGACTTCAACCTTGATCTCGTATCCTGCCGTGACACGGACCCGGACGACAACAATGGCCTCGTCTCGCGTCACTACACTGCACTTGACTTCAACCTTGATCTCGTATCCTGCCGTGACACGGATCCGGACGACAACCATGGCCTTGTCTCGCGTCACTACACTGCACTTGACTTCAACCTTGATCTCGTCTCCTGCCGTGACACGGATCCCGACGACAACCATGGCCTTATATCGCGTCACTACACTGCACTTGACTTCAACCTTGATCTCGTCTCCTGCCGTGACACGGATCCGGACGACAACCATGGCCTCGTCTCGCGTCACTACACTGCACTTGACTTCAACCTTGATCCCGTCTCGCGTCACTACACTGCACTTGACTTCAACCTTGATCTCGTCTCGCGTCACTACACTGCACTTGACTTCAACCATGGCCTCGTCTCGCGTCACTACACTGCACTTGACTTCAACCATGGCCTCGTCTCGCGTCACTACACTGCACTTGACTTCAACCTTGATCTCGTCTCGCGTCACTACACTGCACTTGACTTCAACCTTGATCTCGTCTCGCGTCACTACACTGCACTTGACTTCAACCATGGCCTCGTCTCGCGTCACTACCCTGCACTTGACTTCAACCATGGCCTCGTCTCGCGTCACTACACTGCACTTGACTTCAACCTTGATCTCGTCTCGCGTCACTACACAGCACTTGACATCAACCTTAATCTCGTCTCGCGTCACTACACTGCACTTGCCTTCAACCTTGATCTCGTCTCGCGTCATTACACTGCACTTGACTTCAACCATGGCCTCGTCTCGCGTCACTACACTGCACTTGACTTCAACCTTGATCTCGTCTCGCGTCACTACACTGCACTTGACTTCATCCATGGCCTCGTCTTGTGTCACTACACTGCACTTGACTTCAATCATGGCCTCGTCTCGAGTCACTACACTGCACTTGACTTCAACCTTGATCACGTCTCGCGTCACTACACTGCACTTGACTTCAACCTTGATCTCGTCTCGCGTCACTACACTGCACTTGACTTCAACCATGGCCTCGTCTCGCGTCACTACACTGCTTTTGACTTCAAGCATGGCCTCGTCTCGCGTCACTACACTGCACTTGACTTCAACCTTGATATCGTCTCGCGTCACTACACTGCACTTGACTTCAACCTTGATCTCGTCTCGCGTCACTAAACTGCACTTGACTTCAACCTTGATCACGTCTCGCGTCACTACACTGCACTTGACTTCAACCTTGATCTCGTCTCCTGCCGTGACACGGATCCGGACGACAACCATGGCCTCGTCTCGCTTCACTACACTGCACTTGACTTCAACCTTGATCTCGTCTCGCGTCACTACACTGCACTTGACTTCATCCATGGCCTCGTCTTGTGTCACTACACTGCACTTGACTTCAACCTTGATCTCGTATCCTGCCATTAGAAGGGCCCAAAAGGATACAAAGAACCTAGTGACACCACCTCCATTTTGGGAAATATACTATTTGGAATTTGAAGTACAACTTCTAAGTAATTCATGCAAACAAAGTTGCTTAAGTAATTTATGCAAAACATAAGTGGTATGAGAGCATAATTTGGAAAGATTTCATCTCCAAAAGCTGATATCTTAATTTTATATTTAACAAATGGAGAAAAATGTTATCCTATCGCGGTGTTTTTCTGATCATTATTTATTTGAAAAGTTGCCATTCCTTTAATTGGCAACAGAGCTGTGTTACTATGCCGAGATATTTGGTAGCCAATGCCATTTCTCACTCCGCACATTCTTAATCATAAAAATCTTTCTTCATGTCATCTAAATATTACATAAAAATAAAGGCCTGAAATTGATTTGAAAACAAAATATGATGAAGAGAATGGGTTTGTCGGGGGATTACAATCAAACAAAATTTATTTCATATAGTTTATGCTGACGCAAATAATGTTTTTCCAACATTACAATTGATATCACTAAGCAATTAAACATTCATTCTCTTTTTAACGTCAAAGTACGATATAATTAGTTCCTAATTATAATTGTATTTGAAAATGAATTTTGATTAAAAATTAATGAATGCCAATAACGAATATTATCTCATCGGAGTTCTATTCAGACTACAGTTCTGAGCACCCAATAAAAGTATACCACGTGACCATTTGGCGTGCGCGAATTGTTTAACAGTATTTAATTTACCAGAGAGGCGGCATAATATCAGATACTTAACAGTAACCGTTTAGTTATATTCCATTTGTTTACGATAATGGCAATTTGTTTAAGATAATTGGTTTAAAGTGATCATTTGTTGAACATTTGTTAACGTAAGTATGGTTTGAAGGTTTTCGAATGCGTTATGTGGTTTTAGCAGCAGGAGATGTAACAATATTTGTGTTCCTTTTGATGATTTACATTTTAATATTTATGTGCCGAACAACTTTTATTTCAACAATGTGTTATTTTCCAATATTGTTTGCATTTGAAATATTTTAAATTGTTCCATGAACTATTGTATATCTTTGGAGATCTGACATTAATTAATTGTGTGCATATTTATGTTCAATTTCATAGGTTTACATACTCAATATTTTATAAATCTAAATTCTCAGTCATAATTTATAGTAATGTTATGCGTTTGCATAGCTACTAAAGTCAGAAAAGTTATATGCGGTGTTCACGATCATTGAAGCTACAACGTTATACGACTCGCTCGTCGAGTAACAATTAATAAATAAATTTCCAGGTATGTAAAGTGTATTGAAGGTTTAATAAATTTCATACTGTAAAACAAATGTCAAACTGAGAGATTGGCCACACATGCTCCTATATGTTCTTTTAATTTGCAGGAAACCAGAACAATGACAACTTCCATATTTCTTGGAACTTTGATTGCAACTCTCCTGTCGCTCGCTTTGGAGACGTCATCGCAATGTAAGTGTTCTATATCATTGTAATGTGCTTATATTTTGTTGTATCATTTTGGTAAAGTTTTAAATGTTTGCAGCTTATTGTCTAAAGATAGTAGTCTGCCTCGGATTTCCAAACGTGTGACTTCCATAGCTAGGCAACAACCGTACTATCTGTAATGTTATGGTATTATATAGTGTTATCAGGTGTCTGTCCAACGTATATTCAGTCCAACATATACCTTCTCGCCCCTTTTCCAACACCTTAAACCCTTGACTATTTCAAATTAGACTATTTGTTGTAAAAGTAATCTATTGTTTAGTTTTTGTCATAGCAGTAGATAGCAAAAGAATAGTCCAATGGTGTCAATATGCCATTATACTCTCCACCATCCGGTGTCAGTATGCCATTATACTCTCCACCATCCGGTGTCAATATGCCATTATACTCTCCACCATCCGGTGTCAATATGCCATTATACTCTCCACCATCCGGTGTCAATATGCCATTATACTCTCCACCATCCGGTGTCAATATGCCATTATACTCTCCACCATCCGAAATTATCCGTTTCTCCCGTTTAGTGCCTAACTCACTTATGGATGATTTTAGGCAAACCTATTTTTTTCTTATTAACCTTGCTGGTTTATTGTAAGGTTAACTAGACATTAGCCAATCACCACAGTGATTCATATAAAATGAGCGCTGCCAATGTAACAGGGTCTGTTACTAATGTTAAACGGACCCCAACTGCTGCAGCTTGGAAAATAAACGGCTATCAAATTTCAGAAAATAAAATGCATGATTATGTTGTGTACCTTTTATATTAATGTATTTCATTCTGCATAAATGCGTTCATGTCAGAAGAACGTGAGGGTGATATGAAGTATCTTCATATTATAATAAACATCAATTATGTGTTAAGAAATGAATAGTTTTATACTGTATTGAATTCCATATAACAAACAATCAATAGACGTATTTTTAATGGCAAGTAATAGTTATTGCACCCACAGCTCAAGCTAGTAGTATGATAAACGAGCGCTTAGCACCAATACGTAGTTTTAATCACGAGGGTTTCGGGTGATATTCTGTTTTTGTATATTTTTTTTCCAAGGACATCGTCTTCTAAATAGCGTGCGGTATATAGGTGAAAAGGGTTAAACTTATCCACAAGTTAGCAAATGAACGGCTACACCAACTTTCAAGGCTAGTCATATAACAAACAATCAATAGACGTATTTTTTTTTAATTTAAATGGCAAGTAATAGTTATTGCACCCACAGCTCAAGCTAGTAGTATGATAAACGAGCGCTTTAGCACCAATACGTAGTATTAATCACGAGGGTTTCGGGTGATATTCTGTTTTTGTATATTCTTTTACCAAGGACATCGTCTTCTAAATAGCGTGCGGTATAAATGTGAAAAGGGTTAAACTTATCCACAAGTTAGCAAATGAACGGTTACACCAACTTTCAAGGCTAATCATATAACAAACAATCAATAGACGTATTTTTTTTAATATAAATGGCAAGTAATAGTTATTGCACCCACAGCTCAAGCTAGTAGTATGATAAACGAGCGCTTTAGCACCAATACGTAGTATTAATCACGAGGGTTTCGGGCGATATTCTGTTTTTGTATATTTTTTACCAAGGACATCGTCTTCTTAATAGCGTGCGGTATATAGGTGCAAAAGGGTTAAACTTATCCACAAGTTAGCAAATGAACGGTTACACAAACTTTCAAGGCTATTCATTAAAAGCTAATGTGCAGATGAAAACAAAAAAGGACTCTCAAACATAATACAATCATGACCAATGAAATAATATACATAATGAAAAGTAAATAATGACATCTAATATTATGCAGCTGAATGCATAGCGTTGCCAAACGAAAACGAAGTAAATTAATTCAAAAAGCGTCGTTTGACGACGCTATAGAACTAGATTACGACCCATCGTCGTCGATGCTGATCGGTGAAATGTACACAATTGCGTGTTTGCGTCTATCTTTACAAAAATGGAATGTGTTTCCGATCCGGATAAAAAAGAATCCTACCCTCTGGCACGCTGCATTGTTGTCAACTCGGCTAGCCTCATAACCGGCTACCCATACGTGCCCGAGGGTCTAAGTTGTCGATCCGGAGATATATTTTCCGATAATATTATTATAATTATGCCTCTTTTCTAAAGGAGTCTTTACAATAATGATTCGAGTAGCAGCCTAGCACACCGTGTAACTAAAAGCTTTTGACGAAACGCCAATTAAATTACCTTTTCGAAGAGGTTGATTTATTGCAGTTTGAGGACATTGCTTTGCACCCAAAACATTAATCAATTAGTTAAAGAAAACATTATGAAGGAAATTATAAACATAGAATGTCTCGGTAGTTCATATGCACCTAATCTAAAGATCGCAAGGTATTTGTGAACGTGAACTTGTCTGGGACTTTTAAATATTATTACTTTTTTATTATCAGATGTTATTTCACTGAAACTAACGAGTTACTGTATCATTTTCGCAAACAGAAGGAATGAAGTTTCCATTTTAAAATGTGGACAGCGCATGCGGACAGTTAATCCGGACAACATGCATATAGTATACCATATTTATACAGCAAAACACAAATAGGATTAGGCAAACAATCGTCTGAATAAAGCATATTTGACGATACAGAGTTTTTTATACATTTTACTTTCGAAATTTCCAACGATGTTGATGATTAAGAATAGTGAATTTCCATTGCATCTGAATCTATTGAAACGGCTTAGTTTCACGGATCCTTTACTAGTAAGTGTTTCATTGATAATCGACACAGTCATTGAAGCTTATGTTTTAGGGTACGATACGCAAGGGAATAAAAGAAATAATAAATACAAAAATACTTGCCACAAATGTTTTTAACAAAACCATGTGAACAAACATCCTAATGACCAATAAAAAAATTACTTGCACTTGCGTTTTCTATCTTTTATTACACTGCCAACGTATGGACTGTGAACCCTTTATACATAATTACAGTATTATATTCAGTGAAATAGCTACGATACGGTTGTATTGACGCCGGAATCTGGTGCATTTTATGATATGTCAAAGAGCTATTGTAAACTAAATATTTTTGATAACTATCCGATTTGTTATATAAATACAACTCTGTTGTCTTTTGCTGTTTTACATGAAATCAATCAATTTCTCTATGTTTCAACTTCTCCGTTCAACAGTATTACCATCTCGGGCAATGACTTTATTGGAATTTTCAAATGTTATTTTCAGGCGATACATTTTTACCGTCTTGTAATGATTTAAACACTTAAAAATACAAATTTGATCAGGTAATAAAACAGTTATTTCTGTTTTGTTTAGATAACGTTCAGGGTAGATGTCTTCCGTTCCTCTTTGACACAACAGTTTTAACTGTTTCAAAAATAATCATAACGTAACAGTATGATGATGCATGGCAATTTCATCAACGATAAAATAACACATCCTAACGATCAACTATTAATAGAAAATTCAAGTTTCAACATTTGACTCTATCAATACTACGAATGCAATAGTATTCGTCTTAAGCATACGTTTACTGCGATGACATCTATTACCATTTGTTTCATATGTTCGCTCGAAAAAATGTTAGTCAGAACTACCAAAGGCGTTTTCAATATTGGTGATATTTCTTCTTTCATCTCGGCGTCGTTCTTTTCACAGAACGTGTAAAGGCAAAATACTGTAAGGTTTCCTTACATGAAATTAAGTACTTTTTTATTATGGAAAGTAAGAATGAACTATTGGTGTTAGCATAAGTAATAAACGCCTTGAGTCATGTCACTATCGAGGTAGAACGCAGTCGGACTTCACACACTTTAACAAACCCAACTGCGCTCACGCCCCGATAATAACATCAGTTTCGCATTTAATTCTAAATAGAAAGAAAAGCTAAATATTAACTTTCAGTCTAAATGCTTATGGAAAAAAAAAAACATTTAATCCTCTAGACAATTTGAAACAGTTAAAATTGTATTCTGTTTAGGGCAGCATGCATAAAACGAGACGCCAAGATGGATCGCAAAGAGGTTCAGTTTTTTTCGGATTGAGGAAATCTCGATTCTACTAGCTGTTTTATTATCTTCTGACAATTAAGCCTCCATTACTTACAAACTTAATATGTTTGCATTCCGTTTGAGTTCAAAGATTAGTCAAAATGCATCTTCAGTGCATGAACAAATTCATTATCTCGAATTAATAAAATATTTTACTTCTTGACTTAAAACATTTCATTTCCCATTATACACTCAGTCAAAAAAGAAACGATACCTGGACACTTTTACACTTTATTTCTTCTCTCTATGACACTTGTCTGAAATGTGTTTTTTAAATTTAATATTTAACAACCATTTAAATAAAATTTCATAACATTAGTAGAAAACTATCAATACTGGCAGATTATTTGCTGCTGTAACAACGATAATGCGAAAACTCAATTCACAAGTAATCAGTATCTGGTATGTCCACCATGTGCGTCTCTAACTGCAATACAGCGACGTCGCATTCAGCGAATTAGTCTCCTGTGATATCGCTGCCCACTCTTCGTGCACAAAACGTGCAAGCTCATTAGCGTTTTGAGGATTACGCTGTCGAACACGGCATTTCAAGACATCCCATAAATGCTCGATTGGAGACAGGTCAGGTGAGAATGCAGGCCATGGAAGAACTTAGATATTTTTATCTTGAGGGTAGGTGGTTGAAACTCGAGCGGTGTGACACCTAGCGTTGTCCTGTTGAAACATAGTGACGTTCGGATTGGCGTTGATGAATGGTGCAAAAACTGGCTCCAAAATCTCATTTCGATATCGTTGTCCTGTTAGCCTACCTTGCACTTTCACTAAATGGGTTAGAGAATGAAATGATATTCCACCCCATACCATAACGCTAGGTCCCCCAAATCGATCTCTCTGACGTACACATGCGTCCGAAAAACGTTTGTTGCGTCGTCTATAGCAACGTATGCGTCCATCAGCGTGATCCAAGTAAAACCATGATTCTTCGCTAAATAACACGGTGTTCCACTGTTGTTGAGTCAAACGGTGATGTTGGTGTACCCAATCCCGACGTTTACGTCGACGTTCGGCTGTATGGCACGGGCCGTTATGTGGGCGTCTAGCCCTAAGTCCATGTTCGGCAAGCCTATTTCTCACCGTTTGAGCACATATCCTGGCATTGGTACGTCCAGGTGTTATAGCTGCGGTGGTCGTTGCCGGCTAAAATATGTTACGTAGATGTGACGCCCTCATATAGCGGTCTTGCGCAGGGGTCGTTACTCGCGGGCTGCCAGATCTTTGGTGATCATTAACTGTGCTATGTGTTCGATAACGACCCGCAAGACGAGATATTGTCACACGCGACACACCGAAACGTGCACCAACGTCACTATGACGTACACCTGCCTGTAGCATACCAATAGCCCGATTACGTTCATTAGTTGACAAACGTGGCATACTTGTTACGAAAGAAACCGGATAATTAATGTGTTTTTATTCAATTGTACTTCAACCCTTACACAAATCAATATTCACTTTAACTCAACATGTACCATGTACCTCGTACCCCGTGCAGCACGTGAAAATCTAAAGAAATGTCGTTTACTTAAATGCTTCAATGAATTTAGCTAATCCCTATGATTTACATGTACGAACTATAACCACTTAATTTTAGTTAACTTTTAAGGATATTTACTTATTTTTAAAGAAATAATTGAAGTATTTATACGGTATCGTTTCTTTTTTTGGTGAGTATATATTTACACAAAGAATGAAGACTAATGTAGATTATAAATTGACGTAATAACCATAGACAAACTGGACCAGGCGTAGTCCTATTTAACCGTAATATCGATTGAAATAAGTCGGGTCAAGAATTTAATATATGCCAGCGCACGCCAGTAAGTATAGATTAGAGTTCGTTAAAGTATTTCTTCGTGAATAAGTAGCCTAAGGAAGAGGAGCGCAGCGAAGCGACCCTGGAATCCTATTCACGAAAAAAATACTGAATTAATTCTTACCGACTTAGAATTAGACCCTCCCAAATGGCATCAGCTTTAAAATTAATCCGTGCGCCTGTCTAAAAGATCTGTCAATCACTGCAAGATAGTGTGACGTCATTTAAATCAGCGTTGACACTAACATCGTGCCTTTGCATTTGCAGGCAGTTAGCGGGACTATATGCGCATGCGCAGTTATAGCAATTTACTTATTCATAAAGAGTTGTCTTTAGCAATAAGTAAAGATTCTTCACTAATAAGAAACTGAACATTTCAAAAATCTAGCGTCCCTGATTGTCTGACAATGTAGGACAAACACTAAAGTACGGATAATGTACGGCGATTAACACTATGACCCGTGTTCTCAATCACCACACATTCACTTCTCAAATTCAATACGATATTTCCCTGTTAAAACATAACGATTCAAACGCAGGGACTATTGGTATTCAAATACTTGAGCAAATTTCAAGTGTATTTTATTATTTGCATAAAACTTATACAAGACTTAGATATGTCGTCGTGTGAATAAGTGTCATGGTGAGTTTCTGAATGGGTGTGGCCTTTTAAAAGACCGCCGAAATCCTCCGAAACATGACGCACGTTTGTTGCCATTGACAACATGTGATTCACTGGAAACGTCCCAGCATGCAATGTTATATTTGATATGCTTTCGAAACGAAACTGGAGAATTTGTGACTTAGTAGCAATAATTGATAACCCCATTTATAAAGTCTTATAAAAAAAGTTTGTACTCAAATCATTTTTATCATTTAAGTTAAACAGAATAATGCAATCAAATTAATATGTTTCTTGGGGGCCTCAGTCATTGTTTCCCGCCTTTAAGGGTTATTTAGATTTTTTTTTTTAAATGATCAAGGCTACTAATTACTTTTACTGTAAACCATAGCATGTATGTATACATTTACTTTATCTCCTTTATCTATTGTTATAAACTTATATTCAACTTGGAGGTAGATGATCTTGTTCTAGGAAGTTACATTAAATGTATTAGTACTATAACTCGTACCAGATGAACTATTTGAGCAGAGAGTTCAATTATCTTTGAGCATTATCCACTTGTTAAAGTGATCGAAGATCAAGGTTTGTATTTATGTATTTATCTCTTGAAGATCATGTCAAGCAGTAGCTTGAGTGATACTCGAGCGTAAATTGCACAATAATTCTCCTCTTTGCGATAGTTATGACTAGATGCGAAATGACGGAACTAATATTTTATTAAAGCTCTGGCGCTGGCTTCGAGTGAAAGCATCAGTAATAATGCACCTATTGTAAACAAATTTTCGCACGGTAAACATTCATATCTTTAATTGATAAATCCTTTAATAAGCGACGCTTTGACAATGTTTGAACCAACAAAAGGAACATGACACATCAATGAAATTCATTAATGTAAATAACAAATATATTGGACAAAACAAATTGAAGTGACTGATCTATTTAAATAAAACATTTTTTTATCTATTTTTACTCTGACGCGTTTTTGAACCGTCTGAAATATCACAATACACTGTTGCGCAGATACCATCCCCTCCTCCCGGGACAACCGTTTTGACTGTTACTAAAATAACCATGAAATCAATTTATATTGATGGAAGGCGACATCATAAATTATTAATAGACAATGATGAATTTTTTTTTTAATTAAATCAACTATTAGAGAAGAACTCAACTTTTTTTCCATTTGATTTTATCGATACCACGCATTGAATAGATTGAAACGTTCGAAACATATACCATTAAATTGTCCTTATACTTTCGCTCGAAAACATTTTATTCAGAACTATCAAAGACGTTGACAAAATTAGGTATTATATGTCTTCTTCTACTCTATCTTAATTTAGTAAAGCTTTCAATTGACCAGTTCGAAGATACAGTTTAAAACTCAGCGGACAAATAAGAGGATTATATTTTAGGTGAAGGTGAAAGCAAAATATTTGCTTTGTCCAATGGCTTAACTTAAAAACCTCTTTTAATCATTTAGATGATTTGTAAATGTTAAAATTGTAATGTGTTCACAACGCGGTTCATTACAATTTTCTGACAATTTACCGTAAAAAACTTAAAACGCTCAAAGCAAAGTGCCAATACAATTTATATTATGTTTTCGCATTTTAAATTTGTTTGCCTGATTGATAAACAAAATTTGGTCCAAATACAATGCGATTGTTGAAGAAAGTTACAATTTCAATATGGTTGTTTGACGATCAATACTGTCAAGAGATGTTTACAATGGTGAAACTTTACCCTCTGACAAACAGTTGGACAAGTGACAACAACAATTTAATGTTTAATCACAATGATCGCAATAAAACGATTTGGATCGTATATTGGTTAATTGTAAGAGACCCTTAGAGCTATTATTAATTTTAAATAGAATTCACTAAATACTTGAACAGCATACATGGTCAAATCTATTTTGCATTAACTGAAATATCGATAGTGTCAAGAGAAGACACTATATTTGTAATGAGAAGGTCAAATGTGCGAAAGTTATACGTGCATCCCCGTTATCCATGCAAAATATTTTCTCTTCTCTTAGACAGCCTGGTTCCTTGTGGTTATAGTGACACTTTTATTCAAAATCAATACATACACATGCATAACAAACTTAAATTTAGACCGATAAACCTTTAACTACTTACTAAAAAATGCATTTATGGAAAATATTAATTACTAATAACAAGATTGTTACCGTGTATTTATTAGTAGAAAGTGCAAAAATATTAAATTATTGGTGAATGCTAAAAGATTTATTGTGGTCTACTTAAGTCTAATAAGGTAGAAATACCGTGTTTTATGCTCATTTCCTTCAAATTAGACTGGGTATCCTTCATAAGAACCATTGTTTTCGACATTTATTCATCCTTTTTGGAATACTAAAACAATATTATTAATTGTGGTAAATCATATTTGGGAGTAAGAGTGCATCTTTAAGAAATAAGATGACATTAAAAGATTTAAAACATATTTCAATGCTTCATATACATTTGACCACAATGTTAGGGACTCGCTCATGTTTTTGGACATTTTTTGACGGTGACGTTTATAAAAACACTAATATCATAATTATTTCACTCATTGAATCTGAAATTGCAGAAGAACAATACCATAACAATGTTGACTACCCTCGTGTAAGTGGTGTGCCAGACCAGTCCGGTTCAGTCATGGAACAAATAGAGAAATGTCACCAAAAACCACTCGCCCACAAGGCTTTAAACATATTCAAATCAACTATTTAACATTCGAGTATTTTGTTTAATTACGTTAGTATACTCTTTATAAAATCGTGAACTTCCACAAGAATACTGGCGTTAGAAAAAGCAAATGTCCCTTTATTGAAAACAGAGAGACTTCACCTCACGATAACTAAAACAATTGGGATTCGAAAACGACGCGATATCGTATAAACATCACATTTAAATCAACTTTTTATCAAGCCAAGACGACGTGCACACTATTTCGCTTTTACGTTTTTTTGAAAGACAATTTTAAATGCGATATGTCCGTATTGTTTCTTCAACGGTTTCTAGTTCAAACATCTGTAATAATACTGCTATTGTGAAATAATGATCGCACGGTAAACATTTATACTTTAAATTGTAATACATGTTTTTATAAGCAACGAGTGTACAAAGCTCTAGTTAACAAAAGGGACACGGCTCATCAATAAAACTGCTATTGTTAATTGTAAATGTATTGGACAAAACAAATTGAAGAAAACGTTGAGATATCTCACAGGAATATTTTCTATTTATTCGTACTGTGTCACATTTAATGAACGTCTGAAAGATAACATACCCTGTAGAACCCCGTAGAGAAGCGCCACATGAACATTTGTTATTCTTTATGAACGAACACTGAAGTATATTTTATTTTTGTTCCAGAAAGAAAGAATGCGAATTCTGTCATGTTATATATCATTAGAAGTTTCGTATTGACAACCACTTCATGTTGACATTTCTTTAATATCTCACTACATAAGAGCGCCCATACAAACACACACTATCATTTTGTAATTTTGTAATTTTGTTTTCAATAAAACAAGCTAAGTTTTCTTTCATGAAAAATATGTCTTACCCAACATCGAATGCTGATTTCCGAAATTAAATTAATTAAAATCTCAAAATTATTAACGTTTATAAAATGAAAATTAAAGCTGAAATTTAGAAAAAAATGTGCTTTGACAAATTTTCTTGCATATGGCACGAGGTTTGATAAATATCCCGAGAATGCAATTGCATACATGGATATCATTTTTAAAGATGATTTACTTCGGTATGAGTGGGTTTATTGATTAATAATGCATTTCTGATAATGTCACAGCCCTTAAAAGAACTAATGTATTAAGCTTAATGTCATTTCACGAAATCCATTCTGAATATGCGGTCCAAAAAGAGCCTGGAGCTGCATGAGACAATGTTTAAGTATGGATGTAAGCAACATTAATACCCTGCGGTCTGATTAACAAAGGCAAGAGTTTCATAAATCTAACAACGGCTGTCCTTTTTTCATTAAGCTACCATGACTTAAAGGTTAAAAATAACCAAATTAAATTACTTTGATGTTATGATTAAATATTCAGTTATTGTAAGTTTGGGTTTGTCTAGATCTAGCAAAATGACAATGACAACACTATAGAAAACATCACGGCTATTTCGAAAATTGATTAGAGCAAAACATGTCTCAGAATTAGCTGATTTTGGCATCAATGCTCTAATTCAGTCAAATAAGATCACTCACGATAGAACAAATCGCCTCAACACAATTAAACATTAAACACAAACACTTTTGTAGCTTTGAGCAAGACTTGTGATCGATTTATTTTTCTGGGGACTTAAAACAAATTACAAATATACGCATGTACCGAAAACTTTTAACCAGATTATATCTTTATACAATGCGCGAATAATACCACGTTGTACACATTATGATATTCCAAGCCAGGGTAAAAACCATTGATCAAACCTTCAACTGTTTGTAAAATACCTCTGGAAAACTGTACCTGAATACCATAATGCTTCAAAATTCATTCATATTTTCTATGAGATCAAAATGTATCCGTATTTCATTCATTATTCTTCAATCCTTTTTGAAATATTTCAATTTCGTGACACTCGTTTTTTCTAACATTATGAACATTCCAAATAAACTTAACAATTTTTCGATTTTTATTATAACATAAAATGCATAAAACATCTTTGATCCAACATTATACGTCTCGAATTTGAATAAAATCAAGTTAACTGCTCGAGATCTAGCGTAGAACTGACCAATACAATAAAACCCCGAGCATATTTTTCCGCCTTTACGCTCGACTGACCGTACATCACGTGACATCAATCGCTTCAATAACACGTTCTGACTACTTTTTGATGAACGGTATGTTTATGCATATTTTCTGTGCTATAAAACGTAAGTGCAGAACTTACAATTCTTTAATTGGAAAAGAGCCGAACATTTCATTTTTCTTTAAGCGTTAGAAACGACCGGTTCCCGGTGTTACTAATTAAAATATGTAGTAAAAATCAATTTGAACATAGTTAAGATAGAATGTCTCGAGAATACAACCTGTAGACGAACCTGTTTACATGGACTGTCTGATTGCTTGCAGTCAGACTTCGATGAATAATGACGAGCATAAAGTATATAAAGCTATTTCTACAGTGAATTTGTTCTAATTTGCTAGACAGGAGTTTGATCTATTTACAATAAGAAAATGAAATGGCAGTTTGTGCATTGCTGTAATTTAGGTACTTTTGTTTTTACAACGTCTATTTTTCCACTATCCTTTTCGTGAATGAAAATATACTTGAATAAGTATTGTTTGTCCGATAAGTTTCTCCTCAAGCAGGAAGATGGCTTCTTAAATAGATAAATAAATGACCACAATAACACAACATTTCAATGCTTAAACATATGGAACTATTATGAAAATGAAATCAATCTTGTCCAATATTTATTAATCATTGATTTTAATTATGCTCATAGTACAACTAAGGTACTTGTATTGTTTTACTGCTTGGATTATGTCAACTAATTAAAGCTGTTTTGTTCCAGAATAATTATAAATTGTATTGCATTTGACATACAATTGTATATCATGAGGTTAACTGTTGTTGTTTTTTTGTTACGAGCTATGGCTAATTTTCTGGAGAAAAAAAACAACGGCTATTTAGTATGTATATGGTGTGTCAAGTGGTACCTTCATTTCAGACTGTATTGATTAATAGAAACTATTTATAGGCAAGACTGATGAAACTTGATTTAATGCAGCAAAACCTATATCATTATTTTATTGATTATTGTTAAAAGTGCTTATGGATGGTATCTCTTTACAAAAGATAATTATGTAATAATGGGTCTCAAGTTAAACTTTATTAAAGTCTGCGAATCATGATCATTTGCAGGATCATTCAATCTCACACAAGGCAGTGTTTTGCATTATTGTTATGCACAAGTTTTTGTTTGCACAAGGAATACATCTTCATCTTAATATAGCTCTACATGAAATTAGATTATTTTCTCCCAATCGAATAAGTCCGAGACATTTCGCAGATCAACACTGTCATAAAGTTACATTATAATATGATAATACATAATCATGTGCTACTGGATAATACATTATTATTTGTAATGTCTGCACATTGCGTTAGTCTACAATTATCTAACGCACTAGGGACATAACTCTGGATAATTCCTACAATCACTGTCAGCAAGTTTCAACTTGATTTAATAAACAAATACATATGCTATGTTTTTTGTCTGAAAACGACATAAACCGTAATTATGTAAGGCAAAAAAACGTGTGGTTCCATTTAGGCGACCGACCCTATATTCAAGTCCATTTTATTATTATCCTTTTCATTTGGGTTTAGGTGTAAAATATATCAGTATGTGGAGAACGTTCATTTTAATGAAGACGCATTGTGAAACCAAAGTGCCGCGGAGCGAATGTCAATGCTGGTTTGTCATTTTAGTCGAATACGGAGCATAATTCGAAATTTATAAACGAAAGGGCAATAGGCCCTGCTACAGGTCACACACCCACGAACTAATTATCAAATTCAACTGATTAAAACGTATGTCTAGGACTTGCAGTTTCACTTTATATGGCAGTAAATGCATACCTTGAGCATTTGGAATTGGACAACTGTATTACTTAAGGGTGCTGTTGACATGTAGGTAAAGGGTATTTATTAGTTTACCCCCAAATGTTATATGGGATTGATGCGGAATGCGTGTCCCCCAAACAGGTACTTTCTTTAAATAACGTAATGAAGGAACAATGTTCTAGTATTTTATACGCCAACATTCAGCTGAACTGCATTTAATTTTAACTAGTTACAATTATTATAGTGGTCCTCAAACACTTTTTGATGTATTGCAAGATGCCTTTTAAATAAGGTCCAATATTCACCTTCTTTAATTTCTGATTGAAGCACTTACTTTTGTCGGAAAACACACATTCATTATGTTCCCAGGCATAATGCGGTAGGCATCAATTTGCCACTAGCAGTGTTTTCCAAAGATAATAAAGAAATGTTTTCGAATCTATAAGATAATATGCGTCTTGTCGGGTAACACCTCCCCATTGAATCAACAGAATATAAATTTTCGATTTTCTGCAACAATATCACTCCGTTTTGCCATCTACCACGTATGTGGGACCACCTACCGGGGCAACTTCCGACTACTATCCTTTTGGAAATGTTTGAGGCCGGGGTTGTGCAGTACCCAATCAAACTTCCTATATCCTACGTAATTACATTTTCGCAAATGATCGCGCTTTAGCACACCTTGTATGAAGATGTTCCAGATTATTTGTACAATAATGAAGGGGGACGCAGCACTGTTTAACCTTTGTTATTTCGATTTTTCAACACGAGTGTCAATTACCTAATATTTGTTGTTTGATATTGGTGACAGGCAATATGCAAAAAAATGAATATTGGAAATGGAGTAGTATTATTTAATCAACATGTTTAACCCTTTCGCAAATAAATGGTTGACAGGTGCAATATTAACAGTACAGTGATGAGTTATTTTGAAGTATATTCAGACTCTTGTTTGAAGACAAAATCGATATAATATGACGTTGCTGGTATCTATTGCTCACATATAAATGTCTTAATTAAATATGAAATGTATTCATCTCAGTTGAACTAATTGCGACACGAAAATGTCCGACTAATTGGTGTGTTTTTTGCGATTTCCAAACCAAACATTGCCGATTCTGTTTATTTTTCACTATGGTGAGTTGCTTATGAGTACATAAACATCTCATTTTGTAACTATTTCGTTTTGTGCTTTGTAAACTCTGCGGTATAGATTGTAGTTTTAACGACAAAAGCAAGTTTTCTTTTTACTTTATAATACGTTAGAGAGTGAAATACGATTGTGAATATGTACATGTATATCAGGAATCTCTCTATTGATTTCCATTGGTTGTCTGAAGTCAGAACGTGCGCTATAGCCTTACCTTCGTGCACGGGCTTTATAAGAGCAAGGAATGGCGTGCTTTTTTGTTTCAACTCAACCAAAGTTATAGACGCCAATGACCTCGGTAAATAAAGTAGATAGTTCCTGATATACATTGACCCTTCATTTTCGTAAAAGCCATTTAACGGGCGGACTTCCCTCGAATGTGTCACAAAATGTAAACTTAAGTATTAATTGTAAATCAACATTAACCTTTTTCCCGATAACAAAATAAAGCTGATTTATCTTAGATAAAGAAATTCAATGAAATAATAATGTTAACCTCTAAGAGGCTGTATAGATAAAGGGTTTAATTATCTAAATTAAGATTAGTTTTTGTCCTTCGTAGTTTGATCAAAATTTATACCATATTGGAAAGCGTTTTCTTTGTTTATATAACTTCATGGATATCAAAACAGAGCGATAACCAGAAGGCAGATGATTAACGGTACAATAGGAAGCGTACGGATACTCTAAACTTACAATAATATTTTAATGTACACAAGTTACATAACAAACGCTAAAATTGACAGTATGGTACAAAACAATAACTTCCCCAAATTCTCCTGATTGATTAAAATTTAAATAACACACTCTTCTCGCTCGTTTTAAACAATTTCAAAAACTCGGATTGCTGGTGCCATAACTACTAGAATGGCCAGTAACAAATTAAGCAACAATTAATTGTGTTGTTGTTTTTTTGTGTAAACCGAAATCCGCACATTAAAATATAAGACAATTGATATTTACTGCTAAGTAATATAACGTTTATTTTATTTTACAGTTACTGATCCATCGGTTGTCTTGAATGAAAGTAAGTATGCGAAGAATTTCTTTCCTATCTTTAAAAAAATACTATTCTTTATAATTGTCACTTCGTTAATTCGGTGTCGAATATAAATGTTCTAGCACAGCGGCGCCTCCCATGGCGTTTCGTTTACGGTGTTGCGCAGTGGCGGCATCATGTGACATTATAGCCGGAAGTAACCTTGACAGCAGCACTTTGCTATATGTAAACTGTTGTCAAAGAGTAACCTGAAAGAGATTCTCGTTCATAGACTTTCATCATTAGAAGCCATTGATAAGTGTTAAATAGAAGGAAGCCGAAGAATGAACACATACTGAATTATCATCATGAGCAGATGACCCTTTCGCATTTTGACTACAACCCTAACAAGTCAGGGCTGATTCTAATACAACAGCGTACAGGAATAACAATGTCACGTGATAAGTCACTTCCGGCTAGTTGTTACGTGATGGGGCCATTTAGGTCAAACTAACATACTTCTATCACGTCACTCAATTACGTCAATGCGCATCATTGTTAGGGAAGCGCTTTGGGGAGATTCTTTTATTCACCACAGTGCCATTGGCCCGGTACCGGCCCAATTCCGTACAATACCGTACCGGCTTAATACAGGCCGAATGCGCCGGTCCGGTACGGTATATTTCGTTAACAATTAGGTTCATTACTCACACAGGATTCCCGAAGGTATTATGGGATGGAGTAGACCCTTAGATTTATTGCATGACATACGAATATAACATTAACTGCCGCAACCACCACCACCACCACCACCACCACCACCACTACTACTACAACTACTACTACTTCTACCACCACTACTACTACTACATCTACTTCTTCTTCATTTTATAATATTGTAATTACTATTAATTAAACATAAACATTATGATCATGGAACATATTCAATAAAAATGTACGGATAGCAGCAATGGGCTAGCAATAGGTCAATGCATTATTACAGTGTTCGGTCGATTAAAAATCCAATACTGGGCCTGCCACGGTATGCCGATGCCGCCCATGTACCAATTACCTGTACCGGGCCTGTACCGGGCCATTACCGTTGTGCTAACTGGGTGTGACAGCAGCCTGTTTGTTTTTTCAACAAAGATGCATTTCCATGTGATTATATTTGTTTGTTTTCCTGATATACTACAATGAAAACATTTGAATCATTAACCATTCGTGATACATACCTTTCAAGCTGGAGGCACATTCACCATAATGAACTCCGAGAGTCAACTCAGCCGGCTCAGTAACATGTCGACACTTGTGATCCCTGGAGCTCATGGATTTGGCCCTATGGACTCTATTATTCCAAATCGTACGTACTGCGTGTATGTCATTAAAGGATGTCATGAATGGACGAGTATAAAGGTTTCCGATGAAAAATAATGTGATTTTTATAAGACATTATTTGAAAGCGTATAATGTATAGGGGCAATATTATACCGATAATAGTATTGCAAACATGCTGGTTTGACCCTGAAACAATGAAATAAGTATTTTACTTTCGATTTCAAATGAAAAAAGTACACACTGCTTTAACTTTTTGTGTGATGATTGTGTTGTCATTTATTTTACATATTACTAATAAGTAAGTAGTACCCTCTCCAATGATAAAGTTATACTAGAGTTTTATATGCTTATGTCATGACAAAATAATTCCTGCATCGGGTACTTTAGGTTATGCTTGATATTGTATACGGGGCTAGATCCTACAGAAGTTCAAAAAGTAGTTGTTTCCTCCGAGTTGTCATACTTAAATGTATTGCATGAATAATCCGCTTCCAGTGTTGCAATGCTGTTTCTTGTTACCGTAGTGACAGCATATGAGTTTGAAGGTCTGTATACTATTTTAAAGTTGCTGCCCAACTTTCTACTGAATCGTTTCCACGTATGGCTGGGGTTTTATGGCATGTTTTAACTTTGCACATAAACAAATCTTTTCGAAACTGTTTTTTTTTCATTGATTAAGTGATTTTATCATAAGGGAGAGTTATAAGGTGGGATAATATTAAGACAGTAGTAATGAATTGTCGCAAGCCTCTTGAAGTTACGCATTTATTTTAAAGATGGTATATGAAATTCCCTCTAGATGTTTTGGTGACGTAAACAAACCATCCACCAGTGGTACTTAATAAGATGTTAAAGGTGAGGTTTAAGTGATTTAACAACTTGAGATATGTTTGCCTCTGCTCTGCAGGGAATGTAGAATTAGTTATATAAATGATACTTTTTAAATAGAAAGGTTTGCCCATCTTTAAGTTATTTAATATAAGATTTAACAACTTGTTAAAATCTCAAACAATTACTTACTTTAGGAAAGTCGTCCTATTTTCATAAAAATGAAAACGAACATTTCTTTTACAACTCAATCAAAATAGGGCAATTTTAAAAACAAATCTCCACCAAGGTGATTGTTTTTTTTATTCCTTTTACAACACAATTATGAGTGTATAAATAAGGCATATGTGCACATTAAAGACAATAAGCATTCACAAAATAGGTATTAAACACGTCGTTAGTTTTAAATAAATGTTTTGATAAATAACTGTGTCGATTACTTCCATTTTCATAGCATATATATCTATAACAGTTCATCTCGATTTCTGAAAGAAATTAAAAAAAGTAAGAACATAAGAATATATTTACATGAACACTTTCACATTATTTTTGTATAAAGTGCAATGGCATTTCCCATCGAAATCGCGTGCATTTGTTCGATACTTCTGTTCTGTCATTGGGCGCAATAATACTAATGGGCGGGGCATATTTACTACGGAACTATTTTTTTCAATGAAATCGTAGTAAAATTATTGGCAACATGGAAAACTGTTATCTGCAGTAAAGCAGTTAAAACAAAATAAGCAACGATAATTTGATTGATTTTAATGTAGATGATTTCATGATGGATGGAACAGTTGAAGAAATATTAAATGACAATGATGACGACTTATTTCGGTATTTGGAATTGCCATTTGGTAAGATAAAGCATCTGACAAAGCATGAAATCGATGAAATGAAACAAAAGCATATTGTATAGCACCAAGCAACGTCCAGAAGAAAGAGCTAAGTTCAAGACTAAGTCTTCTTGCGTTCTCTGGCTTTCCTTCCGCGAAAGTTCACGTTACCCCACCTACCGCCACTGTCGTTTCATCCAAATTAAATGTTAACTTAGAAAGAAATGACAATGCACTTGCTGATTTGTCCAACACCGTATTTCAACATGATTCATACACCAACTGATTCTTCAATATAACACTCAACAAGTAAAATGACTGGAATTTCTCTCCGATTTGAAAACTCGTGACTTAACAAACTCTAGTATCGCGTATCACGCGAGATATAATGAGAACTTTGTAAGTGGCGATATTTTTGTCGTTTTCTTGTTATTGTTAATTTTTCATAACTCAATTTGAATTTTTCTAGTTGTCATACAGTTATAATACGTATTTATAATATATTTGACCTTGAAAATATAGAAAATAAACATACAAATAAGGAGACTCATTATAAAAATTAATAGAACTCACTATAATAGGAAATCTATATGCACATATAAAATCCTTTGTGTATTAGATTAAATGGAAGTAAAGAAAGTCAGAGCGATGGCTACTTTAATCGAAAAAGTAGAACAATCGAAAACTATATAAGAACTTGAAGAAATAACATGAGAACAAGGTAAGATAAAAGACACAATATGTCATTACACAACGTTAAAGAATTTGGAAGCACAAGAAAAATATAAGATACCAAGGGTATTGTTGCGCCTACCAATTCGCAAAATATCAAGCCATGAATCAGAATCATTACGGATTTGTTCCGGTACAAAACCTTATTTTTCTGTGTATTTTAGTGCAAAACAAGCCCCTGTAAGTTAACGTAAGTTAACATGATTTGTTTATCTTATTACAGGCTATGACTGCGATTTTTACAAGCTAACTTTTTTCATTGCCGATCCGCTTGATCCACTTACTATCAACATGGACATAAAGTTGCAGGTAATTTAAATCTCTCAACACTTGATCTCGTAATGACATCATCTCCGTTCATTGCGATAAACATAAACATTCATATCCAATTACACATTATACACAGATTTTTGTAAATATTTTTATAATTACTATTATAAAACACGTCCATTGCTATGGTCCACAAATATGTTGTAAATATAACACTAGAAATTATTACATCCATAAACCAGTATTGAGCATGAATATATTTATATTGTAATTACACATTTGTTAAACAGTGTTTAATTTGACGCCTTTCCATTTTTATTATTTGACATCGCTTCACTTAGGTTCATGTTCCTTTCTTGTTCGTAAACTTTTGTATTGCCAAATCTCCGGATCGACTATAAGTTTTCATTTTACAAGAGGCGAACCTTTTTTAACACCAATTACATGCTTGTGTTTGCCAGGGCGGGCTAACAGATAGAGACAAACCCAAATGTAAAGTGGACTGGGGTGATACAGAGACCGAAAAGTTGAAAATAGATGATGCCGTCACAAATCATAGCCATACATATTTAGCGGTAAGTCCGTTTTAACACAATAACTACTACAGAGACAAGCCCAGTACTAATACCATTTTACATCCTACGTAGAGGCACACTGCAGGGCCACAAACGACGCTGAATGTGAGACACAAATGTACAGATACTCACGTACAACAAAAATATAGACTACATACGGCAAATGATGATTTGAAAGTATGAAATACACCTTTTTCGGCTAATATTATATCATCCCATATTTGTTAATACTGGTCTCTCAATTAATGCAAAAGGTAAGATATATAATTAAGATCATCATAGAAAATATTGTCATAGCAAAGATAATCTGAGAAAGAGCCCTGAAAAGAATTAACTAAAACAAATTCATTATCTTAGCCCAAAAGTTCCAAGTTCAAATATAACAGAAAATCAGAGTATACCAAGCTCACCCACACTTGGTGTCTTGGGGCGAACTCCTAAGTACAATTTTCAAAACGTTTAGTGCAGCTTGTCCACTTCAGTTGCGTTGTTTATCACCCATTCCTCTGAGCCATAAAGAATTAGTTACAGATACAAGAAGTGAATCAAATTAATTTTAACTTCAACATTATCAAAATATTACCAAATTTCAAAAGTTAATACTTTCATACTTTTTTTTTAAATTGTTCATTTAATGTCTTAATTGTTCTTGACGTATTTTCATTGTAAGGAAACGTTATACCTAATTACGAAAATCATTGACAATCCCAATTCAAAACACCACTTATCGACCATCTAAATGTACATTGTTTGTTCTCTCTTTTTTCAATACAAATATTTTAACTGTATTCACATTCATCTGTCATCCCTATTTTCATCAATATGAATAAACAATATCATGTGGTTACTCTTTACTTTCCTCACTGTTAGTCACTAAAACAATACCACCAGAAAAAAGAAACACACCCATAGACATCAAATGTAAGTAAGTCCTTTTTCAGCAAGGTTCTTAAAAAGTATAATTATAGTTTGTTATGTCATTAATAAATAATGTCAACACAAATGGAGACAGGTATTCAACTTGTTTAGAACACAATAGAAACATCGAACACTGAGAATATGACATATAATCAGAATTAAACATGAGATTTGATATTTTGATAAATAGAGCAGAACGGAAATAAGAACAGAGTAGAAAGAGTAAAATAGATTGAATGTTTTAAGCATTTTGCAAAATTGCATAAGCTTGAACTGCTTCGTATATGGACAGAATCAATCACCGTTTCATTGTTTATAGAATTATCATGTAAAGTAACCAGATGTATTCCTAATATCATTTACAAAACATTTGTTAACGAACCACTTGCGAAAGAGTTTTATTAATTTGCTCATCTTTTGTCATTTTCAGATGGGCATTTATTACATAACACTGGATTGCGATTCAGACCTCGGAAATGGAACGTGTCCCAATAGTCAAATTGATTGCGTTAAAACAAGCGACTTCCTGGATGATTTGTATGCATCGTTCTTGACACCGATGAAATTTCTTGCCCACGAACCTATTTTGGTAAGTATTGCTAAAGATTATCGTAACTGAACCAATTAACATATAGTGTCTGTCACGTGACGTCATAAAGAACACACTTGTAATTTAACTAGTTCAGGACATTTGTTAGTAAGTGAGCCGGTGGCGAGCTTTCTAACATTTTTCATCGACAAGTTGAATAAAAATGTGTTTCCTATGATGATGTTTGTCATATTACATTTAGCACATGCATTTTCCCGGTAGTAAATAGGAAACAGACTTAATTCATCTGCTTTGATTATAGATCGAATACAACAAGCTCGCAAAGCTATGCTAATTCCCGCGCTACATGTGTGTCAGTAATATAACTGCCGGATTTTAAAAACAAAATACATAAATATATATCTATATATATATATCGATCATTTCAATTACGTTTATAAATAGAATGAATAATGAGATTATATCCAGTGGGAATGACATCATTTTACTTTAAACTTCATTTGCTTTCGTTTAAAATGTGACGTCAAAACCAGAGTTATGACGTCATGACTTTGTAATATGTTCATGATGTCATTCCCTGTTCATTTCTTGTTCATCTACAATTGTTATAATATGTTGTAATAGTGTTACATGATACACAGACAAAATGTCTGAGTTGATTTTTAAAAAAGTTTAGCTCGTGATAACTACATAATTACAAATAACATGTCTTGCATAAAAAGCATTTGTGGATATGTTTTTATCTAAATATTCTTTCCAGATAAACAGTTACATGGAATACACAAATTCATCTTGCGAAGCTAACATCAACTGGACCATCACACTTGTTGTAAATGAATCACAATTCATTCAGTTTTACGATTTCGTTCAACCGGGAACTTCCGTTTTAAGTATTGAACCGGAAATTCTAGATCCAGGTGAGTATTTGGTATGTCTGGATGTGGCATTTCCAGCCTTAGGAAATGAATACTGGACTACGGACTGCATGTTTATTCGAGTATATTTGCCGGAATTAGTTGCACACATCAACGGCGGAGAGTATTTGACCGTTCCGCACGGAGACGTTTTGACTATTGACGCCACCGTCTCACAAGATATTATAACAAATCTGACGTCGGTAACATCAATCCCAATGGAGGCGTTTTGGTCATTTACACATTTTCCTACTGGACCGTCAACCAAAGTTTTAAACAGGTTTCAGGCAAATGCACCTTATTTTAATTTCCCTAATGGACACACGGGTTATAACGTTACAAACGGAACTGAATATGTATTAGAAGTAGATACTTCACTATTTCCTGTGGATACTCTTGCTTGTGCAATGTTTACTCTTGTTCGAGGTGACAGACAATCCTCAGCTTTGCAGTTTCTGAAGTTCACAACAAATGCTTTACCTCTAAGTATAGAGTGAGTATGGTTTTAAGTATTAGATTAATATTGTTTGCACGAGAACATACATTTGTGTACAAAACGTTTACAACGACATGCAAGGGCAACAGTTCTTTTTAAAATGATATAATTTTCAATGCATACCGTAGCAAAATGTCACAGGAAAAGGGACATTCCTTGCATGTAATAGAGAAACATGAACTAAATCGTTTGTTCAAAACACAAGAACAAACACGGTTATGATAGTAGCATTTTATACAAATCGATTAAAGCTGAATCTATTAATTGTTCAAATGTAAACGGAGCTCTTTCTTGTCTTCTCCCGCATACTGGTTAGCATAACACACACAAATCATGATGATTATTGGGATCTAAGGTTCTAATATTTATATGTTTAAGTTGTGTATACAACTGCCAACTTGGACGAGAAAGGAAGTTTAATACGGACCGTGTTGAGCTGGATGCAGTTATAGATCCGGCAATTGATCCCCTTTCGCTGGCGTTTTCTTGGACAATTTTCCGATATACCACCGTTTCGGGGGTCACTGCATTTCGGCCGACATCTATAACGTCTTCGACAGGTATGTTCTTATTTTATTATAAATCAATTAGCAAATGTGATCGCAGTCGGATGTGTATATGTTTAGATTATTAATCACAGCATAGTGTATGTTAGTTTCACCTTGCACAAATTAAAAAAAAAATATTAATTTCAAGTAGCTCTAGATTTATTGTATGATGATGTTTGATACTGTAAATGAGTTAATACCATTAACGTATCTCCTTGTTAGCATTACACAAATTCCACTTGCGCCCTCCCCCAGAGTATTCACCAAGCTTATTTTTTATGTTAATATCGGAGAAAAAAAGTAGTAAAAAACGCTCAAAAACACGAATTTGGGCTTGTTTTTTATACATAAATCCCAAGCACCCTGCCACAACTTTAAATAAAAAGATTGTGGTTCTGAGGGAAGGGCGAAAGTGAAAAAAGTACGCTTTTAAGTAAAATAATCCTCTTTAATATTAAATCCAGAAACCGACCGTGCTATAACCTATTTCTACCTTTTGTAAAAGTTTTTTTAAATGAGGAGTTTTTTGGTCAGTTTGAAGTCAAATTTATTTTCAATTAAAGAAATCAAAAAAGAAAAGTAATTATTAGACCATGGAAGAAAATGACGTAAAGAAATGCCTGAATTAATGTTCTAAAAGGCGGGTGATAAAGTTTATTTTGAAAGATAAATGGAGTGACAAATTGTGTGTGTTTTTTACAAGCTAAATACTATCGAAACATATGAAATGAATTTCTCTTTGATTAATTTGTATGGCTGTCTTCTGACTGACACAGAAATGATAACTCATTTCATAGATCTTCTAGCCTAATTGACAATTCTTAAACATATCTCTATAGAAAGTGCAACGCAATTAAAGAAAATGCTTGACTTTAATCACTTATTAATCTTATAATGCAATATATTATTCCGACATAAAAACAAACCTGTATTTCTTTTAAATGGTGATATACTTTTCATATATATTAAAGGCTTAAGTTCAAGATCACTTGAAATGAAAGGGATTGTTCAGGGTAGTCCGTACCTGGTTAGGCTGACGGTCAATGGTGGTGGCTTTGCCACGACTGTCGCGGAGTTCGTTCGCACCGTTAATTATCTCCCATATGGTGGAACGTGTGCTCTTGGCAATTCTACAGGTAAGCACGTTTTTGATGATTTTGATGATTTTTGTAATTTCATTTATAGATATGTGGAATTACTGTTTGCCGTTATATTTTATTTTGGTTTATATGCTGTTTTTCTAGTCTGTTTAAATGTATTCATGTGAAGCTGTTAAATAAATCGAAATATAAATAATCTTTAAAGATGCATACGCATTTATCCCTATAGACGCCGCCTTCTTGTGGCATCTAATACAATGACTTAAAGCAGCTTAAAGAAGCCTATAACTCAGATTGTCTTGTGCTCTATTTGCACGTTCTGGCTTTTTGAAAACTATATTAACGCTTTGTTTGTTAAATATTAGTCATTAAATTGATTGTGTCATTATTCGGAAAGAATGGTCTGAATACCTACTTTATGCTACTGAATTGACCTTCTTAACCTGTGATTAGTTGTGTAATATTTTTTGTTTTAAAAGTGGTTTCTGCCCGTGATTGGCTGACCCTCACGTGCGCAAATTGGAAGGGCAACGACGAACGAAAAACAAAAGGAGTAGATAATAACCCACTTTTAAACTTTGTCGTGCGACAGACATCAGTAGGCGCCATGGTACCAGTTGAGCCAATTTTGAGCACACGTAAGAAATATCACCCATATCACGTTTTATTCCTCTTTGCAAAATCCTGAGAGTATTCAATATCAGTGTTTATAATAATTATGTATTTCAGCAACATCAAATGATTGTTTCTTTTTATCAAACATTCTAATACGTTAAAATGTAAATTTAAACAATATGTTTTGTACATGACCAGCGTTAATATTTATATTTACTTGTAGGTGCAATTCGGTCACACGTCATACTTAAAGTTGGAGCACCACCAACATTTGGAACGACCCTTACCGTAGAAGTCACCGATCTACATAAAAACTTTGTTCTCGTTGAAATAGCCGTCATTGTAAGCTATTTTTTAAAAGAATAATTTATAATATTGCAAATTGAATACGATAAAATTAATTTGTAAAGAGATTATGTTTTCAAACAAGACACGAAATTAATTTAACACAGTGTTTTAATACAATGTTTATATTGATATCACTGCCAGGAGCAAACTCTGGGTATTTTCATTGTATTCATTGTATTAAAGACACAGGAAATAATAAACGTCAAGTTATTTTCGAAGCTTGTCGAATTTTAAGAAACTGTACTATATTACCTTTAACTAAGAACACATCACACTTTTCAAATGCATTTGAAAGAAAACGTTATGAAAACTATGCACTGCTTACTGTAATATCTGCTTTCTGAGCAGTAATAGTATTTAACCAAAACAACAGCAATGTCATTCAATACAATTTGCTACTGAAATATTATTGTTAAAGTCCAATCCAGTGTTCGACTACCATAATGTTACTCCGACAACGGCTGGGGCGGACCTGATTAAAGCGTATACGGAAGTTGAGTACCCATTCGACGAAGCCCAACTCCTGAACATGGGCAAGAGTGATATGATTATAGCCCTTATATCGGCAGTCTGCAGCAATCTACACCTAGTTGAGGTCAGTTGTATTGTTTGCCCTAAGTGCACTGCTTTAAGATGCATTTTACTGACAAAGTGTCAGTGTTTTATCCCATTTTAAGGACTTCTTTAAAAAAATAACCAAAACTACAAAGTTAAGCCCAGTAGCCAAGCAAATTGCGTCGACCCTGTTTTAAGACACAACGTCAGAGCCCGACATACAATACAGAAGGGTCACAACACGTACAAATCAACAAAGGCATAGCACACGATGGTGTGACCTATAAAACAAGGCCTTGGTCAGGTTGTCCCTTACAATTACATTTTATTTAAATCTTTTTTTTATTTTATACAGTCGTATTTGTAACAAAACTCTCGGCTTTTAATTATTCATTAGGTTGACAATATTTTTGAGTTAGCACAGCGACATTTACATAATATTGTTTTTAAACTCGCTTTTAATCGATAGTTTAATATAAGCATGAATGCTTATATGCCTGTCTCCTATAGAATTTGACAAAACTAGATAAGTATCCTTAAATATACAATAAAAAGGCTATAATTTGCTTTTAGCTTCCTGTGCGGAAACCACCCGTTCCAAGGGTATTAAACAGCGGTGGGTCAATCCTCGATCTTAATAAAGATGGCAATACAGATGTTGGTAGCTTTAATGAAGTTTCAGCCGATGCCAACAATGATACTATCGATCCCGCTACTTTGGCAATATATGAGGTCTGAAGCACAAACAAACACTTATTTTTTTATTCAATGACTTATATAAATAAGTGCATGAATAATGAAAAGTAAGTCTATATAAACATGCACATTTCATAGTGTCATTTATGTACCATAAATTTTGCCTGAAGCTATAAATAAAGTCCTGCATCTAGTAAGTCACATCTCCTGTGATAACACAAGTTTATTACGCAATTTAAATCTAACAGGCATACATATTAATTAACGTTTCACTTATGATTGTCAGATATAATTGATATTAAGTTTTTCTTCTTTAAAGGTAACGGATAAAATGACTTCCAATTTAAAGAGTGTGGTTGAAAATGACGTTTTCGTACGAAGAAAGGGAGATAAATATTTAACATCAATCGTTTCGAACGGTTTCAACAATATCGCAGCAAAGAGTAATTTCATCGCAGACTTTACAATGGTAAGGTTTGCTTATCGTACGTTTAGATGACATTGTAAATACAATTTTGTATCTTTTTTTTAGATCGACTATTCAATAAATACGGAGGTATTTCCTAGAGAAATCGCCGTTTGCGAGTGCGTCGGCGTCCGCGTCGGCATCTGTTTTAAATTGTTTGGCAAATTAAAAAACACAGTGGCCTCTGATTGACGTAGACATTTTGATTAGCGTATTCTGTTTGGTCAAAAACCATTAAAGTTATGGACTCTGATTGACTTAGATGGTTTGGTTATATCAGCAAGTCGAACATTTTGGTCAAACATTGTTCAAGTTATTGATGTTTAGACTTCATCTTAATTATAAGACCATGCTACAATAAGTTAGTAAATTTTCTATGATCCTCAAAACAAGCTTCTATTTTTGTAAGCCCATACTAATCATGTATGGTCTTCAGTTATGTTTACCATGGAGAATCAGTGATAGTCGAAGTAAAACCTAGCATTTTTATTACAAAGGTAACATATAGAAACACTTGTTATTATTATATAATTAGGAAGTTATAAACTATAGTTTATTTCGTTACATTATACAGGACATTGTTATGCAGTACAAACGCTCTTCAATGACTCTTGATATTTTGTTAAATGGTGTACTAGACAATAACATATATAGACAGTAGGTGAAAATATTTCTATCCAAACCTGTTTTGATATAATTGAGAGTTTCGGGATCTCTTGTTTAATAACTTTGTATTTCATTTTACAGTTCTACTAATGTTTAGATATTTACAAACTAGAGAGTTGCAAAAATGTCATCAATGTATATAATCAACTGCTCTCTAGCCGTTTCAACAGAGGTTTTTGGGAGCATGTAAAATCATTATTTTAACGTTAGCTTTACGGAATTCAAGGACATATTATGAAATTTATGCAAACGTCTGCAGAAACAAGCTCAGTAGCAAAAAGTTTAAACATAAACCAGGTTTAATTGCACTGGGTAAACCCCAAGACATATAACATAAACTCACAAACGAGAAACACAGAAGAACAGCACAAAACTCCACAAATAGCACAGTGCATACATGCTACATATAAAAAAACTAGGTATGTTTATCAATAATTGTTAGGTACCGCCTTGGAACGGTCAGTTAATGTCAATTTACTGGGAGTTTAAACCAGTTTGTGCACAAACCTCACTCTTATCCAAAAAATCCTTAATAAAGATGATCAAAGTATGCATTAACTTGAGAAAACTTATCAATAAAGCAAATCATAATAAAGTATAGGTAAACCTATATGATGCCAAATGACACTGTGTATACTATAAACTTATAAAACGTCTTTGTACACTTACTCATAGCAAGTTAGAGGAATAATTTTAATAACCATGTTTTTTTCACGAAGAGGGATCTAATAATTCAATAGCAACCATAAAAAGCATGGTTATTCCAAAAGTTTTAAATGGTCATTCCGAGCCAAAATTAATTTGTTCTTAAACTGTCTTGCAACATAAACGAGAACAACGACATATACGTCATGAAATATAATACTGACTTGAAGTTGATTTTGGTGAAATGCTGCACTTACATTGTAAAGAACGTGAATATTTAGCACGTTGAATAATGGCTCAATAAGTATTGAACTATCCCCTTTGTCCAATTGCGAAAACAGACTCGCTTGCAGTGTTTTGTTCTTATTCTCAAGTTTAACTGTGTTTTTGTTTTGATAGGTTGATCTGATTTTCCTGGCAGATATTCTTGGCTTGGAAGCGTTGACCTTTCCGGACAATTCTACTGAAGATCTCTCTGCTTTGATTGAAACGTCCACTGGTGGTAATATATATGTAATATTTCAAGATGTGCTGATACTTAACACAGGAATCAATAACACATGTTTGTTAACAAACAACAACATGCATTTCAGTCAATGCTGTCCGATATTTTATCAATCATTACTAATGGAATCTGCATACAAATTTGTTCTTACTATGCATTGTCTTGTACACACTTTAAATACCGTATCTCACCAGATTGATTCATGTTGAATTTACACAAACTATGTAGCATGAAGCAGTCATTCGAGTGCATTATTACCCAACATATCAGATGACTATAGTGAAATTGCTCCTGCACAAAATGTCTAAAGACCAATAATAGTTGACTGCGGTACTTCTACAGGATTAAGATTTGACTAAACTAGTCAACTACAATTTAACTGCATTACTGCTGCATATTTGCGACAACAAGATCTTGATTTAAATGTCAATATAATATTTTACTGTACACAGAGGTCTATTACATGATGCAGTCAGTGGTAAACGCGGCAGTTCCAGACACTCTCCGTCAACTACGACCGGTCGCCAACATCGAGGCCGGGAGAGAACAGGTAACGTCAAAATGCTCACATGATCAAGATTTTTTTTTTTTCGAATTGCATAAATGCTTATGAATTTTGTGTTTTGTGCAGGAGATATCTAAAGTATACGCATTCTTTAATGTGAACTTTTATATTAAACAATAGGTTGTTTAGAATGTTGCTTTTGTTAACAACGGAAAATTATTTCATTTGTTTATTAATATGTATCTAGATCTCCAACATGTTAGATGTGGTCGGGGAAGGAATTAACTTGACGGCTTCAAGCATCAGCGAAGACGAGAGGGCTTGGCTATATTCCAGAATGCAGAAGAAACTAGAATATGAAACAGCAAACAGTAAAGAAAGTGTAAGAATACTATACGTGTCCAGATTTCTCTAACTGTACTTAAAACGGAATTAATCGACAGAACCATAAAATCCTAAATGTGCTATCAGCCAGATTTGAAATTAGTAATTCAAATTTAATGATAAAAAGTCATATTGTTAATTATAAATAGGTAAGTCATTACCAGGACTCTAAAACTTGTTTATATCCTAAATGTGCTATCAGCCAGATTGAAATTAGTGATACAAGTTAACTGATGGCAAGTCATATTGCTAGTTATAAATAGGTAAGTCACTACCAGGACTCTAATACGTGTATATATTAGTATGTGTTCAGGTTTAACGTACAACTAACTGAAAGTTCTGTGAATTATTCGGTGGTGTATACACTAGGGGCCACTTCTCACCCGTCACTTATATAATTCTGTATATAAACTAGATTACTTGTGAGCGAATTACGTCCAAAATTGATATTAACTAAATTCAACACATCATAACTACTTCACAACAATTTGTATCAATCGATTACTACGTATCAAACTTATATTATCACTGTAAAATCAAAATGTACTAAATTATAATGTGAAGTCACCAAATCACAATCATATTCATACAGTGTTGAAACTCACACCGTGCGTTTTATCCAATGGCTCTTACAACGTACATACACCTTTGTATCATGGACATTACGTAGCATTGTCTAAGACCTTGCGGGATATTCCTCCTTCTTGCACAAAGTCCTGCAGTTCACACACAGAACGATGAAATGCCGATCGCCTCCGTATTCGCTGATCTTGCTCGTACCACACTTGCTCAACAATATTGATGTCTGTCGACTTTAAAGAGGAAAAGTAGGCAGACGTTCTGCTGCTCTAGTAACGCCCGTGTCACAGCCGCTGTATGGGCCGGTATCCGGTCCTGCATCACCATGGCACGTTCACCTACTCGTGTGTGCGGAATTGCGTGCGGGATCAAAATAGAATAGATATCTAGCAGCGTTTATGTTTCCTTAAACAAATACCAGTCTTGTTCGGTGTGCAAAGACATTAGTCCCAAACCACCACGGAACCGCATCATACTTTTCTCGCTGAAACAAACAGCCGTTGTTAACCCAGCCATGTTTCACCTCGACGTATGTTTCTAGCGTTAGGGTACGAGTAAAATCGGCCATCGTCTGTAAACAAAACGTTTGACTACTCTGTTCATGTCATATCCCGGTACCGACGGGTCCATGTCTCCCACTGATGCCGGAGGCGTCGTGACATAATAAAACCTCGGAATGGCGGCCTTGCCCTTATTTCCTGTTTTTGATCACCATGAGGACTGTCTGTGTACTTCCGTGTCTACCGTGCGTTCCTTTTGTCGTCCTCGCTGTACCGGTTGCGGCCTGGAAACGATAATCGAGACCAAAAGAATCTTCACCGGCGAAGTCACTCTACCGCAAGTCTGCATGGGGGCCGGTGCTTTGCCAAAAAAATCAATTAAAAAATGATATCACTGATAAATTCACGAATTTGTTGACTATGTTGGACCGGTATCCGGTCCTGTATCACCATGGCACGTTCACCTACTCGTTTGTGCGGAATTGCGTACGGGGTCAAAATAGAATGCTGATATCTAGCAGCGTTTATGTTTCCTTAAACAAATACCAGTCTTGTTCGGTGTGCAAAGACATTAGCCCCAAACCACCACGGAACCGCATCATACTTTTCTCGCTGAAACAAACAGCCGTTGTTAACCCAGCCATGTTTCACCTCGACGTATGTTTCTAGCGTTAGGGTACGAGTAAAATCGGCCATCGACTGTAAACAAAACGTTTGACTACTCTGTTCATGTCATATCCCGGTACCGACGGGTCCATGTCTGCCACTGATGCCGGAGGCGTCGTGACGTAATAAAACCTCGGAATGGCGGCCTTGCTCTTATTTCCTGTTTTTGATCACCATGAGGACTGTCTGTGTCCTTCCGTGTCTACCGTGCGTTCCTTTTGTCGTCCTCGCTGTACCGGTTGCGGCCTGGAAACGATAATCGAGACCAAAAGAATCTTCCCCGGCGAAGTCACTCTACCGCAAGTCTGCATGGGGGCCGGTGCTTTGCCAAAAAAAATCAATTAAAAAATGATATCACTGATAAATTCACGAATTTTTGACTATGTTGAACTATATATAGTTGTAAACCAGAATAACAATATAAATGTAATGCCTTTATTTACGTGTCTAGGGGAATGACTGGTCTGCAACATTGCTTTTTGAACAACCGGGCTCATTCGAACCATTACTGACTATACAACCAGAATTCATTTCTTTTATGGTTTGAATTTTGTTGTAAAGTAATATAATGAGACTGAAATTCGATATAATTTCGTTTATATACATTTTCAAAAAATGGGGAAATCATACTAGTTTGATGTGCAATACTGACCGATCGTGACAGTTGAATGATTTAATGATTTTTGAACAGCCCTAAGTTGCCGAACAATATTGTGTATAATTTGAAATAAATATCTTGAACCTAATTAAGATAAGTGTTGGGTTGGAAGTCAACCGTAATGTATGTCGAAGTTGCCATGTACTTTATATTTCCAAATAACAGAATTATCGGGAAACAGCTGGTAAGGGATATATTCAATTATTTTTAATGCACAAATATCGGTTACAATGGCGGTTAATTATTGTTGCCATAATTCTCTGTTTTCTTAAAGGCCCATTAGCTGCTGTTTAATGTAATGAATTTAAAACAAAAATATATGTTCTCGATTCGTTATTGAAACATATCAGTGTTCAAGATTATGATATATATATTGGTATCATAGGTGTGATAATGAAAAAAAAATAGACGAACAAAAAGGAAAAGGAAATTTTGCCGGCAGCTTTGATGGAAACCGGTTAACTCTTGATATTAGGATGGGCGCCAAGACAGTGACAACGTGAACTCAAGCGCCCTCAATGAGTTCTATGTAACATATAAAGAAACGTAACAGTTATATAAGGTTTTTTTTGGAAAATTGAAACGAAAGTTGCCATCTTAAAATTTTATAAGGTTGTTCTTGTTGAATAAAACATACTTTTCAACTAAACTTTCCTTTGTGTCGATAGGTTTCTGCATTCATGAAGTGGGGTATTGAAAACATTAAAATACCTTCTTAAACCTTCTATTTTTAATGATTAATTTCAAAATATAAACACACGAACTCTCTAAAGCAGTCAATGTAGTATGAATATAAAAATATATCGAAGCCACATGTGTCAGTCAATTATTGCTTGTATACGGAAAAGTTGCTAGTAAATCGTGAATGTCAGTGCAATGCTTTGTAGTGTATATGCCAGTGTTGGAGGTTATTGATCATTTTCGCCAAGATTTTATTCTTCGAATCGTATCATTTGTTTTGTTCGGCTTTTTATCTACCGTACGTTGATAGCAATTGTTTTTATATACATATAACTTGGTTTACCAATCACTTTTATATTTACCAGGGCAAAAAAGCTGCCGCTATGGCAATTCAGCTTGCTCAGAAAAGTCAAGATGAACTGAGGCTCTGTAAAACATGCAGCAACATTAACAGCACAAAAACGGAACAATTATTGATAAAAAACAGTGCTGAAAATATAGCGAACAGTACGACTACCACCAAAACATCAGCCTTCCAATTGACAGGGCTATATGAAGCAATTGCCAACAGCAGTGTTGGCAGAAAGAAAAGGGAGGTAGAAAAAATTGCTGGAGAAGATGTTTCAGTGTCTGTAAGTGAATTCCTGTAATCAAAATATCTCCCGATTAGTCTGTACCCACTAACTACATGTGTTCATGGCATACGTATTTGTTCCATACCTGTTAAATTTCCGTCTAGCATATTGCATGATTCGAACATGGAATATAGACACCAGGAATGAATCCAAATTGGGCTCTATCTGTTTCCATATCCCACTTAGCTTGGGGCGCTCCACAAAACCTACTTTCGAAAAACTACGAGAAAAACGGGCGACGCTTGTGATCGCATTAAATGCTTTGTGAGAAAACTTAATGTGTATTTCTTTGCATATGCCATCACCATCAAACCCGCATGTTTCATATAAAATATTATGTATTTCAGGCTTTTGAATTTACTGAAAACGTTTATATGTATGATACGGATGGAACTTCGAGTTATGTTACATCGAATGTGTTACGTATCGACGTCAAAACACCAACGACGCGTGTAACTCCCGGTTATATGGTATTCGAGCAAAACGTTGTAACACCGGATGCTGTTACTATATCTCCAAAGGATTTTGTTGATGTCGACGATGTTTCTGAGTTTGCGTATCATCGATTCATTTACGGAAAGGCAAGTGACAGCGTTTGCATGATCATTGAGCCACTAGAGAACACCACCTTTGAATCATACGACGTATATCTTGGCGGTAGTGAACCTCCGTCCATAGAGCAATTTCATTTGAAATTCACTGTGGGTGTCGATAATAGTTGGCAGAGCTGTATTAAATCGAAAGATATGCCTGGCCATACCGGGTTGGTTTACTATGCTGTGAGGGTACCCGGAACAGGTATGCTTCAATAGTTTAAATCTATACCCTTGTCAATTGCCCGTTTAGCTAACCGATAATTTATTGAAATTTGTATCCAGCTTCGTTGACTCTTTGTTTGTGTATATACACGAGATAGATATTAAGAACCTAATAAAAATGCGTGACCGAGTTGTCACTTATGTTATAGTTATTTGTTTTTCGAAAAGAAATTTAAGGAGTTTTGACTATAACCTTATACGTCGAATTGCAGTGAAACAGGTTGACTATAATCTCACATTGGTAACTGCGGGTTGCCTGACCTGGAACGAAATGCAAGCAAAATGGGAAACAGACAAATGTGAGGTAATTCAGACCTTTCATTTATTTGGTTGTTCAGTTATCAATAGTGGTGAAACGAGTAAAATAATTAAAAATATGAAAATCATGCATAACTTGCAATACAAATTCATATTTCTTCATTTTATATATTCTTCAGTATTCATGTTACAATAGTGCATTTTGTATAAAATGTAGCTATGTATACCTTTAAAACCTACTCACCGATTACCTAGAATACACACTACATAGGATCAATAGTCAATGAAATGCCAAATTATTCAAATGTAAATTAGTTATATACTTTTTTGTTTTATGCATTCAGATGGAATGGAAACCGTTAGAAAATAAAATTGTTTGTGTTTGTCGAGAGGTAACAGATCTTGTCTTCGCAAACTCCTTTTTCGTTGCACCAAATTCAATAGACTTTGCGACAGTATTCCTCAAGTTTTCTCCATTGAGCCAGGCTGCAGTTCTAGGTGCCTTAACAGGTGTGTTGTTCATATACATCCTGGCAGTGTTGTTTTTGATCGGATTGGATAGGCGGGACCAGCTGAAGGTAAAAAACACATATGCTTTTAGTGATTTAACATTCTGCATTGAGAGCAGTATAATTTCCGGAAAATAACCTTCCTGGATATACTTTTTACTTAATAACTGAATAAAAGTTCTACAGCTTTTTAAATACCGCATTTTTTATTTACAAATATACAATTTGACAACAATGTCAATATTGTATACATGTATTTCGTATTTCTTATGCGTAAGGTTAGAGAAGGCTATTGGTTTAAATGTCCGCTTTGCAGTGGTCTTAGGTTCAAGCCCAAGCACGATTGCTTTGTCTCTTACACAGGACACCACTACCGGTTTCTATCCAGTAAACGAAATCACAAGTGATTAATGTCAGCTTATAGCTATTAAATTAAAATAAAAACGATGCGTAACGCCATAAATATATTCGAGTTGTTTATGCAAGAAGAAACTAAGTACCATAAGTGTGCATCGCGGTTTGGTGCCTACTGGCATTGAGTGAAGAATTTAGTACAAATGTTATTTTCTAACAAAATGTTTTACACAGTGGGGTGTTACACCATTAAGGGACAACGCCCTTGGAGATAGCAGCTACTATCTAATAAAGGTTATGACTGGACTGCGGAGAGGAGCAGGAACCGACTCCAGAATTGCGTTTGTTTTGACAGGGGCCAAGGGCGATACCGGGCCTCGGGAAATGTTCGATGGAGTTAGAAAAGTAAAAATAATGTTAAATTAAAATGATAACGTATTTAATACTTGATTAACATGTTTAAATTGGGTATTTTTTATCTTTTATGTATAGTATAGTATATATTCACTGTGTTGTGTGTGGAGGGTTGTGCTGTTGTTCCATGTTTCTTGTTTGTGATTTTTTGTGTACTATGTCTTTGGCGTTAACCCTGTGCCATTAAACGGGGTTAATGTTAAAACGTTTGGATACTGAGCTTGTTTCTGTCGTTTTAAACATAAATATTGAGTGATATCAGATGAATTATTGGTGTTAGAGATACACTGAACGTGTTGCTAATGTTGTAAATTGAATTGGTGTATGTATCTATGCATGGTCAGTGTCAGATTGATAGTGTTTAAAATGAGATGAAACAATAAATGTCAATAAGTTTATAACTACTTCACTGAAAATGTTCCTGAGTTAAACATGTTTAACAAAATGAATGATTTTTTCTTGATGTAAATTTATGTATTTGCCGACCGCTTTAGGAATTTAGCACTGGAAGTGTTATGTCTTTCTTCATGGCGACAAAGCGACATCTAGGAGCACTAGAGCAACTGAACATTTGGCATGATAACCAGGGTGACGGCGATCAAGCCTCGTGGTACCTCAACCAAGTTGTTGTCTACGACATTGAAACTAAGACTACGTACGTAAATCTTAAAAATGCACAAAGTAGTAGTAACGTGACCCCCGACGTTACAATGAAAGTGCAGTCTCACTCATACCTTTAACTTTTGTTCTTACGAAAGATAAATTTAAATGTTTGTTATAGTCTTATATCATGTTCGCGTAGATATATCTTAATATATTTAATGTAGTGCGATCTTCTCTCCCGAAAAAGCCATATTTTGTTAGTTGCAAATAAATAACATACATGTAACTACAATAATGTTGTCACTCCAGGTTGAGTTACACACATATAACACACGTTTACATTTTATTTATTTCAGGTATACATTTGTGGCAGAAAAGTGGCTGTCAGTTGAAACAGAGGTTTATGCGATTATTCCAGTAACAGTACCAGGTACACCAGTGCAATTTGAAAGCAGATTTTTCTACCAGGTATGTTCCTATTTACTGTGTAAATGATACAAAAATTGTCTTGCTTATGCATTGACAAGCGCGATAGCTTCCTTATTCGGTTATATGAGTACAGGGATATTGAACTGATCCATTGGTCAATTGACGTTAATAATTATGTGTCTATACAATTGATTTTGCTTATAAGCAAGTTAGTATTCTTTTTTGGTGGTGTTTTAGAGGCAGCAACTTAAGTATGATAGATTTGTGATACTTGGGAAATTATTACTGGACTCAACGTACCAAATATGTTGCTTTCAGACACGCGACCGGCTATCAGAGAGTCATATGTGGGTATCGATCCTCTACCGACCTCAAACGAGCACGTTCACCAGGGTACAAAGAGCATCATGCGCTCTTGTGTACATTTATCTTACCATGATTGCTAACGCAATGTTTTTTAACCCGAACGACGAGTACGAAAGCCCACCACTCATTCAAGTTGGACCATTTAGATTCACGCCACAACAGGTTATGCTTGAAATTACCGCTCACTTTAAAATAACATTCAAATGTTTATAAAATATAGTTAAAACACATTAAGATTTGCGAGAAAAAGTGCAAACAGAGTGGTTTTTTTAAGTCTCACTCAGTTCGATATTACAAATGTCACATGTTAAAATGATAATATGATTTCGTCATGTTCTTTAAATAATGGAATACACATTCATGCCGCCTGTGATAATCTTTTACAGATTTGATCTTTATAGTAATCATTATCACTAAAGTAATTATGATTCCTTTGAGTATCATTGTGCTTTTTCTGAACATGCGTTTGGTTTACAGATATGTTATTGGTGATGGTTATATGTCATAATCTGTTCTATTACAGATTTACATCTCAATAGTGTGTGCCCTGATCACAACTCCTCCAGTGATGCTTCTCATATTTCTGTTCAAAAGAACTAAGCGAAGACCTTCAGGAGCTGGTATATGTTGCAATTGTTGCTGCAGGGGATCTTGCTGCCAACCGTGCAGTGTATTTTGCTGGAGAATATTTCGAACACCAGAGAAAGAGAGACAACGGCAGTTTGAGCAAATATTAAAATCGAAAATGCTATCGCATGATGTGCCAGAGTTCACTGGATTTTACTTACCCTGGTGGTAAGCTTTCATTATTGTTATCGACTTTCTAACGATACACTACTTTTGAGTTTGTTCTTGTATAAGTAAATATATTTAAAATAATGTATGTTACTCACGTATTGGATTTTTGTCACGATATGATTGCAATGTCAACCACATTTGCTATAAAAATAAGAGCAAAAAGTATGCCAAGGCTCGAAAATGTTAAAGTATACAATATTGACACAAGTTTCAAACGTAACCTGAAATAGTTTTAAATAACTGGTAACATACGTCTATGTTTTATTTTAAATTGAGATAAAGTATTTCCATGATGCATAAAAACTAAGTTTCATATTTATCTTGTCATTACTTACCGAAAAATTATTAAACATAAGCTTTTCTTATTTGTTGATTTTCAGGTGCATCTACTTTGCATGGGCCTTGTTTATAGTTGGTACAATTGTCCCAGCATTCTTTGTACTGCTGTATAGCATGCAATGGGGGAAACAGAAGTCAGAAGAATGGCTTACATGTTTTCTGATGTCAATGTTTGAATCAATGATGCTCGTGGATCCATTCATGGTATACTGAGTTTGGTGATTTTAAAGTTAATCAATTTATTGTGCAAAACCACTATGAGCTAAAATAATTCGGGCTATAAGTCCAAAGTTAAAACTAGTACTGATTTTATACATATAACGTGCAGAGAACTATCGGAGAGGCTGGCTCATTAACCTGCAAAGCATCCATAAATATACAATTTGCACTGACTTCATTTCAACCGGCCAAGTAAATCAAATTGTTTAATAACGCTCGCAGAAACGACAAACTGGTCGCTTTAAAAACGTTAAACTGACTGATTGAAACCACACTTGAGGCCGAACAAATTTATTTTATGATTACTTTTTATTTTCTAACAGTAGTATGAAAGCCTTTTGTATTTATGCAATAGAAACAACAATATCAAGTCACGTATCAATATTAATGGTATATGTGTATTAAATGGCAAGCTAAGAAGTTCTATAATTTTATGATCATGTCATGTTCTGTGGAAAGCATAATCGATTTATATATTCTATGATTTTTATGGCAAGAAATGTAGCTATAAACATGCTATGATTATGGTTCGTGGCAAATCAAGTACATTGTAGCTATATACCTTATTTTGTCGCGTGTAGTCGCAAGTCATGAAGCAATGTTCTTTCTATGGTATTTTTGAATTGTCAAGTAGCTATAAATTGTCTTTGATTTGATTCTCAAGCCAAGTTAATATATATTTACATATATCTTCTATACTTGTACTCAGAAGAACGAGGATTTAGACATACAAACATGCACTCTCATTACATACTTTTATATCAATATCAATAATTTGTAATCGAGATTGTTTAGAATTGGAAAAATTGGAACGGTCAGAAAACCAAAAAGGTTATCCGTCAGGAATATGTTCACTTTTTATGCATAAATATTTATTTTCTTTATTTAGGTTTTGTTGATTGCATTTGTGCTAGCCTGTATATTTCGAACATCGAGAAATGATACAAATGTGGATGTTGATGTTATCATTGAGAATTATCAGAAGTCATTTGGAGAAACGGAAGGTATATTTGAATTATTAACGTGAATTGTATTGCCATGCAAGTGTTGTATATTAGGTCATCATGGTGTGTTTTTATTCGTATACATATATCATTTTTAAGTGTATTTCGGTTAACATACTTATAACATTCGTATACCATATGAACGTATGCAAATTGTTTTTTAATGTTTTGCAGATAACATTACATCTAGCATCAAACTGCTGAAGCGCGCAAAGGAAGAATACCAATCATATAAGTGTATGTTACTTTTGCACAGTAAATCTTTAGTCGCCAAGTACGATATATATTTATAAACCATGAACTTTAATCCATTTCATTTCTGCACAAATAAATTCATCACGAATTATGAAGCATTAACGACATTGTTTATTTCGATAGTTACAACCTTTTATTCAAATAGATCATGTATGTCTTGCTATTGCAATGCTAACATGTATTGAAAGCAGCTGTGAGCAATCCAATCATAATAAAATGATAAAATATTGATTCATTAGGTAATATCATCATTTATGTCAAATTCCAATGTTAAATACATTAAGAATGAAAACGATTGGCATACCCTGATCGAAATCAACATCTTTACATGTTTTGCGTGATTAAACACTGTTATGTCATCACGTCCCGTGTTACCGTTACAGTACGTAGATACGGAATACTGATTTTTTTTATTAACAATCTATAATGTCAAAATAAAACTGATGGAGGCCCTAACGTGATGTGTTGTGTGATAGAACATTGTTGTGTTTGTCCGACTCCAATCCTTGTTTAATGAAACAACAATAAACTGTAACGCAATAAATATCATATTTTCACTGCCTACGGTCAGATAACGTGCGATACTAACGAACTTTTTATTTAACAACGTACGTAGTTTAAGGTATTTATCTTTTATTCTATTTATTCTTTTCTTTAATCGGAAGTTCGTGTTTGTTGCTTCATAATGTGCTATTTAAGGTCATTTACTTCCACGTACAACGTTGTATTTATTGTTTACGGTTGGTACAACTATGCACAGTAGGTACGATATTTTACGAATAAAATTACTATTCACTTTTTCTGTCTCATGCATGTACATTATATATCGTTAGTTGTCTATCATGTTGTTAATTATTATATATCAACAACTCAGGATGCGCTTCTTTCTTGTTCCATATAATTTAACGATACTAATTAGCACATACGCACGCTATCAATCAACAAATACTATGTGCGAGTCATGTGATTTGATGAATTTTTATTTTTCACAGCAATGCCTAGAAATATCTCACCGCCACTAAAGGGAGATAATCTTGAACAAGCTGCAAGTTCCTGGAAACACAAGCAAGAATTAATGGCCGTTTTCAAGGACATAATTCTCAATTTGTTTCTGATGTTTATAATTTGCTCTATTGCATTCAGCAATCGGGACAATAGGTATGCCTGCTTTATAATCCCCCATCTGTGTATTGCAGTGATGTTAATCGGTACTGCATCAGGCGTTTAACTTGTTAGGTTGGGGACACAGTTCAATTGTTAATCATCAAATGCTAAGTCAACCGATTGACTTTTTTTAATGTGTTAAATTTTGTTCTCAGTCAAAGCGGAACATATGCAAATTGTAAAATAAGTCGGTTAACTTTGTAAACGTACCTTAGACAAAATTATATCTTGAAATATAGCCTTTTCGGACAGTCCTGATTTCACAGCATTTTTTTTGTGATTGCATTTTAAGGTCTTACAGCCTTCACGAAGATATTATCAATCAATTTGTTACACCTTGGAGAAAGCCACACTTCCAAACAGTAAGTTGGTTAAGTTTATCGTTTACCTAACAAAGATATTTGGAACGCATCTGCCCATTTCATAGGAAATTTGGATGTTCATACTTTATTTCAAAATAGATTGAACAAGGTATTTACAAATAAACTCATATGCATCTTTTCCAAAATGCTTATATTCTAATAAGCAAGGAAAAGGTTCACAAGTATATCTTTTGTTGCGTTTAATGATTTTGTTTTCTCTTTAAGTTTCTCGTTAAACAAAAAAATGCCCTTGAATTGGAAATTTTCCATTAATATACATTTGCCAATGTTCAATAATGATGTCCTTAATGTCGATGTAATGATACACATTTCAAAATCCCTTGGCTACCATTGTTACTCCGTATCAGTTATAACTAGTTATTTCAATCGACTGTTGTTGTTTGTAAATCCACGTATTGGCCTATTACGAATATTATTTTTTATAATAAGGGGGGATGCATTTTTTGGACGTATTTGTGCCTTTAGTACAAATTTGTCAAGATGTAAAACAAAATAGTTGTCTCCAAAAACGATTCGGAAGATTTTAAATGTCCAAACGTGTCATTTGGATTGTTCTTTATTCAAGATAAAGTCCCAAGGGGACATGTACAATTGGCTGAACGTATCTGTTATACCAAACCTATTTCCGGAGTTCGATATAAACGGAAGTCCATTGCCCTGGTACGAGAAGAAATTCATTTCCAGATACAATACAATGAGGCTTGGTCCTCCAAGGCTGCGACAACTACGGACAACTAACGGTGAGATAGATTGGACCTAACAGAGTGTTGTTTGGAAAGAATATAATTGTTAAGAAGAATTTGGTTGCCTTAAAATTGAAATGAATCGTTTTCAATGCTTTTAACTACTGCAATAGAATGAAACTTAATATCTATTTTTTTGTCTAAAACATTGGTTTATTTAAACATAAGGTATGGAACCTGAAAAAATTCCGTTTTACACACTGTGTTTTCTTTTTCCATACCACAATGTTGCCTATCACGCATGCGCAAATCACTTGCGCAATACGCACTACGCGAAAGTAACAGTTTATTTTTCGTCGGATTTAAATATTCTTGAAAAAAAACTATTTCTATTTTAAATTGAAAAAAAACCGTTTAAGTTCTGTAAAGGGACATGCAATTTTAGTCGATATTAGGGACTAGATACCAAAAAACAGCAAATACATTAATTCCTCAAACAAACCTAAAATTATCAATACGAGCTAGTATGAGGCCGATAATACATCAATTTACAAGATTAAACGAATATTCCGTCGCTGTCTCAGCTGAGTTTACACGAGTGAAAATAGCGCACGTTATCGCAATTTAAACATTTAGCACGTGAATCCACTTGATTAGTACAGATGCATATACCGACGCTTTTTAAATTTATTGGTATTTACTTGGTAGACAAATACAGTACACATATGTATCGTAAGCGATGTGATATATCAATTTTATGTAAGTGTATTAAAATCTTCTTTTGTCTTGCAATTGTATCAGCTGGTGTCTAGTCACTAGAACGTGTGGATTGTATACCTTCTCCTCGTGAAATAACTCAAAAGATTAACCGACGTACATGGTATTTCCTATATATCAATTTCAATTGGTGTTATAGTTATTCTAAGAATGTTTACGTTAGGTAAAATCGGCTTTAAGTCAACACGTTCATTGTACATTGTACCATATTATTAAACAACTATTAATCAACTATTTAACAGCCGCATCTTGTAGTCTACCCTACGTTGGGAACGTAAGTTGCATTGATGAGTACAGCATTTTTAGCGAGGAAGAAGGAGACTATTGTATGCGTTGGGAGAGTAAGCCTTGTGACACCATCGAGAACCTGTTCAACGTTTCAATTGATGCTTGGAGCTTCACGTCAGGTTTGACTTTTGTGTAAAAGATTTTACAGTTAATTGACATTCGGTTAACATTGCACATATGTTGAAAAATCAATATGACTACGAATTGTATGTAAAGAAACATTTGTTCAGATAAATTCCGCTTTTAATGTTATAAACACTAGAATATATCAGCCTAAAGTAAGTAATTTGCATCATTCGGATAACGTCAGATGACGTTAGAAAACTGAAAGAAAGCTACATTTTTCTAAACATTCATGATGTCACCTCGTTCATGTGTTTATTATTGTTTCAATTATATTTCAAAAGCTGTTGACATCTGGGGACTGCCTCTGTCCGGATTTTACACGACGTACGGTGGGGGAGGATTTATCGCACAATTTGATATCAGTAGAAGCGTTTCCATCGAGATTGTGAACGAACTGTTTCGTGCGTTATGGGTCGATCGGCAAACGCGTGCAGTTTTCTTCGAATTCACGCTATACAGTCCTGCTACAAATATGTTTATTTACAACGTATTTCTCATAGAGTTTCCACAAACAGGGGGAGCGTTTACTACCTACTGGGTGTATCCAATACGAGTTTACTCGCATGTTGGTGCGATTGGAACGTTTACCTTAATTTGTGAATTGATTTTTGTCATCTATTTAGTTATCCTGCTCGTTAAATTGAGCGTACGCATTTATCAGAAACGAATGGGATTCTTTTCAGAATTCTGGAAAGTTTATGAACTGGTCATGTTTTCCCTAGGGGTGACATCAATTGCAATATACGCCATTCGACTCGGGTTTACCTACATGACAATCAACAGGTACAAAGAAAACATCAAACAATTCGTGAACTTCAGCCATATTGTTTTATGGGATCAAATTCTTGTGGCTTGTTTGAGTATTCTTGTCTTCATGGCAACTTTTAGAATGTTGGAAATATTTGCTACTTCAAAGAAAGTCAGTGCTTTGGTAAAAGTTTTCCAGCAGTGCAGTAAAGATTTGTTTTGGTATGGAATGGCATTTCTCCATATGTTTCTTGGATTTTGTTTCCTGGGTTACCTATTGTTTGGATCCCATCTTGCGTCGTACATGAACGTTTTTAAGTGCTTAGGGACGCTGTTTATTGCAATGATCGGAAAAACCAAGTTTACTGAAATCAATGAAACGCAGCCATTGTTGGCTAAATTTTACTTCATCGTGTACATTGTTGTAATTGTTTTCTTTGTGTTATCGATATTTCTGTCGATACTTGGTGCAAGCATCGATAACGCTGTACAGGAGACAAAGACGGAGAAGCAGGAAGATTTAGTTGAACTACTGATCCGCAAATTGAAAACAACCTTTTCAAAGCCGGATACAGGAATAATTCCGAAAAAGACATTATCTCGATCGCCAAGTAATGAAATGAGCCTAATGTGTAAGCGAATACAAAAAAATAGTGATATGTCCAATGCTTCGATTTAATTATTTAATGATAATCATCGCGTATGTAACGTTAAAATGGTACATAAGTAAACATGCACTCATCAGACACTTGTATATTTAATTTCAAAGGCCATTGAACATTAAATGCATGCTAATGTTTGTATTTATTTAAACTTCAATTCAGCCAATGCTATTTGATTGATAAATAATATTTATTTATTTATAAAATTATGATATTGAGTACATGTATTGAGGTCAACAAACCACACTTGTGTATGAACTGTGGTATGGACGCATTGATTAGTATACTGGTGTGTTGTTTTCAGGCACAAGGACACCTTCACCGTTATTAAGTATCAGTATGGAAGACATGCAGAACCAGGCTCCGGTGAACCATTCTTTGCCGATGAAGAACTGGGACGAACACGATATCAGCGAGAAAGTATTTCGTAAAATATTGTCATGCAATGACATAAACCAAATGTGTAAGTAATATAAATTGATAGGTAAAGTGATATGTCCAGTGTAAACGAAAACGTTTTTTGACATATAGTATATGCCTAAAACAATTTCAAATGCTTTCGAAACATTAAGTGTATGCTCAAATTGTAGCTTTTGTGCAAGAAACCCACGACTTTAATGAATGTACGCATTTAAATTTGAAATAATTAGATTTGTTTTATGAAACTGTTCATTTATATCTAAAGATCTTAAGTACTTTAATATGGGTCCATATACCGCATTTGAATATGAATAGCAGTATGAACGTATTGATTAGAATTATCTTATATTGTTTTCAGGGCAAAAGACACGTTCACCGTTACTAAGCAACAGTACAGAAGACTTGCAGAACCAGGCTCCTGTGAACCATTCCTTGACGACGACGAGCTGGGACGCAGGCATTTCCAGCGGAGGAATATTCCGTAAAAAAACATCATGCAATGAAATAAAACAAATGTGTAAGTTATATAAATCGATAGCAATAGTGATTTGTCCAGTATAGAGGGAAACATTATTGTACATCTAGTATATACATTATATAATTTCAAATTATAAGAACTACGTTATGTTATTTTTAGGGCCGAACAAACCTTCACCGTACCAAATAATCCGTATGGAAAACTTGCTGAGCCAGGCTCCGTTGAACCATGGCTTGACGAAGAAGAAACCGGCCGAAAACATCAACAGAGGGACATTATTTCGTAAAACAAACAAAAAACGGAGGAAATTAACGACCCGTGTTGTCCGAAGGACTTCGGTTTAAATCCAACTGAACTTCAATGGTTGACAATTTGTAACGACGTTGCATGGAAAAGTTTGTTTTTGTTTTGTTTTATCTAAAAAGAAAGAGGAGCTGAGTATTAAAAGCCATACATACTAGAATTAAGAAGATACATGACAGTACATCACAATGCGTTAGTTTTATATGAAAACTCTTTGGAATGTTTAACACCATGCTATCAAAGGTGTGTGGTTTTGCAAGTATAGCGTCGAACATTGAAATAATGGAATCATTACGTCCGTATTTTGTGTTCTGTTCTGTTTTATCATGTCCTTAGGGAAGAAATGTTGTGTGGAAAAATCACATTAATTGAGCAAGAAAAATAAACTCTATCGACACATTTGCATTTCTTTTATACACAGTGCACTATCATCCTTAGTGTTGCTCGTTATAAACATTGTATTGCATTTTATAAAGCAGATTGGTCGATATGAACGTTTGGGTTGCCCCAGTAGGAGACGATATCATATATCATGAAATACGAAATTACCTTCAAGCTCATTATAGAAATTGTTCTTAAAAATGGTTACATATATGTAGAGACACACCACAAAGAACGTCATCCGGGGGCCTTTATCTGCGACACATATCAGGTCTTGAAGCACACTCAAAATGATCATGTATATACTTGAAATTGTACGTATGTGTTTCATTGATGCAGAGCACATGAGTCACGTGCACCCATTTTTCAGAAGAGTGCATTAAAAATTCACTTTGATTCTTCTTTCGTAAGTGTATTTTTCTGTTTGTTTGTGTATGTATGTTTGTCTGTTCAGTGTTTGAATGGCTTGCACAGTGTTTAATGTCATATTTGAAATCATTTTATCAGCATTGTTGTCATCGATGCATTATTACAGTTAACGAGTTATATACATGTTGTTCTTGTTTAAGTCTAAGTATAATTTGCACGTCATTTAAACATTAGTGTTATGACATCACATTGATCAGTGTGAATTAAACATAAAAAACAGAGAATGCATGGTTTGATATTTGCGTATTAGAACGTTCTGAATGGAATACATGAGTAATATGAAAAGTGTTTAACTATGACTATCTTGACCTTTACAGTTGCCTTGTGTACCTTTCTCATTTACTTAGCTGGTGAAGAAAAATTAAACGTCAGAGCTAAAAAATGGCATCGATTAAAAATTGAAATATTCCATAAAACAAAATCCTCGTGACGTTCTGACCCCCAATTTCATCTTTAATAATCAATGATGCTATGCATAAGATCCAGTTTTTGTGGTCACTATTTTAGTTTAACCCCTCGACTCCACCAAAGCTCACCATAGCAAAAATGTTTTTGGTAAAAGCGACGCGGAGCGTAAGCAAAAGCTCGTCTACTTTATATTCAGACGAAAATGGGACATATCCAGTAATTATTAAAACAAGAGTTATAAGTATTCCTATACATATGTGTATTGTCTCTGAACAAATGTGTACCAAATTGCATAAGAATATCTTTAAAAACATAACAGCCATATCATTCATAGGACTTGAAAGTATCGATTATATTGACATATTCGGGTATAGTGTACTCATTTACTCACGTGGGTATACTTTTAAGGCAAAGGCTCAAATAAGCCCTAAAACGTATGTCCCCGGTGTTTATAGTCGAACGACATCTCCGATATTGAACGGTTGTATTAATCAGATTTCAAAACATGGCGCAACGCTTCACCATGTAGTTAAGCCCCTAAATTGAAACAGAAATACGCATTTCGAGTGCGTTATAAGATAACGTCCGAATTTTCCCTCTGGTAGAACAGGAAGGGGGCGCGTCACCTATCAGCCTATTTAAGTCAATACAAAACAGGAAAGTGACGTTTATGTTTTGTGTGAAATTGCGACGTAAACAACCTTTACAGATGATCGTATAGATATATTGTGTTCACTGTAGTCACTTTCAATGTGTTCATTAAAACGACCAAAATGTATTATTTACGAATGATTTTGCCCCGGACCAACTAGATGGATGTTCTTATATATCATGTTGTTGGTTATGGTCCAGCTATAACTATGAAATAAATTTTGGATAAAGAAAATGGGTACGTTTATAATAAATGTGTATCCAAAATTTTAAAAACAAAGAAAAAATGCCTTTACTAGTGATATCTTCAATCCAGTGTTGTTCTGTAGTGATTTATTCTTATTTTAATAATATTTTCTTGAATAAGAACACATTTGACAAAGAGAATATCAATGAAATGTTAACGACATACTTAAATCAAGCATGCACAGGGATTGGGCAGCGAGATTTTCCAACTTAATAATGGCCCACTCCCGAAACGTTACATTCTATACGAAGCAAGTGTTTTATAAGCACGAACATGAAGAGTAATATCTTGTGTACTGTCCATTGTTTAAGTGGATAAACAAAATGCTAGAAGTTGTAGAGAAAGGCGTGTGAAAGAAAGAAAGATTAAGAGAAGATGAGCTACTGATACCGATTGTAAATGTAGCTAAAACGTTGAGAAGTCTTAAAAAACGTTGAGAAGTCTTAATAAAACGTTGAGAAGTCTTAAAAAAACGTTGAGAAGTCTTAATAAAACGTTGAGAAGTCTTAATAAAACGTTGAGAAGTCTTAAAAAAACGTTGAGAAGTCTTAATAAATCGTTGAGAAGTCTTAAAAAAACGTTGAGAAGTCCTAATAAAACGTTGAGAAGTCTTAATAAAACGTTGAACTATGCGAAAGATTAGGACGTTATCTTCTTCTCAAAGGTCGGTAAAACGGAATATCACT